>NC_073259.2:140437500-141123750 GCF_029289425.2 Pan paniscus
GTCAACTAACCATGGTCGCGACCCCCCAGGGACGGCTTTTCTTGTTGTTTCAAAAGTGCAGGCCTGGGATCCCCCTGTTGCCAGCGTGGAACTCCCCACAGGTATCAGGTTTTCTCATCTGCAAAATAGGCAGAAAAATATGAAGGTGGTTCTTTCCCTCCAAGTCACAAGGAGGCCGAGGCGGAGCTCGGTGGGCTGAACGAAGGTGATGTGAGTGGTGGTCGTGTCTGTGTCTCCTGTGCTCCAGACTTGGCACCACCCATCACCCCCACGCCCCCTGCACGGCCGCGGCTGCTGGTGTCCTGGACGCTGCACTGCTTTGCCAGAGCCCCCCCTCATCCAGAACGCCCTCGTGGGGCATTCGCAGAGCTGCCACCGCCATAGGCAAGCATGGAGACCCCTCTTGTGAGCCTGCAGCTCCCTGTGATGGGGCACATAGGTCACTATGGCAGAGGGCCCTGTGCTGACCTCCGAATAACCTAATTAAGGCTGATGACAGAAGACACTGGGGGAAGGGCGGCCTCTGTGAAAACCCCGGGAAGGGGCTGGCTGCAGCAGTGTGGAAGCGAAGGACCACGGCAGAGACTCAGGCCGAAGAGCTTGGCTCATGCTCCTAAACAGAAAACAGAAAAAAAAAGCGGGGCATGGTGGCGCACACCTGTGGCCCCAGCTACTTGGGAAGAGGCTGAGGTGGGAGGATGGCTTGAGCCCGGGAGGTCGAGGCTGCAGGGAGCCGTGATGGCGCTGGCGAACAGCCACTGCCCTCCAGCCCGGGCACACAGCCAGTCACGGGGCTTTGCTTTCACGGAATAACAGCCCCGTGTTCTGGTCACACAGGACCTTGCAGCTGCCACAAGCTGTGTTGCGTTTCTGCAACTCTGGGCAAGTTGGGAGCAATGGAATCTTGGTGCCTTCTCTGGGTTTCCGGGAATTCATCTAGGGGCTGGGCCTTCCCCTGGAATGCGCACGTGCTCCCCAGCTGCAAGCCCTCCCTCTTCTCGGAACCCCACGGACCATGCGCCTTCCACTCAGGTGAACATCCACTGCGCACAGTGGCGTCCCAGGCCGGGCACGACTCAGCGGACACAGGGACTCCATCTCAAGGAACCTGGCCTGCCAGGGAGCCCCAAACCCCGACACCCCCCGAGGCGACGGTGGCTCAGGAGGCTCTGAGGGAGGCCCCTATCCCACCCTTGTCCCGGGTTTGTTCTCGTGTTTATTTTTTCTCCACATCTCTGTTTGCATCCTTCTGCTTTTCTCCTGCATTTGGAAAAGAGGCGCCCGGTATCCACACCAACCACAGCTCTGAGCTCGCCCGTGCGGGCAACGCAGGAGGCCTCAACAGGGCACCCACTGCCCAGCTGGCCGTGAGTGACGCCTGCACAGCTCAGGAAGGCAGAGACTATGGCAGGTGTATAGGTGAAGCCGGCACTAAAAGACGGACAGCCCTACAGAGACCGCCAATCCCCAGAAGCAGCTGAGGCGGCCGCGTCCACCCCCTGCCGGGGGCCCTTCCTGCACAGCTCGGGGATCCCAGCCCTCGGCTGCCACTCCCGACCCAGAGCCCAGGCCCAGCCTCTGCCCCAACCCCGCCAAGCCTGTGTGCACGCCTGCCAGGCCCCTTCCCCACCGTCCCTTCCTTCGAGGCCCTGAGCGCTCGCTCACTGCAGGCTTCTGGCAGGAGATGCTGCAAGTGGCTGGGATGGGCAGGCACCACATTTCCCCCACCCTGGAAGAAACCGCTTCTCAGTGGACAGACTCAAACCCCCTCCTCCTGCCACCATCCCCTCACTGAAGGTCCCAGTGCTTTTTGGAAGGAGGGAGGAGTCGGGGGCAGAAAAGGAGTCAATCAGTGAATGCACACCTGCAAGAAGGCATGACGGGCTGGGCGCTGGGGGCTGGCGCAGACCCACCTGTGTTGTTCTGATTACTCTTCCCCACGGTTCAACATCATCTGGAGAGACAGGAAGGATTGCAGAAAATTGGCTTTTCTGTCTGGCTTCCCCCAAGGGAGGCGGTCATGCGCAGGGTCCATGGCCCCGTTCCAGCAGCAGTGATTACAGCAGTAATCCCGAATTTTGATCTGGAAGTGGCTCTGGCCCTGAAATGACTTTTTGCTAAGCCTCCCTCCCATGTCCGGGGCAGCTGCACTCACGGCACCTCGCCGTTGCGCTGAGACATGTTTGGTCCATTAGCTCGGGGGCAGGAACAGCTTCCCCTGTGTCTGCCTCAAATGTCTCGTGAAGAGTATGGCGGGACTTTCCTGGCACCGCCACTGCCTCCGTCAGTCCACAGACAGTTGCGGGGGTCAGAATATGGCGTGACGAGGGCTGGGCAGGGGCGGTCGGGGCCCAGCTGTCTCCAGGTTGCAGAGGGGCAGACGGTGTCCCACCGAGGAGGCTTCCAGCTCCGCCATCAGCCCAGCAGTGAACACGAAGCCAGCAGTGAAGGAACGGCCAGGCAGCCGGGAGGCCTTGCCTCTGCAGTTCCACGTGGGTGTGCAGCGGGACTGTATTCCCACGGGGCTGGGCCCTGACAGGCGTGGGCGTCCCTGAAGGCCTGGCTCTCCAGAATTCTTTCCACCTGTCTTCACGCCCTGCTCCCAGCCTCTGGCTGAGTGACGAGGATTCAGAGGGTCAGAGGGGGACACACGACAGAGGAGGAGGCTGGTCACTCAGAGACCACTGGGCCACCAGGGACCGCGCCCTGCCCCTGCCGACCAGCCACGTGGCTGTGCTGGATGACGACACGGCCTCTTGATGCGGAGGGCGAACATTTTGTATGAAGTTGCTGAGATTAGCAGCCGCGTCCGCCCCAGCAGCCGCGTTTCCCCCACGTGCCGGCAATGTCGTCCTCCGACTCAATACTTGGCAGCTTGCTCAGGGCTTTTTGTAGCAAGTAACAGGAAACTCAGCTCTCGGGGCTGGAGCAGAGCCCGTGGGATTCACAGCCCCTGAGTGCAGGTGCAGGGTGGTGAGATGGCGGCACGGCTTGCTCAAGGCCCCAGAGCCTGGGGAGCCTAGTCTCTGGTCTCTCCCTCCTTCCGCAGAGGCCCCTCTGGCGGGTGCCTCGTCCGCCAAGCCCACCTGCATGGGGTGGAAGGGTGCACCTGGCGGAGACCCGTGGGGCCGTCCCGTCCCCGGCCGGAGCTCGCAGGGAGGCCCTGGCACCATGGGCTCTGGTGTGCCCAGGGGACAGGAGCTCTTACTGTCCAGGCCAAGGCACACAGACCCTTCAGCTCAGCCAGCGTCATATGAGGGAGGCAGCGGTGTCTCCAAGCCAAGGTGGGGTCTCTCACTGGAGAACAATGGGGGGATCTTGGCTGGTTCCCTGAACACGAGGTGCCAGAGCCAGGGATGCGGGTACTGTGGAGAACTGAGCTTCTGCAGCTGCTGCGACCTTGCCCAGCCCTCGCACCCTCTTCCTTAGGGACCCCACCCTTTGGGAAAACACCCACCCCTGCTCCACCGCACGCCGGGGGCAGCCTCCGCGTGGAATCAGCACGCCTGCGGACCAGTCAGCCGGCCAGGACAGGGAATGAGGCGAGACTCCAGTGACGGATCCCACGAACACGGGGACAGCCTCCGCGTGGAATCAGCACGCCTGCGGACCAGCCAGCCGGCCAGGACAGGGAATGAGGCGAGACTCCAGTGACAGATCCCACGAGCACAGGGACCACAGAGCTACCGGCCTTTCCTGCCTCGGGAGGGAGAAGCTCATAGGACCCGGCGCTGGGGAGCTTGTGGACCCCTTCAAGTCTGGAGCTGGGCCACGGGCTCCTGCCCTTGATTGCATGACACCCTTCTAGCACATTCCTCCTTTCGCCAAAGTGAGTTCAGATAGATTTTCTGTCACTTGCAACCAAAGCAAACCTGAAAAATGCAGCGTTGTCTGGAGCCCGAGTCGCTTCCTTCTCCTTTGTGAGGAACTTCAGGTTTATCCGAAGTGACTTAGACACGACCAGGCTCCAGCCTCCCGCGTGGTTTGAAGCCAGGCCCAGGCCCAGGGACTCCTGAGGTCTGGTCTCAGTGGTGCTGTCGAGGCCTCCAGACCCTCCCACCCTGAGCCCACCAGTCCCCACCCATTGAAGTGGCGGCCAGTGGAAAACCACAGAGGCAGCAGCCCTCAGTCCGTCTCACGTAAACTTTTTCAGTTGCTTCAGGAAGCACAGCAACTGAAGTCTAACGTATCCTCACCAGGGGCAGATACTGTCGGAATGTCCCCTCTTCTCCTGAGTATTCAAAAGCAGATGGAAGCCGGTGCCGCCCCCTGCCCCTACCACCTCAGAGACTCTGGAGTCCCCACTGCTCAGGGCTCCAAATCCCCTGTACCCACCAGGGCCTTCTCCAACCCAGCTGAGGTTCTGAGACAGGTGTGGCTGCCTTTGACAGACATGGGGATTGGGTTGCAATCTGGGCGGTGGCCCCACATGCAGAACATCCCCTTTGGGAGTAGATTTGGGAGTGCTATCTGTTCTGCAGCCCCCCAGTGGGGCAGCTCCCTCCTCCATCCATGCGTGAGCCGGCCCTGGTGCGAATCCACCCAAGACCCCTGCCCGGCCCCAGCAGAAGGACAGTCTTGGCCCAACCTCATCTCTGCCGGGCCCCAAACTGTGCGGGAGGCTGGAGCCTGGTCGTGTCTAAGTCACTTCGGATAAACCTGAAGTTCCTCACAAAGGAGAAGGAAGCGACTCGGGCTCCAGACAACGCTGCATTTTTCAGGTTTGCTTTGGTTGCAAGTGACAGAAAATCTACCTGAACTCACTTTGGCGAAAGGAGGAATGCACTTGGGCCCAGGCAGGGCTCCAGATGCTGCCCGGCTGAGTGTGCCTGTTTCACACCCTGTGCAGAAGAAGGGATGCTGGCGGCTTGACGTGAGCTCTGCCATCATCCTCCCCTCCTTCTGGGTTCCTGGGAGGCACCTGAGTCGGAGGAGGGAGGCAGCAGCTTCCTGGCCCTGCAGAGAGTGACTCACGCAGCTCGGCGGGGGACGCACCCGCCTCCGAGGAGCTGGCTCCGCCGTCCCAGCCCCACCATCTGGCGCTTCTGACTCGGATCTGTTGGTGTTTACTTCCTGAAACTTTGCATTCCCAGGGTCTGTGCCCGGGAGCAACTGTGTGTGGAGAATCACACTTCCTTTCATATGTTCCAGCGACACAGAACAGCTTGCTTTCAGGCCGTTGCAAAACACAAACCAGAAAAAGAAAAAGAGTCTTCCAAGCCCTCTTCCCATAAAGGCAGAAAGCCGAGACACTCAGGGGGGCAGAAAGTGCTCTGCGAGGTGGGGCACCTATGGCAGGTGTGGTCCTGGGAATGCCAGGCAGGTGCAGGGCAGGTAGCAGGTGCAGAACCTTCCATGTAGCGTGAGCCAGGCCCAGGCTGGCAGAGCCCACTCCTGGAACCCCCACGGCCGTCGGACTTGGGTCCCTGCCCTGTGCATCTGGGTAGCCCAGACCTCCTGGAATTCTTGAGGCAGGGTGAGCTGGGGTGAGTGTGGGAAAGAATCAACTCTCGTGCAGAAGAAACACTACGCAGGAGCCCATGGGAACCAAATGAACGGGGGATTCGAGGCCTTCAGCGCAAGTAGAGGATATGGCAACGGTCACGGCTCCCTCTGGCCCCATGCACTGTCAGGGTGTTGGTGAGTGGTAGGAACCCACCTGAACCTGCCTAATTAGGAGGCGCGTATAAACCCTCAAGATCTAACTCTGGGGAGATGGCAGTGGAAGCTGGAAGCTCGCGTCCCACCTGGCTGCTCTCTCCCTTTGCCAGCCCCATCCGCTCCCTGCCGCCTCTGTGCCCTGCTGCAGGAATTGCAGCTGCAGGAAGCCCCCCGCCCTGTGCTCAGTGAGGGGACCTCTGTGGCACCGTCTGAGGGCCGTCCTCCCACACCCACCCACCTGCTCTTCACCTTCCTGGCAGTGATGTGGCCCAGGCACGGGGCTCCCAGAATGAAGACAGCATTTCCACCCTCCCGTGCAGCGAGGGGTGGCTGTGTGACTGCACCCAGCCATCAGACTTGAGGAGTGGGAGGAGGCTGCCGGCGATGCTGGCTCTGGCTGGAGCCACCAGGGGGGAGCCGCCCAGACGCGTCCACGGGCAGCCGGGAGAGCTGGGTGCAGGCGGCAGGGGCTGGTGCCATACAGAGCAGAGCCCCCACGTGGCCACAGAGACGACGGCTGCCTGGGAATCTGTATTTTAACCAAATCGTCTCTGGTGCCAAGGGAAGAGGCCCCAGAGGGCACTGACTGGCCTCGCTTGGTTTGGCGCCCTGTGAGGTCAGGCCTCGTGGTCAGGCCAGGCCCCGTGGTCAGGCCAGGCCCCGTGGTCAGGAACTCACGTGGTCCCTCAGAGCAGCAACAGCAAGGGACTGCAGTGGAGGCTGCACAGCGTGGGGCGGACTTGGCGAGGAGGTTTTCGGGCAAGTTTCTGGCCTGAGAAATGGAGAAGCTGGAGAAATGGTCATCTTAGTCTTCATCCCCCTCCACGCTCACAGCAGCCAAGGCCTCCAGGCTCTGGACTGAACCTGGCCGCACCTGCAACCCCTCTCTCTGGGAGCTCCGTCCCGCACTGCCTGCCTCATGCAGGGCCCGGCTGTCTACGGGGATGTTTGGGGGAAGCTGCCAGGTTTCGCATCACCCCTGAGTGAGCCGGGGATGCTTCGTCTATAGTAGGAGCCACGGGAGGCAGGTGGTCAGCCCAGGTGCGGCCGTCAGGCACTGAAACCCGCTGTGTTCCCTCAGGGTCTCTGTCCCTGCCCCCAGCAGCAGAACCGCATCCGTCCTGTGGCCTCCACAGCCACCTCTGAGAGTCTCGTGGACGTGGACAGCAGCCTGTCCTCAGCCTCCACAGCCACCTCTGCAAGTTCCGTGGACGTGGACAGCAGCCGCCTCTGTGAGTCCCGTGGACATGGACAGCAGCCGCCTCTGTGAGTCCCGTGGACGTGGACAGCAGCCATCTCTGTGAGTCCCGTGCACGTGGACAGCAGCCGCCTCTGTGAGTCTCATCTGCGAGTCCCGTGGACGTGGACAGCAGCTGCCTCTGTGAGTCCCGTGGACATGGACAGCAGCCGTCTCTGTGAGTCCCGTGGATGTGGACAGCAGCCGCCTCTGTGAGTCTCATCTGCGAGTCCCGTGGACGTGGACAGCAGCCGCCTCTGCGAGTCTCGTGGACGTGGACAGCAGCCGCCTCTGCGAGTCCCGTGGACGTGGACAGCAGCCGCCTCTGTGAGTCCCGTGGACGTGGACAGCAGCCGCCTCTGCGAGTCCCATGGACGTGGACAGCAGCCGCCTCTGCGAGTCTCGTGGACGTGGACAGCAGCCACTTCTGTGAGTCTCGTGGACGTGGACAGCAGCTCGTTCTCGGCTCAGTGTGCTCAGGCTTCACTGTCGTGGGTGGATGTGGGCCCTGTGCAGCCTCACACTCAGCTGCCCTCACCCTAAGCCCCCTCTGTCCTCGAGGGACCCCCAACAGTCCTAGCGGCCTCTGCAGCTTTGGGAATAAAGGCCCGCCCTCGCCTGTATCCATGAAGCCCCTGCCACATCTGCGGCTCACGGCCTCCTTCTCCCCCTCGTCTCACCACGTTCTAACCTCTGGTCCTCTCCGAGTTTCTCGGACGGGCCAGTCCCTCTCCCACCTTGGGGTCTGCTGTCCCCTCCATCAGGGTCACTGCCCTCATCTTCCCAACCTCAGCCCCCACCCCAGGATGGGTCAGGATGGCCTGGCTTTCTCTTGGCCACCGTGTTCCTTCTTTCACACTCAGCTGAGTTTGCAGAAATGCCATGGTGTGATGACGTGATTCACGTCTGTCTTTCCGTCTAGACTGGAAACCCCCTGGGGGACTGAGATGTACATCAACCATGGTGTCCCCAGAGGAGAAGGGCCATCAACCACGGTGTCCCCAAAGGAGAACGGCCGTCAACCAGGGTGTCCCCAGAGGAGAAGGGCCATCAACCATGGTGTCCCCAGAGGAGAAGGGTGGCCAGGTCCCCTGGGGACTGAGATGTGTGTCAACCACGGTGTCTTCAGAGGAGAAGGGCGGCCGGGTCCCCGGTGGACACGGGTAATGCAGAGGCGTCTCCCCAGCTCACCCAGAAACTGGTCCAGCACCATGATCTGCACCCACATCAGAGGCACGTGGGGTAGGGAGTAGAGTGCTGCCCGGAGCTCCATCCACAGCCTCCTCTGGGCTGGGTGTACGGCTGTTTTCCATTCAACCCAAATGGACCCTCGGAGGAGCCGGAAGGCCAGACTGGAGGAGGATTTGTCAGACCAGACAGCTTTAGTGTCACCTAAGACAAAGTACTTTATTTGTTTCCATTATCTTTGAGCTTTTGTCATTCTGGCTATTGATCTTCCCTTGTAATGAAGCCCATAATTAAGCTACTAGGATGCTGCAGCCAGGCTTAATGAACAGGCTACTGCACAGCTCAGCCAAGGAGCCCACTGCGTGAAGGAGACACACCGCCACCTCCATTTCCTGACCGTCTGTGACCCGTGTGGTCTGAAGGACAAAGGCGGGAAGGGCTGGGATGCAGAGGGGCCCTCGGGGCCTCCCTGGGATGTCCTCATCGGCCGCAGGCAGGAGCCACCCCCATCCCAGAGTCAGACACACAGAAGGGCCTGACCCCACCCCTCCCGAGCTTATGGAAAGGGGAGATTTGGACGTAGAGGTTGGTGCAGGGAGATGGAGATGGCCCAGGAGGGAGGCCTGGGGCAGACTCCCCACCCCTGACAGCCTCCGAGGAACCAGTGACACCTTGATCGTGGCTTTGCTGCCTCCGGAACAGTGAGAAAATACGTCTGCGTGAATGGCAGCCTGTAGTCATCCTCACGGCCTCCACAGAAAGGGGGTCCTGCCACAGCTGACACTGGGAACATGCTGCACCACGGCCTCCGACGCGCTGGCCTCAGGAGGGAAAGGGGTAGAGCAGGTGCAGGGAACGCGCTGGAAGGGGCTGCACAGCCCTGGGGGTCAGGCTGGGCCAGGGCTGGGGGGGTGGCGGGGAGGCCACAGCTGGAATGCCACAATGGCCACGCAGTTCCCGGCCCGATGCTCCCTCCTTCCACAGCGCCCTCCACGGCCCCTCCACGGCGTTTCTTGGGATGGGCAGCCTCTGCGATGCCCTGAGCGGCCGGGATTCTGAGGAAGCGCCGGAGATGCTCCCAGCATGACCCTCCCCACCCTCCCTCCTAGTCCCAGCTACACACGCACCACCTCTCCCCACGAGGCGTTCTGAAGGCCATGCTGCCCAAGGCGGCCCTGTTGGACCCTCGCCGGGCTTTTGGGCGCCCACATCTCACATTTGCAAGCCCACAGCTACAGAGGCTTCCCTCCGCCCCACAGGGAGGCCTGGGCACCCCCCACTGTGACACGACCTTCTGTGCAGCGGGCGTCGGGTCACTCAGTGTGCGGGTGAAGGCAGCCCAGGGGAGAGGAGCCAGCAGGGAGCTTGGCCAGGTGGGAACAGGTCCGGGCGGGGCTGCGTGGGTTGGGCCAAAGTCCAGACCTGAGCTGTCCCCAGGACACAGCCCAGGAGAGCAGCTTGTGCAGTGAACCCACCCCAGGCAGCGGGGACGCTCTGCTGCCCGCACCAGCAGCCCGCACACTCACGCCTCGCTGTGCTGCCTTCCATCACCTGCACCAGCAGCCCGCACACTCACGCCTCGCTGTGCTGTCTGCGCCCTCCACCTGCACCAACAGCCCGCACACTCACGCCTCGCTGTGCTGCCCTCCATCACCCGCACCAGCGGCCCGCACACTCACGCCTCGCTGTGCTGCCCTCCATCACCCGCACCAGCGGCCCGCACACTCACGCCTCGCTGTGCTGTCTGCCCCCCGTCACCGGCACCAGCGGCCCGCACACTCACGCCTCGCTGTGCTGTCTGCCCCCCGTCACCCGCACCAGCGGCCCGCACACTCACGCCTCGCTGTGCTGTCTGCCCCCCGTCACCCGCACCAGCGGCCCGCACACTCACGCCTCGCTGTGCTGTCTGCCCCCCGTCACCCGCACCAGCGGCCCGCACACTCACGCCTCGCTGTGCTGTCTGCCCTCCGTCACCCGCACCAGCGGCCCGCACACTCACGCCTCGCTGTGCTGTCTGCCCTCCGTCACCCACACCAGCGGCCCGCACACTCACGCCTCGCTGTGCTGTCTGCGCTCTGCAGATTCTTCAAGGGTTCCAGAGCTTTCCGCAGGAAAAGGCAGCACATCAGTCTAAGGTGCGACCGCAAATTACAAGGTAAATACATGACCGCTTTCCTCCTCAAATTATGGGTAATTACACCTGGACTAAGTGTAATAATTACAGACAAAACGCTGAGGATGTGAACCCCACTCCTTTGAGAGCTCAGACTGGGACCAGTCCCGTGTGCTGTCCAATGCGGGCTCTGCTCCCTGGGGAGAATTCACACCAGGACCAGTCACACATGATGTCCAATGCCAGCTCCGCTCCCCGGGGAATGAGGTTAGTGGATTGATGCCTCAGTTTCCTTTTCTGTAGAATGTCTGCAATCATCCAAGCTTCCTCGAGGTGGGTGGTGAGGATTAAATAAATGCAGAGCTGGTACCCACACAGAGGACTCTGGGAGCAGTGAAACGCCGCTGTGTGATGCACGATGGATGCCCGTCGTTACGTGTCTTCACACGATCGCGTGTCATTATGCATTTGTCAAAACCCACAGGATGTGCAGCACGGGGGCCCCGACACGAATGTGGACTTTAGTTACTGAACGCGTGTGATGGCCCGCCTGTGGTAACAGGTGCGCCTCGCCAGCATAACGTGTTAATTACAGGGGACGCTGGCGGCAGGGGAGGGGCTCTGTACTTTCTGCTCGATTTCCTGTAACCTAAACCACTCTAAAAAACAAACACGTCATAACTTTTTTAATGAACTCAAAATGGCCATTTCACTTGTGTGCAGCCGCCTTCTCCACCCGGGCGTGTCTCGTGCCCTCCCTGCCTGGCCCTTGTGATGGAGGGCTGGGCCGCTTGGCCCCTTGACCTCTTGGCCCCTTGCCCCCTTGGTCCCTTGACCTCTTGACCTGTCCCCTCTGCTCTGTTCTCTCCCCGGGCTGTGGCAGCAGCCATCAGCAGTCCACTGGGCCCACCCTCCCCTTTGCTTCCCAGCAGACCCGATTTGGTGTGGAGTTTAGCAGGACAGCTTTAGAAACCACACTCCGCAGATGCCCTTGCAGTGACGTGTGACCTTGTGTCGATGCGTGACCTTGTGTCAAATCCCTGGGGATTTCTGGGAGAGGCTCAGGCTTTCTGACTTAGCCATTGCCCCGTTCCCTCTCCCTGTTGGAATGTGGGTGTGATGCTTGGAGGGGTGGCAGCCACTTTGTGGCCGTGAGGTCAAGCGACAGATGGTCGGGCGGGGGTGAGTCTGAGATCCCACTGACGTCCTCAGGAGTCGCTTCTTCCCAACGCTGCCTCTCTGTCCCCCTGTTTGTTTAAATTGCCAAAGTTGGGCTTCTGTTAGATGCAGTTGACCATAATCCCAAATGATGGGTGCTGCTTTGGGGACCAGCCCCCACAGGTCCACGAGGTGCATTACGTGGGCACATCCCCCTGTCCCCATGCCGTGGCCTCAGTGTCCCAGTTCCTGGCCAGCAGCCAGATCAGTGACAAAGGACCCAATGACTCAGACTCCAGCCATACCTGAGCTGCCGTCAGGACAGGCTTTGGCCAGGATGGAGAGGAGGGAGCCACCCGTTCCAGCCTGGCCTGGAAACTGCCCGGCTCAGCCCGAGGCCACCATCTCTGCTCATCCAAGAGGCATTCAGGAGTCGGGAGGTCCACAGAGTGGGAGAGGGTCCCACGTCTCAGAGCGGCACCTGGCACCACCAGGCTCATCCTTGCCTCGGGCGATGGGGCAGGGTGAGTGGCTTCTGTGGCCACCACATCTGTGCAAACGGTGCCCGCAGACGGAATTCAGGCCACTTCCTCTTAATTTGCTTAATTTAAACAAGAGGGAACCTTTGTATTTCTCTACATTTGTGCCTCTCAGCCTCCTGCTGGCCCAGAAGCCCAGTGACATCACAAGTTCCTGGCTCAGCCGCCTCCCTTGTTGTCAGATGAAATCTCTTTTTCCAAAGCAGCTCATGGGGGTGCTTTGACCTTGAGCCTTTGAGGCCAGTTCTGCAAAGAGGACTTCCAAAAACAGTGGCCAGTGAGGAACTAGGCTCAGAAGGTACCGTTGGCAGGGGTGAGGCCCTCCTACCTTCTTCCGCAGCAGGCAGGGACAGGGGCGGCATCCAGGATCACTCACAGGCGGGGACAAGGGCAGCGTCCAGGGTCACTCACAGGCGGGGACGAGGGCAGCGTCCAGGGTCACTCACAGGCGGGGACGAGGGCAGCGTCCAGGGTCACTCACAGGCGGGGACGAGGGCAGCGTCCAGGGTCACTCACAGGCGGGGGCGAGGGCAGCGTCCAGGGTCACTCACAGGCGGGGGCGAGGGCAGCGTCCTGGGTCACTCACAGGCGGGGGCGAGGGCAGCGTCCAGGGTCACTCACAGGCGGCGGCGAGGGCAGCATCCAGGGTCACTCACAGGCGGGGACGAGGGCAGTGTCCAGGGTCACTCACAGGCTGAGGACAAGGCAGTGTCCAGGGTCACTCACAGGCAGTGGCATAGCCAAACCCTAATGCCAGGAGCTGTTAGGACTGAGGGAAGAATTTGCAAGTGAGTCTGTGGAGGGGCCCAGAAAGCCTCCAGCAGTGCCTGGGATTCCACCATGTTTACCGTATTCTTTGTGGATGCCCAAAGCATTGCCTGCAAAGGCTGAGAGATGGGTCTTGTACCAGCCACTCCTGGAGAGGGAGGAAGGAGAGCTCTGGCTTTGTTTGCTGAGGCCCATGGCACCTTGACAGAAAAGCCGACCCAGGCACCACACGGCCATTCTCCCTTTAGATAATAAGCCTCAGTTCCCAGTTTCTGGCTCGGGTGCCACGCAGCCACACGCCACGTAAATAATAAGCCTCAGCCCTGGGTTTCTGGCCCAGGTGCCACGTGGCCACGCTCCCTGTAGATAAGAAGCCTCAGCTCTGGGTTTCTGGCCCAGGTGCCACGCGGCCATGCGCCCTGTAGATAAGAAGCCTCACCTCTGGGTTTCTAGCCCAGGTGCCACGTGGCCACGCGCCCTGTAGATAAGAAGCCTCAGCTCTGGGTTTCTGGCCCAGGTGCCACGCGGCCACATGCCCTGTAGATAATAACCCTCAGCTCTGGGTTTCTAGCCCAGGTGCCACGTGGCCACGCGCCCTGTAGATAAGAAGTCTCGGCTCTGGGTTGAGTGTAAGAATCACCGATGAATCCTCGGTCCCTGCACCCGTCCGGACGCTCTCAGCTGTAACAGAAAACCCAGCTGAAAAGCAACTGAAAGGATAAGAGGCAGCTCATCCCTCATAGGGACTGCATAGCAGCTGCCCACCCCACAGCCCCCTCCTGTGTCACCATCCCAGAGCCCCAGGACCCAGCCCTTCCTCGTGTTCCTTTGTGAGAGTGAGGACAACTCCCTGCAGCCCCTCAGACCCTCCCAGGGTCCCGCCGTCAGGGCGGCCTGGCTGGTTCAGGTCTCTCCAACCATGGCAAGGCTGACTGAATTCCACCGTGGGCTGAGGCCAATGGGGCGTCACGCAGGGGCTGGGGAGGGGCCGCCTTCCCTAAGCACACGGCTGCTGCCCGGAGCCTGAACAAATCTGGCCTTGGTGAGCCAGGGAGGGGTTGCCTAGGCAACCAGCAGTGTCGGCCCCTTCTCAAGCAACTGCTGCTCTGCTTGGCTGGACACAGCCTCACAGGTATGAGAGCAGGAGGGAATCGCCCCGTGGAAGGGGACTGGGCGAGCCTGTAGTTGTGCCATGAGGGCAGGTGCCTTCCTGGGCACCCAGGGCCAAGCCCCGCCAGCCAGCACTGCTACCAGGCACTCTTTCCATCTCAAACACCAGAATCTGCACAAGCTCCTGCTGGCAGGCCCCGGGGGGTGGCATCCACTTTCCCTGGATGCCCAGCACATTAGTTTCCACCATCCGTGACCAAGAAGAATGAGGGCAGGACATCCTGTTTGTTCACCCTGGTCTGCCCAGGAATACAGCAAGGCGTGATTAGAGAAGAGTTTGCTCGTAAATACCCACTGAACAGGTGCACACATGCATTCTCACACGCATATCCACACACACACACTCATGCAACACACAATGCATGCACACGTGTGCACGCACACACATGCCTACATAGATGAGCACAGGCCTGCATGCGTATCCTTGTACACATACCTGTAAACAGCTCATGCACCACACCACATTTAGATCCAGCCCCACAAAAGACGCAGCTGATTTATGTGTCCAATTATAAATATAATTACATCTCTGACGCCATTAGCACGGCCATTCTGTGAATGCACAGCGCACCGCATGGCAGGCAGGGATGAGACTCACGAGCGCAGATGAACCAGCACTGGGAATTTTAATTTTTATTTTACTTGAAATTCAACACCAGATAATAACAGCGCCACCTGGATGGAACGCGCTTCCACATTCCATCACAACAGAAGCGATCATTTTTAGCAGCCCCGGAGGCGGCAGGCCCAAAGGTTGTGCAACTGAGGGAGGGGAAAGAGGCCACAAGCCCAGTCCTCCGGCACAGC
Organism: Pan paniscus; assembly: GCF_029289425.2. Taxonomy (NCBI): domain Eukaryota; kingdom Metazoa; phylum Chordata; class Mammalia; order Primates; family Hominidae; genus Pan; species Pan paniscus. The sequence goes on from NC_073259.2 coordinate 140,452,142, forward strand.
CCCCCCGGGGAGATCCTAGGAATGCAGAGGGAAGCTGTCAGACCCAGGGCAAAGGCGGGAGCGGACAGGCTGAGCAATGGTCGAGAGACGTTTCTGGACTTGGCCGTATCCACCAGCTCCCAGCAGACGGAGGAGGAGGAGCTGAGCCTCTCGGGCACCACCCCAGGATGCCTAGAACCGTGTCCCGTGGCTCAACAGAGTGGACTCCAGGAGTCAGGGCCCCGGCCGTGAGGTCTCATCGAGGTCTCAGCCCTCCTCAGAGCAGCCACGACCTCCGACCCCACAACCCCCCACCTTCCCACTCCCTGTTCTCCCGTCACAGGGTTGCTCTGTTTCCTGCCTGAGTTCTGGGGTGACAAGGACAGGAGGGGACGCTGTGTCAGCGCGCAAGCCCTTTACCCCATTCTCCCCGGTCACAGCAGAGAAAACCGACCAGGCGTTGGGAGAAACAGCAACGCCCAGTGACCCCCAGCGACCCCAGCAATGCCCAGAGACCCCCAGCGACTCCCAGTGACCCCAGCACCCCTAACGACCCCCAGCGACCCCAGCGACTCCCAGCGACCCCAGCAACCCCAATGACCCCCAGCGACTCCAGCAACCCGTGACCCCCCAGCGACCCCAGCAACCCCAGTGACCCCCCAGCGACCCCAGCAACCCCAGTGACCCACAGCGACCCCAGCAACCCCAGCGACCCCCAGCGACCCCAGTGACCCCAGCGACCCCCAGCGACCCCAGCGACCCCCAGCAATGCCCAGTGACCCCCAGCTACCCCCAGCGACCCCAGCGACCCCCAGCAACCCCAGTGACCCCAGTGACCCCAGCAACGCCCAGAGACCCCCAGCGACTCCCAGTGACCCCAGCAATGCCCAGAGACCCCCAGCGACTCCCAGTGACCCCAGCACCCCTAACGACCCCCAGCGACCCCAGCGACACCCAGTGACCCCAAGCACGGACCCGGCATGGCTCTTCCATCCACCGCTGGCTTTGTCTGCTCAGCACCCGTCTCTCCTCTCTTGAAAGCTAAACTCGATTCTAGATTTCCCTCCCTAGAATCTATCCCTCCCTCCTCAGCCCTGGATTTCAGTATAAGATGGTTAATTTTAGATGTCAATTTGGCCAGGCCATGGTTTTTGGCTAAGACCAGTCTAAATGTTGTGAAGGTAAGTTTTAGATGCAATTAATTTTTTTTTTTTTTTTTTGAGATGGAGTCTTGCTCTGTCACCCAGGCTGGAGGGCAACAGCACAGTCTTGGCTCACTGCAGCCTCCACCTCCCAGGTTCAAGCAATTCTTCTGCCTCAGCCTCCTGAGTAGCTGGGTTTACAGGCGCCCACCACCACACCCAGATAATTTTTTGTATTTTTGGTAGAGACGGGGTTTCACCATTTGGCCAGGATGGTCTCGATCTTTTGACCTTGTGATCTGCCCACCTCGGCCTCCTAAAGTGCCGGGATAACAGGCGTGAGCCACCGCGCCCGGCAGCAGTTAATTATTTTTAATTGTGGCAAAACATGCGTGACATAAGGTTTGCGGTTTTAACCATTTTTAACCATTCTTAAAACTGCATCTTCAGCAGGAGGAGGCACATTCACGTTGCTGTGCAGCCATCACCAGCACCCACCTCCAGAACCTTCCCATCTTCCCAAACGGAAACCCTGTCCCCATGAAGCGCAAACTCCCCACTGCCCTCCCCCGACTCTGGCAACCTCTGTTCTACTTTCTCTAAATCTGATGACTCTGGGGACCTCATGTAAGTGGAATCACTGGCTCAGTTCACTTCGCCTAACGTCCTTGAGGTCCATCCACCTCGCAGCCTGCATTAGAATTTCCTTCCTTTTTAAGGCGGAATAATGTCCCATTGTATGGGTAGACTGCATTGCGTTTATCTGTTCATGTCAATGGACATCTGGGCTGTGTTCACCTGTTGTCTGTTGTGAATAATGTTGTATGAACATGGCCGTGCAAATATCTGAGACCTTGCCTTCAATTTTTTTTTCTTGAGACAGAGACTTGCTCTGTTGCCCAGGCTGGAGTGCAGTGGTGTGATCTCAGATCACTGCAACCTCCGCCTCCCGGGTTCAAGCCATTCTCCTGCCTCAGCCTCCTGAGTAGCTGGGATGACAGGAGCCCGCCACCATGACCGGCTAATTTTTTTGTATTTTTATAGAGACGGGGTTTCACCATGTTGGCCAGGCTGGTCTTGAACTCCTGACCTCAGGTGATCCACCCGCCTCGGCCTCTCACGGTGCTGGGGTTACAGGCGTGAGCCCCCGCACCCGGCCGTTGCCTTTAACTATTTAGGGTGTCTACCCAGAGAGGAATTGCTGATCCTACAGTAGCTCTAGTTTTAATTTTTTGAGGACCCTCCACGCTCTCTTCCGCAGTAGCTACGCCACTCTCCTTCCCACCAGCAATGCACAAGGATTCCCGCTTCTCCGCATCTTCACCAGCACTTGTACTTCCTGGTTTTCGGCAGTCATCTGACTATGTGTGCGAGGTGGTTTCTCACTGCGGTTTGATCTGCACGCCCCTAACGATGAGTGATGTGGAGCATCTTTCCATGGGTTTGTTGGCTTTGCAGAGCTTCTTTGGAGAAGATGTCTATGTCTCCATTTCCTCTTTGGAGTAATTTGTATTTTCCCAATTTTTAAATGTTTTGACATAGAATAATTGTATAATATTCAAGGGTTACATAGTGCTCTTTTGATACATACAACCCACACTGATCAGATTAATTAGCATATCCATTGTTGAATCAAGTTTGGCCTAAAGCTGCAACCTTACACATTTTAAGCTCGGCCTGAAGGTTTCTCCGTACATGGTGAACTGTAGCCTACATGGAGGTGCAAACAGACCGTCACCTACTCTCATGCCAATCACTGAGCTTTGGCCAATCACAGGTGGTCAACTGTTCAAACCGTGTTCAAATAAGACAAACGCCGAGCTGCCACCAATCCAGCCATTTGTGTCCCTCGCTTCTGTTTTCTGTACATCACTTGCCTTTTCCCGTCCATAAATCTTCTTCTGCCACGTGGCTGCGCGGGAGTCTCCGCACCTACTCTATTTGCAAATTGTTCTTTGCTCAATTACACTCTTTTAGATTTAATTTGGCTGAAGTTTCTTTTTTTAAACACCATTGTCTCAAACACTTATCATTTATTTCTGTTAGGAACATTAAATGTCCTTCCAGCTGTTTGAAACTATATAACATATGAACTCTGGTCATCCTGTAGTGCCATAGACACTCACACCTCCCCCCCACTGACTGGTAATTTTGTTTCCTTTAACAAATCTTTCCCTCTCCTTTCCTCTCCCCTTCCCACCATCCAGTATGTTCTGTTCTAATTTTTACTTCTTTGAGGTCAACATTTTTTAGCTTCCCCATGTGAGAACATGTGATATTTGTCTTTCTGTTCCTGGCTTATTTCATTTAACCTAATGTCCTCCAGTTCCATCCATGTTGCCACCAGTGACAGGACTCATCCTTTTTCATGGCTGAATAGTATTCTGCGGTGTGTGTGCCACACTTTCTTCATCAGTCATCTGCTGTCGGACACCCAGGTTGGTTCCATATCATGGCTGCTGTGAACGGTGCCGCAGTCAACACAGGGTGAGGATGTCTCTCTGATGCACTGACTTCCTTCCCTTTGGATAAACACCCAGAAGTGGTTTCTGGATCGTGTCTGCAGTTTCCCGAGTAGCCTCCATGCTGTTCTCCACAGCAGCTGTGTTCGTTCACCTTCCCGCCAACAGGGTGCGGATTCCCTTTTCTCTGCATCCCTGCCGGCATTTGTTACTTCTTGTCGTTTTGATAATAGACCAGTTCTGACTGGTATAAGATGGTATCTCCTCATGGTTTTGATTTGCAGTTCTCTGATGGTTAGTGATGTTGAGCATTCTTTTATAGATCTGTTGACCATTTGCATGTCTTCTTTTGAGAAATATCTGTTCAGATCATTCGCCAATGTTTAAATCAAATTGTTGCTGTTTAATCTGGTTTTTTGCTGTTGAGTTGTTTGAGTTTCTTGTATGTTCTGGACATTAGTCCCTTGTCAGATGAGTAGTTGGCAAATATCTTCTCCCATTTGGTAAGTTGGCTTTTCACTCTCTTGATTGTTTCCCTCACTGTGCAGAAGGTTTTTAGTTTGACACAAACTCCCTCGCTGTGCAGAAGCTTTTTAGTTTGACATAAACTCCATGTGTTTATTTTTGCTTGTGTTGCCTGTGCTTTTGTGATCTTACTGATAAAATATTTTCCGGGCCAATGTCCTAAGGCATTCCCCCTTTGTTTTGTACTTTTGGGTCTTCTACTTATGTTTTTTATCCGTTTTGAGTTGATTTTTGTGTAGGGTGAGAGGTGGGGGTCTAGCTTCGTTCTTCTGCATATGGATATCCAGGTTTTCCAGCACCTTTTATTGAAGAGGCTGTCCCTTCCCCCAATGGGTGCTCTTAGCACCTTTGTTAAAAATCAGTTAGTGCTAGATAGAGGGATTAATTTCTAGGTTATCTACTCTGTTGCATTGGTCTATGTATCTGTTTTTTTAATGCCAGTACCATGCTGTTTTGGTTACCACAGCTTTGTCATATATTCTGAGGTCTGGTAATGTGATTCCTCCAGCAGGTTTTTTTTTTTTTCTTTTTAGATGGAGTTTCACTCTGTGGCCCAGGCTGGAGTGCAGTGGCACAATCTCAGCTCACTGCAACCTCTGCCTCTTAGGTTCAAGTGATTCTCCTGCCTCAGCTTCCTGAGCAGCTAGAATTGCAGGTGTGTGCCACCACATCCAACTAATTTTTGTACCAGCTTTGTTCTTTTTGCTGGGAATTGCTTGGGCTATTCTGTGTCCTTTGTGGTTAAGAATGTTAATGTTAAGATTATTAAGATCTTTTTAATGTTAAGATTTTTTTTTCTATTTCTGTGAATAATGTCATGGGTGTTTTGATAGGAATTGCATTGAATCTGTAGACTGCTTTGGGTAGTATGGCCATTTTAACAATATTAATTCTGACCCATGAGCATGGGATGTCTTTCCATTTGTTTGTATCCTCTTCAATTTCTTTTACATGATTATAGAGACTGAGAAGTCCCACAGGCTGTCTGCACGCTGGAGAAACAAGGAAGCTGGTATCATGTCTCAGTCCAAGTCTGAAGGCCTCAGAACCGGGGAAGGTAATGGTGTGACTCTGAGTCCAAGGCTGAAGGCGTGAGAACAAGGGGTGGCGGATGCTGGCCAAGCCCTGGGGGCCAAAGGCCAGGGAACCTGGAGTTCTGATCTCCAAGGGCAGGAGAAGAAGGGCATTCCTGGCTGAGCACGGTGGCTCACGCCTGTAATCCCAGCACTTCGGGAGGCCGAGGCAGGCAGATCATGAGGTCAGGAGATTGAGACCACCCTGGCTAACACAGTGAAACCCCGTCTGTACTAAAAATACAAAAATCAGCGGGGCGTGGTGGCGGGTGCCTGTAGTCCCAGCTACTCGGGAGGCTGAGGCAGGAGAATGGCGTGAACCCGGGAGGCGGAGCTTGCAGTGAGCCGAGATCGCACCACCACACTCCAGCCTGGGCAACAGAGCGAGACTCTGTCTCTAAAAATAAAAAATAAACTAATAAAATAAGAAGGGCATTCCTGCTCCAGGAGAGAGAGAGAGAAAGAGAAAGAGAGGGTGAGAGAGAGAGAAAGAGAGGGCGAGAAAGAGAGACAGGAAGGAGGAGGCAGGGAGAGGAGGAGAGAGAGAGAGAGAGAGAGGGAATTCACCTTTCCTCCACCTTTTCGTTCTATCTGGGCCCCCAGCCGACTGGATGGGCGAGGGTGGAGCTTCTCCACTGGATGGGCGAGGGTGGAGCTTCTCCACTCTGTCCACCGACTCAGGCATCACGCAGACACATGCAGTAAGAATGCTTCACCAGCGTTCGAGGTATCCCTCAACCCAGGCAAGGTGATACCTAAAATTAACCATCACAGCCACTGAGGTTTGGCAGTAGCTTTTCCCTGCAGTGACCTCCAGCCTAGGTTGACTCGTACCCTGAAACAGCGAGGGAAGAGCTCCACATCCAGCAGGAGGAGACTGGCTGGATAAATGCGGTGTGTTTAAACAGTGGCTACCCCTCCGGCATTTAAATCATGTTATAGAAAGTATAATGTATACAGAATCTATTACGTTTTTAAAATGTTACAAACTCATGCCCAGTATGTGCTCAGTTTTGTAAAATCGAGGAGAGTTATGTGGAATGCGTAACTGAAATGTAAAGTGTGATTTTCATGGAGCTACAGCTTTAGAGACAACACTTATTTTCTTTTTTATGCTTCAGTTTATTTTACAAGTTATCTACAATAAACATCAATTACTGACATAATCAGAAAAAGTTTGCTTTATTTTTCTACATGCGAAAGCACAAAGAACAATAAATATGTCACAGATGTGGCACATTTGCGCACAGCCCCATTTTTAACACCGAGGACACCCCCGTCTCTCTGCTCTGCCCAGCCAGGTCCAGCGTCCCTGAGCCAAATCTCTGCAAATGTTCCAGTCAGGACAGATTAAGTTTCACCGTAAACCAGCAGCTCATCTTTATTTCTAGGCAATTTATTTAAGAGCCTCCTAAAATCTACTAACTTCCAGGCCGAAAATCATTTAAAATCAAATGAGTTTCCTCGCCGATAAAACTTGAGATCATCCTTCAGCTTTGGAGATAATAGAACTGAGCGGTCATTTCCTCCCCGCGCTGAGGGAGCTGAGTGATGGAGAGGCGGCATAGGTCCTCCGAGGAGGCCCCGTGAGCCCCATGGCTGTTTCCCAACACCAGCGGAAGAGGGAGGTTAGAGGCTCCCTCTGCTGTTATCCTGCGGGTGGAGGAAGCCCTGAGCATCCCCTCCAGCCCCTGAGGCCTGAGTCCTGGGGGGCCCCCCGCCCCCGCCAGCCCAGCCTGGTGTCAATCCCGCTTATGCACAGCCCAGACCACCCCCTGCCCAGCGAGCTCCCCTGAGGCTCTTCCTCGTGGCAAAAGAGATTCTCAGAGCCCTCTGCAGAGTGCCAAGTGCGCAGGGAAGTCACAGCTGACCCGTCACCCCAGCCCCAACTGCTCAGTGCCCCAGACCTCTCACTGCGTGTGGCCCAGGCCCTGCAGAGTCTGCCCCACCCCCTCCAGCCTCCTTTCACACTTCCTCACTGCATCAGTTTGCCTTTGTAGCAATAATGCTTAGAAACAAATCACCCGGAAACTCTGGTTTCAACCCGAGTATGTATTTAGCTCACAAGCCGCAGGTCAGGGGTCAGGCTGGGCTCAGCAGGTGGCTCTTCTGTCCTTGCCGGGGTCACTTGGGACTCACTCACTCGTCTAGGGCTGCTTGGCTCTCGGCTGCCACCAGGCAGCTCTGTCCCATCCCTCGAGTGTGTCTCATTCTCCACCGGGGAGCCTAGACACCGCTCGGCGAGGGTGACAGGAAGAGCCAGCAGGTGCCTTCCCAGCCTCCGCCCGTGTCCCATCCCACGGCCAGACACAGAACAAAGGAACAGGAAAGAGACTCTAGTAGGGTGAGCAGCTGAGTCACATCACGGGGGTGGGAGACAGGTGGGTGAGAGCCGGGGGGACGAAGCAACCCCTCCCTCAGCGCCTGGGCTGGGACCCAGTGGCCACTGCTGACCGAGGCCCGCCCTCCTCACAGCTCAGCGGGCAGCGCCACTGGCCCAGGCGGCCTCACCTCCCTCCTCTCCAGCCACACCTGCACCCAGGACAGTCGTCCCCTCCAGAGAAGCCCCCAAGAGCACCGCAGCCTGAGTCACAGCCTTTGACACACTCTGACACTTTCCTTCCCACAGCTGTCACAGTTTGGGACAATAAATGATTCCCCAGTGCATCAGCCCAGGATGGAGGCCGCAGGCGGACAGAGACCTTGACCATTGCATTCCGCCAGGTTGGACCTCCTGACCTAGGGTGTGGCATGGCAGGTGCTCAGTGGACCCTGGCGGCAGAACAAACAGCAGAGGTGCCATGGGGATGGCCTGGGGGACAGAGCAACGGATGGAATGCAGGCGATTTGCTATACGTGATTTACTCCTCACCTGAGGGGGCCGAGCCGCGGCCCTGGCGCTGCTTCCTCCCTCCCTGGTGGAGGGCCCTGTCCTGAGGGTGAGGCCAACGCCTGCCCTCCCCCCACCCACCCAGCCTGGCCCATAGGGTGCACTCACCTCACCCCATCATGAAGGACTCGGGTCCAGGCCCCTGCTCCTATCTCCAGCCCTGCTTGTGAATTCTGCACGGCCCTTCCCGACAGCACGGGCTCAGCCTCCAGGAAAACATGCTTGGGAGAAACTGAGTGATGTGGATGAATCTCGCATGCTCAGAGGCAAATCGACCATGATTATTCACTACAGCACCCCAGAGCAATGCCCTCTGGATTCTCATTGTCGTTGTGATACGAAAATACATTATTTTTAAAGACTGTTGAGTGAGTCAAACCCCAGCACTCTCATTAATGTTCCCAGGCTCAGAGAAGCAAACCCTGGAGAGCTTCATCCCCCCAGCTCTGCCTGCCTGAGGCTTAGGAAACGGCCAGGACAGGGGAGAGCCTGGGTGATGCGGATGCTGTGGTTGGCTCTGTCTGGCAGCGGCAAAGTCTCCAGGACTCTGGAGCCCCAGCCCTGGGGCCTCCCCAAGGAGTGAGGGACACCCCTCCGATTTCGAGAAATAAAACCTGCAGGGAATTCACACTGTTGTGGGAGACCCAGAGCCCAGCGCCCCGGGCAGGGTCACACCCAGCTGCGCGTAGCTGAAACCTGAAGGAATGGCCGCCCCGGGCAGGGGCCATACCCAGCTGCGCGTAGCTGAAACCTGATGAAATAGCCACCCTGGGCAGGGTCACACCCAGCTGCATGTAGCTGAAACCTGAAGGAACGGCCACCCCGGGCAGGGTCACACCCGGCTGCGCGTAGCTGAAACCTGATGGAATGGCCACCCTGGGCAGGGTCCATACCCAGCTGCGCGTAGCTGAAACCTGATGGAATGGCCGCCCCGGGCAGGGGCCATACCCAGCTGCGCGTAGCTGAAACCTGATGAAATAGCCACCCTGGGCAGGGTCACACCCGGCTGCGCGTAGCTGAAACCTGATGGAATAGCCGCCCCGGGCAGGGTCACCCCCGGCTGCGCGTAGCTGAAATCTGATGGAATGGCCGCCCCGGGCAGGGTCACACCCGGCTGCGCGTAGCTGAAACCTGAAGGAATGGCCGCCCCGGGCAGGGTCACACCCGGCTGCGCGTAGCTGAAACCTGAAGGAATAGCCGCCCCGGGCAGGGTCACACCCGGCTGCGCGTAGCTGAAACCTGAAGGAATGGCCGCCCCGTCCAGGGTCACACCCGGCTGCGTGTAGCTGAAACCTGATGAAATAGCCACCCCGGGCAGGGTCACACCCAGCTGCGCATAGCTGAAACCTGATGGAATGGCCGCTGAACACCTGCTCCTCAGAGTGTGGCCCCAACCAGCTGTGTCTGCATCACTCAAGAGGCCCTCGGGAATGCAGAGCCCCAGGCCCCTCCAGAGCTGCTGAGCCTGAATCTTACCAGCGTCTTGTGTGTTTTGTCAGTCCCCAGAGGATCTCTACTCACAGCAAGAAGACCATGGGGGACCCTGCACGGCTCAAGGCCATCACAGCTGAGGTCTCTGCAAGACGATGCCGCTGGTCTCTTCCTCATGTTGCAGGACGCAGCCCCAGCCATCAAGGTGCCATCAGGAAGAAAGGGGGACAGGGGGCAGGGAGAGGGACAGCATCTGAGGAGAAACGTCCCTTTAAATCCCCATAGACCAGAATCCGTCCCGTGGCCACATCTAACTGCAAGGGACGTTTCCAGCTGGGCACACGGCTGCCCTGAACAGAAGCAAGGTTTGGTAAGAAGCGAGGTAGAGGGGAGTCGCTGTGTGGCAGGCAAGATCTGCTACACAAATACGCAAAGGGTGCATATGGTGGTTCCCCACCACCCCACGCCCACAGGAGTCCCCACCTGAGGCCAGAAGAGGCGACCAGTCTGTGGCAGACACCCGGAGGGAGGAGTCCAGAGCCACCCACATGACACCAGAGCAAAGGGGGTATCTGGAAAATTATGCTCCAAATGCCAAGGTCAAGATCACCTGGACACTACAGGGGGAGTGAGGAAAGAGAGATGGAGAGAGACAAAGAGAGAGACCGAGAGAGAGGGAGACCGAGAGACAGGTAGACAGAGAGAGAGGGAGGGAGACAGAGAGAGAGAGACTGAGAGAGAGGGAGACCGACAGAGAGGGAGACAGAGAGAGAGGGAGGGAGACAGAGGGAGAGAGAGAGAGACAGAGAGAGAGAGAGACAGAGAGAGATACAGAGAGACAGAGAGAGAGGGAGAGAAGGGGGGAGAGAGAGAAAGAGACAGAGAGGAAGAGACAGACAGAGAGAGAGGGAGGGAGACAGAGAGAGGGAGGGAGACAGAGAGAGAGGGAGGGAGACAGAGAGAGGGAGGGAGACAGAGAGAGAGGGAGGGAGACAGGGAGGGAGACAGAGACAGAGAGAGAGAGACAGAGAGAGAGGGAGAGAGAGAGAGACTGAGAGAGGTAGACAGAGAGACAGGTAGACAGAGAGAGAGGGAGGGAGACAGAGAGAGAGAGACAGAGAGAGAGGGAGAGAAGGGGGGAGAGAGAAAGAGACAAAGAGGAAGAGAGAGACAGACAGAGACAGAGAGAGAGGGAGAGAGAGACCGAGAGAGAGGGAGAGAGAGAGAGAGAGAGACAGAGAGAGAGAAACAGAGAGAGAGAGACAGAGAGAGAGGGAGAGAGGGAGACAGGGAGGGAGAGAGAGACATAGAGAGACAGAGAGAGAGGGAGAGAAGGGGGGAGAGAGAAAGAGCCAGAGAGGAAGAGAGAGACAGACAGAGAGAGACAGAGAGAGGGGGAGAGAGAGAGAGAAAAAAACAGAGAGACAGAGAGAGAAGGAGACAGAGAGAGACAGAGACAAAGAAGGAGACACAGAGAGAGGGACAGAGAGAGAGGGAGAGAAGGGGGAGAGAGAAAGAGACAGAGAGGAAGAAAGAGACAGAGAGAGGGAGAGATAGAGAGAGAGAGAGGGAGAGAGAGAGATGGAGGGGGGAGAGATGGAGAGGGAGAGAGAGAGGGAGACAGAGAGGGACAGAGAGAGGGGGAGAGAGGGAGAGAAGGAGACAGAGAGGGAGAGAGAGACAGAGAGGGAGGGAGAGAGAGAGAGACAGAGAGATGGAGAGGGAGAGAGACGGGGGAGAGATGGAGAGGGAGAGAGAGAGGGACAGAGAGGGGGGAGAGAGAGGGAGAGAGGGGGGAGAGATGGAGACGGGGAGAGACAAAGAACGCATGCAAAATACAGGCAGAAGACAGAAACACAGGAAACCTAGTTCTAGGACCAAAGGAAGTTTTCTATAATTTTTTCATAGCAAAATAATTTAATAACAACCTCAGTTCAATAAAAATAAGAACTTAAAATAAGATAATAAAATGAATTGATATGAAGAGAGAGATTACAGATCTTAGGAAACAAATCAAGGACCAAAATGACACCATTAAGGTCCTAATAAAGAACCTAAAAGTGCTGAGAAATATAATAGCATCATTAAAAATCAATGTTTTAAGAATTCCGTATCCTACTTTTATTTGTAAAACAACCCTTTTCTTATTATAGAGTAATAGATACGCATTGTAGAATATTAGAAAATATTAGCAAAATGAGAAAACACCTGCGGTCAAGAGTTTGAGACCAGCCTGGTCAACATAATGAAACCCTGTCTCTACTAAAAATACATGGCGGGCCGGGCGCGGTGGCTCACACCTGTTATCCCTGCACTTTGGGAGGCCGAGGCGGGTGGATCACCTGAGGTTAGGAGTTTGAGACCAGCCTGGCCAACATGGTGAAACCCCATCTCTGCTAAAAAAAAAAAAATATATATATATATATATATTAGCTGGGTGTGGTGTTGTGCACCTGTAATCCCAGCTACGCGGGAGGCTCAGGCAGAAGAATCACTCCAACCCGGGAGGTGGAGGTTGCAGTGAGCCAAGATAGCACCATTGCACTCCAGCCTGGGGGGCAAGAGCGAAACTCTGTCTCAAAAAAATAAATAGAAAATAAAAATACATGGTGGCACATGCCTGTAGTCCCAGCTGCTCAGGAGGCTGAGGCAGAAGAATCACTTGAACCCAGGAGGTGGAGGCTGCAGTGTGCTGAGATTATGCCAGTACACTCTAGCCTGGGAGACAGAGTAAGACTCCGACTAAAAAAAAAAAAAAATTCCACGTTTCCACAGTGCAGCCCCTTCAGCCTCTTCCTTCTGCAAACACTCACGCAGGCACACCTCTGCATGGACACCCGGCACACGCTCCTCGCTGCTGCCCGCTTAGATCAGTCCGTGGTCCCCTTCCTTCCATTTCACTGTTTTGACTCAGTTAACACCCAGACCTGAATTGACCTAAAAATTGTCCCGGGCAGCAGGTCTGTTGAAAGCAGAAGCCATCGAGAGCCGCCCGTGGCCCTGGGTTGTCGCGCCCCCGAGCAGAGTCCGGCTTGCTGAGGGGACCCAGGACGCCCCCGAGCAGAGTCCGGCTTGCTGAGGGGACCCAGGACGCCCCCGAGCAGAGTCCGGCTTGCTGAGGGGACCCAGGACGCCCCCGAGCAGAGTCCGGATTGCTGAGGGGACCCAGGACGCCCCCGAGCAGAGTCCGGCTTGCTGAGGGGACCCAGGACGCCCCCGAGCAGAGTCCGGCTTGCTGAGGGGACCCAGGACGCCCCCGAGCAGAGTCCGGCTTGCTGAGGGGACCCAGGACGCCCCCGAGCAGAGTCCGGCTTGCTGAGGGGACCCAGGACGCCCCCGAGCAGAGTCCGGATTGCTGAGGGGACCCAGGACGCCCCCGAGCAGAGTCCGGATTGCTGAGGGGACCCAGGACGCCCCCGAGCAGAGTCCGGCTTGCTGAGGGGACCCAGGACGCCCCCGAGCAGAGTCCGGCTTGCTGAGGGGACCCAGGACGCCCCCGAGCAGAGTCCGGCTTGCTGAGGGGACCCAGGACGCCCCCGAGCAGAGTCCGGCTTGCTGAGGGGACCCAGGACGCCCCCGAGCAGAGTCCGGCTTGCTGAGGGGACCCAGGACGCCCCCGAGCAGAGTCCGGCTTGCTGAGGGGACCCAGGACGCCCCCGAGCAGAGTCCGGCTTGCTGAGGGGACCCAGGACGCCACCGAGCAGACTCCGGCTTGCTGAGGGGACCCAGGACGCCCCCGAGCAGAGTCCGGCTTGCTGAGGGGACCCAGGACGCCCCCGAGCAGAGTCCGGCTTGCTGAGGGGACCCAGGACGCCCCTGAGCAGAGTCCGGCTTGCTGAGGGGACCCAGGACGCCCCCGAGCAGAGTCCGGCTTGCTGAGGGGACCCAGGACGCCCCCGAGCAGAGTCCGGCTTGCTGAGGGGACCCAGGACGCCCCCGAGCAGAGTCCGGCTTGCTGAGGGGACCCAGGACGCCCCTGAGCAGAGTCCGGCTTGCTGAGGGGACCCAGGACGCCCCCGAGCAGAGTCCGGCTTGCTGAGGGGACCCAGGACGCCCCTGAGCAGAGTCCGGATTGCTGAGGGGACCCAGGACGCCCCCGAGCAGAATCCGGCTTGCTGAGGGGACCTACGACACCCCCGAGCAGAGTCCGGCTTGCTGAGGGGACCCAGGACGCCCCCGAGCAGAGTCCGGCTTGCTGAGGGGACCCAGGGCGCCCCCGAGCAGAGTCCGGCTTGCTGAGGGGACCCAGGACGCCCCCGAGCAGAGTCCGGCTTGCTGAGGGGACCCGGGACGCCACCGAGCAGACTCCGGCTTGCTGAGGGGACCGAGGACGCCCCCGAGCAGAGTCCGGCTTGCTGAGGGGACCCAGGACGCCCCCGAGCAGAGTCCGGCTTGCTGAGGGGACCCAGGACGCCCCCGAGCAGAGTCCGGCTTGCTGAGGGGACCCAGGACGCCCCCGAGCAGAGTCCGGCTTGCTGAGGGGACCCAGGACGCCCCCGAGCAGAGTCCGGATTGCTGAGGGGACCCAGGACGCCCCCGAGCAGAGTCCGGATTGCTGAGGGGACCCAGGACGCCCCCGAGCAGAGTCCGGCTTGCTGAGGGGACCCAGGACGCCCCCGAGCAGAGTCCGGCTTGCTGAGGGGACCCAGGACGCCCCCGAGCAGAGTCCGGCTTGCTGAGGGGACCCAGGACGCCCCCGAGCAGAGTCCGGATTGCTGAGGGGACCCAGGACGCCCCCGAGCAGAGTCCGGCTTGCTGAGGGGACCCAGGACGCCACCGAGCAGACTCCGGCTTGCTGAGGGGACCCAGGACGCCCCCGAGCAGAGTCCGGCTTGCTGAGGGGACCCAGGACGCCCCCGAGCAGAGTCCGGCTTGCTGAGGGGACCCAGGACGCCCCTGAGCAGAGTCCGGCTTGCTGAGGGGACCCAGGACGCCCCCGAGCAGAGTCCGGCTTGCTGAGGGGACCCAGGACGCCCCCGAGCAGAGTCCGGCTTGCTGAGGGGACCCAGGACGCCCCCGAGCAGAGTCCGGCTTGCTGAGGGGACCCAGGACGCCCCCGAGCAGAGTCCGGCTTGCTGAGGGGACCCAGGACGCCCCTGAGCAGAGTCCGGATTGCTGAGGGGACCCAGGACGCCCCCGAGCAGAATCCGGCTTGCTGAGGGGACCTACGACACCCCCGAGCAGAGTCCGGCCTGCTGAGGGGACCCAGGACGCCCCCGAGCAGAGTCCGGCTTGCTGAGGGGACCCAGGACGCCCCCGAGCAGAGTCCGGCTTGCTGAGGGGACCCAGGACGCCCCCGAGCAGAGTCCGGCTTGCTGAGGGGACCCGGGACGCCACCGAGCAGACTCCGGCTTGCTGAGGGGACCGAGGACGCCCCCGAGCAGAGTCCGGCTTGCTGAGGGGACCCAGGACGCCCCCGAGCAGAGTCCGGCTTGCTGAGGGGACCCAGGACGCCCCCGAGCAGAGTCCGGCTTGCTGAGGGGACCCAGGACGCCCCCGAGCAGAGTCCGGATTGCTGAGGGGACCCGGGACGCTTGTTGTGCAGGCGCCTCGATGGTCCGGTTGCTCCGCCTGGTGTTCTTAGCTTGTCCACCTCTGGCACTATCTGGAAACTGCAGGTTACGTTAAAGGCTTTCTGAAATCATGTGAAGAGTCTGGCGTGTCCGCTCTCCACAGGTCGCGTTGTGTATGTGGAGTTGCGTCACAACAATGACATCTGGCTGCGCCGCTGTGAGCGACGGTGAGATCAGCCTGGAAGGGAGGACCACGCTCTGCCCCCTCCATTTCCAGCCGCCTCTCCACACCCACATCCGGAAGATCATCTTCATGGCATTGCACGGGCGCCCTGTGGATGTGTCTCCGCGTCCGTCATTCCCGGAATTATTTTAATGCTAGTTAATAATTATTGCCTGGAGCCACAGTGTCACCAGCATTTACTAAGTTATATTTTTCTAATTCTATTATCATTTCTATATGTATTATCTGCCACTGAAAACCAAATATTGCCAAAGGAGAAAAGCTTGAAATAAGCAGAGTAAATGTACATGAAAAACACGACTGTGAGAGAAGCTAATCAATGTAAGGAAAATGGGTTTTCCTGAGGTCAACAGCCAGCAAGTGGAAGATTTAGTGTATCCAAAGATGAATTTCTCTAAAATAATAATAATAATAAACACATCGGACTAGCAGATCTGAAGAGGGTATTGTTTTCCAGAAAATGTTGAAAGAAAACATCCAACCCTGAATGGATCTTAGTTCAGCCCCTGAAACCTGAAGGTAAAGAAAACTCTTTACGCAACAAAAAGTAAATCACTAACAAGAAAAAATCAGCCACGCTGGCCTCAGATGTTCCCATCCATCTTTGGAGCCAAAAGACACATGAAAACCGCTGCTGGGTATGGAGGGAATGGCTGCAGGGCCACAGAAGACATACCCAGCTAAGGCTGCACCCGGCACACAGGAGACAGAAGCCATACTCAGCTAAGGCAGCACCCGGTACACAGAAGACAGAGGACATACTCAGCTGAGGCAGCACCTGGTACACAGAAGACAGAAGACATACTCAGCTGAGGCAGCACCCGATACACAGAAGACAGAAGACATACTCAGCTGAGGCTGCACCTGGTACACAGAAGACAGAAGACAGACTCAGCTGAGGCAGCACCTGGTACACAGAAGACAGAAGACAGACTCAGCTGAGGCAGCACCTGGTACACAGAAGACAGAAGACAGACTCAGCTGAGGCAGCACCTGGTACACAGAAGACAGAAGACAGACTCAGCTGAGGCAGCACCTGGTACACAGAAGACAGAAGACGTACACAGCAGACAGAAGACAGACTCAGCTGAGGCAGCACCCGGTACATAGAAGACGGAAACCATACTCAGCTAAGGCAGCACCTGGTGCACAGGCAGAGGTGCTCACCCTCCAGCAGGAAGGAACGTCAGCACACAAGAGCCCTTCCTGAAAACACAGATTCCAGCCGGCAAAGCAATCCAGAGTGGATTCCGACTTCAGGAATAGAGAAGTGGCGGCCACTGTGTTTACTGGGAGCACCGGGTGGTGGAAAGACGGCCCATACCCAGTGGCGTAGGAATTATCGTCAGAATGCAAACCCACGTTGCAAAGCAAGACATTCTAAAAGCAAGGATTTAACCAACAACTGTCAGAACGTGGGAGGAAAAGAGACAGGCGGAAGAATCAACACACGAATTCTTCACATTTTACAGCCATGTCTAAAAGTGTCATATATCCTTAAAAGATGACTTGCAGCTTGCAACGCTTTGTAAACTTTTTACAACAGCCTTAGAGAGTGCTCTCAGAAATAAGTTGACAGAGAACTACGCATTTGCAATTCAAAACTCCTTGAGTTTTCTCATCTGAAGCTCAAGTGAATGAAACATAACTCTGACTGAAAATAGCACCTGCAGCGTGTTCACATTCAGAGTGTTTCTGCTTCTCCATTACTCACCTGGAGTCACAGTCACCGGAGGCCCGTGCCAGCTTTTCCTGGGCGAAGGCATTTTTTTTTTTGGCACATTTCTGCATGGATTAAATTCTTTGTAATGAGCATGCGTTATTTTTACAGAAACAATCAGGTACCTTAAACAGGGAAAACACAGAGAGGCTGGAAGCGAGCCTGCAGGATTTTACGCATTTTTAATGCTGGGTCATGACCAAAGGAACATTTCCACACTGTTCAGTTTTTAAAAATCTTTTTAAAGGAGAGGAACGCGGCTCCACCTTTCATACTGTATTTTCCTTTGTCTGTTTCTCATCCGATGAATTTCATTACAGTCCATGGATCCAACACAGCAAGGCGGCCTCACCGCCCTCAGGAGAGGGCCCCTCTGTCCTGGCTGCCCTTCAGGTGCAGGCAAAGTGATTCCCAGGGCTCCGGGAACACCCGCGTGCCTGGACGGCCCAGGTGGCATTGAACCAGCCACTGAGGTCACAAATGTCCCACAAGGAGAACAAAGGCCAAGAAGGCGTCAGCCGTTGGCCCCGGGCCAGGGGGTTCCCCCTGGTGGGCAAACTCAAGATTTCAGCCACCGCAGTGCAATCCCTGAATTGAGGCTAGAGGCAGACGGGCAGGGATTGGAGCTAAGGGGGTGTCAGGGATGTGAGCGAGGCTCCTGCCGCCCCCAGAATGCGGAGATCAAAGACCCCAGAGCAAGCCTGGATTCCTGGAGCCCCGGCCTCGGAGCTGCAGCTGCCCTGTCGATGAGAGCACGTCCCTCCTCCACCTCTGCCCTCCCTTCCTCATCCTCACAATTCACAGGATGCCGCAGATGTCCACCGGTCACCCCGCCCGGGGCTGCAGCAAATTAGTCCACAGCAGGGGCCCCTGTGCCCCAGGGCTCTGAGCCGGCCTCATGCCCTGTACCCCCGCCCCAGTCACCCCAAAACCTCAGCAGCTTTTACCTCCTCGGGCCTCCCTTCAGGCCTAGGCTGTCACCCTCCCTCCGGCCTCGGCGCCTCAGTGCGAGGAGAGAGAGTCGCCTGTGTGGAGCCCTGCACTGCAGGGGAGGGCGTGGGGAAGACCAGGGTCTGGGTCAGGGAGCCTGGCCTGCCGCACAGGGGCCCCCATCCTGGGCTAGAAAGCCAGAGACAGGCACTGCCCAGCCACCAGGAGCTGCTCGCTCTGGACAGGAGATTGTGTTTCTGAGGGCAAGGAAGACGAAGACGTTCCCCATGGCCCTCCCTTCTCAGCCACCCGCACCCCAGCCCACACCAACGTCTCGGAATGATCTCGAAGGACGTGGTTAGTCGCCAGGACATAGGGCCTACGCAGGGAGATCCTGAAATTCTGCCACAAGACGCTCGCACCTCCCACCCCTCATGGGGCAAGGGGCTCGCCAGGCCCTCTCAGAGCAGGAGAAAAGCACAGGCCGGGTCCTAGGGAAAGGGGTGGCCGTGATCCGAGGTGAAAATCCCTGTGGAGAGGCCGTCACAGCTGGGGTCTGGAACCAGCACGTCCTCCTGGGATGGGCAGAGGGCTCTGGCCCATGCACTGCCCATGTGCAAATCCTCAGCTCAGGGAAACTCGCTTGCCCACTCAACAGGCTTCCTGAGACAGCACCGTGGACAGAAGGCATGTGGACTGAGGGCACAGCTCAGGGTAAATATGCCACGTCCCTGCCCTCCAGTTGACCTGGCAGTGGGTGAAGCGTGGTTAATGTCAGAAAGAAATGAGCTCCATAAAGGAAAACGAGTAGCGAAGGAGGAGGCGTCGCTTGAGTGGGTGGCGGGGGCGGCCAGGGCCACTGAGCTTCCCCCGAATGAGGAGTGGGGCGAGTGGGCTGAAGGGAGGCCCCCAGAACCACTGACCACGCCCACACCCCAGGGCCTGCAATGGGGCCTTGTTTGGAAATCGATGTCATTGCAGATGTACTGGGTTAGGGATCCAGAGATGACACCATCCCGGATTTAGAGGGATCCTATATCCAATGACAAGCATCCTATACATAAGAGAGAAGGGGGAGGGAGATGCGGGCTCAGAGAGAGGGGAGGGAGATGGGGGCTCAGAGAGGGGAGGGAGATGGGGGCTCAGAGAGAGGGGAGGGAGATGGGGGCTCAGAGAGAGGGGAGGGAGATGCGGGCTCAGAGAGAGGGGAGGGAGATGGGGGCTCAGAGAGGGGAGGGAGATGGGGGCTCAGAGAGAGGGGAGGGAGATGGGGGCTCAGAGAGAGGGGAGGGAGATGGGGGCTCAGAGAGGGGAGGGAGATGCGAGCTCAGAGTGGGGAGGGAGATGCGAGCTCAGATTGGGGAGGGAGATGTGGGCTCAGAGAGAGGGGAGGGAGATGCGGGCTCAGAGAGAGGGGAGGGAGATGCAGGCTCAGAGAGAGGGGAGGGAGATGGGGGCTCAGAGAGGGGAGGGAGATGCGGGCTCAGAGAGAGGGGAGGGGGATGGGGGCTCAGAGAGAGGGGAGGGACATGGGGGCTCAGAGAGACGGGAGGGAGATGGGGGCTCAGAGTGGGGAGGGAGATGCGAGCTCAGAGTGGGGAGGGAGATGCGAGCTCAGATTGGGGAGGGAGATGTGGGCTCAGAGAGGGGAGGGAGATGCGGGCTCAGAGAGAGGGGAGGGGGATGGGGGCTCAGAGAGAGGGGAGGGAGATGGGGGCTCAGAGAGACGGGAGGGAGATGGGGGCTCAGAGAGAGGGGAGGGAGATGTGGGCTCAGAGATAGGGAAGGGAGATGGGGGCTCAGAGAGAGGGGAGGGAGATGCGGGCTCAGAGAGAGGGGAGGGAGATGGGGGCTCAGAGAGGGGAGGGAGATGGGGGCTCAGAGAGAGGGGAGGGAGATGGGGGCTCAGAGAGAGGGGAGGGAGATGCGGGCTCAGAGAGAGGGGAGGGAGATGGGGGCTCAGAGAGGGGAGGGAGATGGGGGCTCAGAGAGAGGGGAGGGAGATGCGGGCTCAGAGAGAGGGGAGGGAGATGCGGGCTCAGAGAGAGGGGAGGGAGATGCAGGCTCAGAGAGAGGGGAGGGAGATGGGGGCTCAGAGAGGGGAGGGAGATGCGGGCTCAGAGAGAGGGGAGGGGGATGGGGGCTCAGAGAGAGGGGAGGGAGATGGGGGCTCAGAGAGAGGGGAGGGAGATGCGGGCTCAGAGAGAGGGGAGGGAGATGGGGGATCAGAGAGGGGAGGGAGATGGGGGCTCAGAGAGAGGGGAGGGAGATGGGGGCTCAGAGAGAGGGGAGGGAGATGGGGGCTCAGAGAGGGGAGGGAGATGGGGGCTCAGAGAGACGGGAGGGAGATGGGGGCTCAGAGAGAGGGGAGGGAGATGGGGGCTCAGAGAGAGGGGAGGGGGATGCGGGCTCAGAGAGAGGGGAGGGGGATGCGGGCTCAGAGAGAGGGGAGGGAGATGGGGGCTCAGAGAGAGGGGAGGGGGATGGGGGCTCAGAGAGAGGGGAGGGGGATGCGGGCTCAGAGAGAGGGGAGGGGGATGCGGGCTCAGAGAGAGGGGAGGGAGATGGGGGCTCAGAGAGAGGGGAGGGAGATGGGGGCTCAGAGAGAGGGGAGGGGGATGCGGGCTCAGAGAGAGGGGAGGGGGATGCGGGCTCAGAGAGAGGGGAGGGAGATGGGGGCTCAGAGAGAGGGGAGGGAGATGGGGGCTCAGAGAGAGGGGAGGGGGATGCGGGCTCAGAGAGAGGGGAGGGGGATGCGGGCTCAGAGAGAGGGGAGGGAGATGGGGGCTCAGAGAGAGGGGAGGGGGATGCGGGCTCAGAGAGAGGGGAGGGAGATGGGGGCTCAGAGAGAGGGGAGGGAGATGGGGGCTCAGAGAGGGGAGGGAGATGGGGGCTCAGAGAGAGGGGAGGGAGATGGGGGCTCAGAGAGGGGAGGGAGATGGGGGCTCAGAGAGAGGGGAGGGAGATGCGAGCTCAGAGTGGGGAGGGAGATGTGGGCTCAGAGAGAGGGGAGGGAGATGCGGGCTCAGAGAGGGGAGGGAGATGCGGGCTCAGAGAGAGGGGAGGGAGATGGGGACTCAGAGAGGGGAGGGAGATGCGGGCTCAGAGATAGGGGAGGGAGATGGGGGCTCAGAGAGAGGGGAGGGGGATGCGGGCTCAGAGATAGGGGAGGGAGATGGGGGCTCAGAGAGGGGAGGGAGATGCGGGCTCAGAGAGAGGGGAGGGAGATGGGGGCTCAGAGAGAGGGGAGGGGGATGCGGGCTCAGAGATAGGGGAGGGAGATGGGGGCTCAGAGAGGGGAGGGAGATGCGGGCTCAGAGATAGGGGAGGGAGATGCGGGCTCAGAGAGAGGGGAGGGAGATGGGGGCTCAGAGAGAGGGGAGGGGGATGCGGGCTCAGAGAGAGGGGAGGGAGATGCGAGCTCAGAGTGGGGAGGGAGATGCGGGCTCAGAGAGAGGGGAGGGAGATGCGGGCTTAGAGAGAGGGGAGGGGGATGCAGGCTCAGAGAGGGGAGGGGGATGTGGGCTCAGAGAGAGGGGAGGGAGATGGGGGCTCAGAGAGAGGGGAGGGAGATGGGGGCTCAGAGAGACGGGAGGGAGATGGGGGCTCAGAGAGAGGGGAGGGAGATGGGGGCTCAGAGAGAGGGGAGGGAGATGGGGGCTCAGAGAGAGGGGAGGGAGATGGGGGCTCAGAGAGAGGGGAGGGAGATGTGGGCTCAGAGAGAGGGGAGGGAGATGCGGGCTCAGAGAGGGGAGGGAGATGGGGGCTCAGAGAGAGGGGAGGGAGATGGGGGCTCAGAGAGAGGGGAGGGAGATGCGGGCTCAGAGAGAGGGGAGGGGGATGCGGGCTCAGAGAGAGGGGAGGGAGATGTGGGCTCAGAGAGAGGGGAGGGAGATGCGGGCTCAGAGAGAGGGGAGGGAGATGGGGGCTCAGAGAGAGGGGAGGGAGATGGGGGCTCAGAGAGAGGGGAGGGAGATGCGGGCTCAGAGAGAGGGGAGGGGGATGCGGGCTCAGAGAGAGGAGGGGGATGCGGGCTCAGAGAGAGGGGAGGGAGATGCGGGCTCAGAGAGACGGGAGGGAGATGGGGGCTCAGAGAGGGGAGGGAGATGCGGGCTCAGAGAGAGGGGAGGGAGATGCGGGCTCAGAGAGAGGGGAGGGGGATGCGGGCTCAGAGAGAGGGGACGGAGATGCGGGCTCAGAGATAGGGGAGGGAGATGCGAGCTCAGAGAGGGGAGGGAGATGCGGGCTCAGAGAGGGGAGGGAGATGCGGGCTCAGAGAGAGGGGAGGGAGATGCGGGCTCAGAGAGAGGGGAGGGGGATGCGGGCTCAGAGAGAGGGGAGGGAGATGGGGGCTCAGAGAGAGGGGAGGGAGATGGGGGCTCAGAGAGAGGGGAGGGAGATGGGGGCTCAGAGAGAGGGGAGGGAGATGGGGGCTCAGAGAGAGGGGAGGGAGATGGGGGCTCAGAGAGGGGAGGGAGATGGGGGCTCAGAGAGAGGGGAGGGGGATGCGGGCTCAGAGAGAGGGGAGGGGGATGCGGGCTCAGAGAGAGGGGAGGGAGATGGGGGCTCAGAGAGAGGGGAGGGAGATGGGGGCTCAGAGAGAGGGGTGGGAGATGGGGGCTCAGAGAGAGGGGAGGGAGATGGGGGCTCAGAGAGGGGAGGGAGATGGGGGCTCAGAGAGAGGGGAGGGAGATGGGGGCTCAGAGAGGGGAGGGAGATGGGGGTCAGAGAGAGGGGAGGGAGATGCGGGCTCAGAGAGAGGGGAGGGAGATGGGGGCTCAGAGAGAGGGGAGGGAGATGGGGGCTCAGAGAGGGGAGGGAGATGGGGGCTCAGAGAGAGGGGAGGGGGATGCGGGCTCAGAGAGAGGGGAGGGGGATGCGGGCTCAGAGAGAGGGGAGGGAGATGGGGGCTCAGAGGGAGGGGAGGGAGATGGGGGCTCAGAGAGAGGGGAGGGAGATGCGGGCTCAGAGAGAGGGGAGGGAGATGGGGGCTCAGAGAGAGGGGAGGGGGATGCGGGCTCAGAGAGAGGGGAGGGCGATGCGGGCTCAGAGAGAGGGGAGGGAGATGGGGGCTCAGAGAGAGGGGAGGGAGATGGGGGCTCAGAGAGAGGGGAGGGAGATGCGGGCTCAGAGAGAGGGGAGGGAGATGGGGGCTCAGAGAGAGGGGAGGGAGATGCGGGCTCAGAGAGGGGAGGGAGATGCGGGCTCAGAGAGAGGGGAGGGAGATGGGGGCTCAGAGAGAGGGGAGGGGGATGCGGGCTCAGAGAGAGGGGAGGGGGATGCGGGCTCAGAGAGAGGGGAGGGAGATGGGGGCTCAGAGAGAGGGGAGGGGGATGCGGGCTCAGAGAGAGGGGAGGGAGATGGGGGCTCAGAGAGGGGAGGGAGATGGGGGCTCAGAGAGAGGGGAGGGAGATGGGGGCTCATAGAGGGGAGGGAGATGGGGGCTCAGAGAGAGGGGAGGGAGATGGGGGCTCAGAGAGAGGGGAGGGAGATGGGGGCTCAGAGAGGGGAGGGAGATGGGGGCTCAGAGAGAGGGGAGGGAGATGGGGGCTCAGAGAGGGGAGGGAGATGGGGGCTCAGAGAGAGGGGAGGGAGATGCGAGCTCAGAGTGGGGAGGGAGATGTGGGCTCAGAGAGAGGGGAGGGGGATGCGAGCTCAGAGTGGGGAGGGAGATGTGGGCTCAGAGAGAGGGGAGGGAGATGTGGGCTCAGAGAGAGGGGAGGGGGATGCAGGCTCAGAGAGGGAGGGGGATGTGGGCTCAGAGAGAGGGGAGGGAGATGGGGGCTCAGAGAGAGGGGAGGGAGATGGGGGCTCAGAGAGACGGGAGGGAGATGGGGGCTCAGAGAGAGGGGAGGGAGATGGGGGCTCAGAGAGGGGAGGGAGATGGGGGCTCAGAGAGAGGGGAGGGAGATGCGGGCTCAGAGAGAGGGGAGGGAGATGCGAGCTCAGAGAGGGGAGGGAGATGTGGGCTCAGAGAGAGGGGAGGGGGATGGGGGCTCAGAGAGAGGGGAGGGAGATGCGAGCTCAGAGAGGGGAGGGAGTTGCGGGCTCAGAGAGAGGGGAGGGGGATGCGGGCTCAGAGAGAGGGGAGGGGGATGCGGGCTCAGAGAGGGGAGGGAGATGTGGGCTCAGAGAGAGGGGAGGGGGATGGGGGCTCAGAGAGACGGGAGGGAGATGGGGGCTCAGAGAGAGGGGAGGGAGATGGGGGCTCAGAGAGGGGAGGGAGATGGGGGCTCAGAGAGAGGGGAGGGAGATGGGGGCTCAGAGAGGGGAGGGAGATGGGGGCTCAGAGAGAGGGGAGGGAGATGCGAGCTCAGAGTGGGGAGGGAGATGTGGGCTCAGAGAGAGGGGAGGGAGATGCGGGCTCAGAGAGAGGGGAGGGGGATGCAGGCTCAGAGAGAGGGGAGGGGGATGCAGGCTCAGAGAGAGGGGAGGGAGATGGGGGCTCAGAGAGAGGGGAGGGAGATGGGGGCTCAGAGAGAGGGGAGGGAGATGGGGGCTCAGAGAGAGGGGAGGGAGATGGGGGCTCAGAGAGGGGAGGGAGATGGGGGCTCAGAGAGAGGGGAGGGAGATGCGAGCTCAGAGTGGGGAGGGAGATGTGGGCTCAGAGAGAGGGGAGGGAGATGGGGGCTCAGAGAGAGGGGAGGGAGATGGGGGCTCAGAGAGGGGAGGGAGATGGGGGCTCAGAGAGAGGGGAGGGAGATGCGGGCTCAGAGAGGGGAGGGAGATGCGGGCTCAGAGAGAGGGGAGGGGGATGCAGGCTCAGAGAGAGGGGAGGGAGATGGGGGCTCAGAGAGGGGAGGGAGATGCGGGCTCAGAGAGAGGGGAGGGAGATGGGGGCTCAGAGAGGGGAGGGAGATGGGGGCTCAGAGAGAGGGGAGGGAGATGGGGGCTCAGAGAGAGGGGAGGGAGATGGGGGCTCAGAGAGAGGGGAGGGGGATGCGGGCTCAGAGAGAGGGGAGGGGGATGAGGGCTCAGAGAGAGGGGAGGGAGATGGGGGCTCAGAGAGAGGGGAGGGGGATGCGGGCTCAGAGAGAGGGGAGGGGGATGCGGGCTCAGAGAGAGGGGAGGGAGATGGGGGCTCAGAGAGAGGGGAGGGGGATGGGGGCTCAGAGAGAGGGGAGGGGGATGCGGGCTCAGAGAGAGGGGAGGGGGATGCGGGCTCAGAGAGAGGGGAGGGAGATGGGGGCTCAGAGAGAGGGGAGGGAGATGGGGGCTCAGAGAGAGGGGAGGGGGATGCGGGCTCAGAGAGAGGGGAGGGGGATGCGGGCTCAGAGAGAGGGGAGGGAGATGGGGGCTCAGAGAGAGGGGAGGGAGATGGGGGCTCAGAGAGAGGGGAGGGGGATGCGGGCTCAGAGAGAGGGGAGGGGGATGCGGGCTCAGAGAGAGGGGAGGGAGATGGGGGCTCAGAGAGAGGGGAGGGGGATGCGGGCTCAGAGAGAGGGGAGGGAGATGGGGGCTCAGAGAGAGGGGAGGGAGATGGGGGCTCAGAGAGAGGGGAGTGAGATGGGGGCTCAGAGAGGGGAGGGAGATGGGGGCTCAGAGAGAGGGGAGGGAGATGGGGGCTCAGAGAGGGGAGGGAGATGGGGGCTCAGAGAGAGGGGAGGGAGATGCGAGCTCAGAGTGGGGAGGGAGATGTGGGCTCAGAGAGAGGGGAGGGAGATGCGGGCTCAGAGAGGGGAGGGAGATGGGGGCTCAGAGAGAGGGGAGGGAGATGGGGGCTCAGAGAGAGGGGAGGGAGATGGGGGCTCAGAGAGAGGGGAGGGGGATGCGGGCTCAGAGAGAGGGGAGGGGGATGGGGGCTCAGAGAGAGGGGAGGGAGATGGGGGCTCAGAGAGAGGGGAGGGGGATGCGGGCTCAGAGAGAGGGGAGGGGGATGCGGGCTCAGAGAGAGGGGAGGGAGATGGGGGCTCAGAGAGAGGGGAGGGGGATGGGGGCTCAGAGAGAGGGGAGGGGGATGCGGGCTCAGAGAGAGGGGAGGGGGATGCGGGCTCAGAGAGAGGGGAGGGAGATGGGGGCTCAGAGAGAGGGGAGGGAGATGGGGGCTCAGAGAGAGGGGAGGGGGATGCGGGCTCAGAGAGAGGGGAGGGGGATGCGGGCTCAGAGAGAGGGGAGGGAGATGGGGGCTCAGAGAGAGGGGAGGGAGATGGGGGCTCAGAGAGAGGGGAGGGGGATGCGGGCTCAGAGAGAGGGGAGGGGGATGCGGGCTCAGAGAGAGGGGAGGGAGATGGGGGCTCAGAGAGAGGGGAGGGGGATGCGGGCTCAGAGAGAGGGGAGGGAGATGGGGGCTCAGAGAGAGGGGAGGGAGATGGGGGCTCAGAGAGAGGGGAGGGAGATGGGGGCTCAGAGAGGGGAGGGAGATGGGGGCTCAGAGAGAGGGGAGGGAGATGGGGGCTCAGAGAGGGGAGGGAGATGGGGGCTCAGAGAGAGGGGAGGGAGATGCGAGCTCAGAGTGGGGAGGGAGATGTGGGCTCAGAGAGAGGGGAGGGAGATGCGGGCTCAGAGAGGGGAGGGAGATGCGGGCTCAGAGAGAGGGGAGGGAGATGGGGGCTCAGAGAGGGGAGGGAGATGCGGGCTCAGAGATAGGGGAGGGAGATGGGGGCTCAGAGAGAGGGGAGGGGGATGCGGGCTCAGAGATAGGGGAGGGAGATGGGGGCTCAGAGAGGGGAGGGAGATGCGGGCTCAGAGAGAGGGGAGGGAGATGGGGGCTCAGAGAGAGGGGAGGGGGATGCGGGCTCAGAGATAGGGGAGGGAGATGGGGGCTCAGAGAGGGGAGGGAGATGCGGGCTCAGAGATAGGGGAGGGAGATGCGGGCTCAGAGAGAGGGGAGGGAGATGGGGGCTCAGAGAGAGGGGAGGGGGATGCGGGCTCAGAGAGAGGGGAGGGGGATGCGGGCTCAGAGAGAGGGGAGGGAGATGGGGGCTCAGAGAGAGGGGAGGGGGATGCGGGCTCAGAGAGAGGGGAGGGAGATGGGGGCTCTGAGAGAGGGGAGGGAGATGGGGGCTCAGAGAGGGGAGGGAGATGGGGGCTCAGAGAGAGGGAAGGGAGATGCGGGCTCAGAGAGAGGGGAGGGAGATGGGGGCTCAGAGAGGGGAGGGAGATGCAGGCTCAGAGAGAGGGGAGGGGGATGCAGGCTCAGAGAGAGGGGAGGGAGATGCGGGCTCAGAGAGAGGGGAGGGAGATGCGGGCTCAGAGAGAGGGGAGGGAGATGCGGGCTCAGAGAGAGGGGAGGGAGATGCGGGCTCAGAGAGAGGGGAGGGAGATGGGGGCTCAGAGAGAGGGGAGGGAGATGCGGGCTCAGAGAGAGGGGAGGGAGATGCGGGCTCAGAGAGGGGAGGGAGATGCGGGCTCAGAGAGAGGGGAGGGGGATGCGGGCTCAGAGAGAGGGGAGGGAGATGCGGGCTCAGAGAGAGGGGAGGGAGATGCGGGCTCAGAGAGAGGGGAGGGAGATGCGGGCTCAGAGAGAGGGGAGGGAGATGCGGGCTCAGAGAGAGGGGAGGGAGATGGGGGCTCAGAGAGAGGGGAGGGAGATGCGGGCTCAGAGAGAGGGGAGGGAGATGCGGGCTCAGAGAGAGGGGAGGGAGATGCGGGCTCAGAGAGAGGGGAGGGAGATGCGGGCTCAGAGAGAGGGGAGGGAGATGCGGGCTCAGAGAGAGGGGAGGGAGATGCGGGCTCAGAGAGAGGGGAGGGAGATGCGGGCTCAGAGAGAGGGGAGGGAGATGCGGGCTCAGAGAGAGGGGAGGGAGATGCGGGCTCAGAGAGAGGGGAGGGAGATGCGGGCTCAGAGAGACGGGAGGGAGATGCGGGCTCAGAGAGGGGAGGGAGATGCGGGCTCAGAGAGAGGGGAGGGGGATGCAGGCTCAGAGAGAGGGGAGGGAGATGCGGGCTCAGAGACAGGGGAGGGAGATGCGGGCTCAGAGAGAGGGGAGGGAGATGCAGGCTCAGAGAGACGGGAGGGAGATGCGGGCTCAGAGAGGGGAGGGAGATGCAGGCTCAGAGAGAGGGGAGGGAGATGCAGGCTCAGAGAGAGGGGAGGGAGATGGGGGCTCAGAGAGAGGGGAGGGAGATGCGGGCTCAGAGAGAGGGGAGGGAGATGCGGGCTCAGAGAGAGGGGAGGGAGATGCGGGCTCAGAGAGAGGGGAGGGAGATGCGGGCTCAGAGAGAGGGGAGGGAGATGCGGGCTCAGAGAGAGGGGAGGGAGATGGGGGCTCAGAGAGAGGGGAGGGAGATGCGGGCTCAGAGAGAGGGGAGGGAGATGCACGCTCAGAGAGAGGGGAGGGAGATGTGGGCTCAGAGAGAGGGGAGGGAGATGGGGGCTCAGAGAGGGGAGGGAGATGCAGGCTCAGAGAGACGGGAGGGAGATGCGGGCTCAGAGAGAGGGGAGGGAGATGGGGGCTCAGAGAGAGGGGAGGGAGATGCAGGCTCAGAGAGAGGGGAGGGAGATGCAGGCTCAGAGAGAGGGGAGGGAGATGCAGGCTCAGAGAGAGGGGAGGGAGATGCCGGCTCAGTGAGAGAGGGAGATGTGGGCTCAGAGAGAGGGGAGGGAGATGCAGGCTCAGAGAGAGGGGAGGGAGATGCAGGCTCAGAGGGAGGGGAGGGAGATGCACGCTCAGAGAGAGGGGAGGGAGATGTGGGCTCAGAGAGAGGGGAGGGAGATGCGGGCTCAGAGAGGGGAGGGAGATGCGGGCTCAGAGAGAGGGGAGGGAGATGCGGGCTCAGAGAGAGGGGAGGGAGATGTGGGCTCAGAGAGAGGGGAGGGAGATGCAGGCTCAGAGAGAGGGGAGGGAGATGCGGGCTCAGAGAGAGGGGAGGGAGATGGGGGCTCAGAGAGAGGGGAGGGAGATGCGGGCTCAGAGAGAGGGAAGGGAGATGTGGGCTCAGTGAGAGAGGGAGATGTGGGCTCAGAGAGAGGGGAGGGAGATGCAGGCTCAGAGAGAGGGGAGGGAGATGTGGGCTCAGAGAGAGGAGGGAGATGGGGGCTCAGAGAGAGGGGAGGGAGATGTGGGCTCAGAGAGAGGGGAGGGAGATGTGGGCTCAGAGAGAGGGGAGGGAGATGTGGGCTCAGAGAGAGGGGAGGGAGATGGGGGCTCAGAGAGGGGAGGGAGATGCGGGCTCAGAGAGAGGGGAGGGAGATGCGGGCTCAGAGAGAGGGGAGGGAGATGCGGGCTCAGAGAGAGGGAAGGGAGATGCGGGCTCAGAGAGAGGGGAGGGAGATGCGGGCTCAGAGAGAGGGGAGGGAGATGGGGGCTCAGAGAGAGGGGAGGGAGATGCGGGCTCAGAGAGAGGGGAGGGAGATGTGGGCTCAGAGACGGGAGGGAGATGCGGGCTCAGAGAGAGGGGAGGGAGATGGGGGCTCAGAGAGAGGGAAGGGAGATGGGGGCTCAGTGAGAGAGAGAGATGTGGGCTCAGAGAGAGGGGAGGGAGATGCAGGCTCAGAGAGAGGGGAGGGAGATGTGGGCTCAGAGAGAGGGGAGGGAGATGCGGGCTCAGAGAGAGGTGAGGGAGATGTGGGCTCAGAGACGGGAGGGAGATGCGGGCTCAGAGAGAGGGGAGGGAGATGGGGGCTCAGAGAGAGGGAAGGGAGATGGGGGCTCAGTGAGAGAGGGAGATGTGGGCTCAGAGAGAGGGGAGGGAGATGCAGGCTCAGAGAGAGGGGAGGGAGATGTGGGCTCAGAGAGAGGGGAGGGAGATGGGGGCTCAGAGAGAGGGGAGGGAGATGCAGGCTCAGAGAGAGGGGAGGGAGATGCACGCTCAGAGAGAGGGGAGGGAGATGTGGGCTCAGAGAGAGGGGAGGGAGATGGGGGCTCAGAGAGGGGAGGGAGATGCGGGCTCAGAGAGAGGGGAGGGAGATGCGGGCTCAGAGAGAGGGAAGGGAGATGGGGGCTCAGAGAGAGGGGAGGGAGATGTGGGCTCAGTGAGAGGGGAGGGAGATGCAGGCTCAGAGAGAGGGGAGGGAGATGCAGGCTCAGAGAGAGGGAAGGGAGATGCGGGCTCAGAGAGAGGGGAGGGAGATGTGGGCTCAGTGAGAGGGGAGGGAGATGCGGGCTCAGAGAGAGGAGGGAGATGGGGGCTCAGAGAGAGGGGAGGGAGATGGGGGCTCAGAGAGAGGGGAGGGAGATGTGGGCTCAGTGAGAGAGGGAGATGTGGGCTCAGAGAGAGGGGAGGGAGATGCAGGCTCAGAGAGGGGAGGGAGATGCAGGCTCAGAGAGAGGGGAGGGAGATGCGGGCTCAGAGAGAGGGGAGGGAGATGCCGGCTCAGTGAGAGAGGGAGATGTGGGCTCAGAGAGAGGGGAGGGAGATGCAGGCTCAGAGAGGGGAGGGAGATGCAGGCTCAGAGAGAGGGGAGGGAGATGCAGGCTCAGAGAGGGGAGGGAGATGCAGGCTCAGAGAGAGGGGAGGGAGATGCAGGCTCAGAGAGGGGAGGGAGATGCAGGCTCAGAGAGAGGGGAGGGAGATGGGGGCTCAGAGAGAGGGGAGGGAGATGCAGGCTCAGAGAGAGGGGAGGGAGATGCACGCTCAGAGAGAGGGGAGGGAGATGTGGGCTCAGAGAGAGGGGAGGGAGATGGGGGCTCAGAGAGGGGAGGGAGATGCGGGCTCAGAGAGAGGGGAGGGAGATGCGGGCTCAGAGAGAGGGAAGGGAGATGGGGGCTCAGAGAGAGGGGAGGGAGATGTGGGCTCAGTGAGAGGGGAGGGAGATGCAGGCTCAGAGAGAGGGGAGGGAGATGCAGGCTCAGAGAGAGGGAAGGGAGATGCGGGCTCAGAGAGAGGGGAGGGAGATGTGGGCTCAGTGAGAGGGGAGGGAGATGCGGGCTCAGAGAGAGGAGGGAGATGGGGGCTCAGAGAGAGGGGAGGGAGATGGGGGCTCAGAGAGAGGGGAGGGAGATGTGGGCTCAGTGAGAGGGGAGGGAGATGCGGGCTCAGAGAGAGGAGGGAGATGGGGGCTCAGAGAGAGGGGAGGGAGATGGGGGCTCAGAGAGAGGGGAGGGAGATGTGGGCTCAGAGAGAGGGGAGGGAGATGCAGGCTCAGAGAGAGGGGAGGGAGATGTGGGCTCAGTGAGAGAGGGAGATGTGGGCTCAGAGAGAGGGGAGGGAGATGCAGGCTCAGAGAGGGGAGGGAGATGCGGGCTCAGAGAGAGGGGAGGGAGATGCGGGCTCAGAGAGAGGGGAGGGAGATGGGGGCTCAGAGAGGGGAGGGAGATGCAGGCTCAGAGAGACGGGAGGGAGATGCGGGCTCAGAGAGAGGGGAGGGAGATGGGGGCTCAGAGAGAGGGGAGGGAGATGCGGGCTCAGAGAGAGGGGAGGGAGATGCGGGCTCAGTGAGAGAGGGAGATGTGGGCTCAGAGAGAGGGGAGGGAGATGCAGGCTCAGAGAGAGGGGAGGGAGATGCAGGCTCAGAGAGAGGGGAGGGAGATGCAGGCTCAGAGAGAGGGGAGGGAGATGGGGGCTCAGAGAGGGGAGGGAGATGCGGGCTCAGAGAGAGGGGAGGGAGATGCAGGCTCAGAGAGAGGGGAGGGAGATGCGGGCTCAGAGAGAGGGGAGGGAGATGCGGGCTCAGTGAGAGGGGAGGGAGATGCAGGCTCAGAGAGAGGGGAGGGAGATGCGGGCTCAGAGAGAGGGGAGGGAGATGTGGGCTCAGAGAGAGGGGAGGGAGATGCAGGCTCAGAGAGAGGGGAGGGAGATGCAGGCTCAGAGAGAGGGGAGGGAGATGCAGGCTCAGAGAGAGGGGAGGGAGATGGGGGCTCAGAGAGAGGGGAGGGAGATGTGGGCTCAGAGAGAGGGGAGGGAGATGCAGGCTCAGAGAGAGGGGAGGGAGATGCAGGCTCAGAGAGAGGGGAGGGAGATGCAGGCTCAGAGAGAGGGGAGGGAGATGGGGGCTCAGAGAGGGGAGGGAGATGCAGGCTCAGAGAGAGGGGAGGGAGATGCGGGCTCAGAGAGAGGGGAGGGAGATGTGGGCTCAGAGAGAGGGGAGGGAGATGCAGGCTCAGAGAGAGGGGAGGGAGATGCAGGCTCAGAGAGAGGGGAGGGAGATGCAGGCTCAGAGAGGGGAGGGAGATGGGGGCTCAGAGAGAGGGGAGGGAGATGCAGGCTCAGAGAGAGGGGAGGGAGATGCGGGCTCAGAGAGAGGGGAGGGAGATGCGGGCTCAGAGAGAGGGGAGGGAGATGCAGGCTCAGAGAGAGGGGAGGGAGATGCAGGCTCAGAGAGAGGGGAGGGAGATGGGGGCTCAGAGAGGGGAGGGAGATGCAGGCTCAGAGAGAGGGGAGGGAGATGCAGGCTCAGAGAGAGGGGAGGGAGATGCGGGCTCAGAGAGAGGGGAGGGAGATGCGGGCTCAGAGAGAGGGGAGGGAGATGCGGGCTCAGAGAGAGGGGAGGGAGATGCAGGCTCAGAGAGAGGGGAGGGAGATGCAGGCTCAGAGAGAGGGGAGGGAGATGGGGGCTCAGAGAGGGGAGGGAGATGCAGGCTCAGAGAGAGGGGAGGGAGATGCAGGCTCAGAGAGAGGGGAGGGAGATGCGGGCTCAGAGAGAGGGGAGGGAGATGGGGGCTCAGAGAGGGGAGGGAGATGCAGGCTCAGAGAGACGGGAGGGAGATGCGGGCTCAGAGAGAGGGGAGGGAGATGGGGGCTCAGAGAGAGGGGAGGGAGATGCGGGCTCAGAGAGAGGGGAGGGAGATGCGGGCTCAGTGAGAGAGGGAGATGTGGGCTCAGAGAGAGGGGAGGGAGATGCAGGCTCAGAGAGAGGGGAGGGAGATGCAGGCTCAGAGAGAGGGGAGGGAGATGCAGGCTCAGAGAGAGGGGAGGGAGATGGGGGCTCAGAGAGGGGAGGGAGATGCGGGCTCAGAGAGAGGGGAGGGAGATGTGGGCTCAGAGAGATGGGAGGGAGATGGGGGCTCAGAGAGGGGAGGGAGATGCAGGCTCAGAGAGAGGGGAGGGAGATGCAGGCTCAGAGAGAGGGGAGGGAGATGGGGGCTCAGAGAGGGGAGGGAGATGCAGGCTCAGAGAGAGGGGAGGGAGATGCAGGCTCAGAGAGAGGGGAGGGAGATGGGGGCTCAGAGAGGGGAGGGAGATGCGGGCTCAGAGAGAGGGTAGGGAGATGTGGGCTCAGAGAGACGGGAGGGAGATGGGGGCTCAGAGAGGGGAGGGAGATGTGGGCTCAGAGAGAGGGGAGGGAGATGCAGGCTCAGAGAGAGGGGAGGGAGATGGGGGCTCAGAGAGAGGGGAGGGAGATGGGGGCTCAGAGAGGGGAGGGAGATGCGGGCTCAGAGAGGGGAGGGAGATGCGGGCTCAGAGAGAGGGGAGGGAGATGCGGGCTCAGAGATAGGGGAGGGAGATGCGGGCTCAGTGGGAGGGGAGGGAGATGTGAGCTCAGAGAGGGAGGCCCTGGTAGGCAGCGGCCGAGGCTGGAGGTCCCACCACAGGCTCAGAGCCACAGGTGGCGTCAGAGGCAGAGAGGCCTGGAGTGGGGGGACTCTCGCTCAGCGCCTCCAAGAGCGTAGCCAGCACTCCTCGGCCTCAGCCCTCAGGCCTCCGGAATAGAGGGAAGGCAAGGTTCTGTGGATTCCAATGGCCCCGTGTGTGCTGTGCTGGGACAGCTGCTGCAGGAAACACATTT
The DNA here is from genome assembly GCF_029289425.2 of Pan paniscus. Taxonomy (NCBI): domain Eukaryota; kingdom Metazoa; phylum Chordata; class Mammalia; order Primates; family Hominidae; genus Pan; species Pan paniscus. Next base: position 140,485,658 of record NC_073259.2, read on the forward strand.
GAGGATAAAGAAGCAGCTGTGGGCAAGAGTTCTGGGCAGAAGGAGGAGCAGGTGCAAAGGCCCTGGGGCAGGGGCGGCGTCAGGGCTGGAGGCTGAGGGATGGACCTGCAAATCCTGCACAACTTCCAGTGCAGAGGAGGCTGCTGCAGGTTCCCAGGCAAAGAAACAATGCTGGAGGCCTCTGTGTGAGGTGAGATGCACAGTGTGGCCAGCAGAACAAGAACTAGATGGGGACAAACACAGAGGCCGAGATGCAGGGCAGGGGTGGCACAAACCCCCACAGATCCAACCCTACAGACCCAACCCTGCAGACCATCCCCTAACCATCCCCCACAAGTCCATCCCCCACAGGCCCATCCCCCACAGACCCATCCCATGCAGACCCAACCCTACAGACCCCACAAGTCCATCCCCTAAAATCCATCCCCCACAGGCCCATCCCCACTGGGAAGGGTGCAGGAGGACAGGCCACAGCTGCTCCTGAGAAGACACCAAAGGCAGGAAGGAAGCGTCGGTGCAGGCAAGAGAACATTGGAAAAAAGCCACAGAGTCGTTTTCCAGAACTGGGGGCGGGTCAGAGGCATCGGCATTGATGCCCCACGACAGCTGCAACGAGGCTTCTGCAGATCTGAGTTCACGGAAAGGACCATGAGGAGACACTCCCTCACCCCGAGCTGAGCCCACGCCCTCAGCTTCTGCGGGAAAATCATTTTCGAGTTCTGCGTGTGTCCAGGTGGCCACAGCTCAGGGCTCGGAGAGGGCTCCGCCCTGCGGTTCTGAAACCCAGCAGCCACGTTAATTGCCTCTTAACGCACGCTGCATGTTGCTGTATGAAAACAATCGGCATCCAGGCACTGTCCTCTGTCCACAGGTTGAGATTTGATTACTTTTTTTATCTCTAAATTAAATTCCTTCTCGTGCTTGTCTTGTTACATCAAATCTCTTTAAATCTTAATAGACTACAGCTCCTCCCTGCAGCTCAGGCCCCTGATAACAGCGTCTGGTACTCACAGGGCCCTGGGCCTCAAGGCAAGGATGAGGGAAGGGGATCGCCAGGGATGCAGCTGGATCCGGGGACCTGGACGCTGAGGCAGAGGAGAGTCCTGGGACCCAGGGAAGGTTCTTGCTCCTCAGAACTGCTGCAGACACCAGCAACAACCCGGGCCTCCCAGCACCTTAGAGGGGCCTCCCAGGGCAGGAAGAGCACCAGCACCTGCAGAAACGGTTTGCCAGGCTCCTCCCCACTTCCCAGGCTCCTCCGCCCTTCCAGACCCAGCTCCAATCTCGCCCAAAGCTCCCTGACCCCTGCCCCCACCCCCGCCCCCGCCCCCCACCTGGGCTCAGTCCAGCCAGGCCGACCCCAGCCCCGTCCTCTGCACACAGGGCCACCTAGCACAAAAGGCCTTGGCACTCCTGTGCCTGCACCAAGTTTTGGCCTTTACCCCAACCCCGTCTAGCCGGGAGTGGGGGTCTCAGGCCTGTGGCAGGCAGGAGGGCACAGCCATGGGCCCATGGGAAATGCAGTGGCTGACAGAAAGTGTCACTCTGGCAGGTGACAGGGTGGGCGGGGCAGGGCCGGGATGGGAGGTGGGCTTGCCCCTCAGCTCTCATCCATGCACTCTTCTGAAATTATGCTTGGAACTTGTACTGCGTCAATGACAATCACGGGCTGCCTGTCTCGGGTGTGCGGATGGGGCCTGGAACATGGCCTGTGTTCATCTTCTGAAACCAAGGACCCCACGCTTCCTGGCACAAAAGGGCTCTGGGGAGGCACAAATGGCCCCTGGTGGCCGCTGTGGCGACTGTGGCCTCGGGGCCTCCTTACCTGGGCCAGGTTAACCACCCTGTAAGCTGCACTGCACGGAGCACCAGGCACCACGTGAGCTGAGCTGGAGCTGGGGACGCAGGAGGTGCCGCAGCCCCAGCTCACAGGCGTGTCCCAATTCAAGGCCCCCCCCAAGCTGTCACAAAAGCAGGAGGAGGCACCAGGGAGAGAAGGGCTGGGCTGGAGATCCACAGCCGGCCGAGGGCACGGGTGTGGGCAAGGCCCTGTCCACCCAACAAGGGCCGCCCTGCAGCCTCTGGCTAGCCTCCCCGTGCCCAGGGCTGCTGCCTCTGCTTTCCGGAGGAGCCACGTCACCTGGCTGAGGTGAAAGTAATTCTAAGTAACCACAGACTGAAAAAGAGGAGGACGCTGCGTGGAGAGAATTTTGGTTAAGGGGTCCGAAGGCCCCTATTCAGCTGAGCCCACTCCTGACCCTCCCCTGTCCAGGCCCTAACACAGCCGTCACGCCTCTCTGCTCATGAAGAACCTCATATGGGAACACGGGTGCTCCTGGTTTCTCCGGCTGCAAATTCACGCCTGCACTCCGAGAAGAAAAGCAGACGGGAGATGTGTGATAGGTGCCTTCCAAAGCTGTGTGTGACAGGTGCACTCAAGCACAGCCAGAGGACGTGGTCAGGGACGCAGCCACACCGGGACAGGTGCTTTCCAAAGCTGTGTGTGACAGGCGCACTCGAGCACAGCCGGAGGACGCGGTCAGGGACGCAGCCACACCGGGACAGGTGCCTTCCAAAGCTGTGTGTGACAGGTGCACTCGAGCACAGCCAGAGGACGTGGTCAGGGACACAGCCACACCGGGACAGGTGCTTTCCAAAGCTGTGTGTGACAGGCGCACTCGAGCACAGCCAGAGGACGCGGTCAGGGACACAGCCACACCGGGACAGGTGCTTTCGAAAGCTGTGTGTGACAGGCCGCACTCGAGCACAGCCAGAGGACGCGGTCAGGGACACAGCCACATCGGGACAGGTGCTTTCCAAAGCTGTGTGTGACAGGCGCACTCGAGCACAGCCAGAGGACGTGGTCAGGGACGCAGCCACACCGGGACAGGTGCTTTCCAAAGCTGTGTGTGACAGGCGCACTCGAGCACAGCCAGAGGACGTGGTCAGGGACACAGCCACACTAGGACAGGTGCTTTCCAAAGCTGTGTGTGACAGGCGCACTCGATCACAGCTGGAGGACACGGTCAGGGATGCAGCCACACTGGGACAGGTGCTTTCCAAAGCTGTGTGTGACAGGCACACTCGAGCACAGCCGGACGCGGTCAGGGATGCACCCACACCAGGACAGGTACTTTCCAAAGCTGTATGTGACAGGTGCACTTGAGCACAGCCGGACGTGGTCAGGGATGCAGCCACACCGTGATGTGCTTTCAGAAATCCTCCTTAATGCTTGCTCAGATGGCTGGGATCATTATTTATTTGCCTATTCTTACCTTTTGCTATTTCAGAGTGAAACACATTATCCTAAGAAGCTCCCTTTTCGAGGGAAGAAAAAGGAAAGAGGTACCGATTTCAATGTTACGGAGGGAAATTCAGGGTGGAAACAGAACGCCAGATGCCACCCAGGATGAGGGTCCAGTGAGAGCAGGTGGCTGCAGCCAAGATGACAGCAAAAGACCCCCAAGATCCGCCATCCGAGCACGTGCGCCCGTCAAGCTCCACCATCTGAGCACGTGCACCCAGCAGACGAGACGCAGCCGAGATGACAGCAAATAAGCACAATCCATTCACCAGACCCCAAACACCGCCACTGGAACACAGGCGCCCAACAGGCCAGACAAAACGCCGCTCTTGATGCCTCGTGGGACCATCTCCCCTCACCGGGCCCAGCCATCACACTTTCTAACACTGGGGGTGGCTGCAGGTGATAGAGACCTGGAAGAACTGTTGCCTCCATGAGAGAGGCGTTTGCTCTCCTTCCCTCGAGAGCAGAGGCCGAGGGCCCAGGGCCACCATGACAAGTCCACTCCTCCAAGTCTCCCAGGCTCTGGGGCCCAGGTACCCTCTATCCAGCCACACCGTTCTCCCCGGGGACCCTCCGGCCACCCCACTCTCCCCCGGGACCCTCCGGCCACCCTGCTCTCCCTGGGGACCCTCCGCCACCCCACTCTCCCCCGGGACCCTCCAACCACCCCACTCTCCCCAGGGACCCTCCGGCCACCCTGCTCTCCCCAGGGACCCTCCGCCACCCCGCTCTCCCCCGGGACCCTCCGGCACCCCGTTCTCCCCGGGGACCCTCCGCCACCCCACTCTCCCCCGGGACCCTCCAACCACCCCACTCTCCCCCGGGACCCTCCGGCACCCCGTTCTCCCTGGGGACCCTCCGCCACCCCACTCTCCCCCAGGACCCTCCAACCACCCCTCTCTCCCCCGGGACCCTCCAGCCACCCTGCTCTCCCCGGGGACCCTCCGCCACCCCATTCTCCCCTGGGACCCTCCGCCACCCGCTCTCCCCCGGGACCCTCCGCCACCCCACTCTCCCCCCGGACCCTCCGGCCACCCTGCTCTCCCCGGGGACCCTCCAACCACCCCACTCTCCCCCGGGACCCTCCGGCCACTCCACTCTCCCCCGGGACCCTCTGGCCACCCTGCTCTCCCCGGGGACCCTCCGCCACCCGCTCTCCCCCGGGACCCTCCGACCACGTTGCTCTTCCCAGGGTTCTGGCACAGACCACAGGACATCGTGGGAACGCCTGGACCGTGCCGCCCCTGGAGCCCATTACCCGTCACTCTCATCTCAACTCCTGTCAGCGAATTGCCTCTTTGTGTGTGTGCGTAAACCACTTTGAGGTGTGCTCTGTCCCTGTGATTAAACACCTGGTGGATTATCAAAGCTGCATGATGTCAGGGCTGTGATGCCTTTGTAGCAAGGTGAAGTCCTCAAGTTTCTGAGTTCAGATCCTCCGCGTGGACCCTGGAGCGTGGGGGCCACAGGGCCCAGAAAGTGCCTCAGCGTTGGACGACCGTGGAGCCGGCAGACGGCGCCCAGCAGCAGGTATCCCGGGGGACCTACCGGCTCCAGCCTGGTCTACGACCCTCATCGAAGATGCTCTTACCTGTAGGAAGGTGCCGGGGACCCATATGACAAACATCCCACTGACTTGGGCTCCAGGAACCATGTGTGGTGCTGAGGTTCAGGTGGCGTATCCGACTGGACCATCTTCACTGCGATGGCAGCAGCTAACCTAGACTGGCTTAAGTAGAAAAGGAAATCTGTTGATTTAGGTCAGTGAAAAGTCCAGACGCTGGTGGGCTCAGGGAGCGCTGGACACAGGGCCTGGTGTACCTGGGAGGACGCTCACCTCCCCAGCCCTGCTCTGCTCTCCCGGTTCCAGTTTCAAACAAGCTGCCCCCATGGGGCAAGACGGCGGCAAGGGTTGCAGCCAAACCCTCTTGGAAGTGGCTCCAGCCCGGGGTCATCGGTCAGAACTTGTGTTCCGGAAGAGGCAAGGCTCTGGCCAGCTCAAGAGCAGAGCATGAGGCCCCTCAAAGCACCGGCTGGGGAAGGGAAAGGAGCTCAGTTCTCAGTGACAGTGAGACACAGAGACTGTGAGATGGTGTCACGCAAACGGACGGGGACTGTCATCCTCAGGGTGGATGGGCGCTGACTCACCAGGGAGCCACCCCGGAGAGATGGGAGGCGGGACTCAGAGCCAGAGGCAGGGACCGAGCCTCCAGACCAGACTGAGGACTGACTAAACAAGGAGAGGCGAAAGCACCTCCGCATGAGACAGGCCACCAGGGCCGGGTCCGTTTACCATTGGGCGACTGCACCTTTCCATAGCAATAACCCCACGACCCAGGAGTTACCACCTTTTTCTGGAAATGTCTGCCTAACCTGTCCCTTCATCTGCACGAAATTAAGCGTGGGTATAAATGAGGCTGCAGAACTGTGCTGCGCGGCTGCCCTCGACGCCCTGCCTGTGGGGGGCTGCAACCCTGCACCTCTGTAAACCTGCTTCTCCCACCACCAGCTGGCTCTTGAATTCATTCCTGAGTGAAGCCAAGAAGCCTCCCGGGCTCAGCCCCAGTTTGGGGCTCCCCTGTCCTGCATCACTGGGGGAGAATGAAGGAGAAAGCTGAGTCACCCCGGGGACAGTGGGCGCCCAGTCACCCCGGGGACAGTGGGCGCCGAGTCACCCGGGGACAGTGGACGCCGAGTCACCCCGGGACAGCCACAGGCTCCATGGATTAAGACCCGAGGTCTTCAGAGGCCGTCACTGGCCTCCCACAGAGACCCGTACTGGAGGTGATGCTGACCAGCTCTGACTAGCGCGTTGCAACCGGGGAGCCGCTTAGCTGTGCACGGCCTGCAGTGAATCCTGAACTCCATCCTTACGGCGTTCTACACACACAGACACACAGACACACCAGCAAACCCATATGCACATGTACATACACACACATATATGCACACATACACCTCCAAACACTTCTACACACATGCACACACACATACACAGGCACACAGACATGCCAGCAAACCCATATGCACATGTACATACGCACACATATATGCACACACACTTCCAAACACACTTCTACACATGCACACACAGACACACAGACACAGACATTCCAGCAAACCCATATGCACATGTACATACACACACACATATATGCACACACGAATACACATGCAAGCACATGTACATGCAAACACATCTGGACACATGTAAACACGTGCACACACATGCTTGTATACACGCATATACACACATGTCCTGCATACACACGTGCACATAGATACAGAGCTATACACGTCCAGACATGAACACATACATGTACACATATGTGCACACATACACACTTGCAAATGCACATGCTCGTACATGGGCTGTATGTGTATGCATAGATACATGTGAGCACATACATATACTCATGCACACACATGAAGTCATACATAGACATACAGACATGCATGGATTGTGAACATACATATACACACGTGTGCATGTATGTGAACAAATGCACCTGTGCATGTATGCAGGTACACATGCATGCGTACACAAACATGCACATATACACACATGCACCTACATACATGTGAACTCAAACATGCACATACAGACACCCCTGGTGCTTCCTGGGATCGCCTCCCAGTAAGCTACAAACACTTAGGCCCTTGTCTCATGCTTTCTGGGAGAGCCCCAGCCAGTGCCAGGGAAGCCTGTGCCCCCCACCCCCGGCCCCGTGGGTCACCTGCTCACTCTGACCCACCGACGCAGCTGGGGGAAGAAACCTGCTCACTGGCCAGTCCAGGTCGTTGGCCCTACAGAGCGAGGGGTGGAGCCAGCACCTCTCGGGCCAGATGCAGCCTGCGGGGTGGGAGGTTCCTGGAGGAAGACCCAGGGCCCTGTTACCAAAGGAAGGGTCCAAGGATGCCAGGAGGCAAAACAAGAGACATCCAAGTAGAGGCTGGGTGTGCAGGGAGACCCCGATCGGCCCACTCCTGCATGTTCCACAGACATGGCATCTCAGGGACGCCAGCGCCCTGGGACCCGCATTGTCCTGGCTTTGAGGGTTCTGTGGTTCCATGTGTGAAAAAAATGAGCACCAATGAGCAGGATGCGCTCCTCTCTAATCTGCCTGATGCTTGATCCCGCAGCCAGCTCTGGCTGGTTTCCCACCACCTGTCCCCGGGGCCAGCGCACCCACGTCCAGTGACGCAGTGGCACGCTCCCCCAAAACGTGCAGGCAGTTTGAATATGCATAATCCGAAATGCACATGTTCACAAAAACAGGAGCGGCACGGCAGGGGTGGCCCTCCACCGTCCACCGAGCAGAGGAAGCCTGAGAAGGGCCCAGTGCCTCCACCACCAGCTGAACGTGAAGGCAGGGAAGCGCCGGGGGCTCAGACCTGAAGTGCGTGGCCACGCTGCCTCGGCATCACGCTGAAACCAGCCCTGGGTAAGCGTGTGTGGGAGAGAAACACACTGTAACCTCGACCTTGGGCCCTGGTCCTTCACAGCTCTGGAGTCACCCACGTTTCCTTAACGTCCAAATGAGGCGGCCTGGGTGCCCACCCCACCTGCTGGGAGGAGCCGGCAAATCCCCCGCAGCCTGTCAGAAGCCTGAGGACCCCGGCCCCCATCTCCTGCCTCGTCTGTGGGACATTCTCCTTCCGTCTCACTCCCCAGGGCAGGCGACGGCCCCTGCAGCACTGCCGAGACCGGGAGGTTGCAGCAAGACACTGACCAAACGTCTTCAGGAAACAAGCGAGTGAGCAGCTCCGCGGAACGTGAGGCAGCAGGAGACTCACGGGGGTCTTTGCGTCCCCACCCCTCCGCGGACCCTGGCTCTCCAGGGACCCAGCCCCTCCAGCAGCAAGGCCTTCTCCTGCAGCCACTCCCATGTGCTTGGGACAGCCCTACTGAGGAGAGAGGCCATTTTTCTTACTGTCTCCTGTCTCTGAAGAGAAGGAGAAAGTAAAAGCTGAAAAATAACAGGAATGAAGTCAGTGGCAAGATCAGCCGGTGCCACTGATGACCAGAGGCCTGAGGTTAAAAGATTATCCCCCCACTCTAACCACATGTGCTCTCAACCTACCGCGACCCTTTCACGTGGAACCCCTTAGATTTGTAAGCCCTTAAAAAGGGCCAGGGAATCTGTCTTCGGAGAGCTCGGTTCTTGAGACACGGGTCTGCCGATGCTCCCGGCCGAATAAAGCCAAATCCTTCCTTAACCCGGTGTCTGAGGGGTTTTGTCCGCGGCTCGCCCTGCTACACCACAACCATCCCCATACCCCCAAATCTAGAGAAGAGGAAAACCTCTGCCTGCCCCACTCGATCCTCTTCCCCGCAAGCACCTCGCCTGGCCAGCAAGGTGTGAAGGAGAAGTCTCCGTAAGAGGCAAAGGCAGAAATGAAACAATTCACGAATTCATTTCCTGAATAGAAACAGATTTGGTGCTTTTAAAAGCTGGTCTTCTTCTTTTCTCGTCTTTTACATTTTTATGAAATTAACCTGTGTCCCTAAGTTTTAGAAGTGAGACCACAGTGAACAAGCAGCTGCGACCACCCTCCCCTGGCCCCTCCTGGCCTTTCACCTGCGTCTCAGGGTGTTTGTCTACTCGGCTGCCCTCCCCGGGCCCCCTCCTGGGCTTTCACCTGCGTCTCTGAGTGATTGTCTACACAGCCGCCCTCCCCGGGGCCCCTCCTGGGCTTTCACCTGCATCTCTGGGCGTTTGTCTACGCGGCTGCCCTCCCCGGGGCCCCTCCTGGGCTTTCACCTGCATCTCTGGGCATTTGTCTACGCGGCTGCCCTCCCCGGGGCCCCTCCTGGGCTTTCACCTGCATCTCTGGGCGTTTGTCTACGCAGCCGCCCTCCCCGGGCTCCCTCCTGGCCTTTCACCTGCGTCTCTGAGTGATTGTCTACACAGCCGCCCTCCCCGGGGCCCCTCCTGGGCTTTCACCTGCGTCTCCGGGCTTTTGTCTACGCGGCCACCCTCCCCGGGGCCCCTCCTGGGCTTTCACCTGCGTCTCTGGGCATTTGTCTACGCGGCCGCCCTCCCTGGGGCCCCTCCTGGCCTTTCACCTGTGTCTCCGGGCATTTGTCTACACGGCCGCCCTCCCCGGGGCCCCTCCTGGGCTTTCACCTGGGTCTCCGGGCATTTGTCTACACGGCCGCCCTCCCCGGGGCCCCTCCTGGGCTTTCACCTGCATCTCTGAGTGATTGTCTACACAGCCGCCCTCCCCGGGGCCCCTCCTGGGCTTTCACCTGCATCTCTAGGTGTTTGTCTACACGGCCACCCTCCCCGGGGCCCCTCCTGGGCTTTCACCTGCATCTCTGGGCGTTTGTCTACACGGCCGCCCTCCCCGGGGCCCCTCCTGGGCTTTCACCTGTGTCTCTGAGTGATTGTCTACACAGCCGCCCTCCCCGGGGCCCCTCCTGGGCTTTCACCTGTGTCTCTGAGTGATTGTCTACACAGCCGCCCTCCCCGGGGCCCCTCCTGGGCTTTCACCTGCGTCTCTGGGTGATTTTCACCTGCAACTCTGAGCGTTTGTCTACACGGCCGCCCTCCCCGGGGCCCCTCCTGGGCTTTCACCTGCGTCTCCGGGCTTTTGTCTACACAGCCGCCCTCCCCGGGGACCCTCCCGGGCTTTCACCAGCATCTCCAGGCATTTGTCTACACAGCCGCCCTCCCCAGGGCCCCTCATGGGCTTTCACCTGTGTCTCCGGGTGTTTGTCTACACGGTGGGCAAGACGGACCCACCAAGCAAGGGCGGCACCCACCCTGCTGGACGCAGGTCTTGGCCCTTTGCCCTGGCCCCTCAGTTTCTCTTGGGAACCCCCTTTCTCAGCCTGGGGCAGGTGTGACTGGCTGCCAGGGCTCCAGGCTGAGGGCTGCAGGGGAGGGGGCTCCACTTACAGCCAGGGACTTTCTCTTCTTGCTCCTGTTTTCCCTGCACTCTCTCTGTGGCCTCTCACCCTGGCGTGGGTCATCCACTGGTGTCCCTGTGGTCTCTGACCCTGATGTGAGTCGTCCACCTGTGTCCCCATGGCCTTTGACCCTGGCGTGGGTCATCCACCTGTATTCCCGTGGCCTTTGACCCTGGCATGGGTCGTCCACCTGTATTCCCGTGGCCTTTGACCCTGGCGTGGGTCGTCCACCGGTGTCCCCGTGGCCTGCGTCCATGCTCCAGCCGTGTCCCTTCAGGGCCTCCCGGTGTTGTGCACTGAGGTTTCCCAGCTGTGACTTTGCCACTTAAAGGCAGAAACAGCTGTTGGGAAACACCTGAGTTCTGGAGCAGCACCTCAGAACACCAGGCAGTTCTGCCTCCCCTGGCAGCCACCACGGTCAGCGCTGCTGCTGTACAGCTACACCTGCCACGGCAGCGCAGCCACCCAGGCCACGTAGAATGCTCCAGAGGCTGCCCAGTTTGTGATCCATGGCACAGATGTGGGGCCGCCCGCCTCCACCTGGTCCCGGCTCCAGCCCTCACTGATGTGTGATCCGGGGGTGAGGCTGCTGGCCTCTTGGTGCCTCCATGGGGACGGGTCTAGACCTGCCTCAGAGGCGGCTACAGGGATGGGAGGGATCCTCCACGAGAAGTGCTTGGAGGGTTCCCTGGACCCAACAGACGCTCCAGAAACATGCGCTAAACGTTAACACAGGGGATGTGAGTCGGCACGAAGGTTTCAGATGTTCTGCTGTCTTCATGCTTCTTTCTCACAGTGTGTGGCACTGGTCTGTCGGGGGGCAGCAGGCGTGCCGGCCCAGCCCCTGCCCACACTTAGCTGCCGCCAACTTCTTGGAGCCAAGTCAGGCCAGACCCGCCCTGCCCTGACCCGCTGAGCGCATCCCGTCCCTCCACATCCCAGCTGCCCTCCTAAGGGGACGACGCAGGCTCAGACCCCAGGCCCAGCCCCGGGACCCCGTGAGGAGGAGGGTGAGGAGCACCCCCCAGCAGATGCCAAGTGCACATGCTCAGCAGCACCAGCTCCGGCGAGCTTGGCTCCTGCTCCAGGGCCTTCCTGGTGCTTCACACCCTGATCAGGGGAAACATGGATGCAGCGTCCAGGGAACTTTCCAGAGGCTCATCCAATGAGTGGCAGGCTGGGAACCAAATAAGGAACTTCTGCCTCACCCGGCTCCCGCCCCCACGCACCCCCACCCCTCACGTTCTTTTGCAAGAGGCCCTCCCTGCAGGGAGACATGGGGTCTCACCCCTCCCTGAGAAGCCCACAGGATTTGGGGCTTCAGTGGGTGTGACATCAGGTCTGGAGGGCGATGTGGCGTCTACCCGGGCCTCCTGGAACACAGCTGCCCTCCGAGGTGACGCCCAGGCACCCCACGGAGAGGCCGGGAAGCCCGTTCCCCAGGACTCCAGCCCCTCCAACGCCTGAGTCTCCAGGAACCCGGGCTCACTCAGAACCATCTGTGGACCCGCAGGCTGGACCCCAGCCCCTCCAACGCCTGAGTCTCCAGGAACCTGGGCTCACTCAGAACCATCTGTGGACCCGCAGGCTGGACCCCAGCCCCTCCAACGCCTGAGTCTCCAGGAACCCGGGCTCACTCAGAACCATCCGTGGACCCGCGGGCTCCCGGACGCCTGGGAGTCAGGAGGAGCTGCCACCTGACCGCTGAATATTCTGACTGCCGCCTGCCCGACGCCCGGGTGCGAGGGAGCCCAGCGGGAGGGAGACGTTCGTCCCCCATCCCGCCCCAGTGCAACCTGGACAAGCACATCCAAATCGCTGGAGGAAAGAGCAGGACGGGAGGGTTGGAGCCCACCCCAAACCCCTCTTTGCCTGAATGAGAACATGAAGACACACGGACAGAATTGCAGAGTTTAACGTAATCCAGCGACGGCTGCTCTCAGCAGGGGTTCCCAGTGCCAGCTGTGCCACACGCCAGGCAGCGGAAAAGCAAATTAGCCCTGGAGATCTTCGCTCAGTGGCGGGTGCGAGGAAGCCCATCCCCCTCTCTTCTCTGGCCCTCTGGCCCTGGCTGCATCCCGGCCTCTGGGTGTTCCTGCCTCGGGCCTCGCACAAGCCGTTCCGCGGCCTCCATGTGGTGCTTCCCGGAAGCCAAGCCAGCCCCTGCCTGACCTACGGATCCCTGCCAAAGTCACGCTTCACAGAGGCCCCTGAGCCTCTCCCAGACCCCGGCTGGCTCCTGACATCTTTTCCGCTACCCGCTCCCGGCACATATGGGTCGGGTGTGCAGTGGGAAGCCCAGAGCCTGCTGTGTAGCAGAGAAGCCAAAGCGTAGAGCCCAGAGGACCACTGTGCTGTGTCCACAGATCTGCAGTCTGGGCAGGGCGTGGCCGGGAGGGGCCTCTCTGCCCCGGTGGGGGTGGGGCCGCTGTAAACGGGGCTGGCCCTGGCTCTCTCCCTGCTGGGGCCCCCTGCTGTGAACGGGGCTGGCCCTGGCTCTCTGTCTGCTGGGCCCCCGCTGTAAACAGGGCTGGCCCTGGCTCTCTGTCTGCTGGGGCCCCCGCTGTAAACAGGGCTGGCCCTGGCTCTCTCCCTGCTGGGGCCCCCTGCTGTGAACGGGGCTCCCTGCTGTGAACGGGGCTGGCACTGGCTCTCTCCCTGCTGGGGCCCCTGCTGTGAACAGGGCTGTCCCTGGCTCTCTCCCTGCTGGGGCCCCTGCTGTAAACAGGGCTGTCCCTGGCTCTCTCCCTGCTGGGGCCCCTGCTGTAAACAGGGCTGGCGCTGGCTCTCTCCCTGCTGGGACTCCCCCGCTGTAAACAGGGCTGGCGCTGGCTCTCTCCCTGCTGGGGCCCCTGCTGTGAACAGGGCTGGCGCTGGCTCTCTCCCTGCTGGGACTCCCCTGCTGTAAACAGGGCTGTCCCTGGCTCTCTCCCTGCTGGGACTCCCCTGCTGTAAACAGGGCTGGCACTGGCTCTCTCCCTGCTGGGACTCCCCTGCTGTAAACAGGGCTGTCCCTGGCTCTCTCCCTGCTGGGGCCCCTGCTGTAAACAGGGCTGTCCCTGGCTCTCTCCCTGCTGGGCCCCCTGCTGTAAACAGGGCTGGCGCTGGCTCTCTCCCTGCTGGGACTCCCCTGCTGTAAACAGGGCTGTCCCTGGCTCTCTCCCTGCTGGGACTCCCCTGCTGTGAACAGGGCTGTCCCTGGCTCTCTCCCTGCTGGGACTCCCCTGCTGTGAACAGGGCTGGCGCTGGCTCTCTCCCTGCTGGGGCCCCCTGCTGTGAACGGGGCTGGCACTGGCTCTCTCCCTGCTGGGGCCCCCTGCTGTGAACGGGGCTGGCACTGGCTCTCTCCCTGCTGGGGCCCCTGCTGTAAACAGGGCTGGCGCTGGCTCTCTCCCTGCTGGGGCCCCCTGCTGTGAACGGGGCTGGCACTGGCTCTCTCCCTGCTGGGGCCCCCTGCTGTGAACGGGGCTGGCACTGGCTCTCTCCCTGCTGGGGCCCCCTGCTGTGAACGGGGCTGGCACTGGCTCTCTCCCTGCTGGGGCCCCTGCTGTAAACGGGGCTGGCGCTGGCTCTCTCCCTGCTGGGGCCCCTGCTGTAAACCGGGCTGGCGCTGGCTCTCTCCCTGCTGGGGCCCCTGCTGTAAACAGGGCTGGCGCTGGCTCTCTCCCTGCTGGGGCCCCCTGCTGTGAACGGGGCTGGCACTGGCTCTCTCCCTGCTGGGGCCCCCTGCTGTGAACGGGGCTGTCCCTGGCTCTCTCCCTGCTGGGGCCCCCTGCTGTGAACGGGGCTGGCACTGGCTCTCTCCCTGCTGGGGCCCCTGCTGTAAACGGGGCTGGCGCTGGCTCTCTCCCTGCTGGGGCCCCCTGCTGTGAACGGGGCTGGCACTGGCTCTCTCCCTGCTGGGGCCCCTGCTGTAAACGGGGCTGGCGCTGGCTCTCTCCCTGCTGGGGCCCCTGCTGTAAACAGGGCTGGCGCTGGCTCTCTCCCTGCTGGGGCCCCTGCTGTAAACAGGGCTGGCGCTGGCTCTCTCCCTGCTGGGGCCCCCTGCTGTGAACGGGGCTGGCACTGGCTCTCTCCCTGCTGGGGCCCCTGCTGTAAACGGGGCTGGCGCTGGCTCTCTCCCTGCTGGGGCCCCTGCTGTAAACAGGGCTGGCGCTGGCTCTCTCCCTGCTGGGGCCCCTGCTGTAAACAGGGCTGGCGCTGGCTCTCTCCCTGCTGGGGCCCCCTGCTGTGAACGGGGCTGGCACTGGCTCTCTCCCTGCTGGGGCCCCCTGCTGTGAACGGGGCTGGCACTGGCTCTCTCCCTGCTGGGGCCCCTGCTGTAAACAGGGCTGGCGCTGGCTCTCTCCCTGCTGGGGCCCCCTGCTGTGAACGGGGCTGGCACTGGCTCTCTCCCTGCTGGGGCCCCCTGCTGTGAACGGGGCTGGCACTGGCTCTCTCCCTGCTGGGGCCCCTGCTGTAAACAGGGCTGGCGCTGGCTCTCTCCCTGCTGGGGCCCCTGCTGTAAACAGGGCTGGCGCTGGCTCTCTCCCTGCTGGGGCCCCTGCTGTAAACAGGGCTGGCGCTGGCTCTCTCCCTGCTGGGCCCCCGCTGTGAACGGGGCTGTCCCTGGCTCTCTCCCTGCTGGGGCCCCCTGCTGTGAACGGGGCTCCCTGCTGTGAACGGGGCTGTCCCTGGCTCTCTCCCTGCTGGGGCCCCCTGCTGTGAACGGGGCTGGCACTGGCTCTCTCCCTGCTGGGGGCCGGGGCCTCCTTTTCTCTCCAGGGCCTCTCCATGGGCTGCTTGGGCTTCATCCCAGAATGGCAGCTGCATTCTAGGAGCCCCAAGCAGAAGCTGCATCACCTGGAAGGTCTAGTTTCACTCCCACCGAAATCCCGAATCTCCCCAGTTTCACGGGGGACACAGACCCTCCCTTCTCAGGAGGGGCCTCCCGCAGGAGAACCTGAGTGGTGGGGTGTTGCGTTATCTTGAAAATCCAGAAGCTGCCACTCAGTCACCACTTGAAGAATGAATAAGCAAGTGAATGAACGAACTGGTGGAGAAGACGTCGAATAACCACCAGAGGAGAGGCCGTCCCTACAGGAGGAGGCTGGGCTGTCCAAGCCAAACTGGTCCCAATCCACTCATACACCCGCCTACTCACACACTCACCCACCCATCCAAACACACATCCACTCATCACCATCCACCCATCCATCAACCCATCTAGGCATTCACCTATCCACCCACCCACCCATCCACCCACCCACCCATCCATCCAATAACCCACCCACCCACCCATTCATCCACCAACCGATCCATTCATCCACCCACCCATCCAAACACACATCCACTCATCACCATCCACCCATCCATCAACCCATCTAGGCATTCACCTATCCACCCAATAACCCACCCACCCATCCACCCATTCATCCACCAACCAATCCATTCACCCACCCACCCACCCATTCATCCACCAACCGATCCATTCATCCACCCACCTACCCACCCATCCAAACACACATCCACTCATCCACCCTCCACCCATCCATCAACCCATCTAGGCATTCACCTATCCAACCACCCCCCCATCCACCCATTCATCCACCCACCCACCCAAACACACATCCACTCATCCACCCTCCACCCATCCATCAACCCATCTAGGCATTCACCTATCCAACCACCCCCCCATCCACCCATTCATCCACCCACCCACCCAAACACACATCCACTCATCCACCCTCCACCCATCCATCAACCCATCTAGGCATTCACCTATCCAACCACCCCCCCATCCACCCATTCATCCACCCACCCACCCATCCATCCAATAACCCACCCATCCACCCATTCATCCACCAGCCAATCCATTCACCCACCCACCCATTCATCCACCAACCGATCCATTCATCCACCCACCCATCCAAACACACATCCACTCATCCACCATCCACCCATCCATCAACCCATCTAGGCATTCACCTATCCACCCAATAACCCACCCACCCATCCACCCATTCATCCACCAACCGATCCATTCATCCACCCACCCATCCAAACACACATCCACTCATCCACCATCCACCCATCCATCAACCCATCTAGGCATTCACCTATCCACCCACCCACCCATCCACCCACCCACCCATCCATCCAATAACCCACCCATCCACCCATTGATCCACCAACCAATCCATTCACCCACCCACCCACCCATTCATCCACCAACCGATCCATTCATCCACCCACCTACCCACCCATCCAAACACACATCCACTCATCACCATCCACCCATCCATCAACCCATCTAGGCATTCACCTATCCACCCACCCACCCATCCACCCACCCACCCATCCATCCAATAACCCACCCATCCACCCATTCATCCACCAGCCAATCCATTCACCCACCCACCCATTCATCCACCAACCGATCCATTCATCCACCCACCCATCCAAACACACATCCACTCATCCACCATCCACCCATCCATCAACCCATCTAGGCATTCACCTATCCACCCACCCACCCATCCACCCACCCACCCATCCATCCAATAACCCACCCACTCACCCATTCATCCACCAACCTATCCATTCATCCACCCACCCATCCAAACACACATCCACTCATCCACCATCCACCCATCCATCAACCCATCTAGGCATTCACCTATCCACCCACCCACCCATCCATCCAATAACCCACCCATCCACCCATTCATCCACCAGCCAATCCATTCACCCACTCACCCATTCATCCACCAACCGATCCATTCATCCACCCACCCATCCAAACACACATCCACTCATCCACCATCCACCCATCCATCAACCCATCTAGGCATTCACCTATCCACCCACCCACCCATCCATCCAATAACCCACCCATCCACCCATTCATCCACCAGCCAATCCATTCACCCACCCACCCATTCATCCACCAACCGATCCATTCATCCACCCACCCATCCAAACACACATCCACTCATCCACCATCCACCCATCCATCAACCTATCTAGGCATTCACCTATCCACCCACCCACCCATCCACCCACCCACCCATCCATCCAATAACCCACCCATCCATCCACCCACCCATCCATCCAATAACCCACCCATCCACCCATTCATCCACCAGCCAATCCATTCACCCACCCACCCATTCATCCACCAACCGATCCATTCATCCACCCACCCATCCAAACACACATCCACTCATCCACCATCCACCCATCCATCAACCCATCTAGGCATTCACCTATCCACCCAATAACCCACCCACCCATCCACCCATTCATCCACCAACCAATCCATTCACCCACCCACCCATCCATCCATCCATCCACCCACCCATTCATCCAATAACCCACCCATCCACCCATTCATCCACCAACCAATCCATTCACCCACCCACCCACCCATTCATCCACCAACCGATCCATTCATCCACCCACCTACCCACCCATCCAAACACACATCCACTCATCCACCCTCCACCCATCCATCAACCCATCTAGGCATTCACCTATCCAACCACCCCCCCATCCACCCATTCATCCACCCACCCACCCATCCATCTATCCATCCACACGCCCATCTACTCATCCACCATCCATCCACCCATTTATCCATCTAGCCATTCACCCATACACCTACCCACCCACCTACCCACTCACCCATTCATCCACCCACCCATCCATCCATCTATCCATCCACACACCCCTCCACCTGTCTACACACCCATCCATTCACCCACCCACCCACCCATTCATCCACCATCCACCCATCCATCAACCCACCTAGGCATTCACCTATACACCTACCACCCACCCACTTATCCACCCACCCATTCATCTAATAACCCATCCTGGACAACTGCTCCCTCCCAGGCAGAAAACCTGTGTTCTCATGGACCTTATATGTGGCCAGGGAGATGAAAGGTGTATGGAGGGCTCTGCCAACTGTGGGAGGGGGCAGACCTCTGAGGAGAGCTGATGTCCATTGAGGGTCCCATCCCCAGCTGCCCAGGTGAGGACCAAAGTCACAGACAGATTTTCCTGTCTGGCTGGGCAGCTGTGGCCTCAGGGGGCTGGAGAAGGCCTGATGTGGCCTCACAGGCTGCAACCCAAGCCCCTGCCTCCACCTCCCCCACTTGTGGGGGGTGGGCAGTGAGGAGCCGGGGCCACTGCGGGGGCCGAAAGGACGTCCATGCTGAGCACGCACCAGCGGAGCCGGGGCCACTGCAGGGGCCGAAAGGACGTCCATGCTGAGCACGCATCGGCCGGCTTTGCATTTCAGGGAGGTGACAGGAGATTTGCTTATGTGTTTTATCTTTCACCCAAGGATCAGTAAAATGTAGTTAATTTTAAAAAAAAAGACCACCAGTCTGTTCTGCACACTTGGTAAACGTGGGAGGCGCCTGCATCACAGCCGTGGAGGCAGGAGGGAGCAGGGACGCGCAGGAGGCCCTGCCAGGCGGCCAAGGAGATGAAGGGACCCCTGGCGTCCTCCTTCCCAGGAGCAGCTTCTCCATGGACAAGAAACTGAATTCTCCCTGGAAGGTGGTGGCGTCTGGGAGGAATCACAGCCCTCAGACCAGAGAGCAGGGCATCTGCGAGGTCAAGGAAGGCCCAGGAGCCGCAGGGCCGGGTACGCGGTGTGGAGTCTGCGGAGGGGCAGGTGGTGGGAGGCGTGGGGTGAGGGCTCCGGCCCTGCACTCACAGTGATGCTGTGGGACCAGCTGCTGGACTCTGGGAAGGAGAGAGGGGGCGGGAGGTCCTGAGGTGCAGCCAGAGGGGTGGTATGGTTTGCCCAGGGGGACCCCAGGCAGCCGCTGGAGCTGCCATGGGGCCCAGGAGCCCTGTGGGGTGAGGCAAGTGTTCCAGGAGGCGGCCAGGGACCCTGCTGGATTCCAGGATCTCAGGGACCCAAGTAGGAGGCCCGCCTCATAGAGCCATCAGGGTAAACAAACAGCATTTAAAGGCAACAAACCCTCGTGTTGAGGGCGCCTGGCCCTGGTGCAGAGCTGTGGTCTTCGGGGCTCAGAAAACAAAGCTTTCCCAGGACCTTGAAAATGTTTTAGACCAAAGAACAAAAGCCCTTGCTCCAAAGTACAAGAAAAGAAAACTTCGTCTTAGAAATCGATCAGGTTGGCTGACATGTTTAAAACCGGTGTCACCATATCAGGGAAGCAGGACGGCGTCTGATGCCACCAGGGCCAGGCCGACTTCCCGCCCTGCTCAGTCCCGGGCCCCGACGGACCCCTGTGCGGAACGACTCTGGGTCCCATAGAACGACCTTGCCCTTGAGTTGCCAGCGGCTGCCTGGTGGGGATGGATGGAGGGTTGAGCCTCGTTCCCTGAGAGAATGGGTGGATGCATTCGAACCCCAGGACCTCTCCCAGGAGCCAGGGAGGGAGGGCACAACCTGGGGAGGTGAGGGGGCCTGGGGAGGCGAGGGGGCCTGGGGAAGCGAGGGGGCCTGGGGAAGCTCCCAGCCCACGACAGGACAGTGCTATCACCCGGAGACCGGGCGCTGACGGCGGGAACTGCAGCCGCCACTCTCGCGGGGGTCCTGTGCTTTGGTGCCCGTCAGGGCCCAGTGAAGATGCGGAAATTCGCCAAGCAGGGCTAAGGTCCCAGTGAGGACCACGGAGTGAAGCGGAGGCTCTTCCCACGGAGGGGACCCAGAGCGGCAGGAACCGCCATCCCCCAGCCTGCAGGTGTGGGAGGAGAGGCCGCCTATGCAGGGACACAGCCAGGCCAATGACATTGGGGGACGGAGACCCCGACCTCTCGCCTCCCAACCTCTGACCTTCTGCAGGTGCCACAGGGGCTGAATCTGACCCAGAAGCCTGTGGCCAGTGCCACAGTCACAGCATAGGTGGGAGGGCATCTCCCCAGCCAGGGTCAGCCACCTGGGTTGGCTGCGGGTCAGGACGTGGACAGGCTGAGCCACGTCTACTGTCCGGGGAAACACTGGGGTCTGTGGGTTCCTCCCTGGTGGATCCTGAGGGGCTGTCTCTGCGGGGTACAAGGCTGTGTCCATAGGCCCCGGGGTCCCCCAAGAGCTTCTGCTTTTCTGAGGCTCCTGCGTCCAAACGGGACCACACGCCCTGCCCTGGAGCCCCAGCAACCCCACTCTGCTCCAGTAAGGAGCAAATCAGTGGCCCAGGACCACGGAGCCACCCCCACCCTCACCACCAGGCCCCAGCAGGGCTAGGCCAGAGGCCAAAGTGGACCCAGAATCCTGAGGACCCACGAGGCTACAGGGTCCCTTCCCCAGACTGCAGGCAGGAGCCCCCCACCCTCAGCCCCTTCTGAGGACCTCCTGCTCCCAGCAGCTCTGCAGGTAAAATGCCGCCTGATAAACATGCTCCTGTGTCTCCTTCCCTGGCTCTGTGCTAACGAGGGGGCGTGCAGAGCCGGCGGGGGGGGGCGTGCAGAGCCGGGAAGGGGGGCGTGCAGAGCCGGCAGGGGGTGCGTGCAGAGCCGGGAGGGGGGGCGTTCAGAGCCAGCAGGGCCAAGAGCAGATGGCAGCAGCTGCAGGGGCACCAACAGCCAGGCCATGATGCCGCGATGGCCGTGGAGGACTCGGGTCCCTGGCCTTCTCAGGAGGGGCTGCCTGTGGAGCACCGCCGGGTCCCCCTGGGTGTGTGCACAGAGGCAGAGGCGGTACCGGGAGGTCCTGGGAAGCAGGCGGCCCAGCTGTCCCCGCCGAGGGCCCTCCCTCAGCTGCCCTGGTCTGGCCTGGGGAGCTGCTCCCTGACTGCAGCAGCTGGGGTCCTCGCTCTCCGACTTCTCCTTGGGTCCAGCCCGTGGGGGTCACTGGCAGGATGGAGAGGTGGGTGCTTCCCTGCCCCGTGCCTTGGGGCCGTATCCCTGCCGCAGCTCCTGTCCGCTGGAGGCCCTTTGTCCCCAGCCCTGGCTCTCCTGGGTTCCCAGAAACTCCACTTGCTCCCCTCTCCCTTCTGGGGTGGGTACATGTGGAGCTGCAGTCAAACTCTCAGAGACAGAAAGCAGAAGGGAAGCCAACGGCTGGAGATGGGGCGCCGTGTTTCGTGGGGACCAGGTTTCTGCCTGGGAAGATGGGAAGGTTCTGGGCACCGCGACGGAGGGAATGTGCTTCACGCCACGGAGCTGTGCACTTGAAATGGCCCCGGGGTCGATTTTATGTTACGTGTATTGCAGCACATTTTTTAAAATAAATAAGTCTTTTAAAGCAGATGGCAAAAATGCCAGGTGCGCTGGACCTCGTTTGGGCAGGAAGGGGAGTGGCTGCCTTCTCTCTGCCACGGTGCAGCTTCCAGGGCCGAGTGCTGCTCAGGTGCCCGAGGCCCGGCCTGTGCGTAGTGAGGGCTGAGCACATACAGATGGGCTGTGTCTGACAGGCAGGTTTAGGCTCTCGGAACAGCAGAGGCAGCCTTGGGGCCTGGGGCTCCCACCCCACGTGGCAGGGGTGTGCTGGGAAAACATGGGACTCCAGGCGTGTCTAAGGCAGCACCTACCCAACCCGCAGGGCCCTGGGCTGGGGCCTCGCTCCTGCCCAGTCCTGGCCCCTGGAGGACCCTTTTGTCTGGCACCTCTCCCACAGAGCCCCCGATGCCTGCACCGGAGCTGAGGAAGCCGCTGTCCAGCCCTGTGGAAGGTGACGCCCTTTTCTGTTCAGAAAACAAAGCCGAGAATGCGGCAATGACCTGCGCCCCAGAGGGGATGACCTGCGGGCAACCCCGACCCCGGCCCACTCCCCCACTGCCAGCCCTGTGGGCCCGACCCAAGGCTCTGTCCCCCAGGGAAGTCCAGCCACATCCTGCCTGAATCACAGACCCCAAGAAGAGTGAGACGAGAGGCCCGTGAACAGGCCCATGGGGCAGGTGGGCAGAATGACCCACCGTGTGGAGACAAAGGCCCCCCCCCGGCCTGGGGAGAAGAAAACACAGGCGCCCCGATTGTCCCGAATAGAGGGGTCAAGGGGCCTAAAATCTCCCTCCCCCAAGCTCCAAGCACCACAGCAGACGGGGTCTCCAGCCCTGGGGGTAAGAGATGGCCCACAGCAAGGAGCCGGGCTTTCCTGGGTTGGTTTCATAGCTGAGCCGCCTTGAGCTGGGGGACGCCGCCCTGGACATCCCCAGCACAGACGCCGCTGCCGATGTTCCCAGTGCAGACACCGCCCTCGACGTTTTCCCAGCCGGGACGCCGCCCTCGACATTCCCAGAGGGGACGCCGCCCTCGACATCCCCAGCACGGATGCCACCCTCGACATTCCCAGAGGGGACGCCGCCCTCGACATCCCCAGCACGGATGCCACCCTCGACATTCCCAGAGGGGACGCCGCCCTCGACATCCCCAGCACGGATGCCACCCTCGACATTCCCAGAGGGGACGCCGCCCTCGACATCCCCAGCACGGATGCCACCCTCGACATTCCCAGAGGGGACGCCGCCCTCGACATCCCCAGCACGGATGCCACCCTCGACATTCCCAGAGGGGACGCCGCCCTCGACATCCCCAGCACGGATGCCACCCTCGACATTCCCAGAGGGGACGCTGCCTTCGACATCCCCAGCACGGATGCCACCCTCGACACTCCCAGAGGGGACGCCGCCCTGGACATCCCCAGCACAGACGCCGCTGTCGATGTTCCCAGTGCAGACACCGCCCTCGACGTTTTCCCAGCCGGGACGCCACCCTCGACATTCCCAGAGGGGACACTGCCCTCGACATCCCCAGCACGGATGCCACCCTCGACACTCCCAGAGGGGACGCCGCCCTGGACATCCCCAGCACAGACGCCGCTGTCGATGTTCCCAGTGCAGACACCGCCCTCGACGTTTTCCCAGCCGGGACGCCACCCTCGACACTCCCAGAGGGGACGCTGCCCTTGACATCCCCAGCACAGATGCCACCCTCGACACTCCCAGAGGGGACGCTGCCCTCGACATTCCCAGCACGGATGCCACCCTCGACATTCCCAGAGGGGACGCTGCCCTCGACATTCCCAGCACAGACGCCGCCATCGACGTTCCCAGTGCAGACACCGCCCTCGACGTTTTCCCAGCCAGGAAGCCACCCTCGACATTCCCAGAGGGGACGCTGCCCTCGACATCCCCAGCACGGATGCCACCCTCGACACTCCCAGAGGGGACGCTGCCCTCGACATTCCCAGCAGGCGCAGCTCAGGAGCACCTTGCCATCTGCAGCTCCCTGGGGGACGAGAAGAAACAGCAGCCACCCCTTTCTCGGGCACCTTCAGCTCCGCCGAGAACACCCGACACTCAGAGACCCCGCTCTTTGTTAAATGGGAATGAGACGTGGCACAGACGCAGGGCAGCCGCCACTGCAGCATGGGTTGTCCACTGCCCAGCTCTGGGGCCAAACCCTCGGCGTCGTGCAAACCATACCTCCCGTGTGACGGCCGTGTCCGGCCTGCTCACCTGTGCGAGGCAGCCCTGCAGAGCAGGTCACCAGGCCACAGGAGCACCAGAAGAGAAGCCACGTCCACTGCGAGGGCCATCCAGTGTCATGTCCCTGCCTCGACTCAGCCCCAGGCCCACAGCTGCAGCCACACAGCCCCGCACAGCGTCACCGTCTCCAGGATCCATCGGCAGTGGGGGGGGCCGTCTCCCACCTCCCTCCTCTTACCTCCCCCCGCCTGCCCAGGGCATGCGCTCCCTGGCTCCTGCGTGATGCCCAGCAGGGTCCAAAATGCACCTGGATGCCCAGGAGCCGTCGTCCACCCCACAGGCCCCCCCGGGAGCCGTCGCCAGCCGCAAAGGCCCCCCCGGGAGCCGTCGCCAGCCCCACAGGCCCCCCCGGGAGCCGTCGTCCGCCCCACAGGCCCCCCCGGGAGCCGTCATGCGCTCAGTCGGGTCGTAGCCTTCATTCCCGTGGCTGATGATCCAACAGCGGGGACCTGTGCGGCCCCAGCACCCGTTCCACTGATGCTTGGCGTGGGCGGTGGCTCGACCCCTTCGACCGCGCACGTCATACAGGGGGTGGTTCCTCCAGCACAAGCCGCGTGTGGCGGGCAAGCCCTGAGATGGCCCCAGCGCCCCCGAGGTGCCTGCACCCCTCCCGTCAGGGCGGGGCCGTGATGCGAAGGGCTCTCCCGCTGGGTGAAGTCTCGTCGTGGCGTTGGTGGTCGGGCAGTTACTCCGCCATCAGCCCCAGAGGCTGGGCAGAGTCTCCTGAGCTCCCGGAAGGGAGTCCGGTGCTGTGAGGGCCGCGTGCCAAGCGGGGGCTCAGGGCCTGTGTCTATTGCAGCCATTTGGCCAAGGATGTTTCCTGAGGACGATGTCAACCAAGGGAGGCCGCCTGGGGGTGGGGCAGGTTTCACAGCCTCCCATGGATGTGGGTGCGGTGGGGCCAGTTCCAGCTCCTTGTATCCCACGAGCCAATAAATGCCTTTTTGGCACTGGAGCCAGTTTGAGGGATTTTTTCTTCTGCTATTTGTAACCAAAGCCTCCTAACCCATCAGGATCCCTAATAGAACAGCAGGAGGGGAAAGAGAGAGCTGTGGTGCCAGATAGGACAGGCATGGGACCCCGGCCCCGGCCCCTCCCCACCAGCCACACGACAGAGGCTCTGTGGGGGCACAGGGAGGCCACATGTCCCCAGTAGGAACATTTGGGTTGGAGCCAGGCCAGGGGCAGCCTCACAAGTTAAGACAAGAACATTCTCTCTGTGGCTCGAGTAAAGATAGTGGCGGGGCCGGGAAGACAGCCCAGCCCCAAGCCCCCATCGGCCTCCGTGCCCAGAGACCAGAGACCCCTGTGTGGGGGTCCCAGCACAGAGCCCAGCTGCCTTTGAAATGAGGGGAAACCAGCGGAGCAAGGGGGTGGGGAATAGAACCAGCTGTAAGAAATGGTCCAAATCCCCAGGTAGAGGTGCTAGGGGGTCGAGCCCCCTCGCCTGGTCTCTGCCCAGATGTTTGCTTCCAGGAAAGCCATGCGTCAGTCAGCTGGGACCCACCGAGTGACAAACAGCCCCTCATCCAGAGGCACAGAACAACCGGCCCACAAAATGGCAGAGCAAGCTCAGTGTCACGTCGTCGCCACCCCAGGACCCTGCCAGAGGACAGACAGGACAAAGGTCCTCAGAGGGCCACACATGACCACTCCTGAGAGACGCTGGTCACGTCCACTCAGCCAGACCTGTCACAAGGCCCCACAGGAAGTGAAATTCCATCTGCATCCAGCGTGGGAAGAGGCAGAACATTCAGGGAGGACCACCAGGGCCAAATGTCCACGCGGCCCCAGGGGAGCAGGCAGGGCCTGGGAGGCTCAGACCCGGGTTCGGGCCAGAACATGGACCCCAGGGCCAGCACCACCCGGAGCCCCGAGGGGCTGCCCACGGTCTAGCGAGTAACGGCTGAGGGGCTTGGAGCCTGTGTGCCTCAGTTTCCTCACCTGTGACATGGGCCATGATAGCACACCCCTCACAAGTGTCCTGGGGGCCAAGTGAGTTCAGAACGCTGCTCAGAGCTCACCTGCTGCTGACGACAAGTCATGTCACGGGACCTGTTGTTTTATGACACACTCAGCCCCACCCCACATGGAGCCCCGTCCAGTCAGCCGGCCCCGTTCTCTGCTGGGCCACCAGCCCTGGGGGTGGGCGGGCCAGGCAGGAGCCCCACAGAGGCCCCTCAGTGAGCTCAGCGCAGGCCCAAGCACCGCCGGTTTCTCTGCCGTCCACACCGTCCCCAGACGGGCCGCACCCCTGACGCAGGGAGGGCTTCCAGGCTGCACTCGCCCTCGCCCTCCCTGCCTCTCGCTCAGAACTTGTCCTGCCCAGCCCTGCATCCCACGTCCCTGCCTCTGGTCCCGAGCCCTGCCTGCCCCCTCCAGCCCCTCACGTCTCTAAGCCTGAACCTCCCTCACAGGCGTCACTGCAGCCACCCCACAAATCCTTCCTGATACCAAAGGCCAGCAGGCTGGGGGACATTTGGGAGGGGCCGGGAGCAGGCCCTGCCTTTGCTGCAGCCTGTGGGGGGCTTCTGGGCGGGAGAGGTAGGGGCAGGCCCGGGGGATGGGAGCTGTGGGGCCAGCCCTGATCCGCTCCTCCTGCTGGGTCCTGGACACAGGATCGATTTCTCCCTGGGATTTGGGCGTCCGAGTCAGTGGGGACCTGTGCCCCCAAACCCCCTCAGCAGCAGAACGCAGAAAGCCGCGGTGCCGTCTCCACCCTGGTTTTCCAGGCCCTGGAGGGCAAAGGTCAGTCAGATGGAGGGAGCCCGGGGGCCCTGGCAGGAGTGTGGCCAAGTCCCAGCCGCGCTGCCCCGAGGGAGGAGGATGGCGCAGCTCCATTGCTCCACCTGCCCGGCTCAGGGATGGAACCCAGAGCTGCCACCGTCCTGTGGGTGACGGCAGAACATCTGGCTGCCGGGTGGCCTCCGTAACCGCCGCACACCTGCCTCTGCTGGAATTATCTGAGGCTCTGGTGCCTCACACGGATTGGCCAAAACAGGGAGCGGAGCCGGGAAGGCCACGGACACCTGCGTGGTGTCACGAACAAGGTCCAGCCACGTGTGTGGGAGACGAGGGCACCAAGGCAGGCGCCAAACTAAGCCCGGCCACCAAGGGGACGCCCACACCCCACCTCCGTGGTGACCCCTGAACCCCCGGAGCTCACCATCCACACCAGGGTGAGAGGAGAGGATGGGCAAGTAACCGTCAACCAGAGGGGATGCTCAGCTGCGTGCACGTGGCGGGTGGTACATGGGGGGCTCGGGGAGGCACCCAGAGAGGATGCGTGTGTAGTGCAGAAAATGAGGCTTTGGGGCCCGCACACCGAGCCCAGGACAGCGCGGAGGCGGGAGACACTGCCAAGCCCCCTCACCCTCCTTGATGGACGCCCCAGAGTCTCACCCTATCCCCTCCCCAGCACAGGGCGACAGGAGCCCAGCCACGTGTGTCCCGGGGCCGCCATCACAGCCCCTCAGAAGCCGCCTTAACACGGACTAATCCTGCAGACCTGGAGCTGGGAGCCGAGGGTGGGGCCTCTGCAGGGCCGGGTGCTTTGAGGCCCTGAGGGAGAATCGTCCAGGGCCCGTGTCTGCCGCTCCCAGGATGGTCAACACCTTCGCCTTCCCCCAGCATCCTCCCTGTGAGCACGTCTGTTCAAATCCTGATGTCAGGACAGGATCACGCCGGTCTAAAGCCGCTTCACTCCGGAGCCAGTTACTTCGGCAGCAGCTCTGTCCCCGTGAAGCCACGTGTGGAGGAACGGGGGTGAGGATGGCAAAGGACCTTTTTGGGGGATGTGATTCAAGCCGTAGAGAAAGGAAACCCCAGCAATGACTGAGTTGGGATTTCTCACCACCTAGAGCGTGGGATCGAACTCTAGAGCCGCGGAGGCAGGGATGGGAAGGGAACCCTTGTCCACTGAGGAGCCTGGGAGGCGGCCACACCACACCCCAGCCTTAGAGGGACCTGGCCTGGCCCTCGGTCTGCAGGGGGGCCTTGGGTCACCCCCAAGGCATCCTGCTTCCTCCCACCCCCGGGCAGTACAGGCCACTCCTCGCTGGGCCTGTCGTCCTTCCAGGGCTGCAGGGTGGACCCCCTGGGGGCTCTACAAGGGCTGATCCAGGCCCCTGTGACCAGTTCAGGGAGCACCTCTGGGGTGGGGGTGCAGGGCTTTGTACTTCTCAAAGCTGTCGGGTGGTTCTAGCACGTAACCAGGGTCTAGAACCCCACACACACACAACACAGGCCCACGCACCCGTGCACATGTGCACACACACACCTCCCCCCCACACACACACGGGCACCCACACACACACAACACAGGCCCATGCACCCGTGCACATGTGCACACACGCCTACTCCCTACACACACACGGGCACCCACACACACACACAACACAGGCCCACACGCACCCGTGCACACACAGGCCTCCCACACACACACACAGGCACCCACACACACACAACACAGGCCCACACGCACCCGTGCACACGTGCACACACAGGCCTCCCCACACACACACAGGCTCACACGCACCCGTGCACACACACGCCTACCCCCCACACACACGGGCGCACACACACACACACAACACAGGCCCATGCACCCGTGCACATGTGCACACACGCCTACCCCACACACACACACGGGCACCCACACACACAAACACAGGCCCACATGCACCCGTGCACACACAGGCCTCCCCACACACACACAGGCTCACAAACACACACACAACACAGGCCCACACGCACCCGTGCACACACAGGCCTCCCACACACACACAGGCTCACACACACACACACACAACACAGGCCCACACGCACCCGTGCACATGTGCACACACCTCCCCCACACACACACACGGGCACCCACACACACAAACACAGGCCCACACGCACCCGTGCACACACAGGCCTCACACACACACACACAGGAACCCACACACAAAACACAGGCCCACACGCACCCGTGCACACGTGCACACACAGCCCCACACACACACACAGGCCCACACACACACATGCACACACACAGGCCCACACACACACGCACACACACACACACAGGCCCCCCCCACACACACACACGTGCACACACAGGCCCACACACACACAGGCCCCCACACACATAGGCACACACAGACACACACACAGGCACTCACACACACACAGGCCCACACACACATGTACACACACATGCACACACACACAGGCCCACACACCCAAACACACACACAGACCCACACACACACAGGCCCACACACACACACACAGGCCCACACACACACATGCAGGTGCGCACACACAGGCACACGCACACTCAGCAAATCAAGTGACTTCCCAGAACAAAGAACATCCACTTTAAGATAATTTGCTGCCTAGACGGTGAAGAGCCAGCATTTTTCAAAAGGCAGCTTCATTTAATCACAAACAAAACTGAAGTGCTGCCCCACGGCCTGTGTGGTGAGTGGAGGAGGGATGTGGACGCCAGGCTCTGCCCTGGCCGGCCCTGACTGTGGAAAGGAGCAGCTCGGGAGGAACTGCCTCCTCGGACAGGGCTTGGCCAGTCAGTTCCACTGACCAGAGGGTCTGGGGTATTGGCTATGGGATCTGGGGGAGTCCAGCCGGGGGTCACAGGGTCTGGGGGTGTCAGCCAAGAAGGCTAGGGGTGTGGGCAAGGGGGTCTGCGGTGTCGGCCAGGGGGTCTGAGGTTTCCTGCTGGGGAGTCTGGGGGCCAGGGGGTCTGGGATGTGGGCCACAGGGTCTGGGGGTGTCTGGCTGGGGGTCTGAGGGTGTCAGTCAAGGGGTGCATGGGTGTCCGACTGGGGTCTGGGGTGTCAGTGGAAGTCTGGGAATGTCAGCTGGGTATCTGGGGTGTCAGCTGGGGGCTGGGGGTGTCGCTGGGGGCCTAGGGGTGTCCGTGGGGTCTGGGGGTGTCGCTGGGGGCCTGGGGGTGTCAGTGGGGGGTGGGGGTGTCAGTGGGGCCTGAGGGTGTCAGTGGGAGTCTGGGGGTGTCAGTGGGGTCTGGGGGTGTCAGTGGGGGCCTGTGGGTGTCAGTGGGGTCTGTGGTGTCAGTGGGGGTCTGGGGGTGTCAGTGGGGTCTGCGGGTGTCAGTGGGGCCTGGGGGTGCCAGTGGGGCCTGGGGTGTCAGTGGGGCCTGGGATGTCAGTGGGGGCCTGGGATGTCAGCGGGGGTCTGGGGTGTCAGCGGGGGCCTGGGATGTCAGCGGGGGTCTGGGGTGTCAGCCGGGGCCTGGGGTGTCAGTGGAGATCTGGGGTGTCAGTGTGGCCTGGGGTGTCCGTGGGGGTCTGGGGGTATCAGTGGGGGCCTGGGATGTCAGTGGGGTCTGGGGTATCAGTCGGGGTCTGGGGGGTGTCAGTGGGGCCTGGGAGTGTCAGTGGGGCCTGGGGTGTCAGTGGGGGCCTGGAGTGTCAGTGGGGCCTGGGATGTCAGTGGGGCCTGGGGTGTCAGTGGGGGCCTGGGATGTCAGTGGGATCTGGGGTGTCAGTGGGGTCTGGGATGTCAGTGGGGCCTGGGGTGTCAGTGGGGCCTGGGATGTCAGTGGGGGCCTGGGATGTCAGTGGGGGCCTGGGGTTGTCAGTGGGGTCTGGGGTGTCAGTGGGGTCTGGGGTGTCAGTGGGGGCCTGGGATGTCAGTGGGGCCTGGGATGTCAGTGGGGGTCTGGGGTGTCAGTGGGGGCCTGGGATGTCAGTGGGGGCCTGGGATGTCAGCGGGGGTCTGGGGTGTCAGCGGGGGCCTGGGATGTCAGCGGGGGTCCGGGGTGTCAGCGGGGGCCTGGGGTGTCAGTGGGGATCTGGGGTGTCAGTGTGGCCTGGGGTGTCCGTGGGGGTCTGGGGGTGTCAGTGGGGGCCTGGGATGTCAGTGGGGTCTGGGGTATCAGTTGGGGTCTGGGGGGTGTCAGTGGGGCCTGGGGGTGTCAGTGGGGCCTGGGGTGTCAGTGGGGCCTGGGGTGTCAGTGGGGCCTGGGATGTCAGTGGGATCTGGGGTGTCAGTGGGGTCTGGGATGTCAGTGGGGGTCTGGGGTGTCAGTGGGGGCCTGGGATGTCAGTGGGGGCCTGGGATGTCAGTGGGGTCTGGGGTGTCAGTGGGGGCCTGGGATGTCAGTGGGGGCCTGGGATGTCAGTGGGGCCTGGGATGTCAGTGGGGGCCTGGGATGTCAGTGGGGGCCTGGGGTTGTCAGTAGGGTCTGGGGTGTCAGTGGGGTCTGGGGTGTCAGTGGGGGCCTGGGATGTCAGTGGGGCCTGGGATGTCAGTGGGGACCTGGGATGTCAGTGGGGTCTGGGGTGTCAGTGGGGGCCTCGGATGTCAGTGGGACCTGGGAATGTCAGTGGGGTCTGGGGTGTCAGTGGGGCCTGGGATGTCAGTGGGGTCTGGGGTGTCAGTGGGGGCCTGAGATGTCAGTGGGGCCTGGGGTGTCAGTGGGGTCTGGGGTGTCAGTGGAGGCCTGGGGTGTCAGTGGGGCCTGGGATGTCAGTGGGATCTGGGGTGTCAGTGGGGTCTGGGATGTCAGTGGGGCCTGGGATGTCAGTGGGGTCTGGGGTGTCAGTGGGGCCTGGGATATCAGTGGGGCCTGGGGTGTCAGTGGGGTCTGGGAGGTCAGTGGGGGCCTGGGATGTCAGTGGGGGCCTGGGATGTCAGTGGGGGCCTGGGATATCAGTGGGGTCTGGGGTGTCAGTGGGATCTGGGATGTCAGTGGGGCCTGGGGTGTCAGTGGGGTCTGGGGTGTCAGTGGGGCCTGGGATGTCAGTGGGGCCTGGGATGTCAGTGGGGCCTGGGGTGTCAGTGGTGTCTGGGATGTCAGTGGGGGCCTGGGATGTCAGTGGGGCCTGGGATGTCAGTGGGATCTGGGATGTCAGTGGGATCTGGGGTGTCAGTGGGGTCTGGGATGTCAGTGGGATCTGGGGTGTCAGTGGGGTCTGGGATGTCAGTGGGGCCTGGGGTGTCAGTGGGGCCTAGGATGTCAGTGGGGTCTGGGGTGTCAGTGGGGGCCTGGGGTGTCAGTGGGGCCTGGGGTGTCAGTGGGGGCCTGGGATGTCAGTGGGGGCCTGGGATGTCAGTGGGGGCCTGGGGTTGTCAGTAGGGTCTGGGGTGTCAGTGGGGTCTGGGGTGTCAGTGGGGGCCTGGGATGTCAGTGGGGCCTGGGATGTCAGTGGGGGCCTGGGATGTCAGTGGGGTCTGGGGTGTCAGTGGGGGCCTCGGATGTCAGTGGGACCTGGGAATGTCAGTGGGGTCTGGGGTGTCAGTGGGGCCTGGGATGTCAGTGGGGCCTGGGATGTCAGTGGGGGCCTGAGATGTCAGTGGGGCCTGGGGTGTCAGTGGGGTCTGGGGTGTCAGTGGAGGCCTGGGGTGTCAGTGGGGCCTGGGATGTCAGTGGGATCTGGGGTGTCAGTGGGGTCTGGGATGTCAGTGGGGCCTGGGATGTCAGTGGGGTCTGGGGTGTCAGTGGGGCCTGGGATATCAGTGGGGTCTGGGATGTCGGTGGGGCCTGGGGTGTCGGTGGGGTCTGGGAGGTCAGTGGGGGCCTGGGATATCAGTGGGGTCTGGGATGTCAGTGGGATCTGGGATGTCAGTGGGGCCTGGGGTGTCAGTGGGGTCTGGGGTGTCAGTGGGATCTGGGATGTCAGTGGGGCCTGGGGTGTCAGTGGGGTCTGGGGTGTCAGTGGGGCCTGGTGTGTCAGTGGGGCCTGGGATGTCAGTGGGGCCTGGGGTGTCAGTGGTGTCTGGGATGTCAGTGGGGGCCTGGGATGTCAGTGGGGGCCTGGGATGTCAGTGGGGCCTGGGATGTCAGTGGGATCTGGGGTGTCAGTGGGGTCTGGGATGTCAGTGGGGTCTGGGATGTCAGTGGGGGCCTGGGATGTCAGTGGGATCTGGGGTGTCAGTGGGGTCTGGGGTGTCAGTGGGGTCTGGGGTGTCAGTGGGGCCTGGGATGTCAGTGGGGTCTGGGATGTCAGTGGGGTCTGGGGTGTCAGTGGAGCCTGGGATGTCAGTGGGGTCCGGGGTGTCAGTGGGGTCTGGGGTGTCAGTGGGGTCTGGGGTGTCAGTGGGGTCTGAGGTGTCAGTGGGGGTCTGGGGTGTCAGTGGGGGTCTGGGATGTCAGTGGGGCCTGGGATGTCATTGGGATCTGGGGTGTGAGTGGGGTCTGGGATGTCAGTGGGGCCTGGGATATCAGTGGGGCCTGGGATGTCAGTGGGGGCCTGGGGTGTCAGTGGGGGTCTGGGGGTGTCAGTGGGGGTCTGGGGTGTCATTGGGATCTGGGGTGTGAGTGGGGTCTGGGATGTCAGTGGGGCCTGGGATGTCAGTGGGGCCTGGGATGTCAGTGGGATCTGGGATGTCAGTGGGATCTGGGGTGTCAGTGGGGGTCTGGGGTGTCAGTGGGGGTCTGGGGGTGCCATGTTAACCACTGTAGGCTGTCCTGCAGAGCTGCCTGGGCTGTTTTAGGACGTTGAGGTTCCAGAACAGCAGGAGGTTCCCGGAAGACAAGCTGGGCTCCAGCACCAGGACCTGGGGTTTCTGGCCCAGAGACCACAGCCCTGTCTGTGCCGGGCGCTGAGGGTACGGCAGGTCGTCCTGGCGGCCTTCTTGCCAGTCCTGTCAGGTATCAGGAGCCTAAGAGGCTGGTGAGGGGCTGCCTGCCCACCCTTGCTGACTCCAGAGGGCAACCCAGCTCCTGCCCTGTCCTGGCCCTGCTCTCTGGAGTGGGCTGTGGTCGGTGGTCCAGGGCCACAGAGCGCTGCTACCCTCTAGTGGGCTCCTGGGGTCCTGCAGCTCAGAACCGCGACCCCAGCCCACGGGAGTCTCTGCGTCCACGCACCTGGACGTCCTCCTGCAGCAGGCGCCCCGGAGGCCCCTCCAGTGTTCCCACCTCAGCTCCCGGGAAGACCTCAGGGTCTCCCCTCACCAAGGCGTTTCCCCCAAGGGCCCTCCCTCCAGCCCGGGACCCGCCACACCCTGTCCCAGCTGCCACCCCGTGCTCGGTGATTTCGAAGGACACTGGCTGGGGTTTCTAGACTATCCCTCAACCGGGGGCTCCTCCAGCGACCACAGTGGAGTGGAGGGTCTGGGGCCTCCCTCCAGGCTGCAGTGGTCCGTCCCTCTGCAAGCCGCTGTTTCTGGGCTCCACGCTCTGGCTTCGGAAGTGGGAGCGAGTGTTGAAATCCAGCCACCTTCGGGGGAAGGCCAGTAGCTGGGGTCCCGCCCTGCAGGCCTGTCCCGGCGTACAGAGCAGGTGACAGCTTCCAGGAGAAGGTGTGTTCCGGGGCTTGAAGGTGCCGGCGTGCAGGGAACAGCAGGTCACAGAGCCCCTGGAGGCCCAGGCAAGAGGCAGATCCCACCTAGGCCCGGGTCGCACACGGGGCGGGGCAGAGGCTGTGGGAGCCAGGAGGAGGCCTGGGGTCTGGGGAGCCCTGCCCCACCCCAGGGAGCTGTGGAGCACCCCCCACCAGGTGTGGGTGAGGCTCTCCCCTCGTTTCACGGCCGCCATGCACAACCCGGGGCCCCCGTGGGTCTGGGGCCAGGATCCAGTTTCCCTGAGGTTGAGTCTCTGTGATTTCTCCTCCAGCAGAGAGAAGGGCCTGGGCCCCGGCACCTGCACCCCCGGCACAGGGACAGTTCTGGGAAGGGCGTGGTGCCCGTCCTGGTGGCTGGAGGATGGGACTGACCCTCTGGCCACTAGGGGTCTCGCTTGCTCCGCTCTGTGCCAGAGCCGTCGCCAGGAGCCCTCGGATCTGGAACTGGGGCAGAATCCAGGAGCAGGGTGGGCCCCGAGCTCTCGGGCAGCGCTGCGGCTCCGCCCACGGCCCCTGGCAGAGTCACTCAGCCCCAGGGGCCCAAGGATGCCCCCACACACACCTGGCACGGTCGGGGTCTCTACACCTGGCATGGGGCTCCCCGAGGCTGGCTCAAGTCCGGTGGGGCCAGGGAGTCTGCATTCCTGACGTGCTCCCAGGTGACGTGGATGCTGCTGTTGAGGGACCCCAGCTGGAGAAGCCCGGTCCCAGGTGTACCCCCCTCCCCACCCCGGCAGCTAGGCCTCTGCCTGAGAACCGCCTCGGGATCTGTCCCCGCCCAAAGTGCTTCCCCAGCTCTACAGGTACAGACTCCTGGTGCTCTCCCGGCCCTGCACCTCTCCACCCTCTGCCAAGGGTGTCCCGTCCCACAGCCCTGAGGCAGCAGCTCCCTCTCGGATGAGCCACACCGCCAGCTCCGTCTCCCATGCCCTGGGGTCCTGGCAAGTGTCCTGGGGCTGGCGGAGCTGCCGCCCCATCCTCAGGCTGCAGAGGGTGACACGGCCATTTGTCCAGGCTCCCCACCAGGCCCCTGCAAAGACAGTGCGGAAGGTCGGCTGTGGTGGCCTCTGGTGAAGGATGTCCCCTCCCCCAGGAAGTCAGGGGCCCCTCATCCTCACTGTAGCAAACACACACCCGGGACCCTCTCCCAAAGTCACGGCCACAGCCAGGCTGGGGAGGGCACGGCTCCCACCCCACTGGAGGACGGGGCTGCAGGGCTGTCACATGTGAGAACCTGGTCACGGTGGCGTCTCTGGGGACGAGGCAGGAGTGTCCAGAAGAGAAAATAGACTCACTTCCCATCGTTTTCCCTTTTCTGCAGCTTAAGTTATATTTGACCCAAGGCCAGAGCTCAGTGAGGTGCCCTGGCCTTTTCAAGGAGAGGACATATTCATTGTGCCACTCCAAGTTTGCCAAGTGCAAACGGCTGCTCTCATGACCGCCGCTGACCAGCTCCCAGCACGGCTTGAGCTGTTCTCTAAAAGGACGTCAGGCCAGCCTGATGATTAAGGCCACCTCGGGGCAGGTGGGTGGCCTTCCCAGGCAGGACCGCCCTAGCAGCCGGGCCCCAGAGCCCTGGAAACCTGGTCAGCAACTCTGTCCTGGCCTCCCAGAGAGGCCCGCCCCCATGCCCGGGGGATCCGAGTGTCCCGGCTGCCGGCTGCCTAACGAGCCACCTGGAACTTAGTGACAG
Source organism: Pan paniscus (assembly GCF_029289425.2). Taxonomy (NCBI): domain Eukaryota; kingdom Metazoa; phylum Chordata; class Mammalia; order Primates; family Hominidae; genus Pan; species Pan paniscus. The sequence goes on from NC_073259.2 coordinate 140,521,335, forward strand.
CCCACCCCATCCTCGTGAGTGAGAAGGATTCTTGGTTACAGGTGAGCCACAGCCCACCCAGCTTCGAGCCAGGGCAGGGGCCATCTCCAGCTGTGGGGAGGGGTGCAGGTCCCGGGTTCCGAGGTTTGGAGGAGCACGTGGGGACACGGCGGCAGCCGTCTCTGGAAACATGACTGTCTGTGGTTTGAGGAATGCGTTGCCACTTCCCGATCCTGGACAGAGCCTTCTGCTGGACAACAGGCCACAGACGCAGCCAGTGCCCCCGGCCTGAGACCCCCACTCAAATCCAGCAGACCCTGAGGAAGGAGAGCTCCGGCCGAGAGAGGAAGGGAGGGGGCCCGGTCAGGTCTCTGGAGTTTAGACCTCATCCCTAGAGGGAGGGGGGCAGCGGAGGGTCCTCCCTCCCCACCCCACAGTGGGCTCCTACAGCAGGAGAGGCCTCTAAAAAGACTGATGGCCGGCAGCACCCAGTGTGGGAAGGGCCCCACACCCCGGGGGTCAAGGCCAGAGGGTGCAGAATGGCCCCTGAGGGGTTACAGCCCGGGGCCCTGACGCTCCCTTGCTGCCTAGTGCTACTGCCTTGGCCCACCCCTGCCAGCCCCCAACACCCGGGGGTCCGCATGGAGCCCCCCACCCCCTTGCTGGTGGCAGCCCCAAAGAGGCAGGGCAGGGGGTTCTCAGCCAAGGCTGACCAGTAGCTCAGCGGGGCCCCGAGTCCCGCCGTGGCCATGCCACCAACCTGGAACCAGGCCTGGTGGGCAGGAGGTAGAAACAGACAGATCCCACCTACCTCTGCCAAGACCACACGCAGAAGCCAAACGCCTCCCACCCACCCAGCCCCACGGTGGTCCAGCCACCGTCCCGGTCTCTGCATCAGGGTCCTCTGTCCCGGCACAGCCAATAGCTTGAAATGACACCTCCGCTACGTTGTTCACAGTGCTGGGGTCAGGGACTCAGGGGGCCTGGCTGGGGGGTCCTCACTGGGGTCAGAGACTCAGAGGGCCTGGCTGGGGGGTCCTCACTGGGGTCAGAGACTCAGAGGGCCTGGCTGGGGGGTCCTCACTGGGGTCTCTCATGTTGTGCCGCTGGCCAGGGCTGTGTCCTATGAGGGTGACTGGGCTGGACGTGGGAAACCACTGGCCCGGTTGCTGGCTGGGCACTCCCTGGCTTGGTGGGGGTCTCCCCAAGGTCCACCACACAGTGGTCCCGGGGTCAGAATCCTCAGGCAGTGGCCACCCCTGCAGTGCAGTGGCTCCAAGAACCAGGCAGAGGCCTTGGGCCTTTCAAGAACCGGCCGCGGGACTAAGCCCACAGTGTCACCCCTCCAGGGTCCACAAAGTCAGGGACGGCTGGACCCAGCTCTGTGGGAAGCATGGCAAAGCCAATGGGTACAGATTTCAGCACCGCCCCAGCCTCCTGCCTGTCCCCTGCCTGTCCCCTCCTCCCACAGCCCAGCCTCCTGCCCAGCTGGAGCCGAAACCAACACCTCATGTGCCTAGACACACAACACCTTCCTGCTCGCAGGCGAAAGCCCGAGCCAGAGCCTGCAGAGCCTGCGGGACTGGCCCAGCTTCCCCTCTGGCCTCTCACTGTGCTGCCCCGGCTGTGGCTGCACCACCTGCTCTGCTGCAGACACTTGGAGCTCTCCCACCGCCAGGCCCTTCCCCGCCTGCTCCTCCTGGCTCTCCATGCGGCCAGATCTCGCTCCGTGGGATCCGTGTGTCTGGCATGGTCTCGTGCACACCTTTGCTTCCCATCTACTCTGTCCCCACGGGGATCTGAGGCAGTGGGACTTGTCCTCTGGTTTCCAGCTACTTCCCCAGCAGCTGGAAGGCTGCCTGGCACTTACAGGCAGAGCATCCCTCCTGCAAAAATCCAAAATCAGAACGCTCCGGAATCTGAAACTTTCTGCGCACTGGCATGAGATCGGATGAAATGCATGAAATGCCCATTGGAAGAGTTTGCATTTCAGAGTCTGGATTTTCAGATGAGGGATGCTTAACTGAATAAGTACAAGTCAAATATCTAAAATCAAAAAAGATTACAGGTGCGGTGGCTCACACCTGTAATCCCAGCCCTTTGGGAGGCTGAGGTGGGATGATTGCTTGAGCCCAAGAGTTCAAGACCAGCCTGGGCAACATAGCAAGACCCTATCTCTACAAAAAATAAATGACTAGCCAGGTGTGGTGGCGCGTGCCTGTAGTCCCAGCTACTTGGGAGGCTGAGGTGGGAGGATCGTTGAAGCGATCAGGTCAAGGCTGCTGTCAGCTGTGATTGCACCAGTGCACTCAAGGAAGGAAGGAAGGAAGGAAAGGAAGGAAGGAAGGAAGGAAGGAAGGAAAGAAGGAAGGAAGGGAAGGAAGGAAGGAAGGAAGGAAGGAAAGGAAGGAAGGAAGGAAGGAAAGGAAGGAAGGAAGGAAGGAAGGAAGGAAGGAAGGAAGGAAAGGAAGGAAGGAAGGAAGGAAGGAAAGGAAGGAAGGAAGGAAGGAAAGGAAGGAAGGAAGGAAGGAAAGGAAGGAAGGAAGGAAAGGAAGGAAGGAAGGAAGGAAGGAAGGAAGGAAAGGAAGGAAGGAAGGAAGGAAAGGAAGGAAGGAAGGGAGGAAGGAAAGGAAGGAAGGAAGGAAGGAAGGAAAGGAAGGAAGGAAGGAAGGAAGGGAAGGAAGGAAGGAAGGAAAGGAAGGAAGGAAGGGAGGAAGGAAAGGAAGGAAGGAAGGAAGGAAAGGAAGGAAGGAAGGAAAGGAAGGAAGGAAGGAAGGGGAAGGAAGGAAGGAAAGGAAGGAAGGAAGGAAAGGAAGGAAGGAAGGGAAGGAAGGAAGGAAGGGAAGGAAGGAAGGAAGGAAGGAAAGGAAGAAAGGGAAGGAAGGAAGGAAAGGAAGGAAGGAAGGAAAGGAAGGAAGGAAGGAAGGAATGAAGGAAAGGAAGGAAGGAAGGAAGGGGAAGGAAGGAAGGAAAGGAAGGAAGGAAGGAAAGGAAGGAAGGAAGGGAAGGAAGGAAGGAAGGAAGGGAAGGAAGGAAGGAAGGAAAGGAAGAAAGGGAAGGAAGGAAGGAAAGGAAGGAAGGAAGGGAAGGAAGGAAGGAAAGGAAGGAAGGCAGGAAGGAAGGAAGGGAAGGAAGGAAAGGAAGGAAGGAAGGAAGGAAGGAAGGGAAGGAAGGGAAGGAAGGAAGGAAAGGAAGGAAGGAAGGAGGGAAAGGAAGGAAGGAGGGAAAGGAAGGAAGGAAGGGAAGGAAGGAAGGAAAGGAAGGAAGGAAGGGAAGGAAGGAAAGGAAGGGAGGAAGGAAGGAAGGGAAGGAAGGAAAGGAAGGGAGGAAGGAAGGAAAGGAAGGAAGGAAGGCAGGAAGGAAGGAAGGAAGGAAGGTAGGAAGGAAGGAAGGCAGGAAGGAAGGAAGGAAGGAAGGCAGGAAGGAAGGAAGGCAGGAAGGAAGGAAGGAAGGAAGGAAGGGAAGGAAGGAAGGAAAGGAAGGAAGGGAAGGAAGGAAGGAAGGGAAGGAAGGAAGGAAAGCAAGGAAGGAAGGAAAGGAAGGAAGGAAGGAAGGACAGGAAGGAAAGGAAGGAAAGGAAGGAAGGAAGGAAGGAAAGGACGGAAGGAAGGCAGGAAGGAAAGGAAGGAAGGAAGGAAGGAAAGGAAGGAAAGGAAGGAAGGAAAGGACGGAAGGAAGGAAAGGACGGAAGGAAGGCAGGAAGGAAAGGAAGGAAGGAAGGAAAGGAAGGAAAGGAAGGAAGGACGGAAGGAAGGAAGGCAGGAAGGAAGGAAAGGAAGGAAGGAAGGAAGGAAAGGAAGGAAGGGAAGGAAGGAAGGAAGGAAAGAAGGAAGGAAGGAAGGAAGGAAAGGAAGGAAGGAAGGGAAGGAAGGAAGGGAAGGAAGGAAGGAAGGGAAGGAAGGAAAGGAAGGAAGGAAGGAAGGGAGGAAGGAAGGAAGGAAGGAAAGGCAGGCAGAATCCAGGGCTCCTCTAGACCTCTTGGTGGAGAATCTTTATTCTAACAATACCCGCAGTGATTTGCTGCATGTTGAGTGTTGAGAAGCTCTTTCTATGAAGGAGGCCCTGGGGAAGGGAGTTCCATGGGGAGGGGGTGTCTCTCCAACAGTCCACAAAAGAGACAGGGAAGAAACACCGAGGGGCTCAGAGGTCAAAGGCTCCTCCTCCACACCCTCTGCAGCCTGAGAGCTGAGTAAGTGTGACGGTGGTTGTGAATTTCTCCAAATATATTGTCTTGTTGATGTAAAGTTACCCAAATAAACTCTGGACCCCACAGCCTTCAGTGCCTGCTGAGATCCCTTCAAAAAGGCATAATTCAGGGCCGGGCGCGGTGGCTCACGCCTGTAATCCCAGCACTTTGGGAGGCGGAGGCAGGTGGATCACAAGGTTGAGACCAGCCTGGCCAGCATGGTGGAACCTCATCTCTTCTAAAAATACAAAAAATTAGCCAGGCGTGGTGGTGGGAGCCTGTAATCCCAGCTACTCAGGAGGCTGAGGCAGGAGAATTGCTTGAACCCAGAAGGCAGAGGTTGCAGTGAGCCAAGATCGCAACACTGCACTCCAGCCTGGGCGACAGATGGAGACTCTGTCTAGAAAAAAAAAAAAAAAAGGCATAATTCAGCTGCCACATGATAACTTTCAATGGGCCCCTCATTTTACCTGCAAACTGAAAGGGGGGTAACTCCGAGCTGCCCTCTAACCTTTTCCTTCCTTCCTCCACTCAATTTTCTTGCCCCAGGGAGATGCTCTGAGCCCTCTCGCACCTCAAACCCTGAAATCCATTCTCCAGCCTGAACCCACAGGGCAGCTTTCTTCTCTCTGCCTCCCCGTCCAGATGTTTTCTGTAGATGACTTGGCGTCTGGCTGTGCCCTCCCAGCCCTCCGCCGCCCACACACTCCGTTTCGTGAAGGCTCTATTCTTCCTGATCCAGCTTCCTAATTTTTTTAATCAGAAATGTTCCAGGAACTAAATTGGCAAAGACCCTCCTTTATGGATGAAAGGGAAGGAAAACAGAAAGCTTTCACCCGTTCCTGAATCTTGCCGTGGTCAGTCACGGTAACACGTGTTGCCTGACAATCCTTTTGTGAAGGCGGAACAGCCATCGGGTTTTGGACCGCTGGCTGGCTGAGCGCATTCAGGCCGGTTAATTCACCAAAGCACAAAAAGCAAAGCCGGAGTTAAGAGATGCATGTTCCCATGACCAAGAAGCGGAGAAGTGGTATCAACGGGGCATTGTTAGAGCTATTTCAGCTGGAGATGTGTGGAAAGAAGTGAAATTTTTAAAAAAGCTACATTTCAAGGTAAAGAAAATTAGCCACAGAGGAAACGTAATGCATGGTAAGTATGAATAAGGGCATAAAGGCTGGGAATAAATGTATAACCCATATACACGCTCTTGAAAGACTATTCAATGGGTCTCTGTCAGGGATTATTTGTTTGGTTACAAAACCTAGAAACACCCTCACAATTGGAAGCCACATTCAACTCAACAAATTTTTTTTTTTTTTGAGACGGAGTCTCACTCTGTTGCCCAGGCTGGAGTGCAGTGGCGTGATCTCAGATCACTGCAATCTCTGTCTCCCAGGTTGAAGCAATCCTCCTGCCTCAGCCTGCCGAGTAGCTGGGATTATAGGTGGCCACCACCACACCTGGCTAATTTGTATTTTTAGTAGAGATGGGGTGTCGCCACGTTGGCCAGGTTGGTCTCAAACTCTTGACCTCAAGTGATCCACCCACCTCAGCCTCCCAAAGTGCTGGGATTACAGGCATGAGCCACCGTGCTGGGTCTAAAATGTTATTTTAAAAAAGGAATCAATTGTTTTGTTGTTGTTGTTGTTTGGAGATGGGATCTCACTGTGTTGCCCAGGCTGGTCTTGCCCCATAATCAAAACGTTCCAGTGCGTCAGGTAAGCGTTGATCCAGCATCTCAAATGTTGCCACACTCTGCCTCACACAGCTGGGTCAAGTTCAGGCTGCAGAAGAGGCTGCGTCAGGTGACCGGTCAGGCACATAGCTACTTCCTTCCGATGCCTGGCTGTGTCCTGGCCAGTGGTGAGTTCAGAGTGGACCAACATCTCGTCAATTGGGCTTTATGATTTCGGGGCCTGGCCAATGTTGGTGTTTGCCTTTGTGATGACTGTGAGAGAAGACTTTGAAGCAAATCAATGGTGCAAAATATTGAAGGAGAAAATGTCCAACTTACTATTTAAATCCCGTTAGCAGAGTCAACATTGCCATGCAAAGAGAGATTGCTAATTTAGTTTATATATAGAGAGACAGAGTTTCGCTCTTGTCGCCCAAGCTGGAGTGCAATGGCACGATCTTGGCTCACTGCAACCTCCACCTCCTGGGTTCAAGCGATTCTCCTGCCTCAGCCTCCCAAGTTGCTGGGATTACAGGCACCTGGCACCACGCCCAGCTAATTTTTTGTATTTTTAGTAGAGACGGGGTTTCACCATGTCGGCCAGGTTGGTCTTGAACTCCTGACCTCAGGTGATCCACCCGCCTCGGCCTCCCAAAGTGCTGGGATTACAGGCGTGAGCCCCCGCACTCAGCTGAGATGGGTAATTTGGGATAACGTCATCGATTCATTAAGACAGGTCCCGCAGATGCATTAACCCACATCAGAGGAATCAGATGAGAGGACGCTAGAAATGGGGCTGGGAATCCCCAAAAATCCCCAGGAGACCCCCCAGACAGGAAACTCCTGTGGATGTGAGATGCCCACTGGACATCACAGAAGGGCATGGAGCGGGCAGGTGGGTGTGAGAGGCTCAAACCACAGGAGGCATCCAGGCCAGTGAGAGAATAGGCAGGAACAGGCATGGAAGCCACGAGGCCGGGTGAGATGCCAGGGGTGAGTGTGGACGGGGCAGTGAGAGGATAGGCATGGAGGCCATGAGACTGGATGAGATGTCAGGGGATGAGTGTGGATGGGGTATCCACAGAGGAGAGACAGAGGAGAGGCTGTGGGTACCAGGTCCTGTGACCGGATGAGATGCCGGGGGTGAGTGTGCATCAGGCAGAGGAGAGGCTGTGGGCACTGCGTCCCAAGGCACCCCCTCAGGAGGCGGAGGGAGGAGAGAGAACCAACAGCAACCAGCCCCATAGCAGGAGGACAGTGAGAAGGAGGGGATGGGGGGTGCCTGGAAGTCGAGGGAAGACACCGATTCCAAGGGAAGGACTGGACGGGTTGGCGTGGAATTAGGACACCCGGCCACTGCGACAGGCTCAGGAACAAGCACAGACCTCAGAGGCTGGCTGACATCATTCCTCCTTCGGATCATGGCCTGGGAAGCCCCATGGCATCTCCACTGAGACAGTCACACAGTCAGGCTCCAGGGAGGGGAACAGACTCCACCTCTCAATGGGCAACAGTCAGTTCTGGAAGAGCAGGAGGTCCTGGAAACACCTGGGGAAATGCGAGCAGCAGCAGGATGCTGGACGGCTCAGCCTGGCTGGCCCAGGGTCCAGACCCTCCCACTCCATGACCAAGGGCGGCAGCTCCCCCTGCAGACGGGTATCCTCGCCGGGGCCTGACCTGCCAGTCCACACTCTAGGAGCTGCCACCGGCAACTGTTCCACCCCACACCAATGTGTGTCAGGGTCTTTCTGATGCAAGTTATGGAAACCAACTCACAGAAAACAAGGGGATGAAGGACTTTTAAACACAGGCATCCGGGCGCCTCAGATTTCACAGAGGGCTCAGATAACATCATCAGAGCACAGTCATCTCCGCCTCTCTCTCTCTCTGCCCCTTTCCATCTGTTTCTGCCTCTCTTTCTCTTCTGTTTCTCTGTCCCTGTCTCTGTCTCTTTATCTCAATCTCTGCCTCTCTCTCTTTGCCTCTCTCCATCTGCTTCTCTCTCTTTCCGTCTCTCTCTCTTCTCTGTTTCTCTGTCCCTGTGTCTTTCTCTCTTTATCTCTATCTCTGTCTCAGCCTCTTTGCCTCTCTCTCCATCTGCTTCTGTCTCTCTGTGTCTCTCTCCCTCTGTCTAACTCTGTCTCTGTTTCTCTGTCCCTGTGTATCTCTCTGTCTCTTAATCTCTATCTCTGTCTCTGCCTCTCTCTCTCTCTGCCTCTCTCCATCTGTTTCTGTCTCTCTGTGTGTCTCTCTCCCTCTGTCTCTCTATCTCTGTCTCTCTCCTCTGTTTCTCTGTCCCCGTCTCTCTGTGTTTCTCTATCTCTATCTTTGTCTCTGCCTCTCTCTCTCTAACTCTCTCCATCTGCTTCTGTCTCTCTGTGTCTCTCTCCCTCTGTCTCTCTGTCTCTCTCTTCTGTTTCTCTGTCCCTGTCTCTCTCTATCTCTATCTCCGTCTCTCTCTCCCTCCTGCCGACCCAGCCCTGTCGGCCTCAGGCTGCTCCACTCCCTCTGGGACCCCAGGGGCCTCTGCACCACCTGCAGGTGCAGGCTCTCCCCTCCTGCTCCTGCGAACCCCGCCAAAATCCCAGGCCTGGCTTTCATTGGTCTAGCTTGGATCACGTGCTCATCACTGAGCCAATCACAGTGTCCAGGCGACCCAGAGCCGAGACGGGAGCCAATCAGCAGCGCTGGGTGTTACACTGGGCAGGGCCTGGGTGGCCACGCCCCTCCCCTGAACAAGGCGGACCAGGGCAGGGAGCAGTGGCCCCGGGAGGGCGGGGCGGACGGGGTCCGAGGAGGGAGAGGGGCAGGGGGCGCAGCGGCTGCAGGCAGAGCAGGGGCTGGGCCTCCCGTGGGACCGGAAGGGTTGTGCGGTGCCCAGGACAGGGCGGGACTTTCACAAAGGGTGACAGGAAGAGTGAATTGCCGGGCCCCAGCTCTGCCACTGTGCTGTGTGGCCTCGGGCAGATCACTCAACCTCTCTGTGCCTGGTTCCCCGCCTGTGAAGTGGGGCCAGCAAGCGGGTGCTGTGGGGTTCACCCTGATGTGTGCGTGACTCAGAAGGGCGGCTGCACCTCTAAGTTACTGTCACAGCAGAGACCTCCCCTGGGCGAGGCAACTGGATCCACAGAGAGAACATGGGCTGCCCTCCAGAAAGCACCTCCTGCCTGCGGGGCACGTGGAGAAGGCCCAGCAGTTTCCCTTCCCGGGGCGGGAGCTACGCATCCAGGGCCCAGCTGCAGACCCACAAGGGCCTGGGCTGCGGGATCCCCAGGCCAGCGACCTCCACCCTCGCCTAATTGTCCCAGCTGCGTCTCCTTCACGCCTAGTTAGATTTTGTTGTAAAGAGGTAAAAGGCTGTTACTTTGTATCAGCAAGGCGTCTTTTTCTGCAGGACTGAGTTCACGAAAGGGGAAGGCGGTGGGGGGCGGGGGAGTAGAAGGAAGCGGGGGCCGTTAATAGACTTTGGAATAAAATCCTGACAGACTCAAATTGATTCTGCAGCCTGAGAAAAATGGAGTGCAGAGGAAATGAGATTTATGCGCTGTTAACTCTGCAACTGCCTCTCAGTGTCTGCACCAAAGGCTGTTAAAATGGTGATCTTTAGTCATGTATGGAAATTGTGTGTGAAGAGACGGATGAACCGTCCAGGAGCAGGCTCCTTCCACGCCGTGTCTTATACACAGTGATATTATTATCAATGACATAATGCATTATGGGTGTAATTTAATCCGAGCATCTAAAGGTACACGCAAACCAAAGGTTCCTGGCACATGTTCCACGCCTGTGATTACCAGAGAACTCTGGGGGCTGTGAAGACAGTGGCGGGCCCATCAGTCACTGGCGCCTAGTGGGCTGTGGGGGTCTCACCTCTCCCAGCTTGGGGTGGGGAGGGCTGGACCCACTTTTACTCACGTGCCAGCCCCAATCCAGGACACTGCTCAGGAGACCAGGCCCTCCCTCGGGGACAGGGCCCTGGGGGATCGTCAACTCCTTCCACAGCAGGGCAGAGCTGTGCCCACCCTGCCACGACCAGCTCCTCCACAGATGCCTCCTGTGGTGTTTCTTGTCATTGCTTCTGGGGGACCTAGGAGAAAGGTATTCTGGACATCGCTGAGAAACAGCCCTGGGCCCACTCCCCTCACTGGAGAGGCAGAGTCCTATTCATGCTTGAGGGAGTGTATCAGTCAGGCTGGGCTTGGCTGGGCTGTGTAACAAACAGCCCCACACCACAGCAGCTGAGCACTTCACAGATGCATGTCTTTCTCACATGTGTGTCCAGCGTGGGCCAGCAGGGGCCTTTGCTCTTTGTCATCACTGGGGGACAGGGACCCAGGTGTCAACACACATCCACAATCCCCAAAGCAGGAAGCATCATGAACTCGTGTTTAAAGGCTAGAATTTCATTGGCCAAAGCAGGTCACATGGCCGGGCCTAACTTGGAGAGAGAGGGAAAGCATAATCCTAAATGCGTCTGGAAAAGGAGGCCAAAATATTAGTGGGCAGCGCCACTGACTTCCACGTCTGCCTTCTGGACTAATCGACTGTGTTCACTCCCCGTCATGGCTCCCCAGGTGAGACGACCCCAAATCACAGCCATATCGGGTCTGGGTGACCCCAGACACCTCTTCACCGGAGACTCACAGACTGAAGAGATTGGTCATTGCCTCCCTCATGCTCGGTGCACAGTGGGTGGCAGGGAATGGACATGATGGCCCCAGCAGCAGGGAGAGAGAGAAGGGAGATGGCGGCAGTCGCTGGTCCACAGAGGACCTGAAACCCCCGGGAAGGCCCCTGAGCACCCACCCTGGTGCTGGTCCACGCTCCCTCACTCAGTCCAGATTCAGTTCCTGCCTGAAGGTCACCTCCTTTTCTGCCATCCTCCGAGGCCCCTGGCTCTGCCCTCCGAGAGGTTTCTGATTCCTCCATGACCCTTCTTGGCCAGTACGAGGTGGGTACCCGGGACACGCCTTCCTTGGGGCCGGTGAGTCTTTGCCGCCCACCTCCTGGTCGCAGGAGTTAGTGGTGGTTTGCATTAACGCACACGTTTCTCTTGTAGACTGAGTGGGTGCCATCCTGTCATCGTGACTCTCTCGAGACCCCAGGAGCTTTCTCATCTCTGGCTTCAGCCAGCTCCATATGCAGCAGCCACCCCTGCAGCTCCTCGGCCATCAACCCTCCCAGGGCCACAAAGCCTTCCGCCCATGCCGATGGCTCAGCTGAGTTTCAGGGACGTCATCCTCCGCTCCCTACCTGGTCACTTTCCCCTGCGCCGTTTTGTCCAAGTGAAAATCACCATGCCCACATGGCACCTTCACCATGAGACGCCTCGATCCACGGGAGATGAACAAGGCTGTGACGCCGTGCCCTGCTTGAGACTTTTGTCAGTGCACTTTCATGATCACTTGGGGTCTACAGTCAGCCGGCTCTTCCGGCTTTCTGGGAGTATCATATTTTGAAATCTCCTTGTTCACTTTCACGCCTGCTGGCAGGATGGACAGTTCCTGTCTGGGTCTGACTCCTCAAAAGATCTCACTGCCATGTCTGCCGACGTGCGATGTTCCAGCCTTTCCCTAGAGCTGCGGTTTCATCAGGTTCATGGTTCAACTTCCAAGTTGCCGAGTCCAGTCTGACCGAGTGTTCCACACCGAGTGTGCTCCGGCCTCTGCCCCGCCTTCTCGCTGTCCTCCACGTGAGCAGGACATGTGTTCCAGGTGCCCTGTGGCTGCGGCAGCACCTCATTTCTTGGAGCTGGTTTCTGCGCTGTCAGGATTGCTTGGTTCTGCTGCTCTAACAAACAGTCCCCAGACTCAGTGCCTTCAATGGCGAAGGCGTATCTCTCACTCAGGCAACTGCTCTCACACGTCCTCAGGGGACCTGCTGTTTGTCCTCACTCAGGGATGCAGGTGGAGGGATGATCCGTTTGACACACCTTTCTGCGAGGACTCAGTTGGCCAGAGGAGGAGATGTGGTGAAACGCGCTGGGCGGGGGAGGCCTCTGCCGGGGTGGACCGGGGCACCTGCTCACATTCCCGCGGCAACGCAGGCTCAGGCTCACGCTTGGATTTGCCCTCCACTCCTGCGGTTTACTCCTTGAACAAATGTTTGCTGAGACTCCACCGTGTGTCAGACACTGCTCTAGGCCCTGGGAGTGCTGCAGGGGAGAAAGAAGACACAGGAGAACCCTGCTTTTGTGGAGTGTGAGTCCCAGTGGCAGCGGGGGTAGGTCGACAGCTGGAAGGGCCCGATGCTGATGAATCCTGCAGAGACAAATAAGCAGGAGCGGCAGGGACACGGGAGGAATCTGAGGCTAAGCAGAGAGATCAGGGAGGGGCTCACTGAGAAGCTGATGTTGGAAGGAGTGAGGGAACAGCATCTCAGGCAGAGGGAATCTCCTGTGCAAACACAGTGGGAATGTTCAGGAAACTCCATGTGGCTCGAGGCCAGGAAGCAAGGAAAGAGCAGGCGGTGGCCAGGGGTAATGAACGGGGCCGGGCCTGGGGCGGGTGGCTGGGGGGTGACGAACGGGGCGGGGCCTGGGGCGGGTGGCCGGGGGGTGATGAATGGTTCAAGGCCTGTTGGGGGGGTGATGAACAGGGCAGGCCTGGGGAGCAGGCAGTGGCCAGGGGGTGACAAACAGTGCAGGACCTGGGGTGGGTGGCTGGGAGGTGACAATGGGGCAGGGCCTGGGGCTGTTGAGACACTAGGAGCCATGAGCAGGGAAGTGCTGTGAGCTGATCTGGTCTTGACACAATCATGCTGGCTGGGAGGAGAGGGCGGGGTGGGCCTGCGGCATCTACTGACTCCGGCATCACAAAGGGTCCCACACTTGGCAGCTGAAAACAGCACACACTTATCAGCTCCCATTTTCCTTAGATCAAGGATCAGGTATGGCTTGGCTGGATCCGCAGGCTCAGGGTCTCACAGGCTGCAATCCGGACTCAGCTGGGCAGGGGTCTCATCTCCCATGGGGAAGAAACGGCTCCGAGCTCAGGCATGTAGTTCTGGGCGGGATTCAGTTCTTCAGGGCCTCAGCTCCTCACTGGCGTTTAGCTGGAAGCCGCCCTCAGTCTCTTGCCCCATGGCAGCTCTCGGCACAGCCGCTGGTTTCACCAGACCGTGGGAGAGGGTGAGAGGGATGAGCAAGATAGACCAGGGTCTTTCCGTGACCAGATTTGGAAGTGACACCCCATTGCTTTTGCCATTTTCTATTCATTTGAGATAAACCACAGGTCCCGCACATGCTCAAGGGAGGGAGCGCACAAGGACTGAGCACCAGCAGGGGCACCACGGGCCGTGTGAGGCTGCCCCAGAGAGGGCGAGAGCAGCAGCTGCTGGCTACTGCACCAGTCCAGGCCGGAGACAGCAGTGTCTCGGACCAGGTGGCCGGGGTGGAGGCCGTGAGAAGCCATCGGATGCTGGGTACTTGCAGACAACAGGATCTGCTTCAAGCTGGGAGAAGAGCCGCGCCTTGGCCTTCACCTGAAGGGGGCTGCCGTCACCTGAGATGGGGCAGCCGTGACCCATGACCTGAGATGGGGCAGCCCAGCTCCACTCTAGACAGGGTCCCTCCCGTGCCCTGGGACCTTCCTCCCAGTAGAAGGTGAGGAGAGCGTGGTGGGAAACGCAGAAGGCTTGTGAGCAGCGGGCAGGGCAGACAGTCCTCACGGGGAGACACCCCACGCCCAGCTCCAGCCACCCACCCGGGGCACAGCGGCCTGCCTGTTGTCACTACCAAGCTCGCCACCACATGAAGGGGCTGCCCCTGCTGGGAAGCCCTGCCAGCCCCAGAACCACCAACCCTCCCATTAATCCGCTTTAAACCCACGACGAGGTGGGGGCCCGTAAGCAGCTTTTCAGGTGAGAGACAATGTCCCCACGCAGCGCGTTGCCCAGGAGACCGCAGGGCTGAGCTGCAGGCTGAGGTCGGCCCGCTGTGTTTACGCTTCCGTATGTGTTCACCCTGCTCCACCCCAGGCCCAGGAGGGATTCAGAGGCTGAATTCCTGAGAGCACAACAGCACAAAGAAAAACTCATGTGGGCAAACGCAGACAGGGAATTCGCTGTCAGTCCCAGTTTCCCCACGTACCTTTCAGCTCAAAATACTCCCTGATCTGCTCATCCCAACAGGTCCCAGAAGGGAGCAGAGCCAACAGCCAGCCTGGGAAGGCGCCAACTCAGACAGAAACTGATCCAAGCCCTCGTCTCTGTTCTCGCAGACGCCCTGGGAAAGGAAACCTGTCCGAAACCTGCCTGCGAGTCCCATCTGACAGCTGCCAACGGCAGCCACCCTCCTGCCTCCCTGACCACACGGCCTCTTCCCGACGGTGACGCTCAAGCTCCTACCCCACGGCCTGTGACTTGCCGACTTGCCCACCTCCCCACCTCCCGCCCACTTCCCCATTTTCACACATGAGGGTTCTCCCATCCTCAGGCCTCAGCTCAGATGTCCTTTCCATGGGGCCTGTGGGAAGCAGCCACCTGCGGCCACTCTCCCTCTCCCAGGGCACTGGTCACTTCCTGAAACCCGCTCCTGGCCCATCGCCCGTCTCCCTCCCCAGGCTGGAAGTTCCCAGGTCCCAGGCCTTGAATTTCCCCAACAGCCCCTGTGGCCCTGCCCACAGCAGGAAACCGCGGGAAGGCAGCAGAGCCCAGGGTGCTCCTGTGGGATGCCTGCCTGACAGCGGGGCTCAGGCAGGGACCCTGATGGGCTGCAGCCCCTCAGCAGCCTGCGTCCTCTGGGCCTGGGGGAGCCACGGGTGTCAGGAGCCTGCAGGTGGACTCTGGACAGGAACCTGGAATTCCCTAGTTCCTGGGAGGCAGCCACCAGATGGCAGCGTAGGCACGTCCTTGCCCGGCCCCTCCAGCACAGCCCCCAACCCCGAGAGGACTGGGCAGATGGCCAAGAACGGGAAGGTGCCCTCCCCCATCCTGAGCAGGCGGCCATGAGGCCTTGGCAGACCTCCCACCCTGGAACTGGGCCGCTGGAGCCTGGGGTAAGACATGTGGAAGGGCCTCGGCTCCTCGTGCCTGGCACTCAACACACCTGAGCACACCTGCAGACACCTAGGCACATCGGCACACACCTGGGCACACCTGCACACACCTGGGAACCTCTGCACACACCTGAGCACACCTGCACACACTGGAGCACACCTGCACACACCTGGGCATACCTGCACACACTGGAGCACACCTGCACACACCTGGGCATACCTGCACACACTGGAACACACCTATGCACACCTGCACACACCTGCAACGCTCATCGTCCCTATGTGACCTGGAGCAAGTTATCTAACCTCTTGGTGCCTGAGCTTCCTTATCTGTAAGGTGATAGTGATGATGGCCCCCCCCAGAGAGCTGTCATGAGAATAAAATGAGGTGACGCCCTTACAGGTGTGTAAGGGCGATACCTGGCACACCGTGGGGCCATCTGAGGGTTGCTCATCATCCCCCATCCCGGGAGCTTGCCACCGTGCCCAGGTGTGCAGCCCACAGACAGCTGCAGCTGCCATGGTCACATGAGATCACAGAGAGGCAGGTCTGGGAAGGGGCTGCCAGCCCTGGTCTGGTGAGCGGCAGGTGGAGCGCCAGCTGCAACGCGGTGGGGAGCGGTGGGGGGCGTGGCACAGCAGGCAGGAGCCCACGGGGCGAGGCGGCGGCCCGCAGACAGCTGCAGCTACTTCCTGACTCGCAGGGTGTGGACTCAGCCTTGCTCCACCTTCTGTTCTTTTAAAGAAAAGCTGGGGCCGGGCGCAGCGGCTCACACCTGTAATCCCAGCACTTTGGGAGGCCGAGGTGGGCGGATCACGAGGTCAGGAGATCGAGACCATCCTGGCTAACACGGTGAAACCCCGTCTCTACTAAAAATACAAATAATTAGCCGGGCGTGGTGGCGGGCGCCTGTAGTCCCAGCTACTCAGGAGGCTGAGGCAGGAGAATGGCTTGAACCTGGGAGGCGGAGCTTACAGTGAGCTGAGATCGCGCCACTGCACTCCAGCCTGGGCGACAGAGCGACACTCCGTCTCAAAAAAAAAAAAAATAGAAAAAAGAAAAACCGGAAGTCTGGATTTGGGGCAAAGGTCCCACGTTTAGAAACACCGTGCTGTTCAGATTTGCAACATACCTGGCCGTTGGCCACGGCCCAAGAGCCCAGGGGTGACATCGGCCTCAGCACTGAGGTGGGCTCTAGAGTGCACACCCGCGCTGCACGTTCTGTGAGTGTGCACCCGCCTCCCGGCAGGCCTGGGCTCCTCCCGCAGGTCAGAAGCTGCAGACGACAGGATCTGCCTGAGATGGGGCTGCCGTGAGAAAGATGTCTTCTCTCTTGGATTTAGGGTCCACCGAGAGAGGTGGAGAGGAAATATCATTCCCCGGCCTAACCATATGAGGACTGCAGTGACGGCCCCGCCAGCACCTGCCCCTCCTGCGGGCCTGGCTCCCCGGCAGGCGCTCCCCAGATGCGGCTTGGTCCGTGCTGAGGAGCCAGAGACCTAGGTCCAGAGGCTCAAGTTTCCAGGTTTGGAACTGGCGTCTACTAATATGGTAGATTGTGCCAAAAATGCACACATGGCCAAAACAATATTTTCAGTCCTGCATGTTCTTCCAGACCTTTGCCTTCCCCCTCAACCCCCCGTGGAGAGGAGCCCCGCTCCCCGCTGCCTGAATGCACGGCCTTCATGGCGGGCTGGGGAGGAGCACGGGGCAGGAGGCTGCAGCCGGCCCACCTGGCCTGCTCCGAGCTCTGGGCTCTGGGCTGGGGGCTCTGGGCTCTTGCTCATGGAACCAGCCGCCAGGCTGTGTGGGAGCCCAGACCACACAGAGGAGCCCCTGCAGGTGTCCGGTCACAGCCTGGCCAGGGCTCAGCCGACAGCCACCATGACCCACCAGGTGCCTGAGCGTTGGGCGAACTCGGCCCCCAGCGTGTGGGCAGCCCCAGCTCCTGCCAAGTGTAGCGGAAACAAGCCGTCCGCAGCAAACCTGCCCGAGCTGTGGAGGCACGATAAAAATCATCCCTGGTGTTGCTGCAGGTCACAAAGTGTGGGGGTGGTTTCTGGGCAGCAGCAGGCGACGGGGGCAAGTGCCCAGCACCCAGTGACCCTGTGCAGCTCAGCCTCCTCCTGGCACTTTCACGCCTGTAAACTGGGGACCATCAGGGGCCCCTCTCTTAGGAGCGTTGGAGGGTTCCGTGAGTATGTACATACGTGGTACTGGGTAGAATGGTGTCCACCCAGAACCTCAGGCTGCGGCCTCATCTAGAAACAGGGCCTTTGCAGGTGGAGTTGGTTAAGATGAGGCCCAGCTGATGAGGGTAGACGCTAAATCCAAACACAGGCATCCTTATAAGAAGAGAAAACAGAGACATGGAGGAGACGCAAGGGAAGGAGGCAGAGACTGCAGCGCTGCGGCCACAGCCAGCACCGGGGTGCCAGCAGAGGCCAGACCGGGTGGCAGGATCCTCCCCTGAAGCCTCGGCCCCACGATGCCTGACTCCAGACTCCTGGTCCCAGGCTGGGAGCACGCGTTCTGCTGCGTTTTGTCACTAGCGTGTAGCAGAGGCCTGTGAGCATTGACCGCTGCCTGTCCGGTTCCCTCAAGAACTTGCTACTCTAGATTCTCAGAGGGATGGAAAAGTTAATTTTTAAATTACACCGAAAGAAAATCCTCCTGCTGCAGGCCCGCTACCTCCTAACGAGACTCCTGGGCTGGAATCTTCTAGAAAGCACGTTCTGTGCTCAGTAGAGATGGTAGTTTCTCATGGGTTTTCCTAAAATTAGGGGCACCAGAGGGGGTGGGACGTGGGGCCCCTGACCAGCCCTGAGCACACACAGCCACAGCTGGTTTCTCCAAGATGCCCAGCACAGAGGCCCAAAGACAGAAGGCCAACCACAGGGCACAGCTGTCCTGGAGGCCCCCGGCGGCTCCGCAGCCCTCCCTGCCTGCTGCTGGAGGCCCCTAGCAGCTCCCTGGCCCTCCCAGAGCTGTCCTGGAAGCCCCTGGCAGCTCCGTAGCCCTCCTGGCCTGCTGCTGGGCTGCTGAGGGACCTCAGCATTGGCTGCATTTCCAAAACCAGCAGCTCAGAGGCCCTGCAGGAGACGCTGCCAAGTGGGGCCCCGAGAGGGACTGGGCTGCAGCTGTTTGGAGCCTTTCTTCCAGTGCACCGCCTCCGCATCTTCCCTCCACCCCCGCCCCTGCCGTGGGGAGCCCTGCCAACGGCGTTTAACTGACTGTGTAAGGCTGGGCCTCTTGCCCTCCCACTCCTGTCCAGAACAGTGAGGACCTGTTCCATCCATCAGAAAGGCCTCCGCAGAAGCCGTGAGCCGTGCCTTCACGTGTGCACACCTGAGAGCTCACGCATGTCTGTGGGTACTCAGGGTGCGATGCGTACACAGATCTGAATGCAGGCGCATGTGCCCGTGAGCACGCACGTCCAGAGACGCACGTCTGCTTATCCACGAGGTGCACGCGTGTGTCTGGATCTGCACAGGTGCGCGTCTGCTCGTGGACACGCAGAGGCAGGTGGGGCTGTGCACGTATGCCTGTCTGCACAGGAGGCTGGAAACATAACCGCATGTGACTTGAGGGCCCGTGTGTGATGGTGTCGGGGTCTGCGGCGTGCCTGGTAGGCGTGTGTGTGTTTGCCAAGGTAACATGTGCCTGTATGTTCATGCTTATCTTGGCGTGTCTGCATGTTTGGTGTACAGAGTAGATGTCTGTGTGCATGTGTGCTATCCAGCACGCATGTGTGCATATGGTGGGTGCAGGGAAATAATGTAAGATCGGGGAGCTGGAAAGGACACGCCCTCGCCTGGCCGGCCGAGGATGCCTGTCCTTGGTTGCCATGGCAAGCCCTGGCATCTGCACGTGGCCTCGGCACAGCCCCTCCCCCCGGGTCGGCTCCCAGGGCCCCAGGCAGGCGCTGCTTACCAGGGCAGGTGCTTCCCCCGCGGGTGTGGCAGGCTGGGGTGGGAGCTCATGGGCCTCTGCACCTGCAGAGGGTCTCCCCATCACCCTGGTCAGGTGCTGGAGGGACCCCTGAGCTGCCCCCGTTGTCCTGGCCTGGGCAGAGGCAGTGGCAGGCAGACAGCCCTGGGCAGGGACACACCTGGAATCAGACCAAGGCTGTGGCGCAGCCCAGCAAGCAGGGCGTCGGCCTGTGGTTTCTGACTTGAGAGTCACTGGGCGACAGTATCTCCGAGGCCAGAGCAGTCCCTGGAGATGGAACGGGCGTCCTCCCAGGGTGCCCGGAGCCCAGGGAAAGACGGGGACAGCAGAAGGAACTGCAGGTGGCGCCCACAGGTGCGCAGCTGAGACCCCGTCACCACATCGCGGGGCCGTCAGGCATGAGTTGACCCTGAGGTGATGTCGGCACCATGCCTGGGGTCACCAGGGCCGTGCTGAGCCAAAGCGCCCTGGCAGCTGGCTGCGAAGCTCGTGCACCCACGGGTGCAGCCACGGGGCTGGTTCTGACCCAGGCCACGCCAGCCCACTCTGCGGCCTCCATCCTCATTGGTACAACAGGGGCAACGGGGCTCAGTTTGCGTGTCCTGTTCCAGAAAGTTCTAGAGATGGCCTGTGCCCTGTTGCTGCTGTCACTGTTGCTGCTGTTTCGTCTACACTGAAGATCTGCTGTGAGTGTAGCCGCCTTCATCCGTGATCTCAGCTGGATCTTCCATCGGGGAGCTGGACATGCTGCCTCACCCGCACTTCTGTGTGATGGAGGTGGCTTCTGTCCCTAAACCTCAGGAAGCCACCTCCGCCAGCTGCCAGCTTTTCTTCTGGAGCTTCCTCACCTCTCTCAGCCTCCACAGAATTGAGGAGAGTTACAGCCTTGGTCTGGATCCGGCTGTGGCTTGAGGAGACGTCGTGGCTGGTTTGATCTTCTATCCGACTGCCACCACGTTTTCCACATTGGCAACAGCCTTTTCGCTTCCTTCCCAATCGTGTGTCCACTGGAGTAGCACTTACACTTTCCTTCAAGGACTTTTCCTTTATACTCAAAACTTGGCTCTTTTGCACAAGAGGCCTAGCTTTCCGCCTGTCCAGATTTTGGCATGCCCTTCTCACCAGGCTTAGCCATTCCTAACTTCTGATTTGAAGGAGAGACCTGCAACCCTTCCTTCCATTTGAACATCCGAGGCCACTGGAGGGTATCACGTGGCCTGACTTCAGTGCTCTGTGTCTCAGGGACTAGAGAGGCCTGAGGAGAGGGAGAGGGATGGGGAAGCTGCTGGTCGGTGGAGCAGTCGGAACACACAACATGGATGGATTAAGCTTCCTGTCTTATATGGGGACAGTTTGTGGTGCCCCAAAACAATGATCATACTAACATCAAAACTCACTGATCACAGATCACCGAACAGATATAATAAAGATGGAAACGTTCTGGCCGGGCGCAGTGCCTCACGCCTGTAATCCCAGCACTTTGGGAGGCCGAGGTGGGCGGATCTCATGAGCTCAGGAGTTCGAGACCAGCCTGGCCAACATGGTGAAACCCTGTCTCTACTAAAAACACAAAAATTAGCCAGGCGGGGTGGTGGGTGCCTGTAATCCCAGTTACTTGGGACGCTGAGGCAGGAGAATCACTTGAACCCGGGAGGCAGAGGTTGCAGTGAGCTGAGATCGCGCCACTGCACTCCAGCCTGGGCACCAACAGCGAAACTCCGTCTCAAAAAAAAAAGAAAAGGAACATGTTTGAAACTGCAAGAGCTACCAAATCATGACCCGTGGCGACGTGAGCACTGGCTGTTGGAAAAGTGGCATCGACAGACTTGCTCCACGAGGCGGCCGCACCCCCAGTGTGTGAAACACCCACAGGTGACTGCAGTGAGCGAGGCTGGCCTATGAGCCCGCCAGGTGGGGGTCAGCATTTTTCTCTCTTAAAGGGGCTGTGTGGATTCCAGCACGTTACAGTCAAGGCAGCCAGGCCCCCAGCTTCACTGCGGTAGGAGCGGAGGGTCGGCTCAGAGTGGGCCCCGTTTACTGACCCCGTGCCGTGGCTCTGCAGACACAGCCCGAGCCCCCAGCGCCAGCCCAAGGCAAGCCCCATCCTCGGGGTCCCCTTCCCGCGCTCAGTCCAGCCCCTCACATGTTGCAGCAGAGAGTTTACCACCCCGGTGAGCGGTGCCAGCATCTCCCAGCCTTCACGACATCACGGCCTGGACAAGTGACCTCGCTGGTGGGAGCCGGCATCCGTCATCATCGTCCTGATTGTAGGGCCTCGGCAAGTAGCGGCCTCTCCGGAGAACACAGACGAGCACCATGCAGAGAAGTGTCGTGGTTTCACTCACCCTCACACGCCTGCGGAGGAGCAAGACTCCACCTTGGTCCCAAAGGAGAGAGAACCTGACCCCAAAGGAGGGAGAGACCCTGAGCCTGAAGGAGAGAGAGACCCTGAGCCCGAAGGAGAGAGAGACCCTGAGCCCGAAGGAGAGAGAGACCCTGAGCCCGAAGGAGAGAGAGACCCTGAGCCCAAAGGAGGGAAAGAACCTGAGCCCGAAGGAGAGAGAGACCCTCAGCCGGAAGGAGGGAAAGACCCTGAGCCCGAAAGAGACAGAGACCCTGAGCCCGAAGGAGAGAGAGACCCTGACCCCGAAGGAGAAGGAGAGACCCTGAGACCGAAGGAGAGAGAGACCCTGAGACCGAAGGAGAGAGAGACCCTGAGCCCGAAGGAGAAGGAGAGACCCTGAGCCCGAAGGAGAAGGAGAGACCCTGAGCCCGAAGGAGAGAGACCCTCAGCCGGAAGGAGGGAAAGACCCTGAGCCCAAAAGAGACAGACACCCTGAGCCCGAAGGAGAGAGAGACCCTGAGCCCAAAGGAGACAGACACCCTGAGCCCGAAGGAGAGAGAGACCCTGAGCCCAAAGGAGACAGACACCCTGAACCCGAAGGAGAGAGAGCCTGAGCCCAAAGGAGACTGACACCCTGAACCCGAAGGAGAGAGAGCCTGAGCCCAAAGGAGACTGACACCCTGAGCCCGAAGGAGAGAGAGACCCTGAGCCCGAAGGAGAAGGAGAGAGAGAGCCTGAGCCCGAAGGAGAAGGAGAGCCTGAGCCCAAAGGAGAAGGAGAGACCCTGAGCCCGAAGGAGACTGACAACCTGAGCCTGAGGGAGAGAGAGACCCTGAGCCCGAAGGAGACAGACACCCTGAGCCCGAAGGAGAGAGAGACCCTGAGCCCGAAGGAGACAGACACCCTGAGCCCGAAGGAGAGAGAGACCCTGAGCCCGAAGGAGACAGACACCCTGAGCCCGAAGAAGAGAGAGACCCTGAGCCCGAAGGAGACAGACACCCTGAGCCCGAAGGAGAGAGAGACCCTGAGCCCGAAGGAGAAGGAGACCCTGAGCCCGAAGGAGACAGACACCCTGAGCCCGAAGAAGAGAGAGACCCTGAGCCCGAAGGAGACAGACACCCTGAGCCCGAAGGAGAGAGAGAGCCTGAGCCCGAAGGAGAAGGAGAGAGAGAGCCTGAGCCCGAAGGAGAGAGAGAGCCTGAGCCCGAAGGAGAGAGAGAGCCTGAGCCCGAAGGAGAAGGAGAGAGCCTGAGCCCGAAGGAGAAGGAGAGAGCCTGAGCCCGAAGGAGAGAGAGAGCCTGAGCCCGAAGGAGAAGGAGAGCCTGAGCCCGAAGGAGAAGGAGAGACCCTGAGCCCGAAGGAGACTGACACCCTGAGCCCGAAGGAGAGAGAGACCCTGAGCCCGAAGGAGACAGACACCCTGAGCCCGAAGGAGAGAGAGACCCTGAGCCTGAAGGAGAGAGAGACCCTGAGCCCGAAGGGGAGAGAGACCCTGAGCCCGAAGGAGAAGGAGAGAGAGACCCTGAGCCTGAAGGAGAAGGAGAGAGAGACCCTGAGCCCGAAGGGGAGAGAGAGCCTGAGCCCGAAGGAGGAGAGAGAGACCCTGAGCCCGAAGGGGAGAGAGAGCCTGAGCCCACCTGTCCCTCCGGCCCGCCAGGCTCCCTCCTGAATCGAAGGGCTCTGCTCCCGCCCCCCAACCCCACTGGCTCCCCTGCACCCTCTGCTCGGGGCAGCAGAGCCGGCTTAGAGGCACCTGGCTTCAGCCCCAGGGCTTTGGGGTAAGAACACAATGAGACTGGGTAATTCTCACAGAAACTTACTTCTCACAGTGCTGGGGGCTGAAAGTCCAAGGCCAAGGCACCCGCATTTGGTGAGGGCTGCTCTCTGCCCAAGATGGTGCCTGGCATGCAGTGTCCCCTGGAGGGAGAAATGTGGGTCCTCAGGAGGCAATGGCGGGAGGGACAGACCCCTGATAAGGCTCTTTCTGGGGGCACTAATCCCATAAGGAGGGGCCCTCAGGCCAGTCACCACTTCACACCATCACATCGGCAAATGCAGGTTCCTGGCTTATTTCCTTCTCCCCAGACTCCACCCCCGACCTCACACAGAGCGGGGGGAACTCAGTAGGTATCTGTCAAATGAATAAACAGAAGAAAGGAATGTGGGGGGTGGGAGGGAAGCACTGGAGAGGAGGGGAGAGAGGATGGAGGGGAGACAGGAAGGAAGGGAGGGAGGAGGGAGGGAGAGAGGAAGGGAGGGAGGAGGGAGGGGAGAGAGGACAGAGGAAAAAGGAAGGCAAGGAGGAGGGAGGGAGAGAGGGAGGGAGGAGGAAGGGGGCAAGCACTCAGTGGTGAACGGCAGACGGGTAGTGGCTGGCCAGGCCTGCCCAACACAGGGTTGGGTTGTTCCTGGGGCTGGGGACCCAAGGCTTATGCAATCAGGAGCCAGGTTTTGTGGGCGCAGGAGCCGGAGAGCAGCCCCCAGCCACACACTTCAGGCTCGGTGGGCATCTGGGAGGGGTGCCTGGGCCAGTGCAGGCGAGCACTGCGCTGCCCCTGTGGCCCCTGAGCCAGGGCTGAGGCTGAGCGGGTGCTGCCTGCCTGCCTGCCCTCTCAGCCTGGGTCTGGGAGATCCACAACCATCATGGGGGTTCTCTGAAGCTCAGGCTGGAAGAGACGCCACGTGGAGGAAAGCGGAGGAAACAGAATTCCCGGAGACGGAGCTGGAGCCTGAACAACCTCCAACTGCAGCCTGGGAATCAAGGGCCAGGTCCCTCCTCCAGGGCTGCGTTGATCATCGCGGAAAGTTGTGCAGCCAGGGGAGGAGGCTATGCGGCCCCACGCCCCACCGCACGCTCCCACCGCCAGCTTCTCTCTGGAGCCCTGCAAGGATGGGCTATGATCACCCGTGATACCGATCTGCCGTGTTTCGTGTTTAAATTGCTGAGCTGCAGCTGTGGCTTCGTGGGGGCTGGCAGGAAGCTGGGACACCGCAGATGTGGAACAAAGCAAGAGGCCGCTCGAGGGTCGTCGGGAAAACAGTTAGAACCAATGAATGCTTGTCATCTTCACACTGCCTCCCACCACGGCAGGGTCCACGGCCACAGCCGGCGTTTGCGAGACCCCAGGCCTGCAGACGGTGGGGCTCCCGGGGTCTGAAGGGTTGGGGGCCAAGCACTAGCAAGAGTCAGGAGATTTCTGGAGACTGAGGTTGAGGTCATCGAGGACACCTCTGTTTGCCCCTCTTTCAAGTAAATGACCCCATCCCCCCAGTGGAGGGCAGGAACCCAATCCTCGGGTTGGGGCTCAGGATCACTTCCAAAGGTATCCCTGTTTCCCGCACAGCCGCAGGCCCTAGAGTAGAGCTGGGAGGGCTCCAGGGTGGGTGATGGGGCAGGTGACACCAGTACCGCTATGCTCCGGCCCACCCGAGCCTCCGTGCTGCGTGCGTCCGGCCCACCCGGGCCTCCGTGCTGCGTGCGTCCGGCCCACCCGGGCCTCCGTGCTGCGTGCGTCCGGCCCACCCGGGCCTCCGTGCTGCGTGCGTCCGGCCCACCCGGGCCTCCGTGCTGCGTGCGTCCGGCCCACCCGGGCCTCCGTGCTGCGTGCGTCCGGCCCACCCGGGCCTCCGTGCTGTGTGCGTCCGGCCCACCCGGGCCTCCGTGCTGTGCAAGGAGTGGGCTGCACCCCAGAGCTCTCCGGTGGCTTCAGGGCGGCGGGCAGGCGGGCGGGCGGTCTGACGAGGCCCCATGTGTCCCACTCTCTCCCTGCGCGGGAGCCACGTGTGCAGCAGCCACTGCGTCTCTCGACAGCCCCTGAGGGCTCGGGGCCGCCGCCCCGTGAGGGAGGCGAGGATGTCCTGCCTGGTGGCCTCCGGGGCCCCTCGGCCCTGCCCATGCCTCTGTGAACATCTGTCTGCCGATGTTCATGTCAATGGCTTCCTGCTGGTGCCCTTGGTGACTGAGAACACCACTGGGTCTCCAACGCTGACTGAAGGCAGCCATGAGGCTGGAGGTGCTGAAGCTGCAGGCAAGAGGGCCTCATGCAGCTCCGTATCCTAGAAACCAACACCCATTGCCGCCCGTCACCCCCAAGCCACCTGCTCACCCCACACCACCATGGTCCACAGTACTCACACCATCACTGGCCCCAGTGGCAGCACCGCCAGACACAACACCACCGCCCGCCCCAGACCAGCCCCACAGCACCCCCGGCCCTACCACCATCCCTGCCGCCAACACGGCCCCACTGCCGGCCGGCTTGTCTTTGCCACCGACAGGCTGAGCATGAGCCCCCACGTGGGGCCTGGCCCACTGCTGGGGAACCCAGAGTGAAGTTGACAGCCAGGGGCCCTGCTCAGGCAGTTTCTGGTCCAGGGACGGTGAGAGGCAGCAACAGATCAGCACACACGTGTGGCCTCGCCGGGGCCGGCTGCGGAACGCGTGGGGCCTGGTGCAAAATCAACGGGCAGGGCCCTCGTTCTAAAAGCAGAAAACGGTGTGATCACAGGAACTGACTTCCTTCCTTCCTTTTTTTTTTCTCTTTTTGTGACAGGGTCTCCCTCTGTCACCCAGGCTGCAGTGCAGCAGCACAATCTCAGCCAGAAGGGGGAGAAACCACAGTGAGCTCGAGCTCCACAGGCTGCAACAGGCGCAAGGCTGGGTCCATCTCCGCTATCCACAGACCTAGGAGGAGACGCCGCGGTTCCTGAGTCTGAACTGGAGGTAACAATATTCCTGCTCTGAGGAGCTCCCGGAGCTGCTCCGGAAATGGAGAAGGTGGTTGGAACTCTGTCGTCTGAAAGCGAGAGCTCACAGTATAATATACAAGCAAAAAATATAAAACTATGACCTATCACTTCCAGACATGCGAGATCCAACCTCGTTCTCCATCCCCATCCTCCCCCATGGTGGAGGCTCGCAAGGCCCTGAGGCTCACCAGGATCTCCAGATTTGGGGACGGTGAAAGCCATCTTTACCCTCCTCTGCCTCGAACTGGACCGCCTGACATCTCAAGCCAGGAACCACCGCGCAGGGGTGGTCATGGCGAGGGACTCACAGCCCGGGGGACGCACACCGCATTTTTTAATGGCTCTAGTTTTATCAAAAGTAAACATCCATGTGGCTTAAAAAGCCAGTTTTACGGCCAGGAGTGTGGCTGACGCCTGTAATCCCAGCACTTTGGGAGGCCGAGGCAGGGGGATCACTTGAGGTCAGGAGTTCGAGACCAGTCTGGCCAACATAGTGATGTAGCAGGACAAGCCGCAGACAAAAGTCCTCAGACACTGAGTTAAAGAAGGAAGGGGTTTATTCGGCTGGGGGCGTTGGCAAGACTCCTGTCTCAAGAGCTGAGCTCCCCGAGTGTGCAATTCCTGTCCCTTTTAAGGGCTCACAACTCTAAGGGGGTGCGCATGAGAGGGTCGTGATCGATTGAGCAAGCAGTGGGTACGTGACTGGGGGCTGCATGCTCCGGTAGTTAGAACAGAACAGAAGAGGACAGGGATTGTCACAGTGCTTTTCCATACAATGTCTGTAATCTATAGATAACATAACCGATTAGGTCAGGGGTCAATCTTTAACTACCAGGCCCAGGACACGGTGCCGGGCTGTCTGCTTGTGGATTTCATTTCTGCCTTTTAGTTGTTTTTTTTTTTTCTTTCTTTGGAGGCAGAAATCGGGCATAAGGCAATATGAGGAGTGGTCTCCTCCCTTAGTGAAACCCCGTCTCTACTAAAAATACAAAAATTAGCCGGGTGTGGTGGCAGGTGCCTGTAACCCCAGCTACTCGGGAGGCTGAGGCAGGAGAATCACTTGAACCCGGGAGGCGGAGGTTACAATGAGCTGAGATCACACCACTGCACTCCAGCCTGGGCAACAGAGCGAGACTCTGTCTCAAAAACAAAAAAGCCAGTTTTACAAGGCTGCTACAAACAAGAGCGGCCCCACCTTCTCATCCATCATTCTCCCTGGAGACAGCCCCGTTTAGACTTCTCTCCCGATTCCCGAAACGCAGCCCCGGGTCTCTGCATGACAAGCAGGGCTGGCTGCTCCTCGGCTGTGTAGCACTAAACGTTGTCTTCCGACTTCGAACTGTGAAGCAAGGATTCCTCTCTGGTCTCCCCCACCATAACCCACCCCACGTGGAATCTGAGGCCATGTTAAACATGCAGATTCCCTGGCTCTGCCGGTCTTGGGCAGGCGGTCCTAACACACACAAGGCTCTGTGGTAAGGGCCAGGACCCCAGAGTAGGGGGTCCCTCAGGGGCTCTGAGCTGCGGCTCCAACAGAACCTCTGTCCGCTCCGCTCCCTGCAAAGGGCCTCCGGCCCTTGTTCTGCTCATCCAGACCACAGACCTCTTCTCGTTCCTGGGGAAGGACAGTTGGCCTCCGGCCTGGAGCTCTGTCTTTAGTTTTTTAGCCTCAAATCTGCCAGCTTCAGGTTTGGGGTCTCTGCTGAGGCAGCCTCGGGGGTGGCTTGACCCTGCCAGCAAGTGGGTTGAGGGCGTGTCAGGAGCCGGGTGTGGGTTGAGAGCACGTTCGGCGCCAGGCACAGGGGCTTCGGTTGGCTTATGTGCTCTTCCTGGGAGCTCCTCAGAGCAGGAATATTGTTATGTCCATTTCAGATTCAGGAACCGAGACATCTCCTCCTAGATCCATGGAGAGCAGAGATGGACCCAGCCTTGCACCTGTTCCAGCCTCCAGAGCTCGAGCTTGCCATGGCTCCTCTGCCTGTCTTCAGATGGGAAGAGCTGGGCACTGGCCTCTACCAATCCCTCCCCACTCAGCCATCCATCCGAGTCCAGTGCCATGGGCCCTGGCATTCAGCCGTGTGTCCAGGTTCAGTGCCACGGGTCCTGGCGTCAGCAGGTCCGGCTCTGCCAGAGGCCAGTGGAGGCACCCTGGTTCCCATGCCCTCCCTCCTCCTGCCATGCGTCTGGTCACAGCAGGTTTGCGGTCACCCTCTGGATCCCTACCCCGGCCACCCACTCGTCTGGTCAGAGCAGGTTTGCGGTCACCCTCTGGGTCCCAACCCCAGCCACCCACTCCTCAGGCTTCGCTCTCCTACGGGAGGCTCCCAGATCACTGGGTCTTCCTCACCTGCCTCGGTGGAATCCCAGCTGTTCGCAGCCGCACTGGATGAAGCTCTCGTCTCCTCTCTGGTTCCTCACAGGTGTCGGTGGACTTCGGGGAAGGCAGGTGCAGCCTCCTGCGTTGGCTCCATCACCTCTGGCCAAGGCCATGGCACACACTCTGCCCGCGTTCCTCTGCACTCCCAGGAAGGCGATGCCCCCGGCCCCAGCCTCGGAGAAGTGGACACGAAGCCCCCCTTGCTCTTTGTGGCCGGTTCCATTTTAATTTGGTCTCAACAGAGTAGAAAATGGGAGAGAGCCGGCGCGTGCTCCAGACAGAAATCAGCCAACGAGCCCATGAGACCCCAAGTCACTGAATCCCCCCACACTCTGGCGTCTCTGAACACCCCGCAAGGACGTCGGTGCCACGGCTGCTCTGGGGTCTACAGTGCACGTCCCCGTGGACCCCCGGCTCCTGCAGGTGAAACCCACCACTCCACGGTGATGCAAGAACCTTCCCACGTCCACGTCCCCATGTATCTCTGCACGGCCTGGGCACCATGGCTGCCACACTCTATGCGTGTTTTAAAACCCACAGTGCAGGCCGGGCGCAGTGGCTCACGCCTGTAATCCCAGCACTTTGGGAGGCCGAGGCGGGCGGATCACAAGGTCAGGAGATCGAGACCATCTTGGCTAACACGGTGAAACCCCATCTCTACTAGAAATACAAAAAATTAGCTGGCGTGGTGGCGGGCGCCTGTAGTCCCAGCTACTCGGGAGGCTGAGGCAGGAGAATGGCGTGAACCCGGGAGGTGAAGCTTGCAGTGAGCCGAGATCGCGCCACTGCACTCCAGCCTGGGGGACAGAGCAAGACTCCGCCCCGAAAAAAAAAAAACCCACAGTGCACTGTGAATATTTTGTTTAGACAGTCAATTATCTTCGACGGATACTTCATCCATTTGTCAAATCTCAGGCATTTAATTCACCCACGCCGTGGCTGTTCCGGGGGCTCCGCGTCTGTCGTCCCACACCTGCGCTGCTCCTGCCGGGAGGACACGCCCATGCCCCACAGCGGGTCCACTCACCACTGCTCTTTCAGGCATTACCTCCGGAGACACTCGTTCCACCTTTGTCTCTGAGAGATGTTCTTGCTGACAGGTTTCTTCTTACGACGCTGCCCTTGTGTGGGTTCACCCGCGTTGCTCCTCAGGAGAAATGAGAGCGTGTGTTTTCCTCCGGTGACCTGGAAAGTGACCTTCTGTGGCTGGCCGGGCACTCTGGCTTCCATGGGCCTCTGTCCCATTTCTTCGCCTTTCATGTCCTTGAGGCTTGTTGAGCTTCTATCATCTGTGAGTTGACAGTTGGCGGCAGATTTGGAAATTTTGGAGTCATGATTTCTTCATATCTTTTCAGCGTCTCCATGGTCGGCTCTTCTTCAGGGACCCCCATACGTATTAAGGTTGTGCGTGGGGTACTCTTACACTCACGGGGGTGCCGGGCCCCTGGAACCTGCAACTCACGCAGGATGCTCTTTTAACTTACTCTATTATGTTTCCTGTTTTATACGGTGCTGTATCGTTGGCTCTGTCTTCAAGATCATTCACCTTTTCCTCCATGTGTGGTCTGTGAACCCCATCCATTGTAGCCTTGATTTCTAGAAGTTTGGTTTGCATATTTTTAAATGGTCTATGTTTCTACTTAGCTCTTTCAACACAGGGAATGCAGTCAGGATGACTGTCAGTGTCTGTCTGGCGATTCTAACACTTGTGTTAGTTCTGACCAGGATTTCGTGGTGGATTTTTCCTCCCCTTACGGGTGGGTTTTCCTGCTTCCCCGAATGTAATCTTTGAATCGATGGTAGACATTGTTAACATCGCCTTTGTTGGGTGTGGATGTTTGTGTTTATGTGGAAACATTCCTGCACCTTTTTCTGGCGTGCGGTTCAGTTACATGGAAAAGGTTTGGCCTCTCAGGTCTTATTTTAAAGTGGCCGTCAGGGCCGAATGTTCTGCCCATTTTGTCCACACTAATTATCCCTCCTTGGGGAGCAAGACTCTTGTGAGATGCCACCGCCACCCTCGGGAGGCCTCCAGGCTGGGGGACGGGCACTGTGGGCTGCTGGTGTAGGGCCGGACGCTCTCTGACAGTGTTGCCCCTGGCCTCCGGCGGCTTCCTCCCAAGCTGGGTTGGGGCTCTTCTGAACGCTCCCCTCCATACCCTGTCCTGGGAACTTTAACCCTCTGGGCCTCCCGGAGCCCTCTGTCTCCCCCGTCCCAGGGGGTCTGCTGGGCTCCACCAGGCCCGCCCTGAATGCAGCCTGGAGCGACGCTGGAGGCCGAGGCTAGGAAACTGTGAGCCCCGCCTTGTCTGTGTCTTTCTCAGGGATTCTCGTCCTTTCCAACCTGGTGCCCGATGTCCGGAAGCACCTCTTCTGTGTTTTCAAATGGGAGAGCGAATCCAGTCCTTTTCACTCCATTTTGACCAGAAACAGAAGTCCTCCGTGATTTATATTTTTACTAGAGTCTTTTAAAGGGGCACAAATGGGGGTGTTTTGCAGGCATACAGAAGCCCCCGTCACTCCTCCCGCCTTGTCTCTGAACCGCTGTGGGGTGGGGAGGGGTCTCTTCTCTCTCCAACCCACATCACTTTCACCCCCCGCCGGCCAAGGCTGCGTTTCCCTCGCCCCCACCCCAGTCCCCCGCGTTGGTAGTGGGATCGGTTTGGTATTCTGAGGCTTCTCTCATTTCTCCTTTATCACCATCTGCCCCACAGCAGGCAGGCCCAGAGCCTCTGCAGAAGGGGGAACCGGGTGCAGGCCCAACGCCGGTCTCTCAGTGTGGCAGCCTTGCGCGCGAGCAGAAGGCAGAAGGCCTAGTTCCTACTCTGCAGCCTTGGCTGCCGGGCACGGAGAACGTTTTAGCAGAAACACCTCTGCAAAACCACTTCCTGGCCCGGGCCCAGCCAAACACCACCTTCTCCTCCACCCCAGGGCTCCGCCCCCATCTCCAGGCTCAGCCCAGCACCCCCACCCCCGAAACCCCCAGCCCCACTGCATCTGCCCTGGCCATCTGCCTCCGCCCTGCCTCGCTAACACAGTTATTAATGAGCAATTTTCCTGTAATTACAACGCAGTTATGCCAGTTACCCCGACCTGCTGACAGAGAGCATTCACTTCCATGTGGCACTAGCCCCCAGGCCTGAGAGGACGCAAACACTTGCCCCTCATTCGCTGCCCCCACCCCCACTCTGCCAGCCAGCACCACCCTCCACCCACTCTAGGCCCTTAAGAAAGGAGGGAAGGGCCGCGGGGAGGAGCTCTCAGATCCCGAGGCCCCACTCCCCCTGCAAGAAAGGCTGTGAGCGCGGCCCCAGCCCACCTGCCAGCTCCCCAAACACCTCCCACCTCCCTCCGCCGCCTCCTGAAGGGACTACACCCCCCTGGCTCCTCCAAAATCCGCTAATGAACAGCAGGCGCAGAGGCTCCGCCACCTGCGTGCTCCTGGCCTCAGCCCTCCCTGTTCTGAAACCGCCTTTGCTAAGACGGTAGCAGTGAGGAATCACGACAGTGGCAGAGGCCAACCTGACCCGCTCCACCTGCCTCCACCCCAAGCCGCCCGGCTGCTTCCTGAGCGTGGGCCAAACTAACTTTGACAGGAGCTTAGTTTACAGTTTAAGTTGGGAACAAAAAGGATAACAGCCCCTCCCCAAAACAGATTCCCTCCTCGCTTGGGGGAACCAGTCCCGTTGTAAAACCGACAAATAACAGCAGGATTAGGAATTCCGGCTCAGGATTCACGCAGCCAGAGGCCACAGGACTCCTCCCCAGCCGCTCCTGTATATGATGTCACCGCCGTAAGACCACAGGACACCGCCCCAGCCGCGCCTGTAGATGACGTCACAATCGTAAGCCCACAGGCCCCTTCCCAGCCGCTCCTGTATATGACGTCACCGCCGTAAGACCACAAGTCACCTCCCCAGCCGCTCCTGTAGATGACGTCACCGCAGTAAGACCACAGGACACCGCCCCAGCCGCTCCTGTAGATGACGTCACCGCAGTAAGACCACAGGACACCGCCCCAGCCGCTCCTGTAGATGACGTCACCGCAGTAAGACCACAGGACCCTTCCCAGCCGCTCCTGTATATGACGTCACCGCCGTAAGACCACAAGTCACCTCCCCAGCCGCTCCTGTAGATGACGTCACCGCAGTAAGACCACAGGACACCGCCCCAGCCGCGCCTGTAGATGACGTCACCATCGTAGGACCACAGGACCCTTCCCAGCCGCTCCTGTGGATGACGTCACCGCCATAGGACCTAAGATTGGTGCTGGAGAGGTTCTTCAGACCCTGCGTTCTGACGGCTCCGCTGGCACCACCCGGACGGGTAAACTAGCTCTTCCGGTCTGTGGCCCTCACAGGAACCGACTCGGTGCAGGAGGACAGCTTCAGCCCCTGTGATTTCATCCCCAACCAACCAGCCAGCACTCCCCACTCCCTAGCCCCCTGCCTGCCAAACTATCTTTTAAAAAACTCCAGTTTCCAAATTTTCAGGGAGGCTGATTTGAGTAATAATAAAACTCCAGTCTCCTGCTAGCTGGCTCTGGATGCACTAGACTCTATTGCAATTCTCCTGTCCTGATAAATCGGCTGTCAGGCAAGAAGAACCCGTTGGGTGGTTACAGTTTCAAGGCTACATTCAGAGAACTATCCACTAATTAAATCTCTGTTTATGCAGTAGGTCCCACCCCACACCCTCCCTGCTCAAACTGCTGCAATCCCGGCACAGCTTTGTTGACAATGTACCCATCAGCCAACAAAATGTAACAAAATGCACTTTCTTTTGGTTATCTTCTGCTACGTAATAAACCTCCCCGGGAGGTGGAGGTTGCCATGAGCCAAGATTGCACCATTGCACTCCAGCCTGGGCAACAAGAGCAAGACTCCGTCTCAAAAATAAATAAATAAATAAGCCTTCCCGGAGCTTGATGGCCTAAATAGCAATCTACCGTGAGTGCTCAGGGCTCTGGGGTTGACTGGGCTGCGCTGGGTGCTTCCTGCCTAGGGTCTCCAGTGTGGTTGCAGCAAATGCAGGCTGGAGCTGTCCAGCATCTCTCTCTGAGTAGCCTCTCCACGCTCAGCTTGGACCCCCTCACGGCATGGCTGCCAAGGTCATCAAGCTTCTTGGCAGGCAGCTGGCCTCCCCTAGGACAAATCCCACAAAGCTGAGGCAGGAGTTCCAGGGCTACTAAGACGCCGTCTCAGAGTCACAGTCTGCCACCTCCAGCTCGTGCCACTGGCTACACAGGCCCAGAGTCCGTGTGTCTGGGGAGGCACCATCCCGAGAAGCCATCTTACGAGTGAGAAGTGGGTGCCAGGAAATGGGGTGCCACCATGATTAGCACCCCAAATATGTGCTGTCACCTTTGGAGTCATGCAGAACCTGGGGGCCTCCAGGAGTCTACGGGGGATGGTGGGAAGGCTGGGGAGGAGGATGGGAAGGAGACCCACGCTGAGGGCAGGCGGAGCGCTGGGGTGGCACCACCTCTGGCTGCGGGGAAGGTCGTGGCCCGGCGAGGACCTGTCTAGACAGAGGCTGAAGTTGGGGGCGGGGAGGTGGGGGGCAGGCACGTGAGGAGCCGTTGAGTTTGCAGAATCTGGAGGAATCAAGAGGGCCCAGGACAGTCTTTTAAGCCAGTACCAGGTTCTCAAAGTAAGAAATGGCCTCTGGCCTAAGGGTGAAGACCTCAAAGGCGCGGCTGAAGCAGCTTTACTGAGATTTGCAAGATTCACAAGCTATCTTTTAGACTTGGTACAGTCAGGCCTCTGGGAACCTTGAGGACGCCCTTCTGCAGCCTCCCGGGTCTCAGCCCAAGGAGACAAGGGCTTGCCCCAGTGAGCAGGTGTGGGTTAGCTCAGTCACGTTCACAGGAGACACACAAGGTTTCTGCAGAGAGCTCTGTTGTGGAAGTGCCGTCAGAGAGAGGCGGCTCGGTGTGGAAACAGGCCTCTTTATGCTCAGGAGGCAGGCTGAGAAGCTGCCCGGCCACAAGCACAGGCCACCTCTTGCAGAAGAGGGACCTTAACTCTGACCACAGCCAAGAGCCCAGGAGACACAGCCTGGGGCCACAAAGAGTCAGCTCCTAGGAGCAGGTGGTGCTCACCTAGAAGCTGCTGGTGTGGACCTGGCTGGACCTCAGGTTTCTGCCAACCATATCTGCTCCTCCTGTCCCTGCTGTTTGAACGGGGGTGTCGGCGTGATCGTCCCGCCCCTGCCTTGTCATCACATATTGGGTCTAGGGCCCCAGATAAGTGCACGCCTGTGATCCCAGGCTTCTTAGTTCAGTTCCTCAGATGGAGAGGAGCTGCAGATGGAGATGTGGGTGAGAGACACTGAGGGCCTCCTCCCCAGCCCTCATTCTGATATGATCAAGGACTCCGAGCCTGGGCCTGAGGATGCAGCGGAATGAGAGGCCGAGGTCTCTGGAGACTGAGTGTGTTTTCACGTGGAGCTAAGGGTCACTGAGTGAGAGGGTGGCCGCCCCTTGTGCTGGCTTCTCCCTTGATGAATCTGGACTGGCCCCGAGCTACCAACTGAATCATCCCAAACTGGGAGACTTACACAAGCCTCCCTCCGGCTTCCAAAAGTTCCTTGGCTTGAGGATAACTTGGCAATCTCCCCTTATGGAAGGACCCCAGTCCAGGATGGCCTCATCTTTGCTCATCACATCTGCGACACGGCCCTATTTCTAAATAAGCTCACCCTCTGATGACCCTATTTCATTCTTTTGAGACGGAGTCCCGCTCTGTCGCCCAGGCTGGAGTGCAGTGGTGTGATCTCGGCTCACTGCAGGCTCCGCCTCCCGGGTTCAAGCCATTCTCCTGCCTCAGCCTCCTGAGTAGCTGGGACTACAGGCGCCTGCCACCACGCCCGGCTAATTTTTTCTAATTTTTAGTAGACACGGGGTTTCACTGTGTTAGCCAGGATGGTCTCGATCTCCTGACCTTGTGATATGCCCACCTCGGCCTCCCAAAGTGCTGGGATTACAAGTGTGAGCCACTGCACCCGCCCTTTTTTTTTTTTTTTTTGAGACGGAGTCTTGCTCTGTTGCCCATGCTGGAGTGCAGTGGCACAATCTCGGCTCACTGCAACCTCTGCCTCCCAGGCTCAAGCGATTCTCCTGTCTCAGCCTCCTGAGTAGCTCGAATTACAGGCACATGCCACCACACCCAGCTAATTTTCGTATTTTTAGTAGAGATGGGGTTTCACCATGTTGGCCAGGCTGGTTTCGAACTCCTGACCTCAGGTGATCCGCCCGCCTCGGTCTCCCAAAGTGCTGGGATTACAGGCGTGAGCCACCGCACCTGGCTGAAAAATTTATTTTTTTAAAAAGAGAGAAGTGCTTAGGAAATTCAATAAACTTACCTTTTTTTTTTCTTTCAAAAATTGCCCCACTTGGAGCATGCTTTGAAAGTCACAAATAAAGGCTGTTATGTCGTGGCATTCAACCATTTTTGTCTGAAAAGCAACTTCCAAAAATCAGCTGTAGATTCGTTGTGTTTCTTTCTAAAAATGAAGTGTTGTAATTAACACTACCCAGTTTCATAAATAAACAAAACATATTTTCTTGCATTCTAGTTTCGGGTTTCAGGATGAAACCTCCATCGATATCTCTAGTTCCTTCAAGTCTGCTGAAATGTCACCTTCCCTGCGGCAAGCATATTTTAGGTAAGGCGTAAATGCAGCCTGCCCCTCCCGGCACCCCACTTCCCCTTGACTTATTTGAGTGATGTGTTTACCTGTGATGACCGCGGCTCATATCTCCCCACCAACCTCCGGGGGCCCCAGGAGGGCAGAGAGCATGTGCTGTGTTCTCTGTTGCTTTGAAAGTGCTTAGAACTGTGTCTGGTACATAGTAAATGTTCAATTAAATTTTTTTTTTTACAGTTTTACTTTTCACACTTAAGCCTTTAATCCACTTGCAGTATAGTCATCCCTCGATATCCTCGGGATTGGTTTCAGGACCGCGCTTGGATCCTGAAATCAGCAGGTTCCCAAGGCCCTGGTATAAAGTGGCCTGGTATTTGCATAGAGCCTACCCACCTTCTCCCAATACTTTCAGTCATCTCTGGATGACTTGTAATACCTAATGCCATGTAAATGCATCCCCTGGCGTTCCCGGATACCTGCCTGCATCACACAGTCCCTGCCTGTCCATCTCGCAGCTTTACAGCCCAGGAAGGCCCAGGCCCGGCTCCTCCCGACCTCTCCCGAAGTCCCTTTCCCCCAGCCTTGGTCCCAGAAACAACCAGCTCGAGGTGGGGGCAGTGAACGCTCAGGGTGGAGTTACAGGCTAAGCCCTCCTAAGCTGCCAGGGAGAAGCGCTTTTCTGCCAGCAGCTCTGCGGAGGAAAATTGATTTCCTTGGTAATGAAGTGTTAACCCGCTGGGGGTGCTCGGAGCCACGCCAGGCAGGCGGGAGGCCCCAGTTTGCACAGGCAGTCTTCCCAGACATGTCTCAGAGTCCTCGTCCCAAGCTGCCTGGGGCCCTGGGCGGGCCTGGAGTGACCCAGGGCACACAGACCTGCTTGCGGGGTGAGCTGAGCCGGCAGGGCCCAGCTCCCCAGGCCGGGAGGCTCCATCACCTCGTAATCATCTGGTGGTCTGGTGCCTGCCGGTCCAGGAGAGTCGCACACACAGTAAAATCCTCCAAAATCAAACACAGCTGCTTTTGCTCCTCCTGGAAAGGCAATGAGAAGCCCCAGAGGAGGTTAGTGAAGTGCCTTGGAGCCCTCGGCCTTAGTCTGCAGCTGCTGACTTTCTAAGCAGGGCCATCTGAATGGGGGAGGCTTCTCCCAGGGTCCCTGGGCTAATGTAGGGACTCAGCCGTCTCAGTCCCTGAGGCTGGACCCCTCCTTGATGAGGGTCACGGCCCGACAGGGAGGGCCAGGCAGCATCAGCGCAGGTGTGACCACTCCCTCCCTCCCCTCCTCCTCTGCTGGCCCCATGGCAGCCCCCCAGGAGCTACACAGCCTTGAATCCCCTCAGGGAGGCCCCCAAGGCCCGTTTGGGGAGCTGCCCACGCGGAGCCCAGCACGCCCGCCCGGCTTCTGCAGGGAGGGGCCCGTCACGCCCACCCCGGCTTCTGCAGGGAGGGGCCTGTCTCTTCCTGGCTGTGCTGGGTTTTCCAGTCCAGGCCAGAGGGGAAACTCCCATGATCGAGCCCAGCTGAGCCCCCTGCTCCAGCCCTGGGGGGCCGAGGAAGAGCAGGTTCTGAGACCCCGACCAGCTCAGGGCATCCAGGAGGGGCCAGGGCACCCTCTGTGCGGCTGGGGTGTCCTCCCAGTCTCCCCTCCTGCTGTCACTGGCCCGCGAGGCATCTGGAGGGCCCACGCCTGCCAGTGACCCCTCTGGGGGGTTGTCCCAGGCCACGCTGACTTCCTTTCTGTGGCGCGGGTGACACAGACGGCAACTCTCCAGGGCGGGGCAGGGGCTGGCAGGGCCGCCGGGTGCTCCCTGACCCTGGAGGCTTCGGGGAGGGAGGGGAGGACGCCAAGCAGGGGCGGGAGCTTAGAGTCCCCTCACAGCTCCTCAGGCCACGCGAGTCCTGCAGGGTGGTCTGGGATGGCCCCTCACCCTCCAACGTCCTCTTGGGCTGGGCCAGTGAGGAGCAGCCACAGGAAGGCGGAGCGTCGGGGGTGGAGGTTGGAAGGCAGAGGGCGGAGGGCGGGCGGGGGCATCCATTCTCCCGAACGGGGGTCTTGCTGCGCGACTCTTCCATCTCACACTGCCGGACCTGTCTCTTCCCCGCCGTCCACGCTGGGGACGGTTTTAGTGATTTCCCCGGGTTCTGTGCCCTAAATCCTGCCACACTTCAGCCACATCCCCCTCATTACTCCTAATTTGGATTCCCAGGTGGAGGGGCCAGCCCACCCTGGCTGCAGTGGGAGGGCAGCCCCTGAGTGCACAGCCTGTGGCCCACAGAGGACGGGGTCTGGGCTCTGAGGAGGGTTCCCGGCCCGCATCGGTCAAGGCAGAGATGAGGAGGAGGCCATGAGGCTGGCGTGGTGTGGCCACAGGAGGAGGCCATGAGGCTGGCGTGGTGTGGCCACAGGAGGAGGCCATGAGGCTGGCGTGGTGTGGCCACAGCCCAGCTAGAGGGGAGGGCATTTGCACGGGATCCAGTGGTGTTTCCCCAAATTCGCATCCACTGAAACCTCGGAATGTGGCCTTACTTGGCAATGGGCCTCTGCAGGTGTGATGTTACGTGAGGATGAGGTCATCTTGGATTGGGGTGAGCCCTAAATCCAGTGACTGGTGTCATAAGAGAGGAGAGACAGATACACACAGAGAGGGGATGACCGTGAAGAGGGAGGCAGAAACGCACACAGATACACAAATACTCAGGGAAGAGGAACAACAGGCCAGAGGGGCCGTCAAACCCTCTCGGGGGTTTGAACTCCACCTACGGCGTGTTTCAGTCTTAAAATGTCCATGATTCTTTTGTCACGATTTCCAATTCTCTGATGAAATTCTCCCTCTTACATATTGTCTTGAATACACCGATGCTGCTGTTTTAAACTCCCGTCGCTGCTGCGTCTGTTTCTATTGACTTTCCTCTGCTGCTGCTGCTGCTGCTGGCCTTATTACCTGGTCCTGTCACCCCCATGCCTGGATATTTTTGACTGAATGCTTGGCATTGTGAATACACATTTACAGTGGGCTTGGGTGATGTTGTCTTCCTCTGGAGATGAGTTGCTTTTCTTTAGGATGGTAGTTAGGGTTAAGGGTCGACTGCCATGACCCCATCAGGGCCAGGACCACTGGAGGCCGCCGGTCTCCACAAGGGCGGGAACTGGAGGCCGCCGGTCTGCATAAGGCTGCTCTCCTCTGGTCCCCCTCACTCCCAGGCTGCGGCATTCAAGGGCATCAACAGAAAGCCTGATGCAAGTTCTTCCCTCCCAGCTCTGACTGCCAGGAAACCTGAGGCTGCCTCAGGGAAATGAGGTCTCCTCCTCCTCCATGGGGCCATCACCCCTCAAGTCCCAGCTGCCTTAGTTACTCTCTGGCACCTTTGAACAGCCACCTGTTCCTCTGGCCCAGCTTTGAAAGCAACTCCGAGGAGCAGGTGTGCTTGGACCCTGCGGCCCTGCAGGCAGACCCCTCACTGACCTCCCCTTCATTAATCCCATCCAAATGAGGCCACGTTCCGAGTTCATCCTGGTGAATTTCAGGGACACTCTTCAACCCAGTGCGCCGTCCCCCACAGAGCAAGCCAACATCCTGATGGGGCAGCCTTTGCCACTTTGCCCCCGCTGGCCCCATCACACTGCCCCCCCGGCCACCGCGCCTCCCGGAGGGGCCTCACACGCTGCAGCCCTCCATCCTCAGGCCTGGCGTTGGCTGCTCCTTGGCTTGTGTGCCCCTCCCTGCACCCCAATATGCCAGGATCTCCCTGCACCTCCTCATTCTACCATCACCTCACGGAGACATCCTGGTCACCCCGTGAGGCATTGCTCACGCCCTCCCTGGCACTCCACAGCCTTGAAGGGCACTGACCGCCAGTGCCTCCACCCACTGTGCCTCCTGACCAGACTGCAACCCCCCAAGCCAGGGCTCGTCTCCGGTTCACGGCTGTGTCCCGCATGTCTGTGGCGCCTCCCAGTTCCAGGGAGGCCTGGGTCCTGTCGGGGGGTGGGGGGCAGCGTCCGTGGCCAAGGGTCTCCCAGGCTGCTTTCAGGCCAGGCTCGCCAGCCGGGCTCCTGATCACCTTCCTGGGCCAACCTCTCCAGGAACCCAGGAGCCAGAGAGCGGCTGATGTAACTGAATTCCAGAATCCGTCATGAGCCGGGAAGTGAGTGCCTGCAGTTTGTGGGGCTGAGCTGACCGGCCAGCGCCTTTGGGGCTTTGTTACTCCTCACACGGGGAGGTTGATTGGAGCCAGGAGCCCTGCAGTGGCTCCAGGCCTGCTGCTCCAATTAACCTCCCTGGCCCTGGGGAGCCGGGCCTTAGGGCTGGGGCTGGAGGGCTGCTGGCATCGGTGCCCGGGCTCAGCCTGCAGGTGGCAGGCCCTGAGGTGGAGGGGAGCATCCCGCAGCCCTGCCGCTCCCTCTGGGTGCTTGGCCTGCACCCTGCCAAGGAAACTAGCTAGTTAACCATCCCAAGTGCATCCCAGGGGCTGGGCAGAGCAGAGCAGGCTTGGTCAGCAGTGATGGGGTGGAGAGATGCCTGCTCGGAGCCGGGGACACAAGACAGCTGTGGCCGACTCTGCCCCCCACCCCCAGCCCGGGCCTCCTGGGAAGGCCGTGTCTGAGTTCATGGGCCAGAAGAAGAGAGATGGATGGAGTCAGGCGGAACAGCTCTTGGCGCCGAGGAGACAGCCAGTCTTAGGTCCTGAGGAGGGACAGTTAGGGGTTAGGGTTAGGTGTGATTGGTGGTGGGGGTGAGGGGCGTGGGGTGTTGTTAGGATTAGGGTTAGGGGTAGATGTGATGGGTGTTGGCGGGTGAGGGGGGAGAGAGTTAGGTTTAGGGTTAGCGCTAGGATTAGGGTCGGGGTAGATGTGATGGGTGTTGGGGGTGAGGGGGCAGGGATGTTAGGATTAGGGTTGGGGTAGATGTT
The DNA here is from genome assembly GCF_029289425.2 of Pan paniscus. Classification (NCBI taxonomy): domain Eukaryota; kingdom Metazoa; phylum Chordata; class Mammalia; order Primates; family Hominidae; genus Pan; species Pan paniscus. The sequence goes on from NC_073259.2 coordinate 140,562,151, forward strand.
ATGGGTGTGGGGGGTGAGGGGGAGAGAGTTAGGTTTAGGGTTAGCGCTAGGATTAGGGTTGGGGTAGATGTTATGGGTGTGGGGGGTGAGGGAACGGGAGTGTTAGGTTTAGGGTTGGGGTAGATGTGATGGGTGTGGGGGGTGAGGGGGAGAGAGTTAGGTTTAGGGTTAGCACTAGGATTAGGGTTGGAGTAGATGGGATGGGTGTTGGGGGTGAGGGGGCGGTGGTGTCAGGTTTAGGGTTAGCACTGGGATTAGGGTTGGGGTAGATGTGATGGGTGTTGGGGTGTGGTTGCAGGAGGATTTGGCTTTTATTCTCGGGGAGGTGCTGCACTGGGCTGAACAGGGTCCCAGCACCGGCCTCCTCTGACCGGATGCTATTTAGACCCCTCCCCCCACCCCTGTGTCCTTGGAGCCCCTCCCTCTGCCCAGCGCCCCTCCCTGAGTTTGCTCTTCTCTGTGGTAAGAGTGAGGGCTGCCTTTGGCTTCCAGGCAGGCAGCTTGGAGGGTGGGCAGGGTGAGGAAGTGTGTTCTGCCTCTCCCGGGGAGTCTGAGGCCAGAGGCAGCTCTGAGCAGCCCGGCTGTGCAGGGGGCAACTGGGGGAGGCTGCGGCCACCCCAGGGCTCTCCTCCATGCTAAGCCAGCAAGTGGAAGGCCAGGGGTAGCCGGTTGCAGATGGGGTGGGAGCCAGGGTGACCAGCCACCCATGTTCCCCAAGACGAAGTGGGCCGTGGGGGTCCCAGGTAAACATGGGGGAATCTGTCACCCTCTGAGAGCAGAGTCCAGTGGGGACGATGCGGGTCTGGGCACGACCCCTGGGAGGGGCAGCAGGTCAGGGGGACCCCTGGTTTCCAAGGAGCAGACACTGCCAGGGGAGAGGAAGCTGTTGACCCTGGTCAGAGGCCCAGGCTGAGGAGAGTGGGGTCAGGGCCACCAGGAACAGCTGGGGGCAGTAGCTCCCACCTCACAGCAGCACCTGGACAGACACCGACTGGGGACCACAGAAAGGTCTGGGATCCATGAGTTATGCCTGCCCACAGCAGACCCTGTGTATGTGTGCATATGAACGTGTGTGTGAACATGTATGTGGATGTGTGTGCGTGTGGACATGTGTGTGCATGTTGACATGTGTGCATGTGGGTGTGTGTGCATGTGTTGTCTGCATGTGTGTGTGAACTTGTGTGTGCATGCATGTGTGTGCATGTGAACGTGTGTGTGTGAACATGGATGTGTGCATGTGGGCATGTGTATGCAAGTGGATGCATGTGCATGTGGATGTGTGTGTGCATGTGTGTGCGTATGTGTGTGTGGACGTGTGTGATGCGTGTGGATATGTATGCATGTGCATGTGCATCAGTGCATTTGGACGTGTGTGGGTGTGTGTGCGCGTGTGTGGATGTGGGCGTGTGTGTGGATGTGGATGTGTGTGTATGTGCGTGTGGACGTGTGTGCGTGTGTGTGTGGACGTGTGTGATGCGTGTGGATATGTATGCATGTGCATGTGCGTCAGTGCATTTGGACGTGTGTGCGCGTGTGTGCATGTGTGGGTGTGTGTATGTGAACACGGGTGTGAGTGGGTGTGCACGAATCAGTGTGTGTTTGTGTATGAACATGGAGCTCAGTGCGGGGTCTGCTTCCCCTCCAGTCAGAGCTGCCCTGGCATCTGGCTTGACCTTAGGATGGGGCATGACTTCGGGAGGCCGTGGAAGCCCTGGGGACTCAGGGTGGGTAGGTGGACAGGTGGGTGGACGGGCGGGTGAGCGGGTGGGTGGGTGAGTGGACGGGTGGGTAGGTGGACAGGTGGGTGAGCGGGTGGGTGGGTGAGTGGACGGGTGGGTAGGTGGACAGGTGGGTGGACGGGCAGGTGAGCGGGTGGGTGAGTGAGCGGGTGGGTGGGTGAGTGGACAGGTGGGTAGGTGGACAGGTGGGTGGACGGGCGGGTGAGCGGGTAGGTGGGTGAGTGGACGGGTGGGTAGGTGGACAGGTGGGTGGACGGGTGGGTGGGTGATGGGTGAGTGAGTGGGCGAGTGAGTGGATGGGCAGGTGAGTGGCTGGGTGGGCAGGTGGGTGGACAGATGGCTGTGAAGCTTCATATCTTAAGTAGAGAGAGATGCAGATACGTATTGAAATCTCAGCCTTATGAATACAGGTATATATCGAATCCGGTTTCCGCTCCTTCAAACATTCTGTGTGCTGTCAGTATTGATTGAGCATTTCCCACACACACGTAGCATTCCCTGTGTGTCTGGCACTCTTCTCCACACTTCTTTAACTCATCTGGTCTTTGCAGCATCCACGAGGGAGGTGCTGCTATCCTCCCCCTTTACAGGTGAGGAGACTGAGGCCGAGGGATGGAGTGATCTGTTGGGGTTAGTGGCTGAGTGCAAATATGAACGCTGCCAGCAGCACCTCAGCCCTGCGCTGGCCTCAGGCCCCAACAGCACCTCAGCCATGTGCTGGCCTCAGGCCCCGGCTGCACCTCAGCCCTGCGCTGGCCTCAGACCCCAGCTGCACTCCGCTGGGTCCACCCCACCACCGTGCACCCTCCATGCCGTCAGGTCCCAGCTCATTGTCCAGGAGTGGTGGTGCCCGAAAGCTGAGCCTGGGACAGGCCCCTGGGACCTCAGGGGTGGGGGGGCAGGAAACTGAGCATCACACTTTTGGCTTTAACAGCAAGACGCTGCCTCTGCGTCCCACCTGCCCGTGAGGTGGAGAATTCCCTACACAGGATGTGGGTTCAGATGCTGGGTAGGCAAAGAATGGCCAATGGCCACCGCACCTGTCCTGTCCAGAGAGGGCAGGAGGCCTCCCCTGTGACTGGGGTTTTATCAAATTTCTCTTGAAATTCCTTTTTTTTTTCAGAGACAGGGTCTTGCTCTGTCCCCCAGGCTGGAGTGCAGGTGCGATCTTAGCTCACTGCAGTCTGGAACTCCTGGGCTCAAGCCGTCCTCTGGCCTCAGCCTTCGGAGTAGCTAGGACCACAGGTGCCACCACCACACCCAGCCCGATTTCTCCAGTTTTGTGTGGTCTAGTTCTATTCCGCACTGCTCAGCACACAAAGGCTTTTGTGTCTGCTGAACCTTTGGAAGGCACAGGACATTTTTGTCCCTTTATAAACTCAAAGCATGATCCTATCTATGTTTAAAAAGCAGACGCGGACAGCCGCGGACATGAGGAAAGGCCAGAGGCAGCAGCCAGCCCATCTCAGGCCTGTCACCGTGGAAGCAGCGGCCGGAGGAGCCACAGAAAGCAAAACTCCCAAAGCCGCCCACGTACTTCGGGTCTTAGCTGGGATCTCCTAGAGACAGGCCCTGCGAAGGAGCTGGGCTGGGAGCAGGTTTATCAGGGCGTGATCTTAGGAGGCAGATGTAGGAGGTGAGGAAGGCAGGGTGTGCAGAGTGCAGCTGACCCAACCGGCCCGGCTGACCCACAGGACGCCCTGGGCTGAGACACTGTCAGCACTGCCCCAGGCTGAGACCACCTTGGGAGGGGTGTAACCTTGTGCAGGGGGGCTCTCTGCAGCGGAGGGCAGTCCCGGGGAGGACACGGCTGGGGACACATGCAGTGACGTCCCAGCGTTCCCAGCAGTGGGGAGGGTCGGGGGGGCATCCAGTGCCCACGACACTCATGAACACAAAAACCAACCAGAGAAAACCCAGTCTCCAGCAAAGAGCCGAGTGCTGAGTGTGCAGCGTTCTCCGCCTGTCTCTCCCCCTTTCCCACCTCTATCCCAGGCAGGCCCTCCCTGGCCTTGCCACCATGCCGGACCACTGTGTGGACCCTGTGCTCACCCAGGCCTCACCTTTCAGCCCCCTAAGCTGGGCCCAAAGCAGCAGACTGTGTTGTGGAGGGTGCTGCGGCCCACGGCCCCCACCCCCTGCTAGGCAGAGTTGCCGGGTAAAAGACAGGAAAACCAATTAAACTAGAACGTCAGAGAAACACAGTGATTTTTCTTTTTTTCTTTTCTTTTTTTTTTTTTTTGAGATGGAGTCTCGCTCTGTTGCCCAGGCTGGAGTGCAGTGGTGCAATCTCGGCTCACTGCAAGCTCCGCCTCCCGGGTTCATGCCATTCTCCTGCCTCAGCCTCCCAAGTAGCTGGGACTACAGGCGCCCACCACCACGCCCAGCTAATTTTTTGTATTTTTAGTAGAGATGGGGTTTCCCCATGTTAGCCAGGATGGTCTCGATTTCCTGACCTCGTGATCCACCCGCCTCGGCCTCCCAAAGTGCTGGGATTACAGGCGTGCACCACTGCACCTGGCCAAAACAGTGATTTTTCACATGAGTTCATCCCAAAAGGTGCATGAAACCAAAAAATTATCCATCGCCAGCAGGGGCTGCGGAGGAGGGAATGGAGAGTTATTGGTTAACAGTCACAGGGTTTCTTTTTGGGGCAATGAAAAAGACTCAGAAACAGATGGTGGCAGTGACGGCACAACAGTGTGACTGGAATTAAGGCCACTCCAGGCACATTCACAACGGTTACAATGGCACATTTTATGCCATATATATTTTACAATTCTTAAAAAATAATCCCAAAAACTTCTGAATCTTACACTTTAAATGGGTAAATCGTGTATGTGAATTATACGTATCTCAACAACGCTGCTGTTTGAGCCAATCAGAGCCCTTCCCTGGGACTTGGGAACCAGGTTGTGGAAGAAAGCTCACCTCTCTCCAACAGGGGGTGCTGTAGGGCACGTTTCCATATTTCACGCCGCCTGGGAAGAGGCTGTGCCTGGAAAGACACGGGACAGAGAGACAGAGGGACGCAGCAGCAAAAGCAGCTACGGAGTCCTAACTATAGGCCAGGCACGGCAGCTCATGCCTGGAATCCCAGCATTTTGGGAGGCCGAGGCGGGCGAGATCACCTGGATCTCGGGAGTTCGAGACCAGCCTGGCCAACATGGTGAGACCTTGTCTCTACTAAAAATACAAAGATTAGCCAGGCGTGGTGGCACGTGCCTGTAGTCCCAGCTACTCAGGAGGCTGAGGCAGGAGAATTGCTTGAACCCAGGAGGTGGAGGTTGCAGTGAGCCAAGATCGCACCACTGCACTCCAGTCTGGTGACAGAGCGAGACTCCATCTCAAAACAAACAAACAAACAAAAAACAAGTCCTAACCGCATGAAGCACGTTTGCACCCCCCTTCCAGCTGCTCCTGAGGCCCACCCACACCTGACCTCCCGAGGAGTCCTTTGTTCAGCCTTCCTCCAATTGGACAACCTCCAGGATCCTTCCAGTGTGGCCCTTTTTCTGCCCAAGTCAGTTGAAGTTAAAGTTGGGTGTCTGCCATTTGCAGCAACAGCAAAAAAGGAACATTCAGAGACACGGGTGTCTGGAAGCTCGTTCACCTGTGGGTTCTCCATAACCTGAAACAAATGCTGGAGTTCAGGGCAGCTCAGGAAATATTTGATGTATAAACAAGGAAAAGGACAGCTTGGTTCCCAACAGCTGTGGGTGCCAGACCCCTCAAGTCTGTCTCCTGACCTGAGCAGGCAGTTCGTGGCCTCAGCCCTGACTGAGGGGCCGCCAGGAGCCTGGGGAGGGAGGATCAGGGCTCGAGGCCCAGGAGCTGGAGAACTGGGTCGCATCCCCCTTCTGTGGCTCCCTCGGCTCTGGTAGGTGATAGCGGCATTCCAGACGGCATTCTTACAGTAAGATGTGGCCTGTGGCAGAAAACTCAGCTTACACAGCGAGGGAATGCAATGAACCGTGCATCTGTGAAGTCCATGAGCAGCGTCAGCTTCAAGTATGGATGTATCCAGAGGCTACCGGTGTCCTCCAGTCTTTGTCTCTCTGTGTCTTTGCCCACCATCCTCCATGCGAGCACACAAAAACCCAAGCCTACACCTCCTGCCCCAAGACCTGAGGGAAGGAGGGAACTTTATTCCACTCACTGCCATCGAGGTCCTGGGCCATGCCCCAAGACTGGGCCAATCGTGGGGCAAAGAGGAACGGGGTGCTCCCACTGGCAACGCCTAAGGGACACACTCACACCTGGACCCAAGGATGGAGATGAACCTCCCTAACTTCATGGGCAGAACACAGGAGAGCAGCGTTTCCCAGAGGAAAATGGGAAACTGTTGCCAAAGACAGGGCATGGTGCACAGTGCTACTGCCCACCATGTAGCCACCCGCGCCGCCTCTGTCCTGCTCAGAGAACCCCAGTTTTGTTCCAATAAGAGGCAGAAACCTCTTGGTCTCAGGAAAGATAGACTCCATCCCCCAGCCTTGTGATGAATTCTATTTGGGTTGAGACAGTCACAGTAAATCCATCCCCTTTGCCTGATTTCCACTTTCCCAGCTTCCTTCACCACAAGCAATGCCATGAGACACTCTTCTGGTCAATGAGATTTGAGAAGCCAGGTGGGAGCTCTGGCTGCTACACCACTGCTTACTTGCCTCTCTGCACAGGGTGCTGGAATGTGGACATGATGCCTGGAGCTGCAGCAGCCTTGTTGGGTCAATAAGACATCAAGTAGGAGAAACAAAAGCCAACACTGCTAGTAATATTCTATTTCCTGATTGTTACATTTGTAACACGTAACACACAACATTTTGTGAGAATTCAAGGAGCTGTGCATTTTTCTGTTAGTGTGTTATACCTCACCAAAACAGTTAAGTAAAAATCTAACACCCTGAGGATGGCAGAGCAAACCCCTGAAAACACGGGTGAACTCGTTAACAAGCCTCAAATACTGTAACTCGGAGCTTCTGATTAAGAGAATCAAAAGCCTTTGTTGCTTAATTACTAGGTTTTCTAATACTTGCAGCTGAATGCATTCTTGATTAACCCAAAGAATGACTGGAGGCTGGGTGGCAAAATACTAAGGTGCGCTCTTCAGGAAATCCCCACAGCATAAGGCTGACCATGAAGAGCAAAGTGCCCTCCCCCTTCCTGGTGACGGGTGAACCGCCCAGCACAAGGGCGCTCAGCCCTGAGAGCCATGCCTTCCCCATTCTCAGCTTCAGCAGGGAACTTGCCATTGCTGGACAGAAACTCCACTCCAGATGTCTCCCAGCCTTAGTCTTGTTCCAGAGATGCTGAGATTCAAAAGGCCCTCTGGGCAAGCACCCAGAAGGTGAGCTCAGATGTGGATGGGGATGCTGCCTGGGGACAGTAAACTAAGAGGCTCTTTCCTGGTGCCAGCATATCCAGCTTTCTCTCCTGGCAGACTCTTCCTCCCACAACCCCCTCCTTGTGAAAGCATAGCTGAGTTCTCTTTGAGAAAAGGAGTACAACACAGATTGGACACAGGCATTCTGACCACCCATACATACCAGCCAGTGACCCACAGTGTGCCTGAGGAGAAACAGGGGAGCCTAACTAGGAATCTGAACTGGATTAAATAACAGCACTATCACCATCATCATCAGCATCACCATCATTATCAGTACCATCATCACCATCGCCATCATCACCATCACCATCACCATCATCACCATCAGCATCATCACCATCATCACCATCATCACCATCACCATCATCACCATCATCACCATCAGCATCATCACCATCATCACCATCACCATCATCACCATCACCACCATCATCACCATCACCATCATCACCATCACAGTCACCATCATCATCACCATCACCATCATCACCATCATCATGATAAGCATCATCACCATCATCACCATCAGCATCACCATCATCACCATCATCATCACTATCATCACCATCACCATCATCACCACCATCACCATCACAGTCACCATCATCACCATCACCACCACCATCATCACCATCACAGTCACCATCATCACCATCATCACCATCACCATCATCATCACCATCATCACCATCATCACCATCACCATCATCACCATCACCATCATCATCATCACCACCATCATCACCATCACCATCATCACCACCATCACCATCATCATCACCATCACCATCATCACCATCAGCATCACCATCATCATCACCATCATCATCATCATCATCATCACCACCATCATCACCATCACCATCATCACCATCACCATCATCATCATCATCACCACCATCATCACCATCACCATCATCACCACCATCACCATCATCATCACCATCACCATCATCACCATCAGCATCACCATCATCATCACCATCACCATCATCACCATCACCATCACCATCATCACCACCATCACCATCACAGTCACCATCATCACCATCACCATCACCATCATCACCATCACAGTCACCATCATCACCATCATCACCATCACCATCATCATCACCATCATCACCATCATCACCATCATCACCATCACCATCATCACCATCACCATCATCATCATCATCACCACCATCATCACCATCACCATCATCATCACCATCACCATCATCATCACCATCACCATCATCACCACCATCACCATCATCACCATCATCATCACCACCATCATCACCACCACCATCATCAACATCATCACCATCAGCATCACCATCACCATCATCACCGTCACCATCATCATCACCATCAGCATCACCATCACCATCATCATCACCATCACTACCGTCACCATCATCATCACCATCACCATCATCACCACCATCACCATCATCACCACCATCACCATCATCACCACCATCACCATCATCATCACCATCATAATCATCTCCATCGCCATCATCACCAGTGTCACCATTATCCTGTGCTCTGGTTCCCAGTTGGGCTCAGCAGCAGCAGCCCCAGAGCAGGTCCTAGGGCTCCTGGAGAACCGCCTTCCTCTCCACTTCCTGTCTGCATCCCCTTTCCATGGCTGCCTCGTTTAGCCATGTTCTGGCACCACTAACTTCTCCCTTGCCCTTGCCGGCTTCTGGGTGGTGGTGGCTTCCCACAGTGCACATCCCTGGGTCCCCAGCAACCCTCATGGGCTCCCGTCCTGCCTGCCCCTGGAGAAGTCAGGCCTCATTAGCCCCCTCACAGCCTGTGCCTGTTTCCTGCGGAGACCCCCGCTGGCATGGGCTTAGTGAATACACACAGAACAGGCAGGCAGGCCCAGGGGCTTGCATCTCCAGGGAGCCCAGAGCAACAGCCCCTGCAGGTGCTCCCAGAGGTGGAGGACGACCCAACATCACCCGGACAGGAGGCAGGCTCTGTGTGTAGGAACACTCACAGAAGAGGCGCTGAGGCAGCCCAGTCCCCATGCAACTTGAGGGGGCCCAGGCCCCAGGGGGGACCTGAAAGTCTCAGGGGTTGGGGATGGTGAGTGTCCATGTTTAGGTGCAGGATGGGGAGGAAGCAGGCTCTGTGTGTAGGAACACTCACAGAAGAGGCGCCGAGGCACCCCAGTCCCCATGCAACTTGAGGGGGCCCAGGCCCCAGCGTGGACCTGAATGTCTCGGGGGTTGGGGAGGGTGAGCGTCCATGTCTGGGTGCAGGTCGGGGAGGGACAGTGCAGGCCGTTCTGGGGATGGGCCAGGTAACCCACAGGAAGAGCCTGCACACCTCGCTCTCAGAGGCAGGGCCCCGGGGCGGGAGCTGCCTTGCAGGCGAGGCCAGGGCAAGGGGCCCTTCCCCCGGGGCCTCTCGGCCCCCTGGAGTGCTTGCTGCTCAGTTTAATCCTTGTGTGCTCAGGAGAGCACTGACAGGAAATGAGTGTTCTGCCATGTGGGAGAGCTGCTCCCTCCCTGGAAGGGGGCACCCCTGTGTGCACAGAGCCTGAGCCCCTCCCTTCACTGGTGGGAGCTTTCCCGGAGCTAAGCCCAGAGGAGAGGCCCTGCCAGGCGTAATCTTGGATCAGATGCCAGGGAGTGAAGGATGGTGACACCCCCACACAGGCCTGATGTGCAGGGTAAAGGCAGACGGCAGCCCAGGGGTCTCTCCTCCCCTGCCAACCTCCGTTCTGTGCCCTGGCGGTGACTTACAGACCCTCACCGGGCTGCCCTTCAGCTTCCTGTAAGATTTGGTCATGGAAAGCTGTGTGGGGAGCCTGGAGCCAAGGAGAGGGAGGTCGGAGGTCAAAGGTCAGAGGATTTATCCTCGACTCCAGAGGCTTTGAGCTGACCACAGCCCCTCCGGGTGGCCCGCTCCTCCCTCCCTCCCCTGGGGCCTCTGTGTCCTCATCGTCCCCTCAGCCTGGCCCACTTTTCTGGAAGTCTTCCCCAGGAAGGGCAGAATGGAAAGTGTGGTGAGGGATCCAGGCACTGCAGCCTCCCTGGGTCTCTGCTGCCCGTCCCCCTCCTCCTCTTCCTCTCTCTTCATCTCTACTGGATGCTTTTCTCCAACCATTTCTCTCTCTTTCCCATCTCTTCTGTCTCTCACTCTCTTTTTTTTGTGTCTCTGTTTCTCTCTGTTCCCTGCATCGGCTTCCTGTGGCTGCCTGTGCCTGGGGACACCTGTGACCAGGAACACCTGTGCCTGGGGACACCTGTGACTGGGACACCTGTGACCGGGAACACCTGTGCCTGTGGACACCTGTGACCGGGAACACCTATGCCTGGAGACACCTGTGACCGGGGACAGCTGTGACTGGGACACCTGTGACCGGGACACCTGTGCCTGGGGACACCTGTGACCATGGATGCCTGTGACCGGGGACACCTGTGCCTGGGGACACCTGTGACCGGAGACACCTGTGACTGGGGACACCTGTGCCTGGGGACACCTGTGACTGGGGACACCTGTGCCTGGAGACACCTGTGACCGGGGACACCTGTGACCGGGGACACCTGTAACCTGGGACACCTGTGCCTGGGGACACCTGTAACCTGGGACACCTGTGCCTGGAGACACCTGTGACCAGGGACGCCTGTGACCGGGGACACCTGTGACCTGGGACGCCTGTGCCTGGAGACACCTGTGCCTGGGGACACCTGTGCCTGGGGACATCTGTGACCAGGGACACCTGTCCCTGGGGATGCCTGTGACCTGGGACGCCTGTGACTGGGGACACCTGTGCCTGGAGACACCTGTGACTGGGACACCTGTGCCTGGGTTACCTATGATCAGGAACACCCTGTGCCTGGGGTCACCTATTACCAGGAACACTGTGACCAGTGACATCCGTTCTGGGGACACCTGGACTCAGTCGTGAACAACCCCAGGCCAGCCGTGCAGGGAGGTCGGGCTTCCTCCATGGCACGGTGGAAGGAGAAAGCTGGGTGAGGACCAGGCCTCAAGGACTGAGGCGGGGATTGCCAGAGCCCGGAGCAGCTCCAGGTCCAGGCTCCTCCCTAAGAGCTGAAGGCCTTGAGCAACTGGCAATTCATTCTCACCTCGGGGTAATGGGATTACAAAAACAAAATCTTTCCATGTAGGGGCTGTCATTGTAGTAAATGAAATAAAAAGACAAGCAACCCAGTCAAATGTGGACAAAGGACTTGAATAAGCATTTCCCAAAGTAGATATACGAATCCCCATGAGCACATGGAGAGAGGCTCAGACATCATGAGCCATAAAAGCAACGCAAACTCAAACCAGAGGGACAGTCTGCTCCACGTCCACTTAGATGGCTATGTTTCTTTTTTCTTTTTTTTAAAGGAAAATGTTGGGGATGTAGAGAAATTGGAATTCTCACACATTGTTGGCAGGAATGTGAAATGGTGCAGTCACTGTGTTAAAACGCCTGGCGGCTCCTCAGAATGTTAAACGTAAAGTCACCATTTGACCCAGCAGTTCCACTCCTAGGCATATGCCCAAGCGTGCACAGGAACGTTTATTCCAGCACTGTTCATAATAAGCGAATAGCAGAAGCAACCCACATGACCATCAACTGAGAGTGGGTTTCTAGCGGTGGATTCACACAGCAGACTATTAGTCAGCAGTAAAAAGGAATGATGGCCAGGCACAGTGGCTCGTGCCTGTAATCCCAACACTTCGGGAGGCTGAGGCAGGTGGATCGTCTGAGGTCAGGAGTTCGAGACCAGCCTGGCCAACGAGGAGAAACCCCGTCTCTATTAAAAATACAAAAAAAAAAAAAAATTAGCAGGACATGGTGGTGCAAACCTGTAGTCCCAGCTACTTGGGAGGCTAAGGCAGGAGAATCACTTGAACCCCAGAGGCAGAAGTTGCTGTGAGCCGAGATCACGCCACTGCACTCCAGCCTGGGTGACAAGAGCAAGACTCCATCTCCAAAAAAAAAAAAGGAAGTAAGTACCGATATAGATGACAACATGGGTGAACTTAAACATCACAGCGAGTGAAAGAGGCAGGCACAGAAGACTGCACGCAGGTGTGTGAAATGTCCACAACCGGCAGATCCACAGAGAGATGCAGGTGAGCAGCCCGCAGCCAGGACCAGGGCTGGGGTGGGAGGAACAGGGGGAGGGACAGCTAGTGGGTCTGAAGTTTCTTTTAGGGATGATGAAAATGATCTAAAATTAGATGGTGGTGATGGTTACACAACTCGGTAAATATATTAAAAGTCACTGAACTGCACACTTCAATCCATAAGTGAACTTCAAGATTAAGTGAGTTATGCTTCTCAGACACATAGTCCAATGACTGCCATGTGCGTTGACTCCCTCACCCTTCCAGTCAAGACTGATTATGCACCTGCTGTATGCATACACTGTCCCAGACACAGGGGACCCAGCACTGAAGAATGGGACAGATGCCCCGCCCTCAGGAGTGCACAGCCCAGTGAGGAAAACGTACAACAAACAAGAACATTTACAATATCCATGGCCAGGCATGGCGGCTCACGCCTGTAATCCCAGCACTTTGGGAGGCCGAGGTGGGAGGATCACTTGAGGTCAGGAATTCGAGACCAGCCTGACCAGCATGTTGAAACCCTGTCTCTAGTAAAAAAAAAAAAAAATACAAAAATTAGTCAGGCGTGGTGGTGCACACCTGTAATCGCAGCTACTCGGGAGGCTGAGGCAGGAGAATCGCTTGAACCTGGGAGGCAGAAGTTGCAGTGAGCCAAGATCATGCCACTGCACTCCAGCCTGGGCGACAAGAGTGAAACTCTGTCTGAAAAAAAATAAATAGGCCGGGCGCGATGGCTCACGCCTATAATCCCAGCACTTTGGGAGGCTGAGGCGGGCAGATCACGAGGTCAGGAGATCGACACCATCCTGGCTAACACATTGAAACTCCGTCTCCACTAAAAATACAAAAAAATTAGCCGGGCGTGGTGGCGGGCGCCCGTAATCCCAGCTACTCGGGAGGCTGAGGCAGGAGAATGGCGTGAACCCGGGAGGCGGAGCTTGCAGTGAGCCAAGATCGTGCCACTGCCCTCCAGCCTGGGGGACAGAGCGAGACTCCGTCTCAAAAATAAATAAATAAATAAAAATAAATAAGATAAAATATGTATAGTAGGTCTAGGGTGATTCATGCCATGGAGAAAAAGTAAGGGAGGGGGTGGGACATATGGGGCACAGGGCACCAGGGGTCCAGGAAGGGTCCCCATGCACAGTTACGGCCAACTGACCTTCAGCAAAGGTGCCAAGGACACACGACGGGGAAGGGGGCGTCCTCAATAGGTGGTGCTGGGAAAGGTGGAGGAGGATGAAAGGGCCTCATCCGACACCACCGACGAAAATCAACTCAACACGGATTAAAGATTCAAACCTAAGACCCGACACCATAAAACTCTTAGAAGAAAACGCAGGAGGAAAACTTCTTGAGGCTGGTCTGGGCAATGATTTTTTTAAAATATGGCCCCACAAGCACAGGCAACAGAAGCAAAAATAGACAGTGAGAGTGCAACAAACCAAAAAGCTTCCGCAAAGGAAACCAACAGAGTGAAAAGGCAAACCCCAGGGGGAGGCGGGGGTATTTGCAGTGAAAAGGCAACCCCCACGGGGAGGTGGGGGTATTGGCAGGGAAAAGGCAACCCCCATGGGGAGGCGGGGGTATTTGCAGGGAAAAGGCAAAACCCACGGGGAGGCGGGGGTATTTGCAGTGAAAAGGCAACCCCCACGGGGAGGCGGGGGTATTTGCAGGGAAAAGGCAAAACCCCAGGGGAAGGCGGGGGTATTTGCAGTGAAAAAGCAACCCCCAGGGGGAGGCGGGGGTATTTGCAGTGAAAAGGTAACCCCCACGGGGAGGCAGGGGTATTTGCAATCCATGTATATGATGAGGAGTTAATTTGCAAATTGTAGAAGGAATTCAACTCAATAACAAAAACAAACAAAAAAATTTTTTAAACATGCAAAGGACCTGAATCTGCGTGTCTCGAAGGAAAACATGTAAGTGGCCGATGTGTAGACGAAATAACGTCCAGCATCACTAATCATCAGGAAAATCAAATAAAAACCACAGGAGGTACCAACTGGCACCTGTTAGGATGACTGTCATCAAAACGCAAAAGATAGCGAGTGTTGGCGAGGACATGGAGGAAAGGGGCCCGTTGCACTCTGTCCCTGGGAACGTCATTGGCACAGCCACCATGGGAGACGGCAGGGAGGTTCCTCAAAGATGTGGAAATAGAGCTCCCACCTGATCCAGCAATCCCACTACTGGGTGTATATCCAAAGAGTTGAAATTAGCGTGTAGGAGAGGCGTCTGCACCCTCGTGTTCATCGCAGCACTGTCCCAGCAGCCAGGACACGGAATCAACCCAAGTGTCCATCAACGGATGCATGAATGAAAATATGTGAGAAATATACACACACATGCATGCACACACACACAGGAGTGTTATTCCACAAGAGGGAAAGGGAAGGGTGGGGAATGGAGGGGAGGAGAGGGGGGAGGGGAGGGGAGGGAAGAAATACACACACATGCATACACACACACACACACACACACACACGAGTGTTATCCCACAGGGAGGGAAAGGGAAGGGGAGGGGAAGGGAGGGAGGAGGGGAGGGAAGGGAGGAGGGGAGGGAAAGGAAGGGAAAGGGAGAAATATACACACATGCATATATACACACACACACACACGTGTTATTCCACAGAAGGGAAAAGGAAGGGGAGGGGAAGGGAGGGGAGGGAGGAGGGGAGGGAAAGGAAGGGAAGGGGAGAAATACACACACATGCATACACACACACACACACACACACACACAAGTGTTATTCCACAGGGAGGGAAAGGGAAGGGGAGGGGAAAGAAGGGGAGGGGAGGGAAGGGGAGGAGAGGGAAGGGAAGGGAAGAAATACACACACATGCGTACACACATGCGTATACACACATATGCGTATACACACATACAGGAGTGTTATTCCACAGGAGGGAAAGGGAAGGGGGGGAGAGAGAGAGAGACAGAGAGAGAGAAAGGAGAGAGAGAGAAGGGAAGGGAAGGGAGGGCAGGGCAGGGCAGGGCAAGCCCGCCATTTGTGAGGACACGATGAACCTGAAGGGCATTTGTGCTAAGTGAGATAAGCCAGGCACAGAAAGACAAACAGCACATGGCCTCACTCGAGTGACGTGTGAAAAAGCGGAACTCACAGAAGCAGAGGGAACAGTGGCTGCCAGGGCTGGAGAGGGGATGGGGAGTTGAGGGTCACAGGGAACAAAGGTGCAGTTATGAGATTAACGGGTTCTAAGATGTAATGAACGTGGTGACTACAGCTAATAAGAATGTGTCCTTTATTTATTTATTTTGAGATAGGGCCTCCCTCTGTCGCCCAGGCTGGAGTGCACCGCAACCTCCGCCTCCCAAGCTCAAGTGATTCTCCAGCCTCAGCTTCCCAAGTAGCTGGGACCACAGGTGTGCACCACCACGTCCAGATAATTTTTTTATATTTGTAGAGACAGGGTCTCACTATGTTGCCCAGGCTTTTAAAATTTAGTGTTCTCACCACAGAAAGAAGTAACCATGTAAGGTGATGGGTGTGTTAATTAGCCCAATTGTGGGACTCATTTCACAATGCCTACGTGTGTCAGGTTGTGATGCTGCATACCTTGAGTGCACACCGTCCTGAATTGTCAACTATACCTCAATAAAGCTGGAGAGAGAGAAAGAAAAGAAAAGGTATCTCTGGGACGGTGACGTGGGTAACAGGCCCCAGGACACTCACAGAGAGAGGGAATGCAGGTGCAAAGGCCCCGGGGCAGTGACAAACAGGAAGCAGGAAGAAGGGCCAGGGTACGGGGATGGGGCCTGGCCGACCTCCATGCCCAGAGCCTTCCTTTCCCGAGTGGGAAGAGACGGGAGGTTCCTGCAGAACAAACGCCTGGGTTGTGGTGGCGCAGAGCCCTGAGGGGGCTCAGGCGAGGGTCCAGGCCAGGTGGGCAGGCGGGGGCAGCACTCTGCAAGGGCAGGAGCCATCAGGAGAGCATCGGCTGTCCCTGGGGAAGGCCCCTCATGGAAGGAGTGAGCCGGTAACAGGGAGTTGGGGGGCAGATTTGGGGGTCAAGCGCAGGCTCCTGAGCGGCCAGGCGGTGAGTGTCTGCACTGCCCTGCAGACCTCAGGCATCACTGGCATCTTGAAGCAGAAATGACATAATCAAGTTTTGCTTTAGGAAGAAATATCTCTATCCCCAAAGCCAGCAAACATATGAAGAGATGCTCGAAATCATCAGTCATCAGAGAAATGCAAATTAAAGCCACCACGATGATCCCGTCCCACCATCTAGCTGCCAAGATGAGAGGCCGGATCTGCCAAGTCCTGGCAGGGGTTTGGGAGCATCCCCTGGAGGGACGGAACCCTCGTCCACCGCCCCCTGCCCGAGGAAGGGGTGAGGCGGCCCTTAGGGAGAGCAGCTGGAGCCGGGGAAGGGCTGGGAAGTCCTCACCCAGGTCCATGGGGGCAGGTCCAAGGCTGCGCACCGAGGCGCCATCATGGACCCCTTCTCTGCCGGCCGCCTGCAGTTCTGGGGGTCAAGCACAGGGAGCCCTGCCAAGGAAGGTGCGGCAGGAGATCCAGCCACTCCACCAAAGCCTGCCTGGAGAGAGAGGAGGGCCTGTTCCTTATCTTTCTTCTGATTTACACAAAGGCACGATGTGGGCCGGCAGGAGACCTGAACCCGGGGTCCCTTCCTGGAGAGGGCGTGGGCAGCTCCTGAACCCGGGGTCCCTTCCTGGAGAGGGCGTGGGCAGCTCCTGAACCCGGGGTCCCTTCCTGGAGAGGGCGTGGGCAGCTCCTGAACCCGGTGTCCCCTCCTGGAGAGGGCGTGGGCAGCTCATGAACCCGGGGTCCCCTCCTGGAGAGGGCGTGGGCAGCTCCTGAACCCGGGGTCCCTTCCTGGAGAGGGCGTGGGCAGCTCCTGAACCCGGTGTCCCCTCCTGGAGAGGGCGTGGGCAGCTCATGAACCCGGGGTCCCCTCCTGGAGAGGGCGTGGGCAGCTCATGAACCCGGGGTCCCCTCCTGGAGAGGGCGTGGGCAGCTCCTGAACCCGGGGTCCCTTCCTGGAGAGGACGTGGGCAGCTCGTGAACCCGGTGTCCCCTCCTGGAGAGGACGTGGGCAGCTCCTGAACCCGGTGTCCCCTCCTGGAGAGGGCGTGGGCAGCTCATGAACCCGGGGTCCCCTCCTGGAGAGGACGTGGGCAGCTCGTGAACCCGGTGTCCCCTCCTGGAGAGGACGTGGGCAGCTTGTGAACCCGGTGTCCCCTCCTGGAGAGGACGTGGGCAGCTCCTGAACCCGGTGTCCCCTCCTGGAGAGGGCGTGGGCAGCTCCTGAACCCGGGGTCCCCTCCTGGAGAGGGCGTGGGCAGCTCCTGAACCCGGGGTCCCTTCCTGGAGAGGGCGTGGGCAGCTCCTGAACCCGGTGTCCCCTCCTGGAGAGGGCGTGGGCAGCTCATGAACCCGGGGTCCCCTCCTGGAGAGGGCGTGGGCAGCTCATGAACCCGGGGTCCCCTCCTGGAGAGGGCGTGGGCAGCTCCTGAACCCGGGGTCCCTTCCTGGAGAGGACGTGGGCAGCTCGTGAACCCGGTGTCCCCTCCTGGAGAGGACGTGGGCAGCTCCTGAACCCGGTGTCCCCTCCTGGAGAGGGCGTGGGCAGCTCATGAACCCGGGGTCCCCTCCTGGAGAGGACGTGGGCAGCTCGTGAACCCGGTGTCCCCTCCTGGAGAGGACGTGGGCAGCTTGTGAACCCGGTGTCCCCTCCTGGAGAGGGCGTGGGCAGCTCATGAACCCGGGGTCCCCTCCTGGAGAGGACGTGGGCAGCTCGTGAACCCGGTGTCCCCTCCTGGAGAGGACGTGGGCAGCTTGTGAACCCGGTGTCCCCTCCTGGAGAGGACGTGGGCAGCTCCTGAACCCGGTGTCCCCTCCTGGAGAGGACGTGGGCAGCTCCTGAACCCGGTGTCCCCTCCTGGAGAGGACGTGGGCAGCTCGTGGTGGACGCGCACTGGTTCCGTCAGGGCTGGCATCATTTGCTGCAGGAACAAACAGCCCCAAAACGGAGCCACTCGCAGCCACACAGGCTCACTGCTCACCCACGTTAGGATTTACGGGGCTCTGGTCCACTTCATCCCCTGCTGCCAGGCCCCAGGCCTGGGCGGCCTCCCTCTCACCGCGCCTGTGTGGGTTTGCCGGTCCTCAGGGCTGTGGCCTTGCTGCGCTCCTGGAAGCCGGGGCCCCGTGTATCTCCCTGATTCCCCGGTGGGCGTCCAGCAGAGGCCGGTCAGGGCAAGAATGCCCGACCCTCAGGGTCCTCCTCAGAGTCGCTGCGGGATCACTTAGGCGCCTCCGGAACCAACACTGTCTTTGCACTGGAATTTTCAAAACAAGACTGCCCTTCCCCCTCCCTCCGCGGTGACCCCGCCCCCTCCTCCGCGGTGACCCCGCCCCTTCCTCCGCGGTGACCCCGCCCCCTCCTCCGCGGTGACCCCGCCCCTTCCTCCGCGGTGACCCCCCGCCCCCTCTCTCCGCGGTGACCCCGCCCCTTCCTCCGCGGTGACCCCGCCCCCTCCTCCGCGGTGACCCCGCCCCTTCCTCCGCGGTGACCCCCCCGCCCCCTCCCTCCGCGGTGACCCCGCCCCTTCCTCCGCGGTGACCCCGCCCCTTCCTCCGCGGTGACCCCCCGCCCCCTCTCTCCGCGGTGAACCCTCCCCCCCCGCGGTGCCCCTCCCCCTCCCTCCGCGGTGACCCCGCCCCTCCCTCCGCGGTGACCCCGCCCCCTCCTCCGCGGTGACCCCGCCCCTTCCTCCGCGGTGACCCCGCCCCTTCCTCCGCGGTGACCCCCCGCCCCCTCTCTCCGCGGTGAACCCTCCCCCCACCGCGGTGCCCCTCCCCCTCCCTCCGCGGTGCCCCTCCCCCTCCCTCCGCGGTGACCCCGCCCCTCCCTCCGCGGTAACCCCTTAGAAGCTCTAAATGGCGCTGATGTGTGTTCTTAGGAATATGTTCTCAACCTTCAAAGCTCAAAAGGCTCACGTGATAGTGTCTAAGCAACGTGTGCGCATCCGTGAGGATGTGGTATCTGCATCCGGGTGGCCGGCGTGTCCCTCTACAAACGAACAGGCCCCTCCCGTCCTCCATGGCGATGTGGCCCAGGCACACCCTCATCAGCACTGCAGGCCCCGGCATCTAAGCAGCCATCCCTGCAGGAAGCCCCTGAGGCTTGGGGTGGCCATTGCCGCCACATGGTCCTGCCAGCCTTACTGCAGGTCTCCTGCCTGCAGCTTTGGCGTGTCCACCACACTCAGCTACCGTGTGGGTCTCTTCAGGCCACCACAACAAACGACACAGGCCAGCGGCTCAAACCACACGCACCCGTCACCCACCCCGGAGGCTGGAGCACCCGTCGCCCACCCCGGAGGCTGGAGCACCCGTCATCCATCCCAGAGGCTGGAAGTCTCCACCCTGGAGCCGGCAGGGCAGGTTCATCCTGTGCCTCCCTCCTTGGCCGGCAGTTGGTGTCTCCTCTGTGCGTTCACCTGGTGGCCCCCTGTGCCTGTCTGCGTCCTTACCTCTTCCTTGTCCTTCACGGGCCGGTCATCACGAGCCGGTTATCACCAGCCAGTTATCACGGGCCAGTCATCACGGGCCAGTCATCACGGGCCGGTCATCACAGGCGGTCATCACGGGCAGTCATCACGAGCCAGTTATCACCAGCCAGTCATCACGGGCCAGTCATCACGGGCCAGTCATCACGGGCGGTCATCACGGGCAGTCATCACGAGCCAGTTATCACCAGCCAGTTATCACGGGCCAGTCATCACGGGCCAGTCATCACGGGCCGGTCATCACAGGCGGTCATCACGGGTGGTCATCACGAGCCAGTTATCACCAGCCAGTTATCACGGGCCAGTCATCACGGGCGGTCGTCACTCTCAAAGCTGCTCTCCGGGGCCTTTTCCTCCCTGATCTCCTCTTCGTATTGTGTCACCCATGGGACTGGATCAGGGTCCACCCCAACAACCTCGCTTTACCTTGACACCCTCGTTAAAGACCCCTTTATGCAGTCACATCCTGAGGTCGTGGGGGCGGGACTTCAGCATGTGGATTTGTGGGGGACACGGCCCAGCCATCACAGCTCCCGAGCCCACGTCTCCTCGGAGCCCCTGGCGGCCCCCCAGGAGTCCCCTCACCCACGTGCTCAGAACTGAACTGGGGACTTCTGGTCCGTGTCCAGCAGAACCTGACTCCATCGCGGTCTCCAATGCCCATGCCGGAGACCCCACGGCCCTTGTCCTGTGATCCCGAACCTCACGGCTGCCGCCCCCCTCACGGACCGTGCAGCCTCTGACCCCACAAGTCTTCCTGAAGAGGTCCTCAGACTCGCAGCTATGCAGACCAGGCTGTCCCCGCACCCTGCACCCTGGCAGGAGCCCCCAGAGGCCAGGACAGCTGGAGTCCCCCCAGCTTCCATCACTGTCCAGTTCTCCCCAGCCCGCCCTCTCCTTCCTCAGACACATTCACCCCATGACACCTGGCCTGTTGGAAACAACCCAGCCCTGAGCTGCCCTCAGTGCTTCCGGCCCCTCATGGGGTGCAGCTTCCCCACCAGCCCCCAGGCTGGGCTGCACCCCTCCCACCACCGGCCCCCAGGCTGAGCTACACCCCTCCCAACGCTGACCCGGCCGCACCTTCCTCCTCCCTCCGGGTGGCTCCCGGCTCCACTGGCCTCCCCAGCTCTGGGCCTCTCTGCAGGGCCCCCTCACCCCGAGTGCCTCCTCCAGGGGAAGGCCTGGAACGCACAGATCAGATCGGCTCCTACCCCTGAGCTTCCCTCCCCAGCCCTGCTGCAGCTGCTGCGGTTTGCTTGGGTGGGGCCTGTGCCCCGGGTCAGCGTCCACCCCCTGCACACCGCAGAGGTTCTCCAAGTCCCTGCAGAACCAAGGGCCAATTTGCAGCCTCACCACACTGCAGCTGTCACACAGCCTGGTGGAGCAGTGACGTTTGGGCTGATTGTGGTGGCTCCTCCCAGGTTGGGAGCCTGAAAGTGCCCTCCCATCCCCCGCCCCTCTCCCACCACAGCTGAGGCACTAGGAGGTCCTCCCCAATCATGATCACCAAGATGCATCCCCAACTGTCCTCTCACCCCACCTGCATCTCTCTCCCCTGCCTCCTCAGTGGGCTAGCCTGGGCTCCTCCCAGGATCAGTGGGCTAGCCTGGGTGTGTCCTCTTGGGATCAGTGGGCTAGTCTGGGTGTGTCCTTTTGGGGCCAGTGGACTAGCCTGGGCGCATCCTCCTGGGATCAGTGTCTGGAGTTAGGCTCGTGATAGGTTCACAATCACTTCCATCCCTTCTGTGAAGCACCACAGCTGGCCAGACCCTGAGGTAGGGGTGAGAGAGGCCGAGGTGGGGGTGAGAGAGGCCGCCACCCCCAGCACTCTCCTGCCCCGCAGCCTGAGGATCTGCCTGGGCCGTGCACCTCGGGGGCCCTGGGCTCCATCCACGACACGTGGTGCTCAGCCGGGGGCTGATTCTTGAGCTCTGGCCCTGGGGATTCCCCTTCTGGATACACCTTTTCCTCTTTCCTGACTACACAACCCCACACAAGTCAGGGCATTCTGAGTTGTGACAGAAAAGGCAACAAAAGTGGTTGAAGCCAAGGGAGAAATTAGTGACTCACATAACCAGGAAGTCCTGGAGTGGGTGGCTTCAGGTCTAGCTGGATCCAGGGGCTCAAAGGACGTCATGGGGGCCTTGCTTCTGTCTCCCTCTCACCTTCACTCTTGGAGTCAGCTCCACTGTCAGACCAGCTCACCCTTCCCGCACGATGCCCACAGGGGCCTGGTTCCTATCCTCCCAGGAAACATTCTCCCCAGGAACCTCCAGGAGGAACCTCCTGGCCCACACCTTGATTTGGGCCTCATGAGCACCGTCCAGAGGCCGCCCCCCTCGAGGTATCCCATGCACAAGGCCGCCCCCCTCGAGGTATCCCACGCACCAGGCCGCCCCCCTCGAGATATCCCACGCAACAGGCCGCCCCCCTCGAGGTATCCCACGCACCAGGCCGCACCCCTCGAGGTATCCCACACACCAGGTTCTCTGCTGGGAACCGTTTTCTTCACGCCACTTACGTGAGTAGCTCCCTGTGCACCAGGTGACGTTCCAGCCGCGGGGATCAGCAGTGAAGGGACAGCGTCCCCGGGGCTCATGGTGTAGTGCTGCCTGCACTACACCAGTGAGAGCCACCATCGGTCCTGTGGGCACCAGCGTGGGGCAAGGTGACCTGGTGCCACCCTGAGGAGCCCTGCCACGCCCCTCCGAGAAGGCATGAGCGAAAGCTGCCAGCAAGAAGAGAACACAAGCAGAGGCGGGGATGCAGGGTGGGTAGGGGTGGAGAGAGTGCCCAGAGTTGGGGGGGGGGGTGTCCCAGGACTCAGGCCGCACTGGGAGTCGGCAAGTGCTTCTGAGGATGCCTGTCTATCTGTGCAGGCCACAGGGCACCATCCAGCCCGGCAGGAGCAATGCTCTCAGAAGGGAACCTGCGTTGTGTGACTCACAACCTCCCAGACCTGCCTTAGGAATGAAATTCAGACCTCCAAACTGACGAGGCCACAGGAGGCTGGAGTGGGCCAGAGTGGACTGTAGGAGGCAGGAGTGAGCCGCAGGGGGCAAGAGTGGGCCGCAGGAGGCCGGAGTGGACCACAGGAGGCTGGAGTGGGCCAGAGTGGACTGTAGGAGGCCGGAGTGGGCCGCAGGAGGCCGGAGTGGACCCTTCCTTGTGTCGCCTGCACGGCGGGCTGCTCTTCTCACTTACGCTCCTGATGCAGGGATTGCAGCCGCCTGTCGCTGGAACACCATCTCCCTTCCTGCAGCTGCCGTAATGAACCACCACAGACTGGGCTGTTTAAAACCACACACTTACCTTCTCATAGCCTGAAGTCCCAGAGGGGCTCCTGGGGCTGACGTGGAGGTGTGGGCAGGCCAGGTTCCTCTGCAGGCTGTGGGAGGGTCCCACCCTTGAATCTTCCAGCGTCCGGAGGGTGCCGAGCCTCCCACAAGGACGCTTGTGAACATGTCCAGGGCCGCCTGGACCATGCAGGGCTCCGTCACCATCTCAAGATCTTCAGCTCAACCACATCCACCAAGTCTCCTCACCACGGAAGGTGCTACATCCCAGGCTCCTGGGACCGGGCATGGAGCTCCCGGAGCCCAAGGCTGGTCCCCACAGCCTCAGTATCCTCCCTCAATGCCCTGAACAGGCTGGTGAGGGTTCAGGCCTGCACCTCCGGCTGTGGCTCTCAGCTCTGCCTCACTTCCCAAACAGCCAGGAACAAGTCCTGTTGGAAACACTCCCCTACTGCCCTCCAAGTGAGCCCCCATGCTGGTCAGGTACAGGCCACCCCTGCCTCTCCCTGGGCCCTGTAGCAGCCTCCTTGGCCCCTCAGCACTTCTACTCTTGGCCCCTGGCCCACGGTCTACAGTGCTGTGCAGGAACCCTCCTAACTACAAGTCAGATGTCGGCACTCTTGCCCCAAACTCAGACTGGAGAAATGGGGAGGAAAGGGCTCCAAGGGCCGTCCTGGGAGGATGTGTGGGCTGCACACCATGACGCTGGGAAGTGCATGGGGGGAATAGGGAGGTGGGGAGCTCAGCTTGGCCCCTCGCCTCACCCCTGACCTTGCCAGAGGATTGAGCTCTGCAGATGCAGCACCCCCAGGGTCGCAGGTGGCCCTCACAGCCCACCCCCCCCAGGGTCATGGGCGGCCCTCACAGAGCCTCTGGGAGAGCCACAGGGATGCCTGGGCTGCCGCGGCACCACCACCTCACGCACCCCAGAACACATGCCCGTATCTCGGTGCGCTCCAAAGCTCACACTTGCTGAAAAAATAAGGTTCCGAGTGTGGCGGCAGGGGGCCACCTTCCAGACCTTTCTCCGCACTTTCGGACACTCCCAGGGACCCTCGGGAAAGGCACGGCACCGTCCCGCAGGGCTCCTCCCGCTCACACGAGCGGCTGCACCCCTCCTGCCGTATGGCCTCTTCCCTCCACGACATCACCTCCAGAGCAACCTCGTGCCTTTGCCGCAGCAGCGTTTGCGCTCAAGGACGCCGCCGCAGCCAGCCTTTTCCATAACAAAGGCCACGGGGACTGTTTCTAATGTTCTATCGCAGATGGGGCTCTGGGGCAGCTGCTCTCCTCCAGGGTTTCTAATGAAACTCCCGGCTCTCAGCCGGGACTGTCCCCTGTGCCCTCCAGGAAAGACACTGGCTTCAGGGCCCGTCCCCACTGGAGCTGCTGCATCCGACACGCTGGTCGGCTTCTGTGGGTTAGGTTTGGGTTTGTGGGATCTTCGAAGGACTGATTATGCATTCAGGAAAGAGAAACTTCCAGACTGTCCACGAGGCCCCAGGCCCCTGTCATTTCCTCCTGGCAGCACCCCCGCCCTGGGGCACAGTGCATGTCCGGGCCGGCCGTCCACACCCTGTGTGCCCCAGGCTTCCCTGCAGCTGGGGTTCCAGGTGGCCCTGCCAACTGGAAGGGAAGCTGTTCGGCCTCCACACCAGTGAGGCTGCACCCCCAGGGACCCAGCGGCCCCCTCCCATCAGCAGCCCTGGCCCCTGTGCACCGTGGGCCTCCCTGAGGCCGTCCTGCTGGGCTCTCATCTGTGTGGGGTAGAAGCTCCCCTTCTTGGGAGCACCCTGTGGTCGTTTCCCAGGCTCCATAGCAAAGTGCAGTGGAAGGCTGGGTGCAGTGGCTCACGCCTGTAATCCTAACAATTTGAGAGGCTGAGGCGGGTGGATCACTTGAGATCAGGAGTTCAAGACCAGCCTGACCAACATGGTGAAACCCTGTCTCTACTAAAAATACAAAAATTAACCAGGTATAGTGGTGAGCACCTGTAAACCCAGCTACTCGGGAGGCTGAGGCAGGAGAATCGCTTGAACCCAGGAGGCAGAGATGGCGGTGAGCTGAGATCGCGACACTGCACTCCAGCCTGAGCGACAGAGTAAGACGCCGTCAAAAAGAAAAAAAAGTACAGCTTAAAGCACAGAAATGTCTTCCCTTGAGGTTTAGAGACCTGATGTCCAGAACCAGTGTTATTAGAGCCACGCTGCCTCGGGAGGCTCCAGGGGAGGACCTGTGTCTCTTCCTGTTCCTGGTGGTGTTGGCCTTCCCGCCTGTGTGGTTGCATCGCTGCAGCCTCTGCTCCCGTCCCCACACACCGTCTCCCCTAGGCCTGTGTGTCTTTTCACAAGGGGGCCAGTATTTGGATGTAGAGACCAGCCAAATCTGGGAACTTCATTTTAACATTTGCAATTACATCTGCAAAGACCCAATTTCCAAATAGTGTTACATTCTGGGGTTCTGGGGGTTGGGACTCCAGTGAGTGATACTGAGGACACACGGTAACCCATAACACAGCCTCCTCACTTCCTTCACCTCCAGCACATCTGTGTTAGTCAGGGGTCTCCAGAGAGACAGAGCCAACATGACACAGAGAGAGAAGTGAGCAGGGCCTGTTAGGGGAACCAGATGATGGAGGCTGGGAAGTCCCACAACAGGCTGTCTGCAGGCTGGACAACACCGGATGCCGGTAGTGTGGCTCAGTCCACGTCAGAAGGCATCAGAACCCCGGAAGCTGATGGTGCGACTCAGCCCGAGGCCACAGGCGTGAGACCCGGGGCTGCCAGTGCGAGTCCTAGAGCCCAAAGGCTGGGGCGCCTGCAGTTCTGTCCGAGGGCAGGAAAGGAAGCGTGCATCCCAGCTGCCGTGGGGAGAGACACATTCCCCTTTTCTGTTTCTGTTCTCTCCAGACCCCAGCTGGAAGGTGCCACCCACACTGAGGGCAGGTCATCTTCACATCTGCCACTCGGACACACACTGCAGTCTCCTCTGGAAACACCTGCACAGAGGCAGCCAAAAATCATGCTCTGCAGGTCACCAGGAGCTCCCCAGCCAGTCCCATTGGCCCTGGGAGCGTCCCAGCCCCCTCATGTCCGGTCCCATTGGCATGAGAGCATCCCAGCCCCCTCGTGTCCGGTCCCGTTGGCTCTGAGAGTGTCCCAGCCCCCTCGTGTCCGGGATGGCCGCACAGCCCTTCCAACATTTGTGTACCTGTCCCCACGTTAAATGCCTCTCTGCCTGAATACAGACATGTTTTTGTTTCCCCAAACTGATGCTGTCACGTTGCAGCCAGAGGCCAAATCCATAGGATGCAAGTAACAGAACATCCAACGAAGAGCAGCTCAAACTGTACGGACAGCTACTTCCCAGATGAAATGTCTGGAGGTAGCTGGTCCAGACCGCCAGCTCCCCATTCTGTTGTCTCTGTCTTTCTGCCCCACTGTGTCAGCACGTTGGCTCTTCCTCCTGGAGCTCGCTGCCTCATGAGTGCAAAAAGGCTGCCACAGCTCTAGGGAGCATATGCTCACAGGGCAGCATTCAAAGCCAGGAGTGGGGCAAGTGGGCAGGATGAAAAACGGATGACATCTTTGTGTGTCCTTCTCTCTTCATCACAGAGGGGCATCTTCCCCAGACGCCCTTGCAGACATTGCCTTATACCGCAGAGGCCTAGCTCACCCATCCCCTGGTCTCACATGGGGAAACACAGTCACCCAGGCTCCAGCCGGGCATGACTCCTCCCTGGGGTGGATGGGAGCCCTGCAGCTGACCTGCAGCGCTGAGAAGAATGTGAGCGCTCATGGCCGCAGACACTGAGATTTGCCATCGCTGGGACACAGCAATGACTGACAGATGCGCCCAGACCTAACTGGGACCTAACCAGGACCTAACCCGGACCTAACCTGGACATAACCAGGACCTAACCCAGACATAACCTGGAAATAACCGGGACATAACCGGGACCTAACCCGGACATAACCCAGAAATAACCGGGACCTAACCCAGGCGTAAACCAGGCGTAACCGGGACATAACCAGGACGTAACCCGGGCGTAACCGGGACGTAACCCAGGCGTAAACCAGGCGTAACCCGGAAATAACCGGGACCTAACCAGGACATAACCGGAACACAACCGGGACATAACCTGGACATAACCAGGACGTAAACCGGACATAACTGGGACATAACCGGGACCTGCTGGGCATGGGAGGTGGGAACAGCTCGGGCCCAAGAACCAACAGTGTGGCACAAGTAGCAGAAAGGTGTCCAGAGAGCTGCGCGGGCCTCAGAGACTTGTGTGGGGCGGCCGGGACACGATGTCCAGAGAGCTGCGTGGGGTGGCCGGGACACTGCGGGGAGGTGGGTAGGTGGGGTGCAGACTCGAGCCTCGGTGCTGGTCCAGTGAGGCAGGTGGGCCTCAGGTGGGGACCTGGCCCCCTACGGTGTCCGTTCCCATCTAGTTTTAGGGCCCGCCTCTGCCTCCTCAGTCTGTGGTCTCGGTAGACCGAGGCCTGTCAGTCACAGCTTCACACCCCCCAGCTGCAGGGGCTCGGCGGCCCGAGGATCCCATTCAGAGAGGACTCGGGACTTTGCTCAGAGCTTCATAAAATTCTATTTTTCCTGTCGACATTGAACCCCTTAACTCCCCACTTAAAGCTGAGGCTGCTGGAACCCCTGTCCCTGAATCCAGCCCTGCCTGAAGCCGGGGCATGTCGGGAACCCCACGGGGTGTGGGCTGCTGCCTGAATCCAGCCCTGCCTGAAGCCAGGGCGTGTCGGGAACCCCACGGGGTACGGGGTGCTGCCTGAATGCAGCCCTGCCTGAAGCCAGGGCGTGTCGGGAACCCCACGGGGTACGGGGTGCTGCCTGAATCCAGCCCTGCCTGAAGCCAGGGCCTGTCAGGAACCCCACGGGGTATGGGGTGCTGCCTGAATCCAGCCCTGCCTGAAGCCGGGGCCTGTCGGGAACCCCACAGGTACGGGCTGCTTTGGGTTTGCATTTCTGCCACTTTCAAGGGAAAGAGCCCAAGCTAATCCCAGCTGCTTGTCCCTGGCCTCTCCTCCTTTCCACAGCCTGACCCCACACCAGGCTGGGCACCCCACTGCAAGGGGCAGACTCGGGGGCCAGGGCCTGGCACAGGGACCCTCCTCCCAACCTGCAACGTCCCTTTCTGGTGTGAGCACCTGTGCAAGCTTGTGCACTCTCACACTGCACACGGAGCATGGCCAGCTGAAACACTCTCCAAGGAGAGCCAGGGAGTGGCTGCTAGGAGAGAAAGGTAAGTGTGGTAACGGGGAGAGCCAGGCGCATGGGAGCTCACGGACATCATGACGGTGACATAGCGTCCTGAGGAACTGACTGGGAGACTCCAGTGCTCCTGACAGACTGGGAGGGACAGTGGCAGGAGGTGGCTGGAGCCCATGGTGCTGCAGGCCTGGAACGGCCCAAGCCCGCTGAGGTGCGGGGACAGGGGGTCTGCAGCAGTCACACGACGGCAGGAGTGTAACCTGGCCGCTCCGTGTGGCTCCCTCTGCCTTCTGCATTCCACTCCTGCCTTCCAACATGCCTGCTGGTTTTCTGTGGTCAGCCCTAACCCAGAGCCATCTGGCGAGGAAAATTCTAAGAAATTCTCTGCTGCTCAGCAGGGCCCACCTCGCGCAAAGCCACCATCAGCCTCAGGAAGGAGTGGCATTGGGTTAGGGCTTGGGGGAGAGGGAGGGTCCAGGGGAAAGGACGGCAGGTCTCAAGCCCCTGCGGAGGGAACACGCCTGCTCCCCTGGGTGAACAGGGAGGGGGCGGCCCGCGGAGCTGCAGCAGGCTCGGAACCAGGCAACAGCACATCCTCAGGAGCAGGATGACTGGAAGGGGGCACGTTGAGGACTCCAAACACTCAATTGCCTTGACATGTGGCTCAAGGCACATTCTAACTGCAATTCCAGGAAGAGGCCACCTGACTGGTGTCACCTGTGTCACCTGCATGACAAACTGGGCCATCACACCCCACCAGAGCAGAAAGCATGACTTCTCTGCCCGGTGGAGGCTGGTCCTAGCCTTGAAACTTCCTTGACAGACACAACATGAGGCTTCA
This sequence comes from Pan paniscus, assembly GCF_029289425.2. Lineage (NCBI taxonomy): Eukaryota > Metazoa > Chordata > Mammalia > Primates > Hominidae > Pan > Pan paniscus. Next base: position 140,591,318 of record NC_073259.2, read on the forward strand.
AGCACGGGCTTCTCCTAGGTTTATATGGCTCTGCTCAGCCTCCTGAGCCACTGAGGGAGAATGAACGCCTGCATCCCACAGAAAGAGGCCAGTGGATTATAGCTGGGCCTAACCAAAATCCAAATGAAGAAGCAAAGCCCCTCTTGTCACCCTGCAACCCTGTGAGCAAGGCATTGTCACTGAGGGCCCAGGGGCTGTTTGTTACACAGCGTTCTCCAAGCAGGAGCTGACTGACGTTCCTTTGTTCCTTTTCTAGGGGAGCGTGGGGCCTTAGGACCTGCTGTGTCACCAGACGGCACCCACAAGAGCAGACTATGCATCCAAAATACACTGAGGTGCCATTACGGGAAGGAAGAGGGGCGCATGCAGAGGGCTGGAGCTCATAGATGGGGCTGGGGGCTGCAAGAAATGGAACATACTTTCTACTTTTTGGCTGTCACCCCACAGGCAAGTTTGAAACCCAAAGGGCAAATGGCTTAGCTGATTTATAGAGCCTAATTTGGATCCGTTGCCCCAAATTGAATTTTGAATACAATTTCACGTCAATTAACTTTGCACAGAGCCTTACAGATGGCAGGGAAGGACTCTCTAAAGCAAAGGCCAGTGGCTACGATGGAGGAGCTGATGTGCCATCCCGGAGCCCACCGATGCTCATAGCACCACTCAGGGCTCTGAACTGGGCGGGTTGGAAGGATGAGAGCTAAGGGGTGTTACGTGAGCAGGAAAGGGACCCGGGCTGGTTGGAAGGATGAGAGCTAAGGGGTGTGACGTGAGCAGGAAGGGGACCCGGGCTGGTTGGAAGGATGAGAGCTAAGGGGTGTGACGTGAGCAGGAAGGGGACCCGGGCTGGTTGGAAGGATGAGAGCTAAGGGGTGTGACGTGAGCAGGAAGGGGACCCGGGCTGGTTGGAAGGATGAGAGCTAAGGGGTGTGACGTGAGCAGGAAGGGGACCCGGGCTGGTTGGAAGGATGAGAGCTAACGGGTGTGACGTGAGCAGGAAGGGGACCCGGGCTGGTTGGAAGGATGAGAGCTAACGGGTGTGACGTGAGCAGGAAGGGGACCCGGGCTGGTTGGAAGGATGAGAGCTAAGGGGTGTGACATGAGCAGGAAAGGGACCTGGGCTGGTGGTGGGGCCAGAGAGCTGAGCCCTAGGGGCTGGGAAGGAGTTGTGGGCAGGAGCTGTGGGCCTCCAGCAGAATGGAGAGAAAAGGGGTTTCGCTGGCAAGAAGAGCTGGGGAAGAGAGGGTGGGGAGGGGGCTCGAGGGCTTGATGGGCACTCACCTACGGCCCTGATTGTACCAGGGCCCTGACTGTGGTGCATTCAAACCCATGGTTCCCGGAGTGTGGTCCCCGACCAGCCCCAGAGAACCTCAGACGTGAGGGGTGGGGAACCCTGGGGTGGGCTCAGCTGTGTGTGCTCACACCTCCCTCCCGTCGTGGGTCTGAGGCCTCCATCGACTCACACACTGACTCACACACACCCAGGGGCTTTCACACCCCCAACAGTGGGACGCCTCATCGCCACGCCACCCCCACTTTATAGACGGGACAATGGAAGCACGTTAAATCATTTGCCCAAAATATTCTAAGTGGGTGGCAGAGCTGAGGCTGGGGCCCAGGCGAGCCGGTCTAGAACTTCCCTGTCCAGCATGGTAGCCACCAGCCCCACAGGCTATTATATTTTAGATTAAAGTCTATAAGTAAAATGTATAATCCAGTTCTTCAGCTGCACTTGCCACACTGCAGAGGCTTGAGCCACTCGTGGCTGGCGGCCACCGTCCGGACAACCCAGCCATTCCCTCCACTTCCGAGCTCTGCAGGCCACTGGCCTGGAGGTCTCCTGACCGCTGCAGTCTCTACCTTCCAAAGCACCCCATCCTGCCCGGGACAAGAGAGGGCAGATGTGTGAGCACACAAACTGAAAAACCAAACAAGCACAGGAGGTCCACCCTGCACCACACCAAGAAGTCAGTGGGAGTGTGGGGGGTGGGCTTCGTGCTGCAAGCTCTGCCCAGGGCCCTGGCAAGCCCCAGGGAGGTTCGGAGTCCTGGGTGGGATGTCCAGTCACTGTGATGTGTGCTCCCGGAGACACACAGCCCAGTCCGCAAGCAGGCAAGTACGCATCTGTCAGAAACCACCCCCAGAACCACCATCCCTCCCAAGGGCTTCCCATCCAGCACGTAGCCCAGCTGCTTTCTTCTGTAAGAGAAGGTTCCCAAAGCAAGCCCTCCCTGGGGAGCACCTGAGCCCAGAACTCCAGAGACGGCGGCTGGTCCCTGGGGAGCACCTGAGCCCAGAACTCCAGAGACGGCGGCTGGTCCCTGGGGAGCACCTGAGCCCAGAACTCCAGAGACGGCGGCTGGTCCCTGGGGAGCACCTGAGCCCAGAACTCCAGAGATGGCGGCTGGTCCCTGGGGAGTACCTGAGCCCAGAGCTCCAGCATCGGCGGCTGGTCCCTGGGGAGCACTTGAGCCCAGAACTCCAGAGATGGCGGCTGGTCCCTTGTTGGCCATCTGGACACCTGGAAATGAATCAAAGGAGAGAAGGCACCTGGGGACGCCTCCCCCAGGACAGCCAGGGAAACCCAGGGGGAGCCCAAAAAGGAAGACCCTGAGGAGGTCTACAGAGCCCCTGCCCTTCCCTGGGGTCACACATCTGAACATCTTCGGAGACCAGATAAACAAACAGTGTATGTCTATAATCAGAAACTTCAGGCTGGGCACAGTGGTTCACGCCTGTAATCCCAGCACTTTGGAAAGCTGAGGCGGGTAGATCACCTGAGGTCAGGAGTTCGAGACTAGCTTGGCCAACATGGCGAAACCCCATCTCTACTAAAAATACAAAACATTAGTCAGACATGGTGGCATAGGCCTGTAGTCCTGGGTATTCGGGAGGCTGAGACAACAGAATGGCTTGAACCTGGGAGACGGAGGCTGCAGTGAGCCAAGATCACGCCACTGCACTCCAGTCTGGGTGACAAAGTGAGATCTGTCTCAAAAAAAAAGAAAAAGAAAAAGAAAAGGAAACTTCAAAACCAAAACCTCAGACCTTCCCAAGCAATTGTTCTGGGGGGGAGGGGGTGCCCACAGGATGCCCCTTGCAGTCTGACTGACCTCTGGGCCCAGCCTAGGGTGGGATGGCCTCTGGGAGCCTCGGGGAACAGGTGAGGACTCCCAGGCTGCTTGGGAAGAGGCCTGTATTTAAACAAGAGCCTGAAATGCCACCTGGGTGACCCTTGCCCACATTTCCTGGCCTTCTGTCCAGGGAGGGGAATTCGGGAGCAGGCGTGCATGGAGAAACTGCTCGGGGTCCGTTTCTGTCTTCCTAATGAGGCTTTTAAAAATCAAAAGGGAGGATGCTGGAGGGTGAAACCACGGTTTAACAAAACCCGGAATGGGAAGAGGGGGAGGGGGACCCTGCCCCCACCCTGGGGAGGCTTTGACAGGGAACCAGAGAGCGGGCTGGGTGGACTGGAGGAGGCTGGGTGAACAGGAAGTCCCCCCACCCCAGTGAGCTACTTTCCCAACTGCCTCAACCCAGCAAACAGCCCGTGGTGCCTGGACCACACCCTTCCTGCCCTGCACAAGAGGCCGCCAGTCGGCTCTCCCAGAGGCAGGGTAAAGTGGACCCCGCAGAGTGGGCGAGGACCCCTTCCCACTAAGGGCAACCGAGGGCAGGGTCCCACCACTGTCTTGGGCACCCTCCCCTCCGCCCTCCAGCAAACCACCATTCTTCTCCGAGGGCCTGTGCAGGGGTGTAGCCCCGACCTGAAACAGGGTGCCCATGACTGCGTGGGGCTCGGAGTTGTCACTCCTCGGGGAGGCCCTCTGGACCACCCAATGCCCACTCTCTGTGACACCTCCCCGTTCGATTTTCTTCAGATTATCCTTGGCTGATATTCTATTTGGCCCTGTGTTCAGGGTCTCCCTCCCACTTCTAAGAGGGTCGTCTATCTCAGCTGCTGCGGGGTCACCAACAGAGCCTGGACACAGGAGGCATCTGGCAAATACGCGCTGCATGAATCAATGACTCCAGTGCCCACGCGCAAGGGGCCCCGGGGCTCAGAAAACCCCACCAGGCGGGCCCCTCCGAGCTCGGCCTGTCCTGGGGGTGGAGGAGGAAGTTCGCCCCGCGCCTGCCTCGCAACCGCAGCCGCCCCTGTGCGCCCGCAGCCGCCTCCGTGCGCTTCCTGCCCCCGCCGCCCTCCACACTGCGCTCCGTGTCTGGCAGCAGCCCCCGCCTCGCTGGGCGCGTTCCCGGGGGTCTCGGTGGCGGGAGCCGCCTTCTTGTGGGATTTAGGGGCACGTGGCGCGGGGCGGGGACGCGGGCAGACCCCTCCCGCATCCTAGGAGGCCTGGGAGGGTCCGCGGGGGCGCGGGGAGGGGGCACCGCCTGGCCGAGGACCCTCCCCCGGTCCTCCCCGCCCCTTCCCCGTCCCTTCCACGCTCGCCGAGGGCAGGACTTCGGTTCCGCGAGACCGGGGACCCCCGTCCTGCAGAGGAGGGCGGCGTTGCCCCCGCCTCCCGCTTGGAGAGCGCCGCCCGCAGGTGCCCACGGAGGGGCCGCGGCATCCCAGCGCCCTCCCATGAAGGAGCCGAGCGGATCACTGCCGGCTGCAGCGGAGGTCGGGGCGCCGGGGAGGGGCGCGGCGAGGGGGCGAGGTCGAAGGGCGGGCACTTGCGGGTGGGGCGGGGCCTGAATGAGAGGGGGCGCCCGGGCGGGGCGGGGCCGGGGCCTGCGTGAGCGGGTCGGGGAGGGGGCGGAGCCTGAGGGGGCGGGGCCTGCGTGAATGGGGCGGGGAGGTGCCGGAGCCTCGTGAGCGGGGCGGGCCGCGTGTGCGGGGAGGGGGCGGAGCCTTATGAGCGGGGCGGGGCAGGGGCGTGGTCGGGGCGGGGCGCGCGGGCGCCCGCGGCGGCCCTCACTTCCTCTGGCGAGCGCAGCCGGGCGGAAGTGCGTCAGTTGTTATCTGTTCGGGGCGCCGCCGCCGCCTCACGAGCCCGGTGCCCAGGAGCCCGGCCGCCTGCCCGCCTGCTGCCCGCCGCGCCCGCCCGGCCCCGCCCGCTCGGCCCGATCGCCGCGCCGCGCGCATGGGGCGCGCCCCCGGGGGGGCGGCCGAGGGCCGCTGAGCGCCGGGCCCGCCCCCGCCGATGCGCCCAACCGCCCGCGCCGGGGGTCCCAGGCCGCGCCGGGCCCGGGGCTGAGCCGCCCCCCGCGCCCGGCATGCCCGGCCCGGCCCGCCGCCCGCCGCCGCCCAGGGCCCGAGCCCGCGCGGCGCACATTCAGCCCGGCGGCGCCGCGTAGCCGAGGGAGCCCGCCTGCTGCGAGCCAGGCGCGGGGCGTCAAGGTCACCGGCCCGACGGGGCGCACGCGCCGCCATGGAGGCCAAGGTCCGCCCGAGCCGGCGCTCGCGCGCGCAGCGGGACCGTGGCCGGCGCCGGGAGGCCGCCCGCGACGCCCGCGCCCAGAGTCCGTCGTCGGGCGACGAGCCCGAGCCCAGCCCCGGCAAGGAGAACGCGGGCCTCCGCGGCGCGCCCCCCCGAGGCGCCGCCCCCGCGCCCCGCGCTGCGCGTCCCCCGCGCCGCCGCCGCCGCGAGTCCAGCTCACAGGAGGAGGAGGTCATCGACGGCTTCGCCATCGCCAGCTTCAGCACCCTGGAGGCCCTGGAGGTAGGTGGACGGGTGCGGCTTCGCAGGCGTTGAGGCGAGAACGGGGCCCGGAGTTGACGCGTCGGGCGATCCCGGGACCCCTGGGCTTGCGACCGCCCGCGCCGTGGGCAGCCCTGAGGGAAGCCCCGGCCACTTGGTACCCGTTCCAGGGACCCTGGGTGCCCACCGCTCGCCCAGACTGTCGCATCTGGAAGACCCAGCAGCGTCGGGTGGGTTTGGGGACATTTTGAGTTGCAGAGGCAAAAAAATCTACGCTTCGAAATTGGGGGTTGTCTGACAGCACCGTCGGCCTTTTATCAGTTGTGTTTCTGTGGCCGGCATATCGCTCTGCCTGGTTCAGGACGTGCTAGGGAGCAGTGCTGGATCTTAGGGAGGTGGTGATAAAATGGATACTCCGCGGGCCATCCTGTTCCCTCCTCCCTTCGAGGGCTCTGCTGAGAAGGGGAGAAGGAGGGTTAATCTCAAGACCCCTCTTGGTGACTGCTGCCTGCTGCATGGTTAATAGATTGGCCAAAAATATTGCTTGTCTGGCTGACGGACAATATTTGCTGAGCAAATACTGTTCCTCTTACATGAACTCAGCTGAGCAGAGAAGGAAATTAAATGCTGTCTGAGAGTTGGGGCAGGCGCTGTCTCCCCAGGACTGGCATGGGCAGGAATGCTAGCAAGTTGCCCTCCACCAGGGCCGAGACCCGCCCAGCGAGGTGTGCCCCGTGCAGCACTTACTTTGGGGGACCCTCATCTGCTGGACTTTGACTCCCAGAATCACCCCATTTCCAACCCCTCTCACTTTTCCAGGGGCATGGGAGCCCATGGCCTGGGATCCCCCAGTCTCAGAAGCTGAGCTTTGGGAAAAGGGGAGATGCCTACTGCAGGCCCCTGAAGCAGCAAGTCCTCTTCAAGTTCTCATCCAAACTCTGGGGACTGTAGAGAGCCTTGGGTCAGGGCCGGTGGCCAGGGAAGCGGCCCCAGAACAGGTGCCGCATCGTGTCCCGAGTGCACACACAGAGCTGGGGCTTCGTGTCCCAAGTGCACGGACAGAGCTGGGGCTCCTGTGGGCCCAGGACGGGGTGGGTGGTGGCCAGGCTCATCACACAGGCTGGCCATCCTCTGTCGTGCACATTATTAGATGGCTCCAGGCCTGGCACACGCCATTGCTCTGTGCTGGGACGGGATGGCCCTGGGGCTGTCTTCTGCTCTCTCAGTGGTGATAATGACACAGACTGTACCTGTACTGAGCACGTACTGCAAGCCAGGCCCTGCGCTCAGCTCCTGCACTGCAGCTGAGACCACGACGATGCCCACTTTCCAGAGCTGTCGCCACCCACCTGCACCTCCTGGGTCCCTAACCGCGGCCTCCTCACTGCTCCGAGCGGGTCAGCCCTTGTACCCTGCCGTTCTCTGTCTGCTTGATGTTTGGTGCCATTGTGTCTTTGCAAAAACGTCACCTCAGACTCCTCTGAAGTGGTGCCCCCCACCCCCGTCGATGTTGCCCACCTTCTTTCTGTCATCCCCACTCTGCGAAGCTGTTTTAGAATGTCTTTGCTCTCCATTTTCGTCTCCCACAAGAACTTGTAAGCTGAAAGAGAGCAGACACTGTGCTGTCCTGTGTGTCTCCTATGGGGTCTGGTGCCGGGAAGAGCTCGACGTGTAGAAAGTGCCCCAGATGCGTGTGTCAGGAATCAGTGAGTGAGGAGACGAACTGTACTCAGGAGACCCAGGGCCAATCCCAGGCCCACGTGTTTTGCCTGCAGCGGCTCTGACTGGCTGTCCACCTGCTCTGGCAGGGTCACGTGCCCCCAGTCTGCAGGCAGTGGGTTCAGTGGGTTTTGGTGACTTCGGCTTAGACCAGCTGGCCCCCCAGGTCATAGTGAGACAAGTCTGCTGCTGCGTGGCATTAACACAGCCACGGCACCCCAGAGTGGTTTCATGTCCCTTCCTCTGCCCTTCGGAGCCTGCCTGGGAAAGTACGGGGCTTCTGCACAAGTCATAACCTCGTGATCATCCCATACGTGTCTCTTGGTTGGCTACATTTTTTGCCAAAGTATGGTGGTTTTTCCCCAAAGTTCAGATAATTCATAATTATATCAATAGTAGTGACTGGTTCAGTAAGCATTCTCTCCATCAGGCAGTGTTCTGAGCTGCCTTTCACAGACATCAACTCATTTACTCCTCAAATGACCCACGAGGAGGGCTGGATGCCCCCATTCCACAGATGGGGACCTTGAGGCTCCCCGTTGAGGCAGAGCAAGAGCAAGGAGCACTGGGTGCCACGCCTGTCCGGCCTTGGAGTGAGCGGGCGCTGCCCTGCGAGGCCACCCACACGAGACACCGAGGGAGATGTGGCCACCAGGACCCAGCCCAGAGGCACAGCCTGCCCTTGGCTCTGCCGCCTTCGCTCACAGTCCCTCTGCCCCCACCCGCGTCTTGAGGGCTCTTCCTACTCTGGGATGCTGGAGGATGGGACACTCAGGAGTTGGAGGAAGCCCTTGTAACCCCAGAGGCTGGCTTGTGCCCGCGGGACACTGCAGTGGTATAAACAACCAAACACAGGTGTAGACTTGCCGGGGAGGTGTAGCCTGCCTGCAGGAGTCCTGTTACCTCACCCCAGACCCCACACGCGCTGGGACCAACTCTCGGCCCCAGCCCTGGCCCCTGGGGCAGACCCCCACTCGCAGCCCCTTCTGACCCCAGGCAGACCACCCTCTCCGCCTGTCTGAACAGGCACCCCTTGCCCTGTGCCCGGGGCAGGTCTCTGTACCTGTTTTGTGCCCCAAGCAGGTCCCTGCCCCTTTTCTGTGCCCTGGATGGGGGACACACAGGCTGTTCTGTGCCCGGGGCAGGCCCCCGCCCCCTTTGTGTACCCTGGGTGGGACACATAGGCCGTTCTGTGCCCGGGGCAGGCCCCCAGCATCTGCACATTTATATGTGCTCCTGTAGGGAAGGAGGAGTCCCCGCTTGTCCTGGGCCTGTGTGTGCTGTGAACACAGCAGGCACTCCCTAAATGGTGGTGGTGGTGGTTGTGGGCTGAGGAGGGCCAGGGTCTGGCCTGGCTCAGGGTGTGCCTGCAGCCCTGGAGACAGCGTTAATGATTAACTGCGGATAGAGATGGGAGCCCTGTGGCAGGGCTGAGGACCTGCAGAGGGGCGTGCTGGGCTGGGTGTGCTGGGGTGGGTGGGGCGGCGCGGCAGACCTGAGCCAGCCCACTTGACTTTCTACTCTGTAACCAGGGGCAGTGGTATGTGGGGACAGGAGGCCTGAGGAAGCCCCGCTGGCCTCTCCCCTGCTCTTGCTCTGACCGGGGACTCTGGGTGCTTGGGAACATGGCTCTTGCTGTCCCTTTTGTTTCCTGTGACAACTCTGTCCCCTGGTTGTACTGACCAGAGGACACTGGAAGCCCCCTACCCTTGGAGCAGTGCTGTGGCCGTACGTGCCTGGTCAGTGCTGCTGTTCTCTGCCTGGGGTCCTCCCAAGAAGACTGGGGTCTGAGAGGTGTATCCAGGGCTGTGTCAGACCCCATCTTCCCACATAGCAAAGGCCATCCTTATCTGGCCTCAGGCCACAGAACAGGTTGTGCCGGTCCCTGTGTCTCCTGGGAGATAGGCCAGGCCTGCCTAGCTCAGTGGGCTGCACCGCCCACTCCCACATGCTGGCCGCTCGGCCCCAGTGACGCTGGCCATGGTGCTCTGGGCTGCGCCTGGGCCACAGGGAGGTGGCAGGGTGCCCGGGAGCACATCGGCCACTAGCTCCAGGCGGACACCACCATTCTGGTTTGGTGTCTGTGATTTTTGGTTAATTTGCATTTTTCAAACAGCAAATCACTTTCACCTGGTGACTTTCACTTGGTCCACACGTCAAGCTCCATAAGAAGGTGCGTGCTGGAGCTTGAGCTGTTCCCCGACTGGCACACGGGCCACGCAGAAGCTCCACGTGTGTCCCAGGAATAAAGGCGGAAGGAAAGCACCCAGCCTCCTGGCTCGGTGGCCAGCGGTCTCCTCTAACGCCTGTGCTTCCACATTCTCTGCTCAGCATAAACCACAGGACATGCACCCAAAACGCTGCTGAACCTGCACAGACGGTTGTGCTTAAGAAACCCCAGGCTACTGATCGTGTGCGGCCCCCGGCCTCCCAGGGCTGTCTATGGGCGAGCTGTGACCCCTGCTGAAAATGGCCCAGAACCCTGGTGGGCATAGGGTGTGAGCCTGGAGCCGGTGGGCCTTGGCCAAGGGGAGGGTACAGGTTTTGAGACACGGCCCGTCATGGGGAATGTGAGGGTGTGAGGGACTGGCCCAGACACTGCCCTGCCCTGCATCCTGGAGGCTGAGCCAGGTGGTCTGTCTGTGAGCCCCTAGTGGGCTTCACAGAGGGGCCAGGGTTCCAGGAGCAAGAGCCCAGGCATAGGATCTGGGCTGGAAGTGTGACCTGGCCATGTGGGGGCTGGGGCTGGGCCCGGCCTGCCGAGCACCGCGTGTGGGGCCTAACAGTGTCACTTGGACCTCCGGGGACCGCTGAGGCCACACTGTTGGTGGTGCCAGTGGGGGCTGAGTTTGCCGGGGGCACTGTGAGTCCATGCGTGGCCCATCTCTCAGACAGATGGGGGTGGGGGCTGAGACCGCAGACATTTGGGTTCAGTGAGGAGAGCCAGGGAGAGGGCAGGCTTCGGCCCAGGAACTCCTTGTGGCTGCTTCCTGGTCTCCAGGTGGGGAAACTGAGGCACAGAGAGGGGAAGTGCTTTACCCACAGCCATGGGGCAGGGGTGCGGAGCTGAGCCGGGGCCTGCCCTGTGACAATGAGGGGCTGCCTGGAAGCTGCATGGATTCCTGTTCCTCCCACAGAGTCCCACAGCTGTGGGCAAGGGCTGCTCCCTCGGGGGAGGTGGACGCAGAGGCCCTGAAAGCAGCGTCGCTGGCCCCTCGGTCCACGTGGGTGCCCGCCACCTGTCCAGGCCCTGTCTGGGGGCCAGCAGCTCCTCAGGCCCTGCCATGGCTGGAGCAGGGCTTGCACCTGGCCTGCTTTGGCTCTGGGAAGGGTTCCACGTCCTCTGCCTGTGCTTCTGCCCCTCACGGGCCCCTGCCCAGTGGCTTGCTGGCCTCGGGGTCGGGGCTGTTACAGCAGGAGTCACCGGCCCTCTTTCCCATCCCCTCCCTCCCGGCTGCTTGGGCCTGTCAGTTCTTGGCTCAGGTTTCCAAGGCCTTCCTGTCCTTGCCGTGGCTACGCCGCATGCCCGCGCCTCCGCACGTGCTGCGCACCTTCGCGTTTGGGGCCTGGTGCCGGCTGCCCTTTGCCTGGAGGGGTCTCCCAGGGTCCCTGTGAGTCACCGCACAGTCCTGCAGCAGGGAGTCAGACCCACACTAGACCCTCCTTCCCGACTAGGCTCTGGTGCCCCAGCTGTCCTTACGGGGAGGTCTGTCGCCAGACTTCCGCCATATCCCGCCTTTGTGTGATTGCTTCTCTAGAGAAAGAGAAGTGCCCAGAACTGGCCCTGCTGTCTGTGGCTGGCAGTTTTAAGGCTCCTGATGGTCGTGAGGGTCTGTTCCCTGCCGAGGGGCCCGTGTTGCGTATTTACCCGGGCTTGTGTTTTTGTCACTCTGGAAGCCTCGTTTCACTGTGTTTTCTGGCTGGTTGTTGCTGTTTGTCTTCCCACCTGACATCTCTACCTGGGCACTTTGTTGGATTCTCTCCTCAGCACAGGCAGTTTCTAGGGGACTCATAGGGGGTCGTCATTGGCCCTGCTGGCGTCTGCACATGGCTGTGACGTTGCTGCTTCCCTGCGGCTGCGCTGGATTTGTGAGTGTGTCCAGAGCGTGAGGATTGGTGTTGCTGTTTGTGGGTATCTGTGTCCCTCCCTCCTTCCCTGTTTCCCTGCATTCTGATGGGCGCTCTGTCTTGCACGGGACCCATCTCTGGTCCAGCATCAGGTAGGGGTGACCCTGCTCACCCAGCTTGTGCCGCCGCCCCGCGCTTCCTTCCCAGGCCCTGCGGTGTCCTGTGTTGCTGTCAGGCTGTCCTTGAACTCCGGACGTGGCCCTAGCGGGCCGTGTTGGTGGAGTCTCATTTCGGGTTGTTTGCCGACGGTTCGGATTTTTGCCACCCTGTTTCTAGTAAAGTTAGTCTGGTAGTCTTGCTTCCGCTGGTTTTGCTGCATTTTGGTTGGGAACTTTTCATTTTTTTCTGTAACGTCAAAATGGCATAAGAATTAACCACTTTCTCAGCACCTGGACAGAACACTCGGGTCCCAGCACTCCAGCCCATTTACTGGTGACCGGTTATAGACCCCAAGTCAGCATGGTTTGGGGTGGGGACACGGGTAATGAGGGAGGGGTCATGGGACCACCTCGCTAGGAGTGGAGGCTGGGGGAGAGGAGCCCGGGGTGGCCTGGCTGGGTCAGGAGGGCCCTCTAAGTAGGAGGACCACAGAGCTGGGCCAAGGTCCCAGGGCAGACCCAGTCTGGCTGCCCTGAGTCAGAGGCAGCCACGGGAGGAGCCCAGCCCACCTGAGTCTCCAGGAGTCCCTGAGTGACCCGTGTCCCAGGCTGCCCCCTCCCTCCGGACTCCCCCCCCATACTCCCCTACCCAGATGGCACCAGGACCCCCTCTGGCCTCAGCTCGTGCTTTCAGGAGCCCACAGGCCTGACCACCCTTCAGTGCCCCCTCCCTCCGGACTCCCCCTCCATACTCCCCTACCCAGATGGCACCAGGACCCCCTCTGGCCTCAGCTCCTGCTTTCAGGAGCCCACAGGCCTGACCACCCTTCCGTGCCCCTAGGCCTCCTGCCCCTGTCTAGATGAGCTGAGTGAGTGGCCCCAGGCTAGAATCCAGGCTCTGGGCCTCGGGACCCCTAGGGCGCCGCCTCACACCTGCTGAGGCAACCCCGGGCTGGGGATCTAACCCTTCTTAGTGGCCCAGGGTCAGGCCCTGACTCCTGCCATGTGGCCCATGACAAAGCCATTTGTCCCTAAATAAGGGTGAGCATCTAAGCAGCCCCCAGGTCCCTGAGGGAGGGCCAGGGCTTGTGGCGTGCGATGTGTGTGTTTGTGCCACGCATGTGCCTCCCCTAGAGACCCCTCGGGCCTGGTGTCCTCCCCGGCCCCACCCCAGGAGTGTATACCATCTGAAGTGGTCGTGTGGCAGCAGCTGGGAGGCCCATTGCTGAGCCTGGCCTGCACCCCTGGGAGAGCTGGGGGGCCCGTCACAGCCTGGCTGACTGCACCCCGGGAGAGCTGGCCCACAGGGCCTCTGGGGAGGGTGCCTGCTGTTACTTTGGGAGCCTGGGGAGGTGGCTGGCGGGGAGAGCCGGCCGTCCAGATCTGTCAAGCCCCACAGCTACGTGCCCCCTGTGTGGGTGTGGGTCTCTCTCCGGGCCCCTCGCTCACAGTGAGGCCTGTGCGGGGGGCATGGGGCCGGGGGCTGTGTTGGGATGTGACAGCAGTCGGAATGTTCCAGTGGGGAGGCCTGCGGGACCCACAGGCCCCCAGCCACCCTTGCAGAGGCGCTGCAGCAGCCACCTGCCTGTCAGACACCTTCTGGCCAATCCTGGCTGGAGGCTGAGCTACAGGCTGTCGAGGACCGCAGCAGAGTGGATCTGTGGCTGCCGACCCCTCCCGGCCCCTAGCCCTCCACTCTCGTCCTACAGACCTTCCAGGGAAATGAGGAGGATGGGCCATCCCCACACACCTGTCCTGGGCTGCCCCCACCACCCCCATGTGGGGATGTGGGTCATGGAAGTCTGGGTTCTCCTGCTCTACAGCCTGGAATGTCCAGATCCCCTGGGAGCTTTGGGAGGTACCGGGGCCCCTTGAGGTGCTACTGCACAGGGCCCCCCATCCTGGTCAGCAGGCGGCCCTGGGTGGGCCTTGCAGAGCTGGATGGGGCTGTGCTTGGGTGGCCGCCAACCTGTTCTAGGGGAGGGAGGCCGGAGGCTGAAGAACCGTCAGGTGCTGGTGTCCCCGTGGGCCAGGACAGCTGGAGGCGCAGCTGCAGCTACCCTGTGTGATGCGTGGAAACTGAGGCTTGGCCATGGTACTCACCCCACTGGGGGCTGGGCAGAGAGGCCGACAACCCCAGCCAGGTCCCGTGGCTACCTGCCCATGCTCCCATCTGCTCAGCGGGTTTCCTCCGCCCTCACCACGGCAGGCTGGGCCCCTTCTGCCTGTGTATGTGACCAAGGGTACCTGCCACCTCTGCTGTCCCCTGGGACAGTGCTCTGCAAGGCCTCCAGGAGCTTGAGTGGTCAGACTGGTCCCTGGGACTGGTGGGCCTCATCCGGCCTCGGCAGCCGCCCCACCCGTTCCAGATCTACGCTCTGCCCAGGTCTTGCTGCTGCACAGTGGAGCCTCCAGGGCCGGCCAGGCAGGGATGGTGCCGGGCAGGGGTGGTGCCGGGCAGGGGTGGTGCTGGACCTCTGGGAGAGGCCAGGTGAGCTGCTGGCCAGCAGGGAAGGGCCGGCCAGGCAGGGGTGGTGCCAGGCAGGGGTGGTGCTGGATCTCTGGGAGAGGCCAGGTGAGCCGCTGGCCAGCAGGGAAGGGTTCTAAGCTGTTCTGCTTTCACTGACAGACTCTATAAGCATTTATTGAGCACTGGCTGTGTGCCAGGCCCTGGGCCAGCCCCCAAGATACACCCACGGGCCCCGTTGCCAGTGAGTATTGGGATGGCAGTAAAGAGGCTGTCGTCGGAGACTAGGAGTCACAGAGGAGGCCATGAGGGCTTCTGGGGAGGAGTGCAGGCTGTGAGGGGCAGCACCGTGGCGTGGCGGTTCCCGAGAGCCCGTCAGGAAGGGCACGTGTAGCAGGTGGTACAGGTTTGGGGTGCCGGTGGCAGGCAGGCTGGAGACGGCTGGGGGCTGTGGCTGGGGGGCTGCAGGGCTGGGGGGTGGGGCGCTGCGCAGTACCTAAACTCCATGAGATCAGGTGCTCTGGGGACTCAGGGCAAATGGGGTACTTGGTTCCACGTACCTGTGGAGGACGGCAGGCGCCCTCAGGAGTGTGAGGGACAGAACGGCCTCTGAGCCCCAGCTCCGTTGGCGCAGCAGAGCTGTGCTGATCTGGTTTGTGAGCTGGCCTGTGGGGTGGATGGGGTTCCCCAGAGCTGTGCTGGCGTCAGGGAGGAGGCTGGGTGGGCTACCAGGCTCTCTGCAGCCCAGACGGGTGTGAAGGTCTCCACGCCCGTCTTCCCAGCCCACGTGTGTACCATGTGCGTGCACCCGGGACCCTCTGGCCGGAATCCGTGGTGTCTGGCTCAGGAGGCGCCGGCACTGCCCTCTGGACTCTGCGGGAGCCATCAAGCATCTGGGGCTGGGAGCCGCATGCCGTGACCCTGCCCCACTGAGGCCAGAGGGACACCTGCCCAGTCTGTGGCCGCCACCTTCCCTCTGTTGAGAACTTGGTCCTGGCTGGGCGGCTTTAGGGAGCAGAGCGGCCGAGTGTGTCCCAGGCTTACGCGCGGCCCCACCACCGAGCCTTGCTGATGAGCGGCCGTGACAGTGACAGAAAGGCAGCGGGGCCCGGCTCCAGGCCCAGGCGCAGCTCCAGGGCTTCATGTGCGTGGCACCTGCTCCTCTCGGCAGCCCCCACTGTGGGTGCTGTGCTGTCCCCATGCTGCACGTGAGGAACCTGACGCACAGAGCCGTGCAGTCGCTTCCCGTGTCTACACTGCTGGCGAGTGGCTGAGCAGGATCAGAACTCAGGCAAGGGCTGGAGGCTGGGGCTGCCCCTCTCTGGCCTGGGCTCATGGGGCCGGCCTCTCTGCTCCCTGTCCTCTGTCCCCCATAGGGCCAGCCGGTCCTGCTGTGTGTCCAGACCAGCCTCCAGGGAGTCCTGGCCCTGTCGCCATCCCCTGTCCTGGCCCCTCCACCCACCCAGTCCGTAGTTTCCTGAATCCGACCTCATCCAGCTGCTGTCCTGCCTGGGAACCCAGGGCCCTGCAGACTCCATCCAGCCCGGGACAGCCCATTCACACCCTTACAGGGATCCCAGGCCCTGCAGACTCCGTCCAGCCTGGAACAGTCTCTGTCCTCACAGGGAGCTCAGGCCCTGCCACAGCCCCACCCTCTCTAACCTCTCCTGCCGCAGTGTCCCCCACAGCCCTTGGCCCCTGCCCCAGTTGCTGCTGCTCATACCGCAGCAGGCCTCTGGCTGTCCTCGGCCAGACCCTCATCCCATGCCTCACTCGCCTGCCCCTCGCACCCTGTCCTGTGGCCGGCGTGGCTGCGTGCCTCTCCCCAGGGACCATGTGGCCAGGAGCTGGGCGGGGAAGGAGCCCAAGGGGCCTGCAGCGACTGCCAGGGAGGGGACCCTGATGTGGACCGGGCCCCTGACGTGGACTGGACTGGGTGGGGGCTACATTGGTCCCCCTGCAACTCTGCTCCCTGGGGCCCTGAGGTCAGAAGTGGGTCGGCCTCGTGGTCCTGTTCACTCTGGGAGCCCAGCCCCTACTAGCCCCTAGCCCCGGGGGTCGTCAGTTCTGTGGGCACAGCTGGACTAGAATTCCGGGATAAAGCTGGGGCCGAGTGGCGGCTGCCCCTGTGGTCCTCGCGCCCCAGGCCTGTGGCTTTAGCAACACCTGGCTAGCGTGGGCCCGGGCCGCCCTCCCCATGGCTGAGGAAGAAGCTCTGTGTGTCCCAGGCTGCTGCGTGGGATCGCCAGTGGCAGCTGTCAGCAGGGGTTATGGCCGGGGGAGGGGCTTCCAGGGCCAGGAGCCTCAGAGACCAGTGTGGGCTGACAAAGCCCAGCCCCAGTGCTTGGTGCGCTGGGTGCCCTCACTGCCGTCATGAGTTCACAGGGGCCAGTGTGGGCCATGGAAATGAAGCCTGAGCCTGCCTTCCGCTCGGGGCCCAAGGCCTTGGACAGGAGTGAGAGGGGCTGCCGTGAGCAAATACACGGCCCATTCCTGTGCAGGGGCCAGTGAGGGGAGGGGCCAGAACAGGGGCCGCTGGAGAGGGTGGGACCCCAGTGGTGAATTCCTCGTCCCAGCAGCGCTGGCCACACAGCAGGGCCCAGCATGCAGGGTGGCTGAGCAGGAGCTGGCGGGGAGCAGGACACCCAGGCCCGTGGCTCCTCTCCTTCCTTCGACTGCCCAGATCTCAGCTCACAGGGTCCTGCCCTGCGTTCCCCCTTTGGGGACAGCCTCACCTGCCCAGTGTCTCCAGCACCTGGCTTCTTTCTGTTGTCTTCCTCTAAATCTAAATCCAAATGACTTGCCTTTCCTTTTATTCTTTTCGTTATTGTGAGGAAGTCTGTTTGTACAGAGAGTGCATGGACTGGACATATGTTCGTTTTGAAGAGTTGACCTCCCGGGTCTGAGTGATGCGTCCCACTCAGTGTGTTGACCACCATCCCGATGCGTCCTCATGCCCCAACCTGCGGCAGCCCCCCATTTCCTTAGGGACAGAGGGGGCAGCTGCCTGCTTTCCCCCACCTGCCAGCATTGGTGTGGTCCGTCCTTCTGGGGGCCCTTCTAGAATCCTTGGCAGACCCCACTGGTGGCCGGGGCAGGCTCCAGCCCTTTGTCACCTCCCTCCTGGCAAACTGCCACCCTGGGCCATCTTCCCTGGTGCCGCCTCAACCCTCCACCCCCGGCCCTCATGGCCACCCAGAGGAATCCTGCGGAAGGCCTTTGGTTTGAAGGGTGAGACTGCGGGCCACAGCCAGGTGTGATCCGTGGTCTTCCAGTAAATCGGAGCTGGAGGGAGGAACGTCCGAGTGCACAGCAGGACTGACCTCCAGGCCTGGCACCTGACAGTGGCCTCCCAGTCGGGCTGGTCAGAGGGTGATTGGGCAGCCTCTTTCAGCCTCCAGGCTCAGCCCCTATCAGACGGTTCTCCAGGCGTGGCTGGACTGGAACCCTGGGATAAAACCAGGGCCAAGCAGTAGCTCCACTGCAGTCCTCACACCAGCCTGCCCCTCACACCATCCCCCACCTCCCTGCTTCAGGCCTCAAGCCCGCTGTCCCCATGCCTGCCTGTCCCCGCCCCCTCCTGTCCCCGCCCCCTCCTGTCCCCGCCCCCTCCTGTCCCCGCCCTCTCCTGTCCCCGCCCCTCCTGTCCCCGCCCCCTCCTGTCCCCGCCCTCTCCTGTCCCCGCCCCCTCCTGTTCTCGCCCCCTCCTGTCCCCGCCCTCTCCTGTCCCCGCCCTCTCCTGTCCACCTGCTGTGCCCCCTGCATTCACACCCGTCCTGGCACCACTCCATCCCAGGCAGCACTGCTGTTCTCCATGACACCGTCACCAATGGTCTGGGTCTCCGACTTGTCTGCAGGTAGCTCTTCCCGGCCCGCACAGGGCCAGGCCACAGCTTCCACAGCTCCCAAGGGGTGGGGTGCAGCAGTAACGGCCAAGCTGGGCCTCACAGTGCCCCGCCTCCCACCCCACCCCCCAGGAGCCCTGACCCTACCTCCCTGCCCCTAGAGTGCAGCCACGTGCCGTCACTGGGTGCTTGGGAATCTCAGCCAGCCCCGAGAGGCAGCAGCCACCATGCTTGTGGTGGTCCTGCAGGGGCAGCCCAGCTCCCAGCTGCTGGTCCCTTGCTAGGCGAGAGCCGCAAGCCCGCAGGACCACATCCTGGAGGCCATGGGAGCAGCTGGGCATGACCTGGAGGCCTCTGGAACAAGTGAGGTGTCAGTGAGGCTTGCCGGGGCAGTCTCTGTGGGTGCGTGATGTGGGGTCCCCATGAGAAAAAACCGGCCAAGGCGACATTGGACATGGGACGCCCTGGGTGGGGGGAGATGTGGGGGCTGTCGCCCACCAAGTGAGTGTGAGCCAAGGGGGAGATGGGTCATGGTGGGAAAGGGTCCCGTTCCCACCTTCGCAGCTGGAGGGGTAATTAGACCCAGTCCCCACACGGGGCCATGGGTGGGGCTCCCTGTAGGGTCTCCTGTGCCAGTTTCTGTTCAGCTTTTGACCCAAGGCAGAGAGGATGTCGGGGCACAGGCCACCACAGGTCCCGGGTATGGGGGGCAGCCATGCCAGCTGGGCACTGAGCGGATGCTCAGGTGCTCTGCAGGGAGAGCTGTGGGGTTTGCACCCAGACTGAACACAGTTGAGAGTCAGAGGCTCTGGGCTTTGGGCCTGAGCTCTTGGAATGACAGAGACAGGCCTGACGAAGGTGTGAGCCAACAAGGTTCTGGGAGCCAAGCAGCTGCAGCCTCCCTCAGCCTCCTGCCCCCACTGGAGAGCAGCTTCCAACCCATCCGAGAAGACCCCCGGGGGCTCCCTCAGCCCCCTGCCCCCATGGAGAGCAGCTTCCGACCCATCTGAGAAGATCCCTGGGGGTTCCAGGCCTGACTTTGCCCAGGGGAACATGGTCATCACTCTAGGTGGGAAGCAGAGGGGCCTGCCAAGGAGGTGAGGTCTTGGGTAGGCGGTTCTCCAGAGCCTCCTGCCTGGTGCCAAGGAGGGGAGAGGCCCTTGCTGTGGTTTCAGGAGCAGGGCGTGGCCACCTGGCTGCAGGGGGTGGGCCAGGCCTTGGTGCAAACAGGCAGCCCCGTCCCAAAGAGGGGGCAGCAGGGCTCTGTGTGTGCTGAGGTAGAATTATTTTTTCTCTCCGTGTCTGGTTCACTGTAGTGATTACGAATGTTATTGGTGCTGTATAGTAATGACATTAAGAGAGCCAAAAGCAGTCGCATAGAATTGCTACAGAAAAATCTGTCTAGCAATGTCACGGCAGCCTGCGCCCAGCCCTGGTGGTCCTCCTGGGAGGGGAGCAGGGAGGTCTGGGGCCCTAGCCACTACTGGGGGTGCTGGCGCCACTGCAGGGCAGTGGCGTTGCGCAGGGAGGGCCTCCACTGCGCCTTCCTGGAGGGCCCCTGTGTGCGCAGGTGTGGTGCCACGTGTGCTGACCCAGGTGTGCACTGCACACCTGTGGGGGGTTCAAGGCCTCTGCTGCCTCAGCCTAGCAGGGGTTCCTGCAGCTGGGACAGTGGCCTGAGGCGGCCCTGGCTGGCGGCCCTGGCTGGCACCCCAGGGCTGGGCTGGGTGGTGGGTGGTGCTGGGGACAGCTCCTGGAGCCTTTCCAGGCCTCTCTGCGTCTCTTGTGTCTTCATTCGACACTGGGGTGGTCACTGCGACCAACTCATAGGGTCCTGTTTGTGTGGATTAGATAAGCGGGGCCCAGGCCAGGCACGGTGGCTCACGCCTGTAATCCCAGCACTCTGGGGGGCCGAGGTGGGCGGATCACCTGAGGTCAGGAGTTTGAGACCAGCCTGGCCAACATGGTGAAATCCTGTCTCTAGTAAAAACACAAAAAAATTTAGCTGGGCGTGGTGACCTGTAATCCCGGCTACTCAGGAGGCTGAGGCAGGAGAATTGTTTAAACCCGGGAGGCAGAGGTTGCAGTGAGCCAAGATCGTGCCACTGCACTCCAGCCTGGGCAGCACAGTGAGACTCCATCTCAAAAACAAAGATAAGCGGGGCCTGTCCCACCACTTACCAGAGCACCTGGCACAGACCTCACTGCGGTGAACACGATGACGTGGGTGAGCGCGGCTGCCGCTGGTCTCCTTGGCTTGGTGCAGGGCCCCCATCCGGAGCTCATGTCACTTCCCCGTGCGAACCTTCTGGGCCCTTCCTTCCATGGAGCCCAGGCATCCTTGGTGTGGTGGTTGGCACCGCCCATGGGGTGGGGCTGTTGCCTAGCTTACAAATGAGGACACTGGGGCTGCCCAGGGCACGCACTGTTCCTCAGTCCCTGGGGACTGCCCCCCGTCTGGCCTGGACTCCTGTCCCGGCCCCACCCCCACCCGTGGTCTGCCCCAAGGGGAACTCCGGTCCTCACAGGAGCGGGGGTGACCGCGCTGCTGCCTGTCATGGTGGCCTTGGACGGGACGCTGTATGGTCTCTGAGCTGCACCACCAACCCCTCAGGTGTACGTGGAGTGACTGAGCGACTGGGCAGAGTGGGGTGTTGGGTGCAGCGGTGGGGCTGGCAATGGCCCCTGCCTGGGCCTCCTTGGTCATGCCTCTCTCAGCAGCTGGGCAGGGCAGTGCTGTGGCGTTGCTGTGGGGCCTCTGAAACCTGCCAGGCGAAGCCCACAGGGCCAGCCTTACCCTGGAAAGCCCCGGAGTGACCAGCAGAGGGGCCAGCCGCACGGCTCTCCCAGGCCTGGGTACCTTTCCCACCGTCTTAAGGTAGCAGGCGAAGCGCTGGCTGGCATCTCAAGAGCAGAGTGCTGGGACAGCCCTCCCAGAGCTTCCTGGGAATGGCCTCTGTTCTCTGCAGTGAGCGTGGCTGCAGTGCTGGCTGGGGGTGTGTGGGTGCAGGGGCTGCGCCTGGAGCCGGAGATGTCGGAGGCCTCTCCTGCTCGGTGTGGGCACCCACCCCATGCTGTCTGTTCTCTAGAATGTTCGCTCAGCAGCGCTTGTGAGCCCCGTCTGGGGCTGAGCAGGGGGCAGGACAGATGGACATTCTGGTGGGGGTCAGACGGGACAGGAAACTGCCTTATACTTGGTGTGACTGTGGCCGGGGCGGGGAGGGAGCTGGAGGGTGGGTCTGTGGATGGGAGGAGGGGCCGGCAGAAATCTTTATATTTTTTTGAAAGCAGAGTAACACTAGAGCAGGTTTACAGAAAATGTGGTAAATTTAAACAATTTGCCCTTGACACATGCGTCCTTCTGGCCAGCTGTGAACACTGTGGCGATGGGGAGAGGTGTGGAGCGGGACTGGGGGAGCGTCTGTGCCCCGAGGGTACCACCCGGTCCTGCCTCCTCAGATCTGCCCTCTGCCTGTCCCCTCTGACTCTTTGCCCAGTAGAAAGACAAATCCCAGCACAGTGGTGCCCTGCGTGGCAGGCTGCCCTTGCAGGTTTCCTGGTTACTGTGAAAGGTAACACCTTGATTTGTTCCTGCTTTTGATCCAGCGCTGCAAACAGCCGTTCTCTGGGCTGCAGCCTTTGATTCATCCAGGCTGAGACCCTCAGAGCTCACTGGGAACCGTTTCTGCAGTGTTAGCAGATTGCGTCCACAGCTGCCTGGGATGGGCAGCCCTGACAGATCCTGGGTGGGCGAGCAGGAACTCTGGAGGCCATGGGCTCTCGGGCTTGTGCAGGAGCAGGCCGCTCACAGCAGGGCTCTGGGCCTTGAGTGGTGGCTCTGCAGAGAGCACATGGCGGGAGCTGGGCCTCGGGCAGGCAAGGAGTCTTCCTGGAGCCGGAAACAGCAAAGAGTTGGAGTGACAGGATCAGCCCTCGTGGGCAGGGGGCCCGGAAACGCTGCTGGGCCTCTCAGGGCCTCCAGCTCAGACTGGTGGGGGTGGCGCTTGTGTCATGGGGCGGGCGCCCAGCCGGGGAGGGCGTGGCCGGCACCACCATGGCTCTTGTCTCTGTCGTCTGTCCTTACCGGAGGGACAGCCAAGGTCCTTCTCCCCAGGGACACCATGGCTCTATGCGGGGGCGGGTTCTCCTCAGGGACACTGTGGCCCTCCGTGGGGGCGGATCCTCCCCAGTGGCTTCCCAGGGTCCTTGGCAGCAGCTCTGACATGGGTTCTGTCCTGGGCTTCACTGCTGCTGTTTTCCTCACAGCTGTGCCCTCCCCGAGAGGGTTCTGTCCTTTCGTGGACGCTTCTCCCTGGCCGGCTGGCTCCTCTGGACCCTAAACTTGATGCGCCGTATCTGTCTGCACCAGCCCTGGTGCCAGGAGCTGAGCCAGCATACAGAAGGTGCTTACTAGTGGTTTATCGAGTGTGGAGGTGGGGACCCCAGAACCTGGGGCTGCCCGATGTCCACCGGCAGGGTGGAGGCTGGAGTGTCCTGGGGCTGTCCGCAGGCTAGAAGGTGCTCTGAAGGAGTCGAGATGGGACGAGAGGGGACCAGGGGAGGCCAGCAGGTTTACAGGGGGCCTGGGGGTGTCCCCAGGGTCTGGTAGCCCAAAGGTGAACACGGGGAAGCATCTCTGTCCCAAATCCACAGACCCGTCCGGGAGCACTGGCCAGAACCCCTCAGGCCCTCTGGAATATGGTGTCACCTGGAGGAGCACTTCCTGTGGGCTGTCACCTGGGGGAGCACTTCTTGTGGGGCCTGGGTGTCCCCTGGAGAGGCTCCTGTGGTCCCTGGCCCCCACTGCAGGGCACTCGCTCTTGAAAGGTAGCCCTGGTCTCAGCAGGGCTCAGAGGGGCAGTCCTGGGCAGCCCTGGGCTGGTCTCCTGTGAAGCTTACTGGAGACTCCCTGCTGGACTAAGCTTTTTCTCGTCTGGCCCCTTCGATGGCTGAGCCCTGGGAAACTCCCATCCCCCATCCCGCAGCAGCATCTCACCTGCCATCTTCCTTCCCCTCCCATCCCCCGTCCCACAGCAGCCATCTTCCTTTCTCTCTGAGGTGCCCCTCCCAAGTGGGGAGGCTCCTTCCCAAGAGCTGCTCAGGTGGGTGCTGTCCCAGGTGCTGTCCTGGGCCCAAGGCCCTGGGATCCCGCCAATTAACTGGCGTTTCCCTGTCTCCCTGCAGAAGGATATGGCCCTGAAGCCACATGAGCGGAAGGAGAAGTGGGAGCGTCGTCTCATCAAGAAGCCCCGGGAGTCGGAAACCTGCCCCCCCGCGGAGCCCAGTGAGAACAGGCGGCCCCTGGAGGCAGGCAGCCCCGGGCAGGACCTCGAGCCCGCCTGCGATGGGGCGAGGAAGATCCCACTGCAGCCCTCCAAGCAGGTGAGCAGGTCCCTCCCTGACCAGAAGCTCTGCGGCGGGTCAGTGCTCACTGCCCCAGGGCCATGCCAGCACCTGGACACCACGCCACGTGGCCCCCGGGCCTGCCTGGCAGCGCGCCCATCGTTGTCAGGCTTGGGGTGCAGGACACGTGGACAGGGCTGGGGCCTAGCAGAGGCAGGAGCTGGCTGGGTCACGGAGGGGCCGTGACGTGCCCAGGGCCACAGCAGGAGAGGTGCCTGTCTGGGGCAGCAAGGCGCGCGTTCCGGGCTGGGGCGCCAAGCTGATAGGCCGGCCCCGTTTCCCTGCCGTGTCCATCAGGCTCCGCCGACTACAGGTGTCCAGAGTGTCTATAAGGAGGGGGTCCAGGCTCATTGCCGAGAGCTGTCCTGTCCACACGCAGCGCCATCCGCTCCGTGTGCGGCGTGGGGAAGGGAATACTTGGTCCCGGCAGTGGCTGCAGGCACGTGACTGTGGTCAGTGGTCAGGTGCGTGGCCCAGCTGGGAACAGGGCTCTGCCTGCCCTGCCCAGGGGCCTCCTGCCCAGGAGGGGCTGTCAGAGCAGGTGGGGGCTTCCCCAGCGCGTGGGGCTCTGTCCTGGGTGCGGCTCAGCCTGCAGCTGCTTCCTCCGCGGGGGTCCGCTGGTGTGCGCCTTCCTTCCAGGGTGGGGCTCTGCGCGGTGTCCTCGGCTCCCCTCGGCCCCCTTGGGAATTGGGCTGCTGGAGAAGGGCAGCATGCCTCCTGGGCCCGGGCTGGACGGGGGTTCCGCGGGCGGTGACACCTGCCCAGGTGGACACGTGCTCTTTCTTCCATGCAGGTGTGCTCCCCAGAAGGGGGGCCGCTCCCAGCCAGCCACTGGGACCAGAACGGCCCGGCCCAGCGCCAGCAACAGCTCCAGCCCAGCCAGCCCAGCCAGCCCCAGGGGTCCCTCCCAGCCCCGTCGGCACTCCCGGACCCTGGGCAGCCCTGCCAGCCCTCCCAGCGGCCACTCCTGGGTCAGCGCAGCTGGCCCCAGCGGTCACTTCTGGGCCTGAAACAGCCCTGCCAGCCCCGGCGGTCACTTCTGGGCCCCGGTCAGCCCTGCCGGCCCCAGCGGCTCCTTCCATCCCCAGATCAGCTCTGCCAGCCCCAGCGGTCACGCCCGGCCCAGCCCTGCCGGCCGCATTGGGCACTCCCAGGCCCCAGGCAGTGCTGCAGGCGCCTGCGGTCCCTGCTGACCCCGTGTCACCACTGCCGGCGCCTGCGGTCCCTCCTGGCCCCACGGTCCCTCCTGGTCCCCTGCCTCTACTGCCGGCGCCTGCGGTTCCTCCTGGCCCCAAGGCACCGCTGCAGGCGCCTGCGGTCCCTGCTGACCCTGTGGCACCGCTGCCGGCCCCTGCGGCCGTGGGCCAGCCCGTGTCACTGTGGCCAGCCCGGTAGGGCATCCTCAGGACAGCGCAGCCGGCCCCTGTGGTCGCTGCTAGCCCAGTGCCAGCGGTACCAGCCCCCGCGGCCACTCCTCACCCTCCGACCACGCCGACGGCCCGCCAGCTTCCTCCCAGGACAGTGCTGCTGCCCCCGGCGGGCCTTCCTAGCCCCGTGTCAGTACGGCCAGCCCCGAAGGTCCCTGCTGGGCCAGCCCAGCCGCCCCCGGCGGTCGCTGCTGCGCCCCAGGCAGCCCCAGCGGTTAGTGGAAGCCCCAGAGCAGCCCGGCCCACTCACGCCTTCACTCCTGTGCCCGGGACGGCCGAGGCAGCAGAAGCAGCCGCTCATGGGCCCGGAGCAGCCCTGCCCACCCAAGCGGCCGCTCATGGGCCCAGAGCAGCCCTGCCAGCCCCTGCGGCCGCTCATGGGCCCCAACAAGCCCTGCAAACCCCAGCCGTTGCTCCCCATTCCCGATCGCCCTTCACTCCTGGGGCAGCCGGGCCCACCCTGCCGGCCTCTCCTGGGGCTCCTGTGCCAGCCGCGGCGGTCCCTGTTGGATCTGGTGCCGGCCCGTCAGCCCCGGCTCTCGCTCCTGGCCCTGGGCCATCCCTGCCGGCCCCTGCGGTCCCGGTGGACCCGATCCTGTGCCCCCGGGATGGCCCGTCAGGCCCCATCTGTGAGCCCTGGAGCCTGATGCCTGCAGGCACCTCCCCATATGGGTTTTCCAGCCCACTCCAGTGTGATCTGCACCCTGGCAGGGCCCCGAGGGCCAAGGCCGCATTGCCCTTCGGGCTGGAGATGCTTTGCCGGACTAGCCTGAGGCCTTGTCTAGACAGGGCTGGGCTGTTTGTCTTTGGAAATTGAGGCTCGGCCAGAGGCAGAGCCCCTACAGTGCCGTGATCAGGCTGAGGCTCACCACACCAGGAGGAGAGATGAACCCGCGTCTGCCTGCCGCCCCGCCATGCTCCCTCTCCCCCCACTGGTGTCACAGTGCCCCCACCCGCGTTGCTGCCTGTGGTGTGCGTGCCCTGGGAGGGGAACACAGCCCCTGAGGGCGGGGACCTTGCTGGGGGCCCCTCAGCGTCTTTCTGTGCCTCTGAATTGCCAATACTGTCCTTGCATCTCTGAGTCTACGTGCACGCTTGCCCCTGGCGTGCCACCTGTGCGGAGCGTGTGAGCCTGGTGTGTGCGTGCTGTGTGTGCATGCGTGCGAGAGGGTGTGAGAGTGAGTGGCGTGCTGGGTATGAAGGATCTGTGGGGTGCTGCAGTTCCTGCAGAGTGGCCCAGTGGCGAATGGTGAAGGTGTGGGTTTCAGTCCAGGCCCTCCCCCTGGTAGTCAGGAGGTGCTGGTGTCCACCTCCAGGGCCCCCAAGCTACAGGGGGCACATGGGCCCATCTGGTGGGTCAGGACCTGCAGGGGACCCGGAGGCTCCCACCCCCACCTCTCAGGACTCTGCCTCCACCACCCCCGTGGGCATGCACTGAAGGGTTGCCTGCAGGGTCTCCAGGCGAGGGGGACCCCACAGGGTGGGCAGCGCCTTCTTCCGACTTCCCCACAGTGCCCTGCAGCGTCCCGTCTGGCTGTTGACCTACCTGTAGTCGGGCACACCTCACACTACAAGGCTACCCCTGGGCCCATCCCTGCCCCTTCCACGGCCCCCACCTGTGGTCAGGTGTTGCCACCCCCTCAGGACCTGGTCTCGAGGCAGCCCCACTCGAGTCTTCTGGAGTCCGAGGCACGCCACTCACCCAAAAGGGAGGGGGTGTTTGGGGGGGGCTCTGACTGTCTTCAGACCTCAGGGGAGCTGGGCAGGCTCTATCCAGTGGTCCTCCAGAGAGCAGCGTTGACCACCTGGACCCCTGCGCCGAGTGACAGGAGGCCCTGGTCCTGCAGGCCTGGTCTTGCCTAGCTGGGCTGCCTCAGGTGTCAGGAAGGGGATGGGTGTCCCTGGCTCCCAGGCCAGGCAGCTGCTGACCTCCAGCACCCCGCACTTGCTCATGAGGACCCCACCCCCGCAGGCCCTCCCGGGTCCTGACCAGCCTCTGGTGCAGCATCTGCTTTGGCCTCTGGGCCCCCTCGCTCCCCACCCACCCAGGCCCCTTCCTCCGGTGCTCACCTGGGGCCTCCATCCCAGAAGCGCAGGGCTTATTTTTCTGATTAAAGAAAATAAAAAGTGCCGTGCCACTATTTTTTATAACAGCATCAGCGTTTGTAATTTAAACAGACGAGCATGTGTCTTACGTGATTTATTCCCACAAACGGCTTTTGTGCTGGGCTTGGCTCGGGATTCATTGCATTCTGACCGAACAGAGGGGAGACCTGGAGCATCTGTTCCTGACCTTCCTGCCCACCCATCTGAGGCCTGGAATGGGGGTTTGTACTGTGCTCAGCATGGGGGGCACCGGCCTCCAGATCCCCCCACCGCAAGGCTACTGTGTGGGCCAGTGCAGCAGGGGTCGAGACCCCCCTCTCGGCTCATGCCTGGGGGGCACCCATCCCCAGGATCAGTGCCCTGGGGACTGGTGAGGGAGGGTGGTTCAGCTCAGAGTCCTCTGCATGGCCTGGGCACGCGTGAGGGAGCATGGTTCAGCCCAGCATCCTCTGCACAGCCTGTCAGGTGCTTGTGTTCTGCTCACGGAAGGCCGGGGCATGGAGGGGCCGAGTCCTGGCTGCAGCGCCCTGGCTGAGCTCCTGGCTGGACCTGGCACACTTGGGATGCGGGCTTGGAGGGCGATGCCATCTCAGAGTCACCCACACAAGCCATTGCCCCGCAGAGGGGCTGAAGTTGCCTTCAGACGTCCCTGTTGTCACGCGTGGGGGACAGTGATGATTTAAACAGTCTCCTGCCCTCTTTCCACGTTCAGGCCCTTGCCCCTACCCCCGGGCTCCTGTGAGTACAGAGGGGGCCGAGTGAGTACAGCCATGTCTGGGGCAGGCCCGAACGGGCTGAGGGAGTGGGGAGGGGCCATCCATGCTGGAGCTGAGCAGTGGCACTTGGCTGCCCCTTAATGGGGAAGGCCAGGCTGCCAGGGAGGGCTGAGGAGAGCTGGAAACTGCAGCCTGGGTCCCCGTGGCCAGCAGCTGGGGGTGCAGAGGACACCTGTGGAGGAAACATTCAGGACCCAGAGGGGCTCTCGAGGCCTGGCCATGACCCTGCAGCCTCCAGCTCGAACCCACTGTCTGCACTGGCCTGGGGTCGGGGTGCCGCTATGGGGAGGGCAGAGACACCAGGGCCCTACGGTGCTGGACATCCATGTTGTGTCCTGGGGCCCGCGCCCTGGTGGGGACACTGCTGCCAGGCGTCGCCCTGGGAAATGCAGATTTCGTGTGGCCAGATCTTTGATGTTTCTGAACAGCTGGGAATCCAGGTTTCTCTGGATTCGGCAATGTTGAAATGTTGGTGGTCAATTCCAATTTTTATGACTCACTGTGCTGACCAGAAGATGCAGCTGCGGGCCTGCGAGGCCTCCGGCAAGCGGGATTTGGCTCCCATCACAGGCAGCAGATTGGAGCCTGAGGCCTGGTTGGAACATGGCTTGTTCCCTTGTTTCTGGAAGGGGTTGGTACTCAGTGGGGCTGCGCCTGCCCAGGAAGATGGGCTTGTGTCCTGGCTGCTGTAGAGGGGGTGGGGGCAGCCCAGCCTGAAGGTTGAGGATGGAGGTGTCTTCTGGGGGGTGACAGTGGGGATCTGGGGGAGGCTGCCCGCTGCCCGACTAGAGAGACCCTGTTGCTGCCTCAGGAACCCCTCTGGAGACTGGGGCCTGCGTGCAGTGCTTTAGTGACCATCAGCCCTCTGGTCACCTCTGCGGGGGCCTCTGCCCACCTTGCTGTTGTTGGCATAGGCAGGCTGGTCCCCTCCCATCTGTAGAAGGGGTTATGGGGAGGGCGTGAGCCTTCTGGGAGAGGCCGAGGCATGTTCCTGCAGAGCCCACGGCAGACGAGGGCAGTGGTTGGTTGGTTGTTGGGGGAGGAGAAGGGGAGGTCGGGGTGGATTCCTGGAAGATGGGTGGCACTGAGACTGTGGCGGTGGGGCCAACCCCACGAGGGGCCTGGAGCTCTAAGGCCCTTGGGTCCTCCCCAGGTCAGGCCAAGTCCATGAGCCATCGCTGAGCAGCCCCCAGGGAGGGAGGGGTGTGAGCATGGGTGGGCTCCCGGCACCTGGCCCAGCATCCACGCCTGGTGTGTGGGCCTCTGCCTGCAGACCCTCTTCCGAGGGCCCCGTCTCTCTGGACCCCTCACTGCAGGTGAATAGCCACAGTCCCACCCCCAGGCCCTGCCCTGCGTGTTGGAAACACCACCTCCTGGGCCTTCCCCGTTTGCTCATTCGGGACCCTTCTCTGGGCACTGAGGACGATGAGCTCCGCCTCTGTTCTCGCGTCAGGGCTCGGCTCCTCCGTGTGTGGGGAGACAGGCTGGGATAGCATGCTGGGCGACTGTGGTGAGGGCAAAGATGCAGAGGGCATGAGTGGGGGGCTGGGGGGGGCGCCTGGATGTTCAGAGGCCAGAAGGCAGGACTACCCGCAGGTGCCCAAGGGAGACCCAGGGCCGCCCAGAAGTCCAGGGGAAGTCCTGGGGCCTCGGAGGGATCTGAGCAGGGCTGCGGCCTGACCCAGGATCTCTCTGGCCTCCCTGGCGTCTTCCCAGGTGGCCCAGGACCGCAGTACCAGACTGAGCTGGACTGGCATTGACCAGGCCGAGGCCACCAGCCATCCTCCTCCAGCCAGAAGCTGCAGTGATAGGGGACATCCCTAGCAGTTCACAAAGCTGTGGGGAGACCCCGAGGGGGGAGGGTTTCCACGCTGAGCCACAGGCCCGGCCACGGTGCAAAGCTGTGGGGGGACTCCGAGAAAGAAGGGTTTTCATGCTGAGCCACAGTCCCGGCCATGGTGCAGGGATTTGGCACGAAGCCTCTTCTGGGGCCGGTACACGACCTAGAGGGCTCCCTGGTGTACCCTGGGACCTGGCAGAGTGCAGCTTCTCATCCAGCAGGGGTGGGTAGGGCCCTGGACTCTCCTAGGGCAGCACTGTTTAATAGGAGTGTTGTGTGAGCCACATATAGAGTTAAGAAGAAATAAGTAAAATTCATTTTAATGAAGTATTGCGTTTCACTCCATGTACTTTGAAAATAGTATTTCAACAATGTAATCTATATAAAAATTATCAGATCTTTTTTACTCTTTTTTTTGTACTGAGTCTGGGAAAGCCAGCAGGTGTTTTACATTTACAACACTTGAGTTTAGACTGGCAGCTTCTGCGCCCAATAACCACAAGGCTGACAGCAGGGAGGTGTGGGGGGTCCAGAACAATATACCCTCTGTGAGTGCTTATCTCATGCCCATGCTGTTCCCAGGCGCCTGCTGTCTGTCTCCTCATCCTCTACCTCATCGGCTCTATGGTTTGAGGCCAGACCTCATGCATCAGGCCAGAGTGTCCTGCCGAGACCCAGGATGCACCCCTCACTTGGCACAGACAAACCAGACACACCAGCTTCTGTCTTTCCCCATTTCAGTGGGTGAACCTGGAACCACCCAGATGACTGGGCTAGAAGTTGACAGTCATTCTCCTCTCCTCACTCCCCTGTCCTCCCACCCAGCACACCCAGCCAGGCAGGTCCTTAGCTTCCACCTCCTGAATCTCTGACCTGAATTTCACTAGAAAATAAGGAATACTACATCAAAATTTATGGGATGCAGCTAAAGCAATGCTTAAAGGAAAACTAGCTTGTGCTTATATGGGAAAAGAAGAAAGGTCTAGAATCTTAAGGTTTTACCTTAAGAAACCAAAAAAAAAAAAAATGGAAGGTTTGTAAACCTATAAAGGAAAGCCGTAGTATAGACAAGAACAGAAATACAGAAATTAATGAGGCAGGCCAGGTGCGGTGGCTCATGCCTGTAATCCCAGCACTTTGGGACCCCAAGGAGGGTGGATCACTTGAGGTCAGGAGTTCAAGACCAGCCTGGCCAACATGGTGAAACCCGTCTCTACTAAAAATACAAAAAATTAGCCAGGCATGGTGGCGCACACCTGTAGTCCCAGCTGCTTGGGAGGCTGAGACATGCCAATCACTTGAACCCAGGAGGTGGAGGTTGCAGTGAGCTGAGATCATGCCACTGCACTCCAGCCTGGGCAACAGAGTGAGACTCCGTCTCAAAAAAAAAAAAAAAAGAAAGAGAAATTAATAAGGTAGGAAACAGACAATAGAGGAAATGAACAAAGCCAAAAGGTGTTCTTTGAAAACATTAACAAAGTTGAGAAATCCCTAGCTAGATCAATCAGAAAAAGAAAACACAAATTATGAATATTAGGAACAAAAGGGGAAATATCATTACAGGCACTATAGACACGAAAAAGGTGAAATGGGGACAATTTTATTCCAACAAATTCAACAGCTTAGTTGAAGTGGGCAAATTACTTGGAAAACAAAACTGACGCAAGATGAAATAGATAATCTGAATAGTCTTTTTTTTTTTTTTTTTTTTTTTTTTGAGACGGAGTCTTGCTCTATCACCCAGGCTGGAGTGCAGTGGCCAAAGTTGTGCAAGCTCTGCCTCCCAGGTTCAAGCAGTTCTCCTGCCTCAGCTTCCTGAGTAGCTGGGATCACAGGCAAGTGCCACCATGCCCAGCTAATTTTTGTATTTTTAGTAGAGATAGGGTTTCACCATGTTGGCCAGGCTGGTCTTGAACTCCTGACCTCAGGTGATCCACCCACCTCGGCCTCCCAAAGTGCTGGGAACAGGTGTGAACCACCACGCCCGGCTTAGATAATCTGAAGAGTCTTACATCTGTTAGATGGAGTTTCTGGATGTCCACGTTTTCTGTCTTCAGTGCCACCTCCCCCAGCCTGCTCAGCACCCTGTCGCCAGCCTAGCCTAACACTTGAAGTCTTTTCTGATCGTACCAGGCACATTTCCACCAGTTAACATGCATCAGCTTGTTTAACTGCAACCCTGTAACTATTCCCATTTGCCAGATGAGGATGCTGAAGAAAAAAAGCCGCCTGTAAATAACTTGCCCAAGGTCCACACAGTGAGCAGCTGGACCAGGATTCAAGCCCAGCAGCTTGGCTTTGTTGTGAAATCTGTACCCTGGGCCATTACCTGGAGGGCAGCTTTCTGGGCCTCAGTTTTCCTATCTGTAAAATGGGGATGTTACTAAATAGTTCATTTGTTTTCGGGTTGTTGAGATGATAAAATGAGCTAACATGCAAGGTTTGTACTGTTTACATAGCTGCCATGATGATATCGATTCATGCTTTTATTATTATGAATTCTCAGAGTAATTTCTCCTGCCTCCTGGGCCCAGCCTGGCTGGTTTGAGGCCCAGACGCTAGAGGCTTATCTTTGTCCTGGTTGCCAGGCAAGGGTCCTCTCGTGCAGGGCCTGTGGAGAGAGGCACTCGGTTAATCAGTGCCTTAGACACTGGGCCTGGGCCTCCCACCTGCAGGGAGCAGCAGGCTGGGTCACAGGGTCCTAGAGCTTCCTCCCACCTGACAGGGCCCTCCTACAAACCAAGAGTTGGTCCAGGAGAAGGGGCCACTCAGGAGGGCTGGGGGGCCACGCCAGCCAGGGTGCTGTTAGGTGGGAGTGGAAGAGGAAGGCTGAGCACCTGGGCCTAGCAGGCACTGCTCCCCACAGCCTGGGGCTAGCTGGTCCGGGGCGAGCATGGCCACCTCTGCTTTCCCAGCCTCACTCTGGTCGGGAAGGCTCTTCCGACTGGCATCCATTTTGTACTTTTGGTCATTCCGCCCCTGTTCTGGGCCTGGGGCTGCAATGACAAACAAGACAAGTGACCGTGCTGCCCTCGAGAAGTTAAATTATAACTGGGACAACAGCAGAGCGGGTAGAGACTGTTCTGAGTGTGAGCACAGCCGTGCCTGGGAAGGAGAGAAGGCACCGTTAGACCAGGCGGTCAGGGAAGAGCGCTCTGGGTAGAGGGTGCAGCCACCCAGGCCTCTGGTGGCGTGTGCCTGAGGAGCCGAGCGGGCATGGGGTGGGCAGACAGGGCTAAGGAGGGGCCTGGTCTCATACAGAGGGAAACCACTGAGGGTTTTAAGCCAGGGAACAACGTGAGCTCCTGTGTTTTTACAAACTCGTGGGGGAGGCAGCACGGTTGTGGGGGTGGTGGCGCCTGTCGGGAGGCTGCTGCAGCCGTTCAGGAGGGGGTGGCAGTGGCTTGAATTAGGTCATTCTTCTGTTGGATGGTTAGGGTGCCAACTGAGCAAGACCAAGTGATGCAGCCCAGGCGGCAAACGTGGTGGAGCCAGGAGTCCAGTGGCCCCAACTCCAGAGCTGGCGGCACACACCTGCTGGAGTCCACTCCGACACAGCATAGCTGCTGTTCCCACCCCTCCTCCAGCACACAGGACTGCACAGGCAGGGCCTTGCAGACACTCACCTGCACTTGCCCACACACACTAGTGTCCCCAAGAGCCTGCTGGCAACGCACCTCCTAGGCCTTAACTCAGCCAGCATCCCTCATATCATCTGTAGTGTATCTCATCCATCCATCCACCCATCTGTCCATCATCCACCTGTCTGTCCATCCATCCACCCATGCATCTACCCATCTACCTGTCCATCCATCCACCCATGCATCCATCATCCACCCATCTGTCCATCCAGCCACCCATGCATCTGTCCATCCACCCACGCATTCATCATCCACTCATCTGTAGTGTATCTCATCCATCCATCCACCTGTCTGTCCATCTATCCACCTGTCTGTCCATCCATCCACCCACGCGTCCATCATCCACCCGTCTGTAGTGTATCTCATCCATCCATCCACCCATGTGTCCATCCACCCATCTGTCTATCCATCCACCATGCATGCATGCATCCATCCATCCATCCACTTGTGCATCCATCCATCTACCCATCTGTCCATCCATCCACCCATCCACCCATCTATCCATGTATCCACCCATCTACCCATCTGTCCATCCACCCGTGCATCCATCCATCCACCCCTCTGTCCTTCCATCCACCCATCTGTCCATCCATCCACATGTCTGTCCATCCATCCACTCATGCATCCATCATTCACCCCATGCATCCATCCACCCATGCATCCACACATCCATCCATCCACTCATCTACCTGTCTGTCCATCCATCCACCCATGCATCCACCCATCTACCCGTCCATCCATCCACCCATGCATCCATCATCCACCCATCTGTCCATCCAACCACCCATGCATCTATCCATCCATGCATGCATCCATCCACCCACCCGTCTGTCCATCCATCCACCTGTCTGTCCATCTATCCACCCACGCACCCATTCATCTACCTGTTTGTCCATCCATCCACCCATGCATCCATCCATCCACCCATCTGAATCACAATAGAAGAAGGTGGAGCAGCGTACTGGAGTGTCCCACACTGGGTGGGCAGTACCCTGTTCCCTGACACTGTGCTGACTCAGGGAACACTTGGTCTCTCCCAAACATTGCCTGAGTCCCTCTTTACTGTGTCTGCCTGTGCTAGGTAGGCAAGAATAAAAGACAGCCCCTGTCCACTGGATGCTTACAGTCTACTGAAGAGAGACACAGAACAAGCAACCCCACTTCTCTTTTAGAGAGACACTTAGGGGACTGTGGGAGCCTGGAGGAGCTCTTTACCTAGCCTGGTTGGCATGTGGAGTGAATGGAGTGTCAGGAATGGTTTCAGGAAGAAGCAGGGCCACAGCCATACTGCGTGGTGTTAGCCTGGAGGAGGGGATGGCATGCTTTGCTAATACCAGGGTCCTGGAGACAGACAACAGAGTTTCCCTCATTCTGGAGCTTCTGACTCCCCACTCCCAACTCTGAGAGTCGTTCTCCTTCCCATAGGCTATGCAGTCTCGTACAGCTGGGCTGCAGTGCCACACCTCACCAGTAGGTGCTGCCTTCAGCTCAATGTGACTCCAGCCTGAGCTTCGAGCTGTGGGTGCTAAGAAGTGGCTACCCCTGGCTGGGCGCGGTGGCTCACGCCTGTAATCCCAGCACTTTGGGAGGCCAAGGCAAATGGATCACGAAGTCAGGAGTTCAAGACCAGTCTGGCCAAGATGGTGAAACCCCATCTCTACTAAAAATACAAAACTTAGCTGAGTGTGGTGGCAAGTGCCTGTAATCCCAGCTACTAGAGAGGCTGAGGCAGAGAATCGCTTGAACCCGAGAGGCAGAGGTTGCAGTGAGCCAAGATCTCACCACTGCACTCCAGCCTGGGCAAGACTCTGTCTCAAAAAAAAAAAAAAAAAAAAAAAAAAAAAAAAAAAAAAAAAAAAAAGTGGCTACTCCTCCAGTCTGAGGGTTGTAGGTTGAGTATGTGTGGAAGAGAGCCCAGAGGCTGTGCAGGCAGCGTGGATGGGTGGTGAGGAAGTTGGGCCCCTCTTCCAGTGCCCCCACCAGCAGGTACACAGCCTTCCTCGCACTCCTCCAGCACACCCTCCTTGCACCCCTCCAGCACACCCTCCTTGCACACCTCCAGCACACCCTCCTTGCACCCCTCCAGCACACCCTCCTTGCACCCCTCCAGCACACCCTCCTTGCACCCCTCCAGCACACCCTCCTTGCACCCCTCCAGCACACCCCCCTTGCACCCCTCCAGCACACCCCCCTTGCACCCCTCCAGCACACTCTCCTTGCATCCCTCCAGCACACCCTCCTTGCACCCCTCCAGCACACCCTCCTTGCACACCTCCAGCACACCCTCCTTGCACCCCTCCAGCACACCTTCCTTGCACCCTCCAGCAACCCTCCTTGCACCCCTCCAGCACACCCTCCTTGCACCCCTCCAGCACACCCTCCTTGCACCCCTCCAGCACACCCTCCTTGCACCCCTCCAGCACACCCTCCTTGCACACCTCCAGCACACCCTCCTTGCACCCCTCCAGCACACCCTCCTTGCACCCTCCAGCAACCCTCCTTGCACCCCTCCAGCACACTCTCCTTGCACCCCTCCAGCACACCCTCCTTGCACCCCTCCAGCACACCCTCCTTGCACCCCTCCAGCACACCCTCCTTGCACCCCTGCAGCACACCCTCCTTGCACACCTCTAGCACACCCTCCTTGCACACCTCCAGCAGCTGTGGGAGAGCTCCCTTTCCCTGGCTGCTCCTGCTGTCTGGGACGCTCCCCAGGGCTCTCCCATCTCTTTCTTTGCAGATGACGATTTTCCCGAGGCAGCCCCTGCTCAGGTTGACCCCGGAACTGGGTCACTTCCTTTCCCCATCAGGCTCACCTTGGGAGTACAAGTTCTGGAGCAGCACCAGTGACTGCCACAAAGCCCCTGCCCTCCAAACGCCCAAGGGTGGGGACAACAGTCCACAAAACAGAGCAGGATGCAGTCGCTGGTGTCACATGCTGTGGGTGCGGCATCAGCTCCTCCCGACCAGGGACATGAGCCCAGCCCCCAGGAGGTAGCAGCAGGGGACTGTGATAGGGCTGAAGGCAGGGCGTAGCATCTGCCTGCAAGTCCCTGTGGCCTGGGCAGGTTCGGGACAGAGGGGCCCCAGAGTCGGGCTCTGCTCTTGCTGAATGTGAGGGGCCCATAGTCATCATCCATGGCTCAACCAGGCCTGGGGACACTGTGAGGGCTCTGGGGCTGTCCCGTCGGGAACGAAGGCAGTGAGTACCACCCACTCACAGTTGTGCCAGGCACCTGCTCTCAGGATTCAGGGACGGCTTTGTGGGCTCCCAAAACAGGCAGGAAACCAGGACCAGCTGGGAGCTGGTAGGGACTGTGGGAGGTGGGGAAATGGAGTGTTGTGGACGAAAGCAGCCACGCCCTCTTTGCCCTGCCCTGCCCTGCCCTGAGCCAGGGAGCTGGACACCCACTGCAGTCCCCTGAGGCTTCTCAACCTTGGTGGGTGGGGAACTTGGAAAGTCTCAAGTCTGGACCCATGACATCCAGTCCCTGGGGGAGGCCCAGGAGTCCTGAAAGCTCCCCGAGGGAGCACTGTTTGCACTGGGCCAGGAGCCATGTTCTAGGGGCTCAGCTCCTTAAGAGGAAGCGGAGCTGCGAGGAGGAGAGAGCGCAGGCTGCGGGGCTGGGGCAGGGGTGCGCTGTGTCCACACGCATTTCCACTCAGACACGGATGGCGGCAGCTCCGCCTCTGCATACCTGTGCTCCATTTCTGCAGGGGCGTCGCGTTCCCGTCTCCTGCTGGAACTGTGGCCCAGCCCAACTAGGGGGTGTGGGGGCCTGACCTCTGCCCCATCTCCCAGGGGGCCTGTCCTTGGCCTGGCAGGTCTGAGGAAGCGGTAGGCCCCTTCTCAGGGTTCTCCAGGGTCTGCATTAGAACAGCAGCCCAGGCAGCCCCCGACTCTCACCCTCGCTCCCAGGCCTGCAGGTGCAGAGGCTGGAGGCATCGTGGCCGGCCAGTCTCAGTTCATGCCCCTGTAGGATAGTCCTTGTCTGAATGTGTTGCCATGGGTTGGGGTGTGAGAGTCCCCCTGGTGTGGTCCGATTGGTGTGAGGCTTCACCAGGGCTGCAGAGTACGGCTGTCAGAGTTGTGCACTGCACCGCTCCGGGGCTGCCATTCCCACCGTGCCGTATGTAGTGCGTGCATTTGCCCTGACTGTTGCACATTCCCCGGGAGGGCACCTGCTGCTCAGTTTGCACAAGAGGACACGGGGGCTGGTGTGGGGCCTCTTGGGTGCTCCACTTTGGGTGGGGCCTGCGCAGGCAGTGCCTGCTTAGAGCCTTGGGGCGGGTCTGGGGAGCAGGTGGGGCGATGAGTCCATGTGCATGGGGTGAGGTGTGTACAGGGCCAGTGTGACTGCTGTGGTAGAGAGGGGTGTGGGTGTGTGTATGCGGCCAGCGTGGCCCCTCAGCCTGCCGGCGCCTGTGGGTCTGCGTGGGTCTCTGTGTGCGGCCGGCGTGGCCCCTCAGCCTGGGGTGGTGTGTGTGCCTGTGGGTCTCCATGCACCCCAGAGGGTTTCCTGGCTGCATGGCGGGGCCACTGCTGGCTCCCGTCTCTCTGGCCCCTTCCCACCAACAGGACAGCTCAAGGGCACTAGTCCCAGACAGGCCAGGCTGCACCTGAGCCCCCGACTGAGCCTGAGCCTCCCGGTGGAACCATGTTTCTGTGGGCAACCCAGAGGCAGTGATTTTTGGACATGCAGCCTGGAGCTGGGGGATGGTGTGGAGGGAGGGGTTTGGTGAGGGGAGGGGACCTTGGGGGAGGGGCTCTGTGCGCCTGGAGCCACCATGTTCCTGCGGTTACTGCCAGAACGCTCAGGGCCCCAGTGCTCCTGGTCCCACCAGCGGCTGGTCTGCGGCCGCCCAGTGGAGTGCAGCTTGCAGGAGCAGGTTGCTGAGGGTTCAGGAAATTTGAAGCCGGCTGTTAAACTGTTAGTGGCTTCCATCAGCTGTGGTTTGGATACTGACGTCACAGAAACTGACGGGCACTCCACGCTGGCCCACAGGGAGCTGTTCCTCCTGCCCTGCTCCTGCCGCACGCCCCACCTGCTGACATAACTGGACAGACTCAGCCTTCCTCCCCCACCCCAGGAAGCACAGGCTTGGTGGAGCAGCAGGGTGCCCCGTGAGGAGGGCAACTCGGGGCTGCAGTGTGTGTGCTGGGCCGTTGGTGCCGTCAGTGAGCTGTGTCCGGGGCCCTCCCCGGCCTGCGCTGCCTTTCCCCCAGCACCTGCCGCCTGGCAGACGGAGCCACCTTCTGTGTGCACTGGGAGCAGTCGCTCCTTTGTCACTCTGGGAGGGCAGGAGCTTGGGTCTGCTCTGCTCACTGCCCAGAACGGTACCTGGCTTGTCGGGGCTCCATAAGCATCGGTTGGACGGGTGGACAGATAGGTGGGCAGACCACAAGGCTGGGGTGGGCACAGGTGCAGTAGCTCCTGCCCACCCTCCAGGGCAAAAGGGGCACCCTCTGGCCCCAGACATGGACTTGTCATCCTGGGACTGTGATCTTGTCCCTCCAGCTCCTGCTGGGAGTGGACGTGTGGCCTCCCCGGCCCCTGGTGTGGCTGGCAGCACTGAGAAGCGGCTGGGCTGAGGGCAGCCACCTTGGCTGTTTGAGGTCCTGCCTGGGGACAGAGTGGGGTGACCAGGACACAGATTCCCAGTTCTACAGGGTTTTTCGAGACATGGGACTTTCAGAGCTAAAACCGGCCACCCGAGGAAGGGGAAGAGACCCCACCCCACGACTGGCCTGGCCACCTCTCAGGGCCTCCGGGTTTGGGAGGAGCACACGCAGGGCAGCCCACCGAGCCCCTCTGTGGCATGGGGGTGACACGTTCCATCTGCGCCCAGCCCTGACCGGAGGTGGGTTTTGTGTGGGTGTGAAGTGTAGAGAGGTGCCCTACTCCTCACGGCTCAGCTATGTGGGTGTTTCTTAGCCCCACCTCCCTTCCCATCGGCCAGGTGTCCTTGGGCAGTGAGCAGCCTGCACCACTGTACTCAGCAGCCCTGTGGCAGCCTTTCCCATCGCTGCCAGGTACTGCCCTGAGCCTCTGTCCCTAGCAGTGAGTGCAGGGCTCACGGGGCCATCGCCAATGGTCAGACTCCCCAGGGGGCCGGTGATACACGGTTCCTGGAAACTCATTCCTTGCAGGCTCTGGGGGATGATGATGCATTCCCGGGACCCCGCGTTGAGAACCGCTAGGAGTGGGACACGTGGCTTCCTGCAGAGGTGGACAGAACCCCTGATGGCCCCAGCAGGGCAGCAAGTGTGGGACCCGGTGGGCAGGGCTGCCCGGCTGGGACCACGGTGCCAGCTCCGGGGGTGAGAAAGGAGGGGTTGTGAGAGTCCAGCTGGTGACAACAGTGACACCTGGTGGCCTGGAAGGTGCCGGCCCCGGGCTCTGCTGCACAGGCCGTGCCTCCACCTAAACCTCATTGCACCGAGGGGCCCTGCCAGGGTTCCCGAATGTTACAGTTACAGATGCCGAAACTGAGGCTGGGGGAGGCCAGTCGCTTGCCCGAGGCCACAGTGCCAGGAAGAGCTGGGCAGCCTGGCCAGGGCCTGTGAGGGCTACTGCGCAGCTGAGCAGGTCACTAGCCCACCACCCTGCCCCCGGCTCCTGCCCAGTAAGGCTCAGACTCCTCGGGGCTGCATCCCTGCCCGGCCAGGGCCTCCTCCAGTGTGGGTGCCTGCTACTGTGCGGCTTGATGGACCTCATGGGCCGGGGGCATTTGACCTCGGGGGCCTGGGTGACATCCCTTAATTCGCACTGGCACCGTCTGCCTTGTGTGCACCCTGTCAGCCACCCAGGGAGGCCTGTTGCTGCAGGAGGTGCACAGAGCGGGCCTCTGGCTGAGCCCAAGGTCGGCGGGGAGCCAGGCTCATGGCTGCAGCGAGCCACACCAGCCAGTCCTGGGACGGGTTTCCCCGGGCTGGGGCGTGCTTCTGACTTGGATGACTCAAACTAAAGAGCCTCACCAGGGGCCCTGGCATGCGAGGCCTGGGGGCCCAGATGTGCTGGGGCGTGCCACTACAAGGTGCAGAATTGTTCCAGATCCAAGGTGGCCAGAGAGGGAAACCACTGGGCTTCCACGGGAGGCTGGGAGCTGGCTGTGCAGGGGCGTCCCTGCTGGGCGCTGGCCAGCAGGAGCTCTGGCCTCTCCCTTCCCTCAGCTTTGTGCAGGTTTGAAATTATTTCCAAGTAAAAAAAGTAAATACATGCAGGGCTCGGGGTCTGGTCCCTGCGTGGTCACTTAACCTGTCTGCGCCTCTGTTTTCTCATCCGTGAAATGTAAAGGAAAATAGTTTCTACTCGGGGCCACTGTGTGAGCAAATGTGTGAGTGTGTGCAAAGCGCCCGGGCCAGGCCCTGGCACGCATCGGCGCCCATGTTGGCTGGTGTCAGGGGTGGTGGCGGTGGGCGTGGGGCGTGGGGGTGGGGTGAAGGGAGTATGGGTGCTCCCTTCAGCAGGTGATGAAACTGAGGCACGGGGAGGCCGAGCAGTGGCCCAAGGGCCCATGGCCAGGGTCAAGCAGGTCCCACCACCACCTCGCTGCTTGCCCTGGCATGGAGCCGACCGAAGGAGGTGGTGTGGGCACAGCCAGGGGACAGTGGGTGGCACTGAGGCTCGACCTGGAGGTCATAGCCCTGCACAGCCAGATGGGGTGGTGCTAACCAGCCAGGATGTGGGCGGAGGCCCTGCCTGTGGTCCCTAGCACCCCCAGGATGTCTTCAAAGTCAGCGGCTTGTGGAAGGGGTGGCTCCAAGCACGTGGCGGTTCTCGTGTCACTGAGCCGGTGGGTCCTGGGTAGGTCCTCCCCGTCCTGGTAGAGTGTGTTATCAGTGTGTGCGCCGTCAGCTGGGACGGCATTCCTGGCTGTGCAGAGCTCTGTCCTGCTGCTGCTCCCGCCCCCAGACCAGGACGCAGCCCACCACAGCTCGCCACGTCCAAAAGCGCCCAGTGGCTGTCGGGGCGCCTGGGGCCGGGGTGCCGGGGTGCCGGGAGCAGGCATGTAGCCCTAGCCAGGGGGCCCCGATGCGGACGCGGTGAGGTGGGGGTTTGCCTGAGACAGTGTCTCTCTCTGTCCCAGATGAAGGTCACCGTGTCCAAAGGGGGCGACCGGGACAGTGACGACGACAGCGTCCTCGAAGCCACCAGCTCCCGGGACCCGCTCAGCGATGTGAGTACCCAGCTGCCCGCGCCCGGAGGCTCCGAGTCTGGGCCGCCTGCCCGCTGCGCCCTGCACAAGGGCGTCCAGTCCGAGTCTGGGCCGCTTGCCCGCTGCGCCCTGCACAAGGGCGTCCAGTCCGAGTCTGGGCCGCCTGCCCGCTGCGCCCTGCACAAGGGCGTCCAGGAAGCCGCTGGGTAGGGTCCGGTTTCCCACCAAGGCTTTGTCTTAGCAATGAGCATTTTGCCTTCGTTAAAGCGTGATTTTTTACTCATTAGGACTTTCCCATTAGGAGAGATTTAAATGAAGAAATGGTGAGTGAGCTGGCAGGAGCCCAGAGCCCAAAACGTTAAGCCTTGGACGCTGTGCCTGCACCGCTGGCCTGGGGGTGGAGGGCAGGCGGACGGCCGCCGAGTATCGAGATGGGCACCCCTGGGCTGCCAGTGGGGACGCCTGGGCTGCCGTGGGTCCTGCCCAGCTGCTGGGGACACCCACCCACCCCATGGGCTGGGACGGGAGACAGGCGGAGCATGGCGGGCAGCAGGAGCCGGGGCACCCACCCGCCCCGTGGGCTGGGACGGGAGACAGGCGGAGAGTGGCGGGCAGCAGGAGCCGGGACACCCCCCCGCCCCGTGGGCTGGGACGGGAGACAGGCGGAGCATGGCGGGCAGCAGGAGCTGGGGCACCCCCCCGCCCCGTGGGCTAGGACGGGAGACAGGCGGAGAGTGGCGGGCAGCAGGAGCCGGGGTTTGTTAAATGTCAGTGGAAGGTGCTTCTTTCACCCTGAGCAGGTCTTGGCCGAGCGTCCCATCCTGGCTCCCAATGTGCCCGTGCCAGGTGGAGGTGCACACTGACCTGGGTCAGGACATGCCTTTGGTGTCCCTGAGAGAGGCCCCTGGGCCCCAGGGCGCCAGGACCCCCCACACTTAGGCTCTCATGCGGGATTTGGCCAGTGACGGGGCTGGACCCTGATAGTGCGGCCATGGGAGCATCGGGCTGGGCCGGGGCGGAGGCGGAGCACCCCAGCGGGCCGGGAGGAGGCCGTTGGCACCTTTTCCCCAGCTCCTGCAGGTG
This sequence comes from Pan paniscus, assembly GCF_029289425.2. NCBI lineage: Eukaryota > Metazoa > Chordata > Mammalia > Primates > Hominidae > Pan > Pan paniscus. Next base: position 140,633,656 of record NC_073259.2, read on the forward strand.
CGGGGGGCGGGGCGGTGGGGAGGTTTCTGCTGACTGGAACTTGAGGCATCTCATTATCATTTAAATGAAGGCCTCACTGCCCAGCTCCCCATCTTGTTGCCACAAGTTAGGAAAATAGGCTGGGAGTTACCTGGGACTGCCGCTGCCTTGGTTTGTCCTCTAATTGCCAGCCCCTGGTGAAGGAAGTCACATTCTGGGCACAACGCAGCAGCTGGGGCTGAGGCTCAAACTCAGGACAACGAAGGCCCTCCCACCCCTCTGGCAGCTGGGAGCTGGCGGGTGGGCCCATCGGGACCCAGGGCCTTGGGCTCTGTCCCCTGACACCCTGGGGCCCTTCAGGAGCTGACCTGTCCCCGGCAAGGGTCTGTCTGGGGAAGGGGAGGGGGTGTCCTCCCTGACTCTGCAGTGGGGGTTGTGGATTGATTTGGGAGAGTGGAGGGCTGCCCTCAGCTGGCCCCCAAGCCCTCCTTTTCTTCCTCTGCCTTGCCCCTCAGAGGGGGTGTTGGATCTTTGCATCTGCCCCCCACTCCTCAGGCGGCTCTGGACCCTCCCTGTGAGCCCCACCCTGCCCAGCTTAGTGACCCGCCCCATCCACTACAGCAGCCCTGAGCCTGTTTCCCCACCCGTCCTGCTGGGGGAGGCCCTGGTGGTCTGAGTGTGTAGCTGGTGTGATCCATACCTCTGTCCTGAAGACCTCACAACACCCACTCGAGCCAGAGGGATCCAAGGGTGTGGGGGACCCCAGCAGCCCCTGCAGGCCAGAGGGATCCCCACCAAAGGTGTGGGGGGCCCCTAGCTACCCCTGCAGACCAGAGTGTGTGCCCTGATGTCTGAGGGGCCCCCAGCTACCATCCCCCAGCCCCAACCCCACCACCTGTCAGGCCCCTGTGGTGAACCCTCCTTTGAGGGCTCCATCTGGCACCTCCTCCCGGAAGCCTTCCTTGTCTAGCCAGGGCACCCTCCCCAAAGTCCTGCAACCATGGACCCCTCTGGTGGGTGGGCACGGAGGGAGGTCAGCAGAAGCTGGGGCCCTGGGCTGACCTCCCCCAGGTCTTCCTGCCTCCTCGGAGGAGCATTTCTGGTGGGGCCTTCCCTCTTGGGGACAGGGAGCTAGCCAAAGGCGTCCCTGTGGGAGCCTCCTCGGGTTTGGATCCCAGAGCTGCTGCAGGGGAGCCTCAGACTGGCTGGGCCCCTCAGGAGGACGACAGCCCCTGGGGAGGACCCCACCATGACGCCTAACTCTGTCTTCCTCCCTGCGGCCTCAGCCCTCGTGGCCCCTGCCTGAGAGGATGTCTCGCTGGTGGTCTTGGGTCTGGGCATCTGGACCTGTCCCCACCCGAGTTGAGGGCTGCAGGGCTGCGGGGCAGGGTTGAGGGCTGCGGGGCAGGGTTGTGGGCTGCGGGGCTGTGGGGCAGGGTTGAGGGCTGCGGGGCAGGGTTGAGGGCTGTGGGGCTGCGGGGCAGGGTTGTGGGCTGCAGGGCTGCGGGGCAGGGTTGAGGGCTTCGGGGCTGCGGGGCAGGGTTGTGGGCTGTGGGGCTGCGGGACAGGGTTGAGGGCTGCGGGGCTGCGGGGCAGGGCTGAGGGCTGCGGGGCAGGGCTGAGGGCTGCGGGGCAGGGTTGAGGGCTGCGGGGCAGGGCTGAGGGCTGCGGGGCAGGGCTGAGGGCTGCGGGGCAGGGTTGAGGGCTGCGGGGCAGCTGTCGGGTGCGTCCCTGGGAGTTTGTTCCGAGCGGCAGCCTCACTGACTGTCCCCTCTTCCTTCCTGCAGAGCTCTGCGCATGCGGTCTCGGGGAGAGGCTACTCTGTAAGTCTCCCAGCACCCCTCCTCCATCTTTGTCCCCCTGGGGCCTTAGGACCGGGTCCCCACCTCACCTGTCCGAGGCCCCACAACCTAGCTCACCCCAGTCCCGTGCCCGCTTTCCCTCTGGAGCCCCAGACTGGTTCTGGCCTCAACCACCATGGGGCTGGTGGGTGGACAAGCTCCAGAGTGAAGATTTGGGGGTGCGTCCTGCTCACGGTTTGCCAGGGGGCCCCCAGGCTAACATGCTGCCCTGGGGGGACGGGCTGGCCCTGTGGCTGTGGCCTTGCCAGGAGCCTCAGAGTAGTCAGCCTGCACAGACCCCAGCTGCAGCTAAGGGTGCCAGGATCCGTGGGGCCAAGGCCGGGCTGCTTCTTGGGGTCCTGTTGGGGGCCTGGGACATTTGGTGTGGGAGGTGCCCATGGTGTGAGCAGCCACCTCCAATGCCCTGACCAGCACCTGCCTCACCCCGGACAGAGAGGCCTGGGCCCAGGCTGGGCAACACCCAGGGAGCCAGCACCCCGTGGCGGGCAGGGGGAAGGAGACCTGTGTGCAGCCTTCATGACGGGTGTGTGCCCAGGGGGAGCGGGTGTGTTCCCCGGGGGGAGCGGGTGTCTGCCTGGGGGGAGCGGGTGTGTGTCCGGGGGAGCGGGTGTGTTTCAGTGTGTGCTGTGCCTCCCCGTGGGTGCACGGGTGTGTTTCAGGGTGTGCCGTGCCTCCCCGTGGGTGCACGGGTGTGTTTCAGTGTGTGCCTGAGGGAAGCAGGTGTGTTTCAGTGTGTGCCGTGCTTCCCTGTGGGTGCACGGGTGTGTTTCAGGGTGTGCCTGGGGGAAGCGGGTGTGTTTCAGTGTGTGCCGTGCCTCCCCGTGGGTACACGGGTGTGTTTCAGGGTGTGCCGTGCCTCCCCGTGGGTGCACAGGTGTGTTTCAGGGTGTGCCATGCCTCCCCGTGGGTGCACATGGCACGGTGGAGGGCTCCTTGCACATGTGCCTGGACTTGCTGTGGGAATGGCCTGGGAGGCTGGGCGCCGACCCCTGCCCCCCGGACCTGGAGGCCCAGCGCCATCTCCCCGGTCCCCATCACCACTGTCCCCTGCCCTCCTCATGACTGTGTTTCATTTTCCCTTAAGTATCAGGAGGAACATTAATGACATCATAAAACCCAGAGCTCCATAAAAGCCATTTCTACAGATTGACGGCCTGCTCGGCTCGTGGGAGGGTGGGGGCCTGGACTCCGCCCACCCCATCCTTGCAGCCCCCGAAATTTCCAGGCCGGAGAGGCTCCCTCACTAAACCACAGCAGCTTTTTATAGGGTGTGTAATTAAACCAGGAATGACCCAGTGTGGCCAGGCCAGAGGGGACGCAGCCTGGTGGGGACGGCCCCCCACTGTCTCCGTCCCACAGCTTCTGCTGGTGGCAGAGCAGGAAGCGGCAAGGGAGCGGCATGGGCGGCGCGGCCACAGGCCAGGAGTGGACCCCATGATCCCTGGACCCAGGATCATGGGCAGGAATTGGCCACTTGGCTGGGTCACAGCAGGGGCTCAGCCAGGCCCTTTGCACCCCCACCCCAGCTCCTGAGGCTGCCCTTTCACCTGAGGGTCTGTCTAAAGCCCTGGGCTCAGCTCTACCATCCTGGGCTCTTCTCTGCCACCCTGGGCTTGGCTCTGCCACCCTGGGCTCTGCCACCCTGGGCTCTTCTCTGCCACCCTAAGCTCTGCCACCCTGGGCTCGGCTCTGCCACCCTGGGCTCTGCCCCCCTGGGCTCTTCTCTGCCACCCTGGGCTCTACCACCCTGGGCTCTTCTCTGCCACCCTGGGCTCTGCCACCCTGGGCTCAGCTCTGCCACCCTGGGCTCTGCCTTTGGCCCCTCACCTGGTTTGGCCCAGAGTCCGTGAGCTGTTGACCTGGGGTGGCTGGAGCTCACTTCTGGGCAATGGTTCCTGGAGCAGCTGCCTGCCCAAGGGCCCTCTTCCTAGGGTTTCCTTCCTCCTGTGCTGCGTGGGGTCTCAGGCAGCCTTGCTGTTGTCGCCTGTGTGCGGGGGCAACCCCTCAGAGGTGGCTGTGGGTGTCCTGACAGCCATGGTCATGAGTATGATGACACTCCTCCACCCTTCCCATCGTCATGAGTATGATGACACTCCTCCGCCATTCCCATCGTCATGAGTATGATGACACTCCTCCGCCCTTCCCATCATCATGAGTATGATGATACTCCTCCGCCCTTCTCTGGGCGGTGTCCTGACAGACCAGCTCCTGGTGTGCGTGTTCAGGGTCAGAGTGTGGAAATGGGCTAAGGCCACCTGGCTCCGGCTGCTGGGAGGCACCTGGGCCAAGTGGGGTGTCCTGATGCAGACTCCATGGGCAGGAGGAGGACTGTGGCCCCCACATAGGTGCCAGACTGTGAGTGTCAGTGACATCTCCGAGTGCTGGGCAGGACTCCTGCCGGCTCACTGTGGGTCAGGGGGAGGGCCGGGTCTTAAGCTCTGGAAGGTGGGCTCTGCCCCCTGTTGCTGGTGAGGTGTGCACGTGGCCACCTCCTGTGGCCACCCCAGCTGGTCTGAGGTCCCCAGGGCAGCTGGGTCTCTCTGCCCTGAGCCACTGGGTGCCCTTCTGCTTCTGGGTCTCCACTCATTATTCAAGTCTTCTCCCCAGAGCACTCTGTGTTTCCTGAGAAAGCCTGTCATTAACTTGCCAGCTGCTTGCAGCTTAACCCCTACAGCCGAGGCACACAAGTGACAGATGGCGGGGTGGGGGGTGGGGGTGGGGGGTGGGGGGAGGGGGGAGGGGGGAGGGGCTGGCCTGCTTCACTGGGGATGGGGTTCCCCTCCAAGCCGCAGGAGCCCAGGAGGACCCTGAGGGCTGCAGAGGGTCCTGTGTGTGTGCACTGGGCCCCAGCGCACACAGACCTGTTTCAGACCCTGGTGTGTACAGATGGGCCCTGCCATGTGCAGGTGTGCGCCTGGGGCCTTGGTCCAGTGTGGCCCTCAGTTGCCCATGCTGTCAGCCCTGGGGGCCCCTTGTGTCCAGTGTGTGTGGGGGGTGCAGGTGAGAGCTCAGGCTCCAGGCAGAGAGCAGGGAGGTGCCTGGCCTCCTCGGAAGTGCTCTTGCCCGGCACTGAGGACTGGAGGCAGGTGGAGGCCAGACCACCCCAGGGGTGGAGGACCAAGAACCGGCCCCATGGGACGCATGCCCAGGAGCAGGACAGGACCCAGGAGCAGGCGAGGGGCCCGGGCGAGGGTCTGGATTGTGCTGAAGCCTGGGACCCACTAGTGGGGGTTTGGGACTTCCCTGAGGCCCTCAGACTCCTGGGTTGCTCCCTAGGCTGAGGCTGCCGTGTGTGTGCCGGCGTGTATGTGCATGTGCATGTGTGTATGTGTGTGTGCGTGCATGTGTGCATGTGCGTGTGGGCAGGTCTGTGCCTGTCCTGTGTGCAGCTCCTGTCCGCGGTACCCCCGTGTGGTGGGCTGCATGGGGCTGTGCATTGCCTTGTAGAACAGTGTCACGGGTTCCTCTCTGGGCCTCTGTGTGTGCGTGTGTGTGTGTGTGTGTGTGCACCCGTGTGTGTGTGACCTGTGTTTGTGTGTTTGCATGCTGTGTGTGTGGCATTGTGTGTTGTGCACATGGCGTTGCGTGTTGTGCACTTGGCGTTGCATGTTGTGCACGTGGCGTTGCGTGTTGTGCACGTGGCGTTGTGTGTTGTGCACATATGCACCCCTTGCCACCTGCCTGTGACTGGGGCCTCCAGCCTAATGAGAAGCCACAGCCAGGCCAGCAGCCTCCCGTGTTGCTGAGTGGCACGGGCATTCATCACCTGGTCTGGTTTTATGAACCGTCCTTAAAGTGGTGTAATTTTGTCCACATTGGTGGCCAGCAAAGCCCCAGCTATTGCTCATCCTCAGCAGCTTCTGCCCCAAGTGTGTGGTTTGGCCTTCTCAGCCACCGTCAGTGCTGTAAGGTAGAGTTGCTTCCACCCAAGGATGTGGTGACTGACTCCAGCGTGGCAGGGGGCTAGTGGATCGATTAGACAGAATGAGGATCCACAAGAGCTTGCTGGGGTTGGAGCCATTCCTGCCGGCGCAGGACCCTGGCTCGCCCTCCCACACCCATGCACAGAATGTTCTGGAGGGGCCTTTGGCCAGCAGGGGCCAGAGTGAGGGGCCGGGTGAGCTGCAGGGTGGTGGTGGCAGCCCATGGTGAGGCCCAGGCCTCAGGGACCCATCTCACCCTGCACATGGCATTTAGTTACCAGATCATCCTGTTCTCCAGACAGGATCACAGGCCCAGAGAGGCCAACAGGGCCACCCACCTCAGTGACTGGGAGCTGAGACCCTCAGACCTCCCTCACCACTCGGCCATGCCCACCCAGAATTCTCCTCCATGCGGCTGCCCAGCCCCTTGTGCCCGTCAAGAAGAGCCATCTGCATGGCTATGCCCACATGCCCTCCTCTGCCCCCAGTAGCGCCCACTTGGCCACAGCCCCCCCAGGCCCTTCCTGTCCCCACTGGCGAGGCCCTCCATCAGGGTCACAGACGCCCACCCTGCACAAACTGAGGTGTGGAGAAATCCGTCCCCTTGCCTCCCCTCCAGCCCGTGTGTGCTGAGCGTGTCCATGGCCGGGCATGCACACGGGGAGAAAGATGGGAAAGACCCGGGTAAGGGAAGCCAAGGAGTCGCTGTCCCAGGCGGGGTGTTAAGCACAGCGCAGGAAGGTGGGAGGGGGGGCCAGGCCGGCTGAAGCAGGCATAGGTTTGAACAGAGGGGCCGGTGAGAGGCCCTGAGGCCCCTGAGGAAGGAGCCCACCCCGTGTGCTTGGGGGCATGCCTGGGACAGGGAGGCTGGAGGTGGGTGGGAAGGGCAGAGACCCAGCCAGGTGGGACACTGCAGATGCCCACCAGCCGCTGGGGTCCCGCTGCCCTCGCTCTGTGCCAGGGCCCGATACAGGCGCTGTCTTTACGAGGCAGGTTTATGACACTCATTACGGGGCTCCTTGGGCCTCTTCTGAGCAGCCACAATTTGTACGGAAGCAATAAAAACCCAACAGCCTCTCCCTGGAGTCAGAGAGCCGCAGTCTCCTCCCGACCCAGCCTCTCCCTGGAGTCAGAGAGCCGCAGTCTCCTCCCAACCCAGCCACAGTCTCCTCCCGACCCAGCCTCTCCCTGGAGTCAGAGAGCCTCAGTCTCCTCCCGACCCAGCCTCTCCCTGGAGTCAGAGAGCCTCAGTCTGCTCCCGACCCAGCCTCTCCCTGGAGTCAGAGAGCTGCAGTCTCCTCCCGACCCAGCCTCTCCCTGGAGTCAGAGAGCCTCAGTCTCCTCCTGACCCAGCCTCTCCCTGGAGTCAGAGAGCCACAGTCTCCTCCCAACCCAGCCGCAGTCTCCTCCTGACCCAGCCTCTCCCTGGAGTCAGAGAGCCTCAGTTTCCTCCCAACCCAGCCTCTCCCTGGAGTCAGAGAGCCACAGTCTCCTCCCGACCCAGCCTCTCCCTGGAGTCAGAGAGCCGCAATCTCCTCCCGACCCAGCCTCTCCCTGGAGTCAGAGAGCCGCAGTCTCCTCCCGACCCAGCCACAGTCTCTTCCCGACCCAGCCTCTCCCTGGAGTCAGAGAGCCAGTCTCCTCCCAACCCAGCCTCTCCCTGGAGTCAGAGAGCCTGTCTCCTCCCGACCCAGCCTCTCCCTGGAGTCAGAGAGCCGCAGTCTCCTCCCAACCCAGCCACAGTCTCCTCCCAACCCAGCCTCTCCCTGGAGTCAGAGAGCCTCAGTCTCCTCCCAACCCAGCCTCTCCCTGGAGTCAGAGAGCCTCAGTCTCCTCCCCACCCAGCCACAGTCTCTTCCCAACCCAGCCTCTCCCTGGAGTCAGAGAGCCTCAGTCTCCTCCCGACCCAGCCACAGTCTCCTCCCGACCCAGCCTCTCCCTGGAGTCAGGGAGCCTCAGTCTCCTCCCGACCCAGCCTCTCCCTGGAGTCAGGGAGCCTCAGTCTCCTCCCGACCCAGCCTCTCCCTGGAGTCAGAGAGCCAGTCTCCTCCCAACCCAGCCTCTCCCTGGAGTCAGAGAGCCTGTCTCCTCCCGACCCAGCCTCTCCCTGGAGTCAGAGAGCCTCAGTCTCCTCCCAACCCAGCCTCTCCCTGGAGTCAGAGAGCCTCAGTCTCCTCCCGACCCAGCCACAGTCTCTTCCCAACCCAGCCTCTCCCTGGAGTCAGAGAGCCTCAGTCTCCTCCCCACCCAGCCACAGTCTCCTCCCCACCCAGCCTCTCCCTGGAGTCAGGGAGCCTCAGTCTCCTCCCGACCCAGCCTCTCCCTGGAGTCAGGGAGCCGCAGTCTCCTCCCGACCCAGCCTCTCCCTGGAGTCAGAGAGCCACAGTCTCCTCCTGACCCAGCCTCTCCCTGGAGTCAGAGAGCCTCAGTCTCCTCCCGACCCAGCCACAGTCTCCTCCCGACCCAGCCTCTCCCTGGAGTCAGAGAGCCACAGTCTCCTCCTGACCCAGCCTCTCCCTGGAGTCAGAGAGCCTCAGTCTCCTCCCGACCCAGCCACAGTCTCCTCCCGACCCAGCCTCTCCCTGGAGTCAGAGAGCCACAGTCTCCTCCTGACCCAGCCTCTCCCTGGAGTCAGAGAGCCTCAGTCTCCTCCCGACCCAGCCACAGTCTCTTCCCAACCCAGCCTCTCCCTGGAGTCAGAGAGCCTCAGTCTCCTCCCGACCCAGCCACAGTCTCCTCCCGACCCAGCCTCTCCCTGGAGTCAGGGAGCCTCAGTCTCCTCCCGACCCAGCCTCTCCCTGGAGTCAGGGAGCCTCAGTCTCCTCCCGACCCAGCCTCTCCCTGGAGTCAGGGAGCCGCAGTCTCCTCCCGACCCAGCCTCTCCCTGGAGTCAGAGAGCCACAGTCTCCTCCTGACCCAGCCTCTCCCTGGAGTCAGAGAGCCTCAGTCTCCTCCCGACCCAGCCACAGTCTCCTCCCGACCCAGCCTCTCCCTGGAGTCAGAGAGCCACAGTCTCCTCCCGACCCAGCCTCTCCCTGGAGTCAGAGAGCCGCAATCTCCTCCCGACCCAGCCTCTCCCTGGAGTCAGAGAGCCGCAGTCTCCTCCCGACCCAGCCACAGTCTCTTCCCGACCCAGCCTCTCCCTGGAGTCAGAGAGCCAGTCTCCTCCCAACCCAGCCTCTCCCTGGAGTCAGAGAGCCTGTCTCCTCCCGACCCAGCCTCTCCCTGGAGTCAGAGAGCCGCAGTCTCCTCCCAACCCAGCCACAGTCTCCTCCCGACCCAGCCTCTCCCTGGAGTCAGAGAGCCTCAGTCTCCTCCCAACCCAGCCTCTCCCTGGAGTCAGAGAGCCTCAGTCTCCTCCCCACCCAGCCACAGTCTCTTCCCAACCCAGCCTCTCCCTGGAGTCAGAGAGCCTCAGTCTCCTCCCGACCCAGCCACAGTCTCCTCCCGACCCAGCCTCTCCCTGGAGTCAGGGAGCCTCAGTCTCCTCCCGACCCAGCCTCTCCCTGGAGTCAGGGAGCCTCAGTCTCCTCCCGACCCAGCCTCTCCCTGGAGTCAGGGAGCCTCAGTCTCCTCCCGACCCAGCCTCTCCCTGGAGTCAGGGAGCCTCAGTCTCCTCCCGACCCAGCCTCTCCCTGGAGTCAGAGAGCCACAGTCTCCTCCCGGCCCAGCCTCTCCCTGGAGTCAGAGAGCCAGTCTCCTCCCGACCCAGCCTCTCCCTGGAGTCAGAGAGCCTGTCTCCTCCCGACCCAGCCTCTCCCTGGAGTCAGAGAGCCGCAGTCTCCTCCCGACCCAGCCTCTCCCTGGAGTCAGAGAGCCTCAGTCACCTCCCAACCCAGCCTCTCCCTGGAGTCAGAGAGCCTCAGTCTCCTCCCGACCCAGCCACAGTCTCCTCCCGACCCAGCCTCTCCCTGGAGTCAGGGAGCCTCAGTCTCCTCCCGACCCAGCCTCTCCCTGGAGTCAGGGAGCCTCAGTCTCCTCCCGACCCAGCCTCTCCCTGGAGTCAGGGAGCCTCAGTCTCCTCCCGACCCAGCCTCTCCCTGGAGTCAGGGAGCCTCAGTCTCCTCCCGACCCAGCCTCTCCCTGGAGTCAGGGAGCCTCAGTCTCCTCCCGACCCAGCCTCTCCCTGGAGTCAGGGAGCCTCAGTCTCCTCCCGACCCAGCCTCTCCCTGGAGTCAGGGAGCCGCAGTCTCCTCCCGACCCAGCCTCTCCCTGGAGTCAGAGAGCCACAGTCTCCTCCCGACCCAGCCTCTCCCTGGAGTCAGAGAGCCTCAGTCTCCTCCCGACCCAGCCACAGTCTCCTCCCGACCCAGCCTCTCCCTGGAGTCAGAGAGCCACAGTCTCCTCCTGACCCAGCCTCTCCCTGGAGTCAGAGAGCCTCAGTCTCCTCCCGACCCAGCCACAGTCTCTTCCCAACCCAGCCTCTCCCTGGAGTCAGAGAGCCTCAGTCTCCTCCCGACCCAGCCACAGTCTCCTCCCGACCCAGCCTCTCCCTGGAGTCAGGGAGCCTCAGTCTCCTCCCGACCCAGCCTCTCCCTGGAGTCAGGGAGCCTCAGTCTCCTCCCGACCCAGCCTCTCCCTGGAGTCAGGGAGCCTCAGTCTCCTCCCGACCCAGCCTCTCCCTGGAGTCAGGGAGCCTCAGTCTCCTCCCGACCCAGCCTCTCCCTGGAGTCAGGGAGCCGCAGTCTCCTCCCGACCCAGCCTCTCCCTGGAGTCAGAGAGCCACAGTCTCCTCCTGACCCAGCCTCTCCCTGGAGTCAGAGAGCCTCAGTCTCCTCCCGACCCAGCCACAGTCTCCTCCCGACCCAGCCTCTCCCTGGAGTCAGAGAGCCACAGTCTCCTCCTGACCCAGCCTCTCCCTGGAGTCAGAGAGCCTCAGTCTCCTCCCTACCCAGCCACAGTCTCCTCCCGACCCAGCCTCTCCCTGGAGTCAGAGAGCCTCAGTCTCCTCCCGACCCAGCCACAGTCTCCTCCCAACCCAGCCTCTCCCTGGAGTCAGACAGCCACAGTCTCCTCCCAACCTCTGAGCATAGGAGGGTCTTTCAGGCTGGCTGCTGTGTGGGGACCGTAGGGGTGGGGGCTGAGCCATGTCCTCACCCCATGGTGGGCACAGCCCGCACCCATCTGCCCACCCATTTGTCCATCTGCACCCACCCACATCCATGCACTTACCCACCACCTGTCCCCCATCTGCCACCCATCTGTCCATCCATGCCACAGTGATCATGTGCCTGAGGGCAGTGGCCTCAGCACAGCCTGACTCTGGGCTGGGCTCCATGCCGGGCACTGGGTTGTGAGGAGCACGTCACACAGGGTCCCTGCCCCCAGGGAGCTGCCATTCCAGAGGGGAGAGGAGCCAGTCAGTAAAGAGAGCAGCAGCTGCCAGGTCGGAAGGAAGGTGGGCCGGGGTCGGGGCAGCATCTCAGAAGGGGCAGGCCAGGGCGTCTGGGTAGGGGCAAGCCTGTGTGTGCAGGACCTGAGGCGGGTGGGTGCCACTGTGGGAGAGAACAGGGAGGGGTGCAGGGGAGCTGGGCCGTAGAGGATGGGAGGCTGTGCAGATAGTACCACTATCCCCCACCACCCCAGGCTAAGTGACAAAGGGGCTGACCCACCCAGTGCTGAGAGGGGCAGGGTCCAGGCCAGGTTTGTTCCAGCAGCCCAAGCACCACCACTCAGCCCTGGGAGGTCAGCATGGGGGCAGCAGGGACTTGGGGTCCTGGGAGGTGGCCATCCTGCCGTCCGCCTCCACTCCAGGCCTGGCCTCCATGGGCTGCGGGAGGGTGGGACGCCACGTGCGTTGTCGGGCCCCAGGTGAAGGGAGTGTCTGCATGTGAGAACACCTTCATCTCCATGGCATTTAGATCATCTGACCCCTCCACCTGTGGTATTTGATTGCAAACAGGTGAGGTCCATGAAGAGACCTCGCCTCCGTCTGCAGATGCGGAAGCCAAGGCCCAGGCATCAGCTGCACCTGTCGCACCCTCTGCCAGGGCGGGGTCCAGATGGGGCCAATGGATTTGGTCCCCTCCCTGTCCACCCTTTTCTCCTCGCCGCCTCCCTGCCCCACATGTGCCCACACAGGGCTCACTTCCCGCAGCGGGCATGTGCTCTTTTATCTCCCGTTTTGTGGGTCAGAATTGAGCAAGGCTCAGCCCGGGTGGCTCCTCCATGCTGCACTGTGCTCACTGGGGTCTCCTGGGGATGGTGGCTGGGCTGGGTGGAGGGTTCAGGGTGGCTTTGCTGATGTGCCTGGCTTCTGGGCCTTGGTGGCTCAAGGCCCAAGCAGCTGTGGCCAGCCCTCCCAGAGCCTCAGCCAGGCAGGCAGCACCATTCCAGCACATTCTGCAGGTCAGAGCCCCCCAGCCCAGCCCAGGTTCTAGGGGAGGGGTTGGACCCTGGCCTGGAGGGGCCTCATGAGTGCCGCCTTTCACCTCACTCACAGCTCCCTGCAGCGCTCCCAGGTACGGGGGCCACAGCCATCCACCAGGCAGGACAGCCCCACAGGGCAGGGAGATGCCTGACCGAGGAGGGCGGCACAGGCAGTGAAGGTGGCGGCGCACAGCCCTGCTGGAGAGGGCCAGGCCGGAGTCTGGGGTGCCCATCAAGCTGAAATCCAATTATGAGAACAGTCCGGGCTGCTGTGACACGGGGGTTAGGAATTAATGTTAACACTGTTTCTGGTTAAGACTTTTTGTGTTGATAAATAATTCATGAGGCAGTTAGCACTTTGAGCCTGACAACACGAGAAAATATTAATACGGTCGGCTCCAAGAAAGGTCAGCCACGTGCTCGGGGCCAGGGGGCCATCTTTTATTCATTCCCTGACACAGGCTCATTAATTATTCTGGCCCAGCCGGGGCTGTGCTCGGAGGGACACTAATGAGAAAAAGGAGAGTGGATTTGAGATCCACACGCCATCCGCTGCGGGGACGTAGAGGGAGAGATGGAAGGAAACGCCGGTGAGGCCTCTGAGGCGGGATGGGGCCTGCAGCCTGGCCCCCTGACAGTGCTGGTTGGGTGTGAAGAGGTGAGCGGAGCTGATCCGCAGGTGTGTGGGGCACTGGCTGCCAGATCCCAGCTCTCCCAGAGAGATGAGGAACAGGAGCAGATGCAGCCAGTATCAGAGAGCAGGAGGTGCATGGGGAAGTGAGGCTGAGGCTGTGGGTGCCCCAAGCACACTAGGCCCAGGGGGTGCAGGAACCCCAGAGAAGCCGCTGAGCAGAGACCCAGAGGGGAGGCTCCCGGGGCCAGGGGTTAGGAGTCCTGCGTGTGTGCACATGTACATGACAGTGTGAGTGCACGTGTGTCCATGATGGTGTGAGTGCACATGTCCATGGTGTGTGGATGTGTGTACATGGTGTGTTGCGTTTACATGTACATGACAGTGTGTGTGCCATGTGTACATCACAGTGTGTGAGTGCACGTGTACATGATGGTGTGTGTGTCATGTGTACATGATGGTGTGAGTGCACGTGTACGTGACCTCGTGCCATGTGTACATGACGTGTGAGTGCACGTGTACATGATGTAAATGACAGTGTGAGTATATGTGTACATGATGGTGTGTGTGCCGTGTGTACATGATGGTGTATGTGAGTGCATGTGTACATGAAGATGTGTGTGCCATGTGTATATGATGGTGTGTGTGAGTGCACATGTGTATGTGAAAGTGTATTGTTATGTGTACATGTGTACGTATAACCGCAGTGCATGCACGACTGCATGTGAGTGCACGTGTGTACATAAATGTATGTGGCTGTGCACACGTGTACGTAATGGTGTCTGCATGCATGTATATATGATCATGTTGTGCACATGCCTGTGTGGTAACGATCACAGTGAGGCCAGGGGCTCTGGGGGCACTCGGGGGTCTTCAGGCTGACGTGGGGTGGGGTAGAGTAGAAGCAGCTGGTGGCCAGCTCTTGTCACCAGGAACCCCCTTGCTGTGTGGAGACAGCTGGAGGGCCAGAGCACAGGGGCCCCAGGTGGCCATGCTCAACAGGATGTGAGGGCAGAGGGTTAGGGATGTGCTGTATGGCCGCCCTGTCGTGTGGTGGGTGCCCTCTGCTGTGGGTGTGAAGCCCACGGAGTGTGTGGCCAGGGACACGTACTTAACAGGAAGAGGTGGCACTTGGGTGTAGAATGGAAAGCTGTTCAGAGTGAGACTGTTCCTGTCCAGTGTGTGAGTCGGGCCGAGCCTGGAGGTGGCTGAGGTGGGTGCTTTCCCCACCCACGTCCCATGGCGTCACAGCACAAATGCCGGTCCAGCCTGTCCAGTGTGTGGGTTGGGCCGAGCCCAGAGGCAGCTGTGGTGGGTCCTCCCCGGCCCGTGTCCCAGGGTGTCGCAGTGCAAATGCCAGTCCAGATGTTCCTATTTGTGGCAGTCGCGACTTGAGAAAATTAAAGGTGATTTTGTGCATTTTAGAGCATTTAGGCCCAAGGCTCAGGTGGTGCTAAGCAGATGTCTAATTCTGCACGTCTGATGGAATGTTCTGGAATTGTATTGGGGCTGGGCAGTGCTCCCTTGAGGACTGGCCCCCAGCACCTAGTGCCCCAATCTTTGTGACAGTTGGGAGCCCCCACGAGGACAGTTTTGTCCCCTCCAACCACAGTGTGGGGCAACAGGCAATGTGGACTTCGGAGCCCAGGCCGCCCACGCGTGTGCCTGCCATGTCTCCAGCTAAGTGGACCCCATGGATCCTCGGGAACAGGATCCATGTTCTCAACAGACAAGACCATGGATAGCAAATAAGCAGCTGATCGGAGATCATCGCTGGGTGGGATCAGGGTCCTGAGCAGGAGCTGGCCGCACTCGTGTGCAGGCGCAGTGGCCACCACTGCACGGAGAGCTCGGGGGAGGGGCCGCAGAGCCCTGAGTGCCAGGAGGAGCCAGACTGGCTGGGACTCGAAGAAGAGCGTTGGGGGAACGGGCTCACCCCGATCCCTGGTCAGAGTGAGCTTGGGTGTGGCTGGGCTGAGGCCCGGTGACCCAGGGGCCGGTCCCTGGGGCCAGGCCTGGGAGGGAGTTAGTTTGATTCATAGGTGGTCCTGAGACGGAAGGGGCCTGGGAGGGTGTGTTCTCCAGCTGCCTCTCCTAACCAGGGCTCCGGCCCCACGTTCTCGCCGACGCAGGGCTCGCCAGGCCTGCTCCCTTGGCAGCTCTCAGGGAAAGTTCAGAAATGCATCGGGAGATCCTGGGGCCAGAGGCAGGGGTGCCAGCCCTGCAGCCCCACCACTCCCCTTTCCCATCCCCAGCTGTCTCTTCACGGGCCTGGACTGGAGGTCAAGGGCTGCCTGAGTCCTGCAAGGCCCAAGGCAAGTGCGGGCTGTG
Source organism: Pan paniscus (assembly GCF_029289425.2). Lineage (NCBI taxonomy): Eukaryota > Metazoa > Chordata > Mammalia > Primates > Hominidae > Pan > Pan paniscus. The sequence goes on from NC_073259.2 coordinate 140,648,751, forward strand.
CCGGGTGCACTGAGTGGGGGCCTCCAGTGGGCGACGCAGAGCCCAGAGCTTTCCCTGGCAGTGATGGCCACGGGGCCGCCACATGGCACAGCCTCTCCTGAGGGCTTAAGCCCCCACCGGGAGGCACCCTCGCAGGCGGGCGCACAGCCCATGTGGCCTTGGCGCTGTGGGGAGGGTGCACAGGCAAGTCCGGCTCCGGCGTGTCTGCTCCAGAGCCTCACTCACCTGCAGCTCCTGGAGGCTGTGGCTGTTGGCTGCAGTGACTTGATTGCTTGTTAATTGCTCATTAATTGGGTAATTAGTGCTTTGTTGTGCTTTGAAGCCTAAACACTCATAAAAACTGAATTTGCTGAGTAAGCAAACATAGCATTTTCTTCAGGACCCGCCACCCAGTTATCTTGTGTAACCAGGTGCAAGGGTGCCTCCACCTCCCAGGACAGCGAGAGGAAGGTGGGCCTCAGTGTGGCGGGGCCCTGACCGGAGGGTGAGTGTGGCCTCCTGGGCTTCTGCCACAGATTCCAGAGCCTGGATTCAGGATTCAGAACCCACCCAGTCACCCCCAGTCTGTGCCCTGGTGGGCTCCCATGCACTCAGTCCTCAGTTTCCCCATCCGGCAGCAGGTGGGTCTGTGGCGACTTGCAAGTGAGCCCAGTGTGAGCCGCATCCCCACACACTGCCCGGCCCCCACCCCTCGGGCTCCATGGCAGCTCTTTCCAGGCGCCTGCTCTTCCAGTCTCCAGAGAAGAAAGGCCTGGGGAGCGGGCGGAGAGTGTCTATGCTAGGATCAGGGTCAGAGAGGGAGGAGCTGGCCGTCAGGTGGGCCAGGAAGCCTCAGCCCCATGCCCCGGCCCTCCAGCTCGATGCCCACCCAGTCCTGCCCCCAGCCCTCTCTCAGTTGACCCCAGGTCCCTCCCGCCAGGTACCGCCTCCCCTCGGCCTTGGGCCCCATTCCCTGTGGGCCACCCTGAGAGTGTGCCCGGCTGGTCCCGGCCACATACCCACCCTGGTTCCTGGCACACCTCCATCTGGCCTGGTGCAGCAGCAGAGCCCAGCCCCACACTGTCTCCTGCACCCAACCATGCCAGAATGGAGGCCAGACATCCCCTCTCAGTGGACTCCACACGCCTCCTGACCCGCCCACCACACACTGTCACTGCCAGCCATCCCGTGGGCTTCCGAGCCGCCTGTGGTATGTGTGGCGCCTGCTCTGGGCTCACCACATCAGCACCTGGAACCAGGCTCCAGGGCAAGCCCACTGCTCACTGCACCTGCCTCACCCAGGGGGCCCCTCCCCGATGTCAGGAGGACTCACAGCCCCACACCTATGGCCCCACAAGCCCAGATCCCCAGATCCCCAGATCCCCAGCTCTGAGTCCTGGGCTCAGCTCCAGGCCCTTGCTGAGTAGCCATGCAGCTGAAGAAAGTTCTTTCCCTCTGAACCTCTGCTTCCTCACCTATGAAATGGGCTGATACTGCTGTGACACTCCCACCACACCCCTACCCCGAGGCACGTCAGGTGCAAATCCACTGTGAGCCTGGGGGGCACAGCCTCCCACCACACCCCTACCCCAAGGCACGTCAGGTGCAAATCCACTGTGAGCCTGGGGGGCACAGCCTCCCACCACACCCCTACCCCAAGGCACGTCAGGTGCAAATCCACTGTGAACCTGGGGGGCACAGCCTCCCACCACACCCCCTACCCCAAGGCACGTCAGGTGCAAATCCACTGTCAGCCTGGGGGGCACAGCCCCACACCACACCCCTACCCTGAGGCACGTCAGGTGCAAATCCACTCAGTGGGCCCCACCCATCCATTCTATGCCAGTACCGTGGATGGCCAAAGGTGCCTCACCCTCAAGTGCCAGATTTGGGCCCTGCAGCTCCAGCACCCACACCCGTAACCCCCTGCCCACGAGGGGCCAGCAGCCCCGCCGGAGGTCATGCACCCCCCCACCCCGGGGACAGCTGCCCAGCTGCGTGGGGTGAGTGCACAAGTGGCTCCCACCTGGCTGTGCCCCCCCAGGCAGCCCAGTTCTGCCCATGCAGGGGAAGGGAAGTGGAGCCTGGGCTGAGCCCACATGGTGGAGGGGTGCGGATTCACAGGACTGAGGCGGCCGAAAGGGGCTGAGAGTGACCTTTCCAATCGTGAGACATTTCACACAGTGTGAAGCTCAACTCGAAACCTCCCCAGCTGCTCTCAGCCCTGGGGACTGCCGGTGCCACGCCAGCCCCTGCCCCTTATTTCAGCCAAATCGCTTGATTGGAATGCATTGCATATCCCGCCCGAGCATGCAGCCCAAATGAAGGTGGGCCCCTTGGCACTGCCATCTGGGAAGATGGGGTCCCACAGGGCAGGGCACGGGGCCCACAGCCACTCATGCTTCTGCCCCATCCCTTCCAGAGCTGCTCCCCCCACCACCCCGAACCATCCGGGTTGCTGGAGTTTCTGGGCTGCAGGTTCAGACAGAATAGGTGAAGCAGCCAAGCTGCCGTCTGCCCCACGAGGGCCCAGCACAGGCGGCGCAGGTGGCCCTTTTCCCCACTCGGCGGCACATGGCTCTGTGGCAGGTCCTGAGGCGCCCACGTGCCACATACAGACATTGGGACACGTGGCAGGACACTGAGGGCAGAAGCCACCAAGGGCAGGATGACCAGATGGCACAGGGAGGGGCCAGGAACTGGCACACGCAGGACACGCCACGGCACACGTGCACACGGCAGATGCTCCTCGTATCCCCGGGCACCTGGGTGGGCACGCGTGGCTCAACAGGGCCCCACGGAGGACACATGTGCACACTCAGGCCACACATGCTCAGCCAGGGTGGGGCCTCCGCACCGGTGTTCCCAGCAGCTCGGCCTCTCACCCGACACTCAGGCTGGGCCTTTCCACTCCATCCTGCCCACGCCTTGCCACTGTTAGAGGTACCTCGGGTTGGTGCAGGCGCCCGTGTTGTTGGGGTGTTTTTTCTGCTGGTGAGGAGGGGTCAGGGCCCCCTGCCCCAGGTAGTTCTGCTCAGGAACCTTCATGCAGTGCCTCAGAGCAGAAACCCGGCCCTCACTGGCCCTGCCTCAGCCCCTCTCCCACCCACTGGGCCCAGACAGCTCTCCTGGATGGGAAGCTGGGGAGGTGGAAGCAGAGGCTGGCAGTGTTTCCAGCACCCTTCCCCAATGCTGGGCCTAGACCCTCCGCAGGACAGCCCCTTGGCCCCTCTGTCTCCTGTCTCCTCCCCACCCTGCCTGGTCAGGGCCAGACACTGAGGGACCCCTGGGAGCAGCAACCTCAGTGCAGGGTCCCTGCTTATGAATTTTTCATGCCTTTGTTTGAGCAGTGGGATCAGGCAGCCCCTGAGCACACCGAAGCCGTAATTAACACTTGCGCTGGGAAGGGGAGGCATGCGTCCTTTGCTGCTTAATAGCCGTGCTGCTGATTTGTGTCTCCCCATGTGTGGGGCTGACAGGCAGCCCCAACCCCAACCCGTAGCCGCCCAGGGTCTGGAAGGGGTGCAGGGAGGCCTGGGTGATGGGGGCCAAGCCCCCTCCAGGCTCTTCGGGTAGCAAGGGTGCACTGCCTGGCTGTGGGGTGGGCTCAGATGCCTCTGAGGGATGAGGGAAGGGGGAGGGGTTGGTGGCAGTGGTGGTGACAGTGACAGTGAAGATGACACTGATGGCAGCTCCCATTTATGAAGCCTGGCCGCCAGCGGCTGCTGTCCCGAGCCTGCCACGCACGTTGCCTCCTCCGACTCAGAAGCCCCATGAAGGTGCCACTGTCTCTGCAGATGAGGAAACTGAGGCTCGGAGAAACGAAGGGACCTTTGCCACGGTGTCCAGTGTCCACGAAGCAGTGGGGCCAGGACCTGCCCACACCGGGCTCCGTGAAGCAGTGGGGCCAGGACCCGCCCCCAGACCAAGTTCCAGGGTGCACGTTAACTCTGGGCTGTGCCCAGCATTCGACACCCCAGGGCTGGGGCCCAGAAGCTGGGGGAGGTGTCGGGAGCCCACAGGGAGCTGTCAGGTGGGGATGCAGTTTCCTGTTCTCAGCAGGAAGCAGCCATCGGTGCTCATGAGAAGTCTCCAGGTGCTCAAATGTTGGCAGCCAATTTTGAAAAAATAAATCAGGCCAGACCAAGCCCATGTGCCCCCCCTACCCAGCTTGTGGCTCTAAAAGCCTTGTCTCAAGGCCGTTGTCCACCCACGGGTGAGGGTCTGGGAAGGCCGCTAATGGAGCCTGGAGGTGCTAGGCATCCCCACCGCACAGCCACATCTGTGAAAACAGTGACACGCAGTGGCCCCTGGAGTGGTCGGGGAAGCCACTCTCACGGAGGACGAAACCGGTGCCTGTGCTTCCGAGCCCCACCGCGGCTCTCACACCCAGCCCGGGGTGGAGGTGGGGCAGATAGAGCTTCCCAGGGCCTGGGGGAGCTGAGCTGCGGGCTTGGGGTGGGGAGCCCTGACTCACGCCCAGCCTCTGACTCGCGCTGCTGAGTGGTCTGGAACCCCTGTCGGGTGCCTCCCTCTGGCTACCCCACACCTTAGGCGTGAGGGCCGGGGCCCTGGGCAGGAGGAAGGAACAGAGCCCAGTGGTTCGGGGGCAGAGGCTGCCCCCACGGCCACTCACCGGAATCACCCGGCTGCTACTCCCCACCCCAGGCACCCGGGTTTAAGTGGTGTAGGGGCCCCGAGCCTCGGTGCGGCTTAAAACCAGACTGACTGAGGGCATGGGTGGAGACAACAAGTACTGAGAAGTGGTCACGAGGGCCATTATTGGATGGTGAGGCCCGACAGACTCAGAGGGGCCTTGTAGGCTGGCAGACCATGGTACAGGGAGCTGCTGCCTGCTGGCTGCCATTGGAGCTCAGGACAAGCAGAGAAGGAGAGACTTGATATCGGGGTCTCCTCGTGGCTGCAAGAAGGCTCACCTTTCCAGCCTTGGCCATCAGGGTCATAGACAAGCGTGAGCACTGCCAGGGCTAAGAGACTCTAAAACTCCAAGACCAGGACTTCACCTACGCCAGGGTAAATGGCATCTTCTCGTTCTTGGCTTCGTGGGCAGACAATGATGGTGATGATGGTGGTGAGGTTGAAGGTGAGGATGATGACCTGATAGTAACGACAGTGATGGTGGTGAAGATAACTGATGGTAGTGCTGTTGAGGAGGATGGTGACGTGGGGACGACGATGCTCATGATCATGGTGGTGGCAATGAGGATGGTGTTGGCGGTGGTGGTGTGAGGATGGTGATGATGGTGATGGTTGTGACAATGGTGATAGTGATTATGGCGGTGATGGCGATGGTGAGGATGATGGTGATGGTGGCGATGGCGAGGATGATGGTGAAAATGGTGGTGAGGATGATGGTGACGGTGATGAGGGTGATGGTGATGAGGATGGTGATGGTAGTGATGATACTGTGATGTGTATAATGTACTGACTATATATCAAGCACTGCCTTAGTGCTTTGCACATATTCACTTATTTAAGCCACACAGTAATTCTATGAGCTGTAAGGGACAACCCTGTAAATTGTTCCTATTGACAGAAGCACAAACTGAGACACAGAGAGCTCAGGGCCTCGCCCAGTGTGGGGCAGTGCGGCACAGAGCGGGCGTCTTCTTTGGAGCCTGAGTCTTGGCCTCCTGACCATGCCCAGCATGTCCCTTCGGGGCCTGGGGTCTGTCCTCTGCTCCCAGGCATTCCTGCCTATCACAAACCCACACCAGGGTGACGTTCCCTGAGCCCCCGAGCCCAGCCCTGGCGCCGTGAAAGGTCGCCTCACTCGGGCAGCTCCCGAGAGGTGGATGTGTCTCTTCTTTTCTCCTCGCCCTGATTAATTGCCTCATTCAATGCCGACTCCACTGCAGTTAAACATTAATTCAGTAGGACTTAATAACACGAATTCATTCACGCCCCTGCCTGCGCCTGGCTGACAGTGCTGTGCCATTTGGTTAATTAGAGGATCCATGCAGCGTCCTCTGGTGTGCTTGCTGGAAAGCACCCCTCAGTGTCTCCTTGCTGTTGGATGCATTAAACCCTCGCCTGTGTGGTCAGCCTGGCTGGGTCCAGCCACAGACCTGAAACCCACGGGGAGATCCGTAACCAGGTCCGGGCTTGTGGGAGCTGCTGGCTCTGGCCCATGGGTCTCGGGGCCAACCCAGGCTCAAGCAGGGATCTGGGTGCGGGGATAAGAGCAGAGGCTGGACTGGGCAGGTGGCCCCCAGGCCACGGGTGAACCCATGTGGCCCCAAGTGTCAGGCTGCTCTCGAGGCCTGATTGGCTAGAACCCTGACAGTCTGGTGGGATTGCAGTTTCCAAGTCAAAGGCTCTGCAGCGCAAATTCAGCAGGGAGAGGCCTCACTGGGGGTCCCCAGAAATCCCACTGTGAGGCTAGAAGGGCACCTGACTCCCCTGCAGGCCTCTGGATGCTGGTGGGGCTGCCTCCTGTCCCGCGTCCAGGGCGCACTCCCTCTCTGCCCTCCCCAGGCTCCCCGTGTGCAGAGGGCACCCTTGGCACAGTCTCGGCTCCTGCTTTGCCCTCTTCCGGTCCCCTCAGCCCTGGCGTGTTCTGGCATGTTCCTCCCCTCCCCTGCGCTCCCCGCAGGAGCTTGTGGCTCTCCCCTGCCCCACATCCTGGTCTTGGCTTCCTTTGCTCCTGGCTGAGCCTGGGCAGTTCCATTTCATACTTTCCTCACCAAACACCAAGGCCCGCCCATATCACAGCAGGGGAGATGGAGGCCTCAGAGGCCCAGGGCCACCAGCAAAGCTGGTCTGCATGTCGGGGTCCTGTGGCCCAGCCCTTGGTGAGCTCCGCACCTGCGGCCTCTGGGGCGGGATGGGCCCGGTTCTGACTTGGAGCCCTCAGTGCTTGTGTGGTGGGCCCGGCTGGGCGGGTGCAGGTGGGACTGAGGCCCTTCTCTACCTCTCACCCTGAAGGCCAGACCAGGGGGGACCCTAGGAGAGGGCTTGGCCACGGCTGAAAGGCCAGACCAGGGGGGACCCTAGGAGAGGGCTTGGCCGCGGCTGAAAGGCCAGACTGGGGGGACCCTAGGAGAGGGCTTGGCCACGGCTGAAAGGCCAGACCAGGGGAGACCAGCACACAGCCGGGACAGACAGCCTGGGGGAGCCTATCAGCCTCAGGAGACCCCCCCACAGGCCCACCCCAGCTGCCCAGCTTCCCCAGGGGTCGCACCTGTAGGAGCCACCTGGAGTGTGACTCGTCATGCGCTGGGAGCAGCACGTTCTCGCTGCAGAGTGTCTGCTAAAGCGCATTTCACACCGTACTGTGAGCTCCGTCGCTGAACACTCCGCAGCCGCGGCTGCACATGGAGGGTGGCTGTGCGTTTGGTTCCCTGCATTAACCCAGTGGGCTCCACATAGGAGGGCGCTGCCCACACGTCCGGCTGGCACTCACCACCCTCCGTGCACTGGGGGGTTTATTCTTCCACCAGGTCATTCATTCGACGTGAATGCCTCGTAATTGCAGTTGCCAGGAGGGGATTTTTCCCCTTTTGACTGTTTCGGGGGACATTGCAGTCAGTGTGTTCTTCGTAGGGCTCTGCTTACTGAAAACGGAGAACGGATTTGTTTTCGGGATTATCACACCCCCACCCTAACCAGCCAAGCTGACAAATGGCGCTGGCACCGAGTGTCTAACCCTGAGCGGCCATGGCCCTCCGTGCGCTGCCAGCCCCTCCTCTGCCCCCGGCTGTCCTGACCCCAGAGGCTCCCGGGCTCTGCCCACCATGAGGAGCTGGGGTGCCTGGATCTCCCAGCCCATGTGGTGCCATCGATCCCCTCAGGGGGTCACTGGGGACAGTGGGGCTGTCCTGGGCCGGAGGCTGCCCTCCTTCCTGGTGTGAGGAAGGCTCTGGCTGGCCCAGGATGGGGGTCTTCATGGCCGCCCTGCTCTGAGGGTCTGGCCAGTGAGGGCTCCTCTCGGGCTGCAGGGCCAGTCTTGTCCCCACCGCTGGCGAGTCGGCCTGGCTGTGCCCCTTTGTCCATCCCACCCGGGGGGGGCTCTTATCCAGGCCCCACTGCCAGCGAGTCGGCCTGGCTGTGCCCCTTTGTCCATCCCACCCGGGGGGGCTGTGATCCAGGTCTGTCTGGTGCAGCACCGGGCCCTGGCCCAGGTTCCTCCTAACCGCCCCGACCACCTGGGCCTGCTGGCACCTCCCTCTCCTGGCAGCAGCCAGGGCCGCCCCACCCGTGCCCCTGCAGCCTGGCTGCTGCCGTGCCCCGGGGGGTGACACTGGTTGGTGGGGCCCCAACTCACTTCTGTCTCTCTGTCCCTGCAGTGTGACAGCGAGAGCGGCCCGGACGACAAGGTAAGCCCAGCGTCCTCCTCCTGGGCTTGGCTGACGGCCCTGCCCTTCCCTGCTGACCTTGGCCCTGCGAGGTGGGCCCTGGAGACCAGGCAGAAGATCGGGCCTTGGGGGGATCCCCCCGCCCGGTGGGTGCCCAGGTGCGGCCTCCCAGGTGTGGGGGTGCTGGCCTCTCCTGGCTGTGGAAGAGCCTGTCCAGGGCTGGGGCCGGTACCGTGTCTGGAGGGACACAGGCCCAGGTGGGCATCAGTGCTGCCCCAGCCAGGAGGGTGCCCTGGGCAGGGCTACTGTGGGGTCGGGCACATCAGCTCCAGCTCCTGGGCAGCAGAGGGCAGCTGGGCCTGTGCCCCAGGACTGGCCCCATCAGTCCTGAGGGAGCAGGGGCAGAGCCCAGCCCCCACCCTAAACCCGGTGGCCCCCAGAACCAGGAGGTAGATGCGCAGCCTATGACCACATCACAGTCACCCTCGGTGCTCAGGAGCAAGCAGGATTCCTGCAGCCTCAGCCAGGAGTGAACCCCCCGGGCAGACCCTGAGCCACGTCCCCTCAGCCTCGGAGCAGCTTCCGGGGGGGCTCTCCTTCTGCCCCGCTTGCCCCAGAGCCCTGCGGGGAGGAACTGTCACCTGCTGTGGCCGGGGAGCATCAGGCCCGGGAGGGCAAGGAGGCCAGGCAGGTGGCGCGAGGTCCCGGCCCGTAACCACTGCACCTCACTGTCTCCCTGTGACTGCCAAGGGCTACCCGGGGGCACCTGGATGGGGGTGAGGGCCCTGCCAGATGTGCCAGGGGAATGGTCACCCCGGCCTCAGGGACGGCCCTGCAGAGGCCCGAGGCGGACTGCATGTGTGCGACGATTCTCGCCCTGAGCCAGGGAGACGCTGCCCTGGGTTTCCAGGCAGGTTTTTATGAATGGAACAGTTCCATGAGGGGTCTGCACAGGGGTTAGGGGACGCCCACCGTGGCCCGTGGCCTGGCAGGAGCTGTCTGGGCTGTGGGGTCTCACAGCTGAGGGCCCGGTGGGGGTCCAGATATTGGAGTCAGTGGCGTGGCCGGGGGAGGAGGGTCTGGGCGGTTCAGTTTTCGATGCACCAAGAAGTCAAGGTAAGTCGCCGTGGAAGCCAGAGGCCGCACCGTCGCCGCGGCCTGGGGTCTGGGGCAGGCGCCGTGTGGGCCACAGTGCCGGGCTCAGCCGTGTCTGGGGCTCCAGCTTCCTGGGCTGCTTCCAGCCACGATGTCCCTGCCCAATACACCTCTCCTCGCCCGTCCGCAGATGGACAGTGTTGGGGACGCGTCCTGGTGGTCACAAAGCCCACAGGAGTGGCCTCACCCGGGACCCCGCGTGGCTCCACGTGGCCTTCAGCCCCTGCCCACAGCTTCCGCGCCTGAACCCTGACAGGCCTAACGTTTCAGAGGAGCAACCTTGTCCTGATCTCAGGAATGAAATGAGGTCACGGGCACCCGGGAAATAGCCACTCACCCCCTCCCCACCTCCTTTCATTTAAAAGCAGTTTTTGGGGAAGACACCCTCCACAACCAAGGGCTGCTCTGAGAGAGGCAGGAAGGAGGGGATTTCGGGAGCCTGGGGCCTACTGGGGGCTCCCTCTCCCCTCCCCGCCTGCCTTACCGAGATGAGGCAAAGCTACCTGCGGCCCCGGAGGCCAGGTCCACGTGGAGTCGGTGATGCTGGCGGGGAAGGCTGACAGCCGCCCCCGTAACTGCACGCCCCCCATGTCCAGCAACCAAGGGTAATGCCAGCCTCCGAGACCCAAACAATGTCTGTGCAGGCTGTGCCTGCAGTGATGCGGCCCCTGCCTGGGCCTGGGCTGGAGGCCGAGGGGTCCATGGGAGAGCACAGGCTGAAAGAGGGTTCTAGAATGGGGTCAGGTGGAGTCTGCACACTGGGGCATTTATTTCTGAGACGCCCAAGCAGCCCCAGGGGAGATGACCAGCTCTGGGCGGTGTCGGGGAGGCTGAGTCCAGTCCAGGGCTCTGCACACGGAGGGTCCCGGCAGGGCGAGTTTGGCATTCCGTGCCGTTGGGGCCGTGTTGGGGCTTCTAGGGCTGTGGTGGCCACAGGTCCTGAGGAGGACAGCAGGGGAGGGAGAGGGGCTGCGGAGGACGGCAGGGGAGCGGAGAGGGGCTGCCAGCCTTTCTCCAGGGCAGAACTTCGGGTCACGCCCGCTCTGGGGAGAGCAGAGAGGCCTGGCGGGGCGGGGACGGAGAAGGCAGCTCCGCCAAACACTTGAGTCCCCGTGATGGTGGCTCCTTCTGGCTGCGGCAAGGTCTGAGCGCCGGCGCACGAAGGGGGGGCACGGTGCTGGCAGAGTGGGTGTGACCTGCCTGTGGCCCCGTTTGCTTCTGTTGGGGGGCAGCTCCCGGAGGCTGCTCGGGCAGAGCAGCAGGGTGGGCCAGGAAAACCACAGGGGCCTCTCCTTGTTGGCCCGTCAGCCTGTCCGTCTGTGTGACCTTGGGGCATGCTCTGAGGGGTGTGTCCCAGGCTGACTCAAGACAGAAGCCAGAGGTGGGGATGACCCTGGTGCGTTCTGGGAGCGGGCAGTGCATCCCGGGGCTGCAGCGGAGCGAGAGGGAGGAGCCCAGAGCCGGCAGCAGGAGTTTCCGTTTCCCTCCGAGTGCATGGGATGCTGCACCGTAGGACACCCCCGTCCAGACGTCTCCGTTTCCCCGTGGCATCCAGCCCCTGATGCTCGGAAATTAGCTTCCTGAGTTTGGGAGAGTTGGGAGGGCAGGAGGCCTCAGGTCCCTCCTGGTCTTCTCTGCCCAGCGCTGGGTTCAGGGGGTCAGGAACTTACGCTGGGCGGAGGGTGTGCGTGGAGCCCATCCAGACGCACACAGAGGCATAGGCAGGTGTGGGAAGTCAGCCAGCGCCCCACTGGCCGTCCCCAGCCCTCCTCCCTACCCGCTGGGAGCAGAGGCACCCAGATCTCTGTCCCTGGGCACTGCTGTGCGAGGCCGGCACCCCTGCCAGGGAGCAGGCGGGAGAAGCAGGAGGGACAGAGCCCTGCAGGCTCCAGATGGCAGAATTCCCGGCTCTGAGACAGGAACATGGGGGCACTTCGCATCAGCAGTGCCCAGAGCCCCTCAGCAGCCCCGGGCTTGTGTGGAACCCGTCTGTGAACTGGATGTGGAAGGAAGGTCCCCGAGTGCCCACATTTACAGGGACCCTCAGAGACCTCACTCAGACCTGGGAGGCCCATTGCTCACATGGCCTGGCCGCTCCCGGTGGGCAGAAGACGGAGAAGCCACAGACAGCGTCCTGCGTGGGGTCTGTGGGCGCTGACCCAGCAGCCATGCAGGGAACAGCCCTGCCCGCAGAAGCGGACGCTGGGGCAGGTGGCAGTGCACCCCGAGGAAGCCTCCTGGACGGAGTGGTGGGGAGGGCGCGGGCGCATGTCTCAGGCCAGTGCACTTCACATCTCATCCCACACCTGCGGGTTTGAGCTTGGTTTGGGGTGCCAGCTCCCACCTGGCCAGCCACCCCTTGGGGACTCACCCTGGGCTCTCCTGCCAATCAAGGTGGAGACTTTGGGACAGCCCTCCACGTGAACAGACTGACCGAGATACCTCTCCACCACCTCCCTCACACTGTGCCCGCCCAGCCGCCCCCTCCCCTGGCCCTTGGCAGGAGGCTCCTTGGCAGCTGACGGGAGGCTCGGGCACTGCCAGACGGCCCCTTCGCAAGTCTGCGGTTTGTGTCTAACCACTTTTTCCTTGGAAAAGTGTGGGGTGAAGAGCGATATGGGACTCCATAGGCAGCCGCCAGGTGGTGGTGGCCTCACTCCTCCTGCTGCCGGGGGCTGCCACGGCCACCTCCAGGGATGGCTGTCTGGCCCGTCTGTGGAAGCCCATCAGGAAGCACCCCCAGTGCCGGGCCTTGGCCAAGAGCACCGGCCTGGAAGGGGCAGGGCTGGGGGACAGTGGCATGAGGTCAGACATGGCGTGGGGCCGACCCCGCAGGCAGCCCACCATCCACAGCCTCCATGTTCTGTCTGCAAAATGGGGCCACAGTGGGGCCTGGGCAGAGGAGAGAACTGCCCACCGCCCCAAGCACGGTCCCCAGAGAGCTGGAGGCCAGCCAGTCCTCCACACCCAGCCCCTCCCCAGCAGACCCTTCTTCCAGTGGGGCGCTGTGCCCGACTGGGTCCTCTCTGAACCTCTGCCTTTTCGTCACTGAAGTTCGTAGGTTCTTGTTCTTGGGAACTGTGAGTTCAGGCACTACCAGCACGACAGCCAGAGGGACGGATGGACGGCTGGACAGGCTGGAGGCCCCTGCCATGGGCACTCACCCCGTGGGACAGACAGAAGGATGGATGGACGGTTGGACAGGCTGGAGGCCCCTGCCTTGGGGCACTCACCCCGCAGGATGGACAGAAGGGCGGATGGATGGCTGGACAGGCTGGAGGCCCCTGCCATGGGCACTCACCCCATGGGACAGACAGAAGGGCGGATGGATGGCTGGACAGGCTGGAGACCCCTGCCATGGGGCACTCACCCCGTGCGACAGACAGAAGGACGGATGGATGGCTGGACGGGCCGGAGGCCCCTGCCGTGGACACTCACCCCGCGGGACAGACAGAAGGACGGATGGACGGCTGGACAGGCTGGAGGCCCCTGCCGTGGGCGCTCACCCCGCAGTTGCTGGGCCTCCGTTGGGTCCTGGGAAATTTCAACAGCAGTCCAGTGTGCGGGCTGCGCCTTTGTTCTGTCCAGCCAGCGGCCCAGGCTGTGCCTTTGTTGTATCTGGCCGCCAGCAGGCCAGGCACCTTCTGAGGAAGGGTTGCTGCGTGTCTGTGGCTCACGGAGGCCTTCCTCTGTGTGTGACTCATACCCCCCACCCACCCCAGCCCACTCCTGGGAGCATCTTCCTGGGGGCTTTGGAGGCCCATCCATTCTTCCCTAGGGACAAAAGTGCAGGGAGCGGCGTCCCAGGTGCCACCGTCTCTGGGGAACGTGGGCCGGGACTCCCTTTGCTGGACACAGACCCTGCCCACACCGGGTGACCATGGGGTGACCTCACAGGGTGTGTGGGGTTCCGAAGCCGCCCCCCTCCTTCCTGAGCCTGCACTTTGACCTGGGACTGCTGAGCCCAGAAGGGCCTTGAGAGGGCTGGCTCAGTGGGACGTGGGGGCCTTGGGTGGTTGGGTCCCCGAGACAGGCCATCTCGCTCCTTGTGTGGCAGGCTGCGGGGCCCTGCTTGCCTGGGTCCCACGTGGTAGAACTCGGCGTTTGGTGGGGGCCTGCTGGGGACAGGAAGGGACAGCACCCCACCCTGAGCTGGCACTCATGCTTCACTGGAGCCAGGCGGAGGGGCCGAGGGCACCGGCACAAGGTCCCTTTGAGGACCGAGATCATGACCACCACGGAGCAAGCGCCCGGGTCCTCAGATCAAAGGCCCAATAGCCAGTGAGGCTTCTGCACTGGTCCCAGCAGAAGCGGGGCCTGGCTGAGGCAGTGGCATCAGAGACTCGGGGCAATGGGGGTGCGAGGGGGGTCTCAGCGTCCCACAGCTGCTGTAACAAGTCATTGTAAACACAGTCACTCAAAACGGCACGAGCTGATGGCAGCAGTGGAGCTGGAGGTCCAGGATGGGTCTCACCAGGCTGAAGTCAAGGTACCGACCTCAGGGGAATTGGTGTCCTGCCTTTCCCAGCCTCAGAGGCCCCACTTGGCTGTACCTGGGCAGCTGCTCCGCTCCACGGGCCTAGCCTCGCTCACAGGGCTCCAAGAACAGAGCCTGGATTGTCCTGAGGGCCCCGTGATGTCCCCGTCACAGCAAAGGAAGATTTAGGATGCACTGGAAGCCCAGAAGTCCAGAGAAGGGGCTCAGAGCCATCGGTCGCCACGGGGCACCTCGGGGGTCCCACGAACACTGCAGCGGGCGTCAGACCCTCAAGCGTCGGTAAGGGCCTCACCGCCTTGGGAGGGGTCAGCAGTTACCGGAGGACCCTGGGCAGTGGCAGGGAGCAGCGACAAGGGCCCCCCATTCAGGCCCTCACCCCCGGCACTTGGAGGAGGTGCCGCCCCTGCCTCGGAAGCCTCGAGGGCAACCTGCACCCTCAGGAGGCCCAGCTGGGGGCGTCACTGCAGGGCACCGGCAGAAACGGGTCTGAAAACAGCAGCCCAAAGTGGATTTGGAACAGAACAGGGTGTCACGGAAAGGATGTTTCATAAGGTGGGTTTGATGAGTATGTTTAAATAAATGTAACTTAATTGATGTTAAATATGCATCTTAATGCTTTTCTAAAATGTGCAATTGGGCCAGTTGCGGTGACTCACGCCTGTAATCCCAGCACTTTGGGAGGCTGAGGCGGGCAGATCACTTGAGGTCAGGAGTTCAAGACCAGCCTGGCCAACATGGCAAAACCCCGTCTCTACTAAAAATATAAAAATTAGCTGGGCGTGGTGGCAGGCGCCTTTAATCCCAGCACTTTAGGAGGCCAAGCGGGTGGATCACCTGAGGTCAGGAGTTCAAGACCGCCTGGCCAACATGGCAAAACCCCGTCTCTACAAAAAATACAAAATTAGCTGGCTGTGGTGGTGTGCGCCTATAATCCCAGCTACTCAAGAGGCTGAGGAGGGATGGTCACCTGAACCCCGGAGGTGGAGGCTGCAGTGAGCTGAGATCGCGCCATTGCACTCCAGCCTGGGCGACAAAGTGAGACTCTGTCTCCAAAAAATAAAAAAAATGTGCGGTTGGAACTATATCTCGAAATCGGAAACCAGACATTCTGAAGACAAGCTTGTGTGGCCTTTGGCGCCATCCTGCCCCCTGCTGGGGGCGACCTCCACCACAGACGACCTTCTGAGCCCTGGTTTCCTTGCCTGTAAAATGGAGTAGTGCCTGCCCAGGACGGCTGTGGGGATGGCTGAATTCAATGCATTTGGGGGAGGTACGTGCTTCCTGTGATTTAATATTTCACGAACGTTAAACCTGTGCTGGGCACAGCTCTCCCTCGGGTGGGAGTGTAGCTGTGGTGTATCTCTGGAGGGGGGTCACGGCTTTCTCTGGCAGGCAGCATGGGGCCCTGGTGTCCCGTGGCCTCCACAGGAGCCGCCCCACCCGAGCATAAGCGTAGCCTCCACGGTAGCCGCCCCACCCAAGCGTGAGCATGGGGGCCACACCCACAAGTCCGGCATCATGGTGTTGGATTCATGCTCCCTCCAGAGGCCCCAGAGGAGGATCCTTCCTGCCTCTTCCCACTCCTGCTGACTCCGGCGTCCCTGGCTGATGGTTGCATTGCTCCTGTCTCTGCCCCTGTCCGTCCTCACGTGGCCCCTCCTCTGTGTGTGTCTTTGTGTCTCTTCTCCTCAAAATGACGCCAGTCCTCGGATTTAGGTCCACCTGAATAACCTGGGAGGGCCCCATCTGAGGGTCAGGATGGGTGTGGGCTTGGGGCCTGCAGGCGGCCCCACCTTTCTCCCCGCAGGCACTCGTGCCTGTGTACCAGCCTTCAGGGCCGGTTGTGGCCTCGGGGTTCCAGGAGGCGCTGCCATCCAGGGCCTCGGGCACAGCATCCCTGGGCTCTTCCCCCAGCCCCTGGGGTCCTCTCTCCTCAGAGGCTTTCCCTGGGTTTCTGTGTTTCCACGAAGTTCTGGTGCCTTCTGCACTTTCCCTGGGAGCTGAAATTCGCTAGGATTTGCATTTCCAGGCCGGCAGCCTCCAAGGATGCTGAGCAGCATCTGAGCATCCCTATAGGTGGTTCTGGCTTTTGCTTTTCTCCTGACATTCTGGGTGGAGATGGTGAACACACGGTTCTCCGGGCCCCCCCTGATGCCGCCCTCGGGCCTGGGGGGTCTGGCCTACCCCTCACCTATGCACCACAGCCTTGCTCAGAGAGTGCACACCTCTGCCACAGACAGAACCTCAGAGTCGTTCCATGGCAAAGCCACACTGCCAGCGTGGCCGTGGCCTACACAGGCCGGGCAACAGCAGGCGCAGGCCCTACCCCCCACGCCACGACTCAAGGCCCAAGCCTGCTGGGTGTGTCTGAGTGTTCGTCCTGTGGGACGCTTCTCTCCAGGCCTTCGTGCTGCACCCCAACCCCCGTCCTGTGGGACGCTCCTCTCCAGGCCTTCGTGCTGCACCCCATCCCCCGTCCTGTGGGACGCTCCTCTCCAGGCCTTCGTGCTGCACCCCAACCCCCGTCCTGTGGGACGCTCCTCTCCAGGCCTTCGTGCTGCACCCCATCCCCTGTCCTGTGGGACGCTCCTCTCCAGGCCTTCGTGCTGCACCCCAACCCCCGTCCTGTGGGACGCTCCTCTCCAGGCCTTCGTGCTGCACCCCAACCCCTGTCCTGTGGGACGCTCCTCTCCAGGCCTTCGTGCTGCACCCCAACCCCAGTCCTGTGGGACGCTCCTCTCCAGGCCTTCGTGCTGCCCCCAACCCCTGTCCTGTGGGACGCTCCTTTCCAGGCCTTCGTGCTGCACCCCCCTCCACCCACCCCCCTCCTGTGGGATGCTCCTCTCCAGGCCTTCGTGCTGCACCCCCCTCCACCCACCCCTGTCCTGTGGGACGCTCCACTCCAGGCCTTCCTGCTGCCCCCACCACCCACCCCCGTCCTGTGGGACGCTCCTCTCCAGGCCTTCATGCTGCCCCCAACCCCTGTCCTGTGGGAGGTTCCTCTCCAGGCGTGAGAGGACACGGCCCAATTCAAGGACACGTGCCCCGCGGAGTGGCAGCCTTGAGGAAGCAGTCTTGTGGTCTCCTGGCCCCAGCACTCGGCTAACCATGGCCGAATGGAGGTTGGGTGCCCCCCAGGGCGGTTTCCAGGGTGATCCGGTGTCCTGGGGTGGCTGGGGCAGCATGGCTGAGAGGACCCTGTGTGCCCTGCACTCCCTGGTTAATGGTTGGGGCCTCCAGCACCTTCCCATGCCTTCCCATGGTGACACCCCCTGGCCCCCCGCTGCGTAACGATGGCAGACGCAGTTACAGTGTTGGTTTCTGAACCGTAAGCTCTGGATAAATGTGCCTCTGAACACCACCGTCGAGTCCCTAACTGGATTATGTATATTTGGCCTGGAAGCCTGATACTTAATATCAGCCTGCTCTCCGGTGAATGCCTTTCTTCCCCCGGATAATCTATTCCCACTCCGCTTCCTTCTAGACTTCTAACCTCATTACATCTTTCATATCAGAGCTACTCTCCTTTCTAAACAAAACACAGACCTGCCCCTGGTTCTCAGAGTCTAGTTTCACTCCCAAACTGGGGCGCAGGGCTGTGGGGCGGGGCTCGGGGCTGGGTTTTCGGCCCCGTTGACCCAGGCCAGGATCTCCACCTGTTCCAGGATGGTCAGTGCTGAAGGCGGCCTCAGGACTGAGGTTAGAAAGTGGGGTTGGAAGCCTCATTTGTGGCAGGAAGATGGCTTCTCCTGTGATTCGAGTGGTGAGGTTCCAAGAGAGGAGCCGGCCACATTGAGACTGGCCGTAGCCCAATTGGAGCTGGCCAGTTGCTGCCCCTCAATTCCTTCTTCCTGCTCCCCCAACTCCCCAGCCCCCTGGGGTCTCCAGTCAGCAGGAAGAGTGGGAACAGCTTGGCGGGACCGAGGCCTGCTGGGCAGCCGCCTCCCGTGCCCTGTACCCAGAGAAGGAGCTGATGGCAGCACAGCTTCTCAGGGGGCTGAGGATGCACTGGATCCATCTGTGCAGGGTCCCCAGAGCAGGGCCTGGAAGAGGGGACTGGGGATGGCATCCTCCCAGGGCCAGGCACGCAGGAAGGGGCTGAGCTAGGGTTCTGCCTGATGAGTCTGTCTTCTCTCCTCCCCTCCCCCCGCCCATTCCCTCTCTGGGCTTCGCCATCTGGACCCCCGATGGACAGAAATGACCTCGGCACAGGGCCTCTTCACGGCCTTTGTCCTCACGGCCCCTCCTGGCTGGCTTTGCCCAGGCCAGCACCCTGGGCCTGACCTTAACCCTGACTTATCCCTGAGGGCTCCACGCATCTCAAATGGAGCGGCCCCATCCCCATCTCAGGAGTGGCCCACCACCTTCCCAGGGGAGTGTCCCTGCTGAGCCATGAGCCCTGCAGCCAGCCTGCCGGCTCAGCCCAGCCCAGCTCTGCCACAGAGCAGCCACGCCAGCAGCACGTCTGTTTTCTCGTCGGTGAGACGAGTGGTGGCTTGTCCAAGTCCTCAGAGTACAGGCTTCAGGGCCCTGTGGCTTGCGGCATGCAGTGCGCCCGGAAGTGCCTATGTGGACACAGTGTGTGCATGGACGCAAGCGCGTGCCGTTTTCATGGCAGGAAACAGCGGGGCTTTGGGGGCGACTTGTTGCTAAAGGGAGTACGTGTATTTGGTAAATAGTTCAAATAGAAACTGAGGGCTGGAACTCCCTGGCTGAGGCCGACCTTGGTGATTCCTTCTATACTGTTGGAGGCATCCTGCGAACACGTTGGCGCCTTTGGGAGCAGAAAGTGCTGGTCCAGCTTGCAGAGGGCTCCATCGAACCCGTGTGGGAGCTGCTCCCGCGGTTTGAATGGCTGCGGGCTCCGCCATGGATAGGCCCTGCCCGGGCCAGGCCTTCCAAGCCCAGAAATAGAAACGTGGCCACAGCTCCCACCTCAGTCCCGAAACTGGAGCCCAAGCCCTCTGTCCTTGGCCGCACCAGAGCCGGCCTCCCTGTGTGCCGCCAGCCACGCAGCAGCTTGGAGAGGACCCGTCCTTAAACACTTCCCGACTGCCGGGTCCAGAGCTGCGCCCTCCCTCCCTTACTCATCGCGTTTGAGTTCGCAGTTGGTGTCCTGGTTTTCCACCTGAGTGGGCGCTGGGATGGAAGGGTCCCGCCCAGGCGTCTGGTGCGGTCAGGCGCACATAAGCAGCCTTTGCAGGAAGCCGTGGCTGGGCCTCGATCCGAGTTCTAGCGCCCCCCCACGTAAGGGAGAGCCAGGTGCTTCCTGTCCCTCCCGGCCACCTCAAGTGTAAAATCACGGGGGGTTCAGGGCGGTGGTCTTGGGGGGTGCGCTGCACAGCCGTTTGCAGCTACAGCAGCTGCTCGGAGCTGTCTCCGACTTTGCACCCCCGTTTCACAGAGGGAGAAACCGAGGCCCAGGGAGGGCGGGGCTTGCAGCGGATGGGTGGGGGAAGGGCTCCTCCTTTCAGGTCCCAACGCTCCACAGTGGCAATGAGGTCGCTCTTTTTTCCTTTTTTTGAGACCTGGTCTCGCTCTGTCACCTACGCTGAAGTGCAGTGGTGCAATCTCGGCTCACTGCAGCCTCCACCTCCCGGGCTCAATTGATCCTCCCACCTCAGCCTCCCCAGTAGCTGGGGCCACAGGCGCGTGCCGCCACCTCCGGCTAATTTTTTTATTTTGTAGAGACGGGGGGGGGGGGGGGTCTTCCTGTGTTGGCCAGGCTGGTCTCGAACTCCTGGGCTCAAGTGATCCGCCCACCTCGGCCTCCCAAAGTGCTGTTTCAGGCGCCGGCCACCGCGCCCGGCTGTCGCCCTTTCTGACTCAGTTTCCCCTTCTGGGAGTGGGGTGGCAGGTGTCCGTAACTTCTTGTTGTGAGGACCAGAGGAGCAGCGCCCACACAGCGCTCAGTGAGGCCGGCGCTGCGCGCCTTTCCCCGGGTGGCCGCGATCGGAGGCAGCGCGTTCGGACCCCGGGCCGGCGGCGGGCGCGGGTGGATCGGCGCCTCGGGGCTGGATTAGTCGGGTCTGCCCGCGCCCCGCCCCCGCCCCGCCCGCGCTCCCGCCTCCCGCGCGCCCAGCTCCGCGCCCGCCGCCTCGGGGCCCGCGCCGCGCCCGACGTCCGCCCGGGAGCCCAGAGCGCACCGAGCGCCGCCCAGAGCGCGCAGAGCCGGCGCGGCGGACATGCGCGTCCCCGGCCCGAGCTCCGGCTGAGCAGGGCACGCGAGGAGAGGGGTCGCCTGGACGGGCCAGGGCCACCCGGGGCCCGCGCTCCACGCCCGCGTCCATGCAGCCCGGCTCCGGCCCCGGGACTAGTGGCGACTGCCTGGGGCGCTGGCGAGGTGAGTGTGCGCTGCGGGCTCCAGAGAGGGAATTGGGACTTTGGGGGGACAGGGGAGGGGGAGCGACCGCCCCCCCAGAAGAGCGGGACGCCCGAGATCTCCGGGCCTTCTGCCCACCCCGCCTCTCCCGGAGCCGAGCGCAGAGACCGCGTCCTCCCGGGGGCGCACGTGGCGGCGGGCGGGCGGGGGTGCGGCGCGGCCGAGGGTCCCAGGCCCGGGTCAGGGCACCCGGGGTCCGGGGGTGGAGGCGGGGCCGAGCGTTGTGGGGGGCGCGCGCCTGTGTCTGCGCCCAGGTGCGGAATCGGCCACCCGGGTTCCCGGCGCCGCGCTCACCTGCCCCGAGTTGGAGTTCTTTGTCTGGGGCGGGGCGCGGCTGGCCCAGGCTGCGCCGCGTGTCTGGCCGAGGCTGCTCCGCGGGTCGGGTCCTCGCAGACAAAGCGCGCCCTGACCTCCGCCCGCCGCTTGGATTGTGCACCTCGCGGGGGCTGAGGCTCGCCCGGGCGCCCCCGCTGCCTCTTCGCAGGGACCCTGAGCCTGCGGACCCGGAGTCCTCCCACCTGTACCCTGGGCTTGAGTGACCCTCCACTCCACGCGGGCTAGGAGGCAGAGGTGGTTGCTCGTGCCTGGGTCACGTCCCTGCAGATCATGGCTGAGAAGTTAAGCGGGTCTGGTGGTCCCTGGGGCTGCCACCCCATTTGGGTCAGCTGGCCAGTGCCAGAAGCCCTGTCCTAGAAGGGAAAGAGCTGAGGGACCGCGTGGAGGAACGAGCCTCAGAAGGTGCAGCTGCTGTGTGGTCTAGGAAGGGGTTGGAGCCTGGGCCAGGCCCCCAGAGGGCCGGCCCCTGTTCTGCTCTCAGCCCTGCCGGATGGGCGTGGCTGCACCTGGCCAGGTGTCCAGGTTCTCACTGTGAGGTGGAGGCCACCTGCCTCCGGGGCCTCTGCTAGGGCCGAGGACCCCTGGAGCACCCATTCTCAGCCTCCCTGAGCAAACTTGTCTGCTAAGTGTAGGGCCCACTGTGGCGTGACCAGAATGGGTGCTGGATGGCCCCAGCCGCGCGGCCCGTGCGGAAGACCCTCCCCTCCCTTGCAGCCCTCTTGGCTTCGCTGGTGTCTGGGGCGCCCTCTTGTGGCCCTGGGGAGCTTGTGCTGGAGCCTGGGACGTGGAGCGGAACCCACTAGAGTGTTTGGGTCCCAGTGAGGGGGAGGGCAGCAGAGTCCCAGACAGGGCTCCAACCTGTGGTTACCCTAGAGACGAGGGCCGGCTTTGGGGGCTGTGCTTTGGGGTCTGCCTTTTGGGTTGGCCGTCAAACTGCGGGCTAAGCTGGCTTCTCCTCCCTCTGCCTACCTGGGAGGCCTCAGCACCCGCCTCCTTCCTGGTCCCTGGAGAGTCCTGGCGGCGTGGTGGGGCCTGCTGCCCCAACCACAGAGGGGGCAGTTAACAGGTGGGCCACCTGGCGAAGAGGCCACTCAAACTCGGGACACCAGCCAAGAAGAGGGCCCGCGTGGGTGCCAGAGACAGTGCAGCCCCTCAGATGAGGGTCCAGAAGGCCTCCCAGGAGGATGGTGCAGGCCCAGGAGAGACCCCAGGGGTCTGTGGCAGGCCTGGGTGTTCACTGCCTGGTTCATGGCTGGCGTGGAGCAGCACTGGATCCCCATCCTTGCTGTGTGAGGGGCCCAGATTTGGGGGCCTGGCCCAAGGGAGCACTTGGTGCTGGCACTGCTGGGGGATGGGCACGGCCGAGGAGGTGCCGAGGCCTTTCTGGGGAGCCGCAGTGCCCCCTGGAGGCCCAAAAGCTGGTCTGGACTCCTCCCTGCCCACCTGCACAGGCCTCTTCACTATTCCTCCTGTTTCTCTCGGAGTCCTTCCTGTTTCCGATGCTGGGATGGTCACTGCGTAGCCTGGGTCACCAGCAGTGGCCGGACGGGGCAGGGAGGTCGAGGCGGACCCCATGGAGCCACACTTCTGGGGGATGATGTTGAGGCGAGCAGAGGGGAGAAAGCCACATGCCCCAACCTCCAGGCCCCCTGGCTTCCCAGGGGTGAGAGGTTCCTGTCCTTTCTTTGTAACAAGCCAGGAGTCTAGGGGTGGTGGCCGCAAGGTTGGGGGAGGGAGAGGGTCATCGGGGCCCTGGACTAGGGCTGGGAGGGTCCCTTTCTGGGGTGCCGGGGTCTCCTAGCTTCCATCCGACCCGGCCCCTGCGTGGTTGAGCTGGGTCTGAGCAGAAACAACCTCCTCTCAGGATGTCCTACGTCACTGCCTGGGGGTTGGTGGCTGGGGGCGCTGGACATAGAGTTGGTGTTTCACCCCGCAGAAGCCTGGGCTGCAGGACCCCCACCCCTGCCGGCCCTCAGCAGGTGGACAGACCCCTCCCCGACCCCGGGAACCGCACAGGGTGAGCAGACCAAGTAGCGTCAGTGCCAGGAGCTCAGCATCCCCTCCCACCAGCTGCACCGCAGCCCTTTAACACGCGAACGTGCGGGGCCCAACCGCTGCTCCTTTCCGAGGGGCCCACCTTCCTCCCGTGCAGGGGCCCTTCCGGCGCGTGTGGGTGTGGCAGGCCCGCCTCGGCTCTTGCCATCTTACAGGCATGGACCCGCTGCTCTTCTCTGTGGTTCAGGCCCTTGCGACGTGACTAGGAAGGGTTTCCCATTCCAGCAAGAAGGTGGAATCCACACCTGGTCTTCTCTGATACGTTGATGGTTTTTCACTTCTATGTTTGCGATCTGTCTGGAATTATTTTCAGATACGGGGTGAAACAGGAGCTTGCTCTGAAGGACCTACGCCACGCCTGGCCCCCACAGCCTGCACCCCACGCCTGGCCCCCACAGCCTGCACCATGTCTGGGGCTTCTCATTCGGTTCTGTGGATCTTTGTCCGTCGCGGCATCTGTGGGAACTCTGGGGCTTCTCATTGAGCTCTTGGATCTCCTTCCGTCTGTCCGTTTGCCTGTCCGTCCGTCCCAGCATCGTGTCACGTCTTTTTGTTGGTTTCCAATGCTGTCATTTACTGGCGGTAAAATTCACCTATCTATTTTTGCGGTAAATGCAGCTATTTTAAGCGTGCGGTTTGCTTTTTGACACATACCTACGACTGTACACCCAGCCCCGTCGCCCCTGAACCCCCGAACTCCTGTGCACCCCCTGCACCCCTCCGGCTGACACATACCTATGACTGTACACTCACCCCCGTCACCCCTGAACCCCCGAGCTCCTGTGCACCCCCTGCACCCCTCCAGCTGACATACCTACGTCTGTACACCCACCCCCATCGCCCCGAACCCCCGAGCTCCTGTGCACCCCCTGCACCCCTCCAGCTGACATACCTACGTCTGTACACCCACCCCC
This sequence comes from Pan paniscus, assembly GCF_029289425.2. Taxonomy (NCBI): domain Eukaryota; kingdom Metazoa; phylum Chordata; class Mammalia; order Primates; family Hominidae; genus Pan; species Pan paniscus. Next base: position 140,672,388 of record NC_073259.2, read on the forward strand.
GTCGCCCCAAACCCCCGAGCTCCTGTGCACCCCCTGCACCCCTCGGCTGCTGTGGCTGGGGCCGTGCTCACGGTCACACGGCTGCGTGCTCTTTGTGGTCTGGCTTTGGCTCCTGTGATGTTTCTGAGGCTCACGGAGCGCATGCCGACAGCAATTCCATATGTGGCTGAGGCAGACACGCTCACCGTTGATCCCTCTGCCAGTTGCTGGACACAGGTGTCCCTCTGGGCAGCTGGGCCTGGCTTCACCCCAGCCCCACACCAGGCCCCGGTGGACCCTGAGCCGCCTCCCCTCTGCCCTGAACAGCAACCCAGCTCCCTTGGCTGGGCCACGTGGGATTCAGGGGAAGCAGCTCCCATAGTAAGGACCTAGTAATGCATGTGTTCCAGATCCCTGCTTGGGATTTTGATTGGGGTGATAGGAAACGTGTGCTGTGGCATGGGGACAGCAGGTCTCTTCCCAGCACCAGTGCCCCTCTGGGCTGGCTACGCCTGGTGAGCCTCCTGGCTCTGGGAGAGCCCCCGCCTTACTCCCTGGTGAGCCTCCTGGCTCTGGGAGGGCCCCCGCCTTACTCCCTGGTGAGCCTCCTGGCTCTGGGAGGGCCCCCGCCTTACTCCCTGGTGAGCCTCCTGGCTCTGGGAGGGCCCCCGCCTTACCTTACTCCCTGGTGAGCCTCCTGGCTCTGGGAGGGCCCCCGCCTTACTCCCTGGTGAGCCTCCTGGCTCTGGGAGGGCCCCCGCCTTACTCCCTGGTGAGCCTCCTGGCTCTGGGAGGGCCCCCGCCTTACTCCCTGGTGAGCCTCCTGGCTCTGGGAGGGCCCCCGCCTTACTCCCTGGTGAGCCTCCTGGCTCTGGGAGGGCCCCCGCCTTACCTTACTCCCTGGTGAGCCTCCTGGCTCTGGGAGGGCCCCCGCCTTACTCCCTGGTGAGCCTCCTGGCTCTGGGAGGGCCCCCGCCTTACTCCCTGGTGAGCCTCCTGGCTCTGGGAGGGCCCCTGCCCTCGCCCTCCAAGGTTTTTTTTTTTTCGAGACGGAGTCTCTCTCTGTCGCCCAGGCTGGAGTGCAGTGGCGCGATCTCAGCTCACTGCAAGCTCCGCCTCCCGGGTTCACGCCATTCTCCTGCCTCAGCCTCCTGAGTAGCTGGGACTACAGGCGCCCACCACCACGCCCGGCTAATTTTTTGTATTTTTAGTAGAGACGGGGTTTCACCGTGTTAGCCAGGATAGTCTCGATCTCCTGACCTCGTGATCCGCCTGCGTCGGCCTCCCAAAGTGCTGGGATTACAGGCGTGAGCCACCACGGCCGGCTGCCCTCCCAGGTTTTAGCAGGTTAGAGAGCTGTGGGTCTCGTGCACTTTTCACCAGCCAACTTCCTAAATCCCTTTTTATTGTTTTAACCCTAAGAGTCACAGATCATGTTACAGATCAGGGGGACAGACAAGCACAGAACCCCCATCTCCCAGCACCCAGCCTCCGAGTCAGATGCTCCCCACGCCCTGGTCTCTCACAGCTGTGCTCACTAGGCAAGCCTGGCTGGCCCCTCCCTGGTAGCAGTGAAGCTGTTGATTATATTTGTCATTGTTGCATTTCAGTTACATAAGTATTACCAGAATGCAGTCTCCTTTGTAAAAACGTAAAAGTATGAGTTTAAGCCGAGTCTCTTGTGCCCCCCACCCCCGCCATTCCCAGAGGGGACTGCTCTCTCCTGGTGGACACATGAGCTCCAGACCCATTCTACAATTTCACCAACATAGACGCCGACACGCGGGCACCTACGTAAACACACACGTGATGCTCATGTAAACAAACATCCATGCACACACTGCCACCCAGGTACACACACCCGAGAATGTGTGTGCCCCTGTACATGAACCCAAGTGTGCTCACATACACGTACCCGAGTGTGCCCACGTACACGTACCCGAGTGTGCCCACGTACATGTACCCGACTGTCCTCACGTATACGTACCCGAGTGTGCCCATGTACACGTACCTGACTGTCCTCATGTATACGTACCCAAGTGTGCCCACGTACACGTACCTGACTGTCCTCACATATACGTACCCGAGTGTGCCCACATACACGTACCCAGCTGTCCTCACGTACACGTACCCGAGTGTGTCCACGTACACGTACCCGAGTGTGCCCACGTACATGTACCCGACTGTGCCCACGTACACGTACCCGAGAGTGTGCCCATGTACACGTACCTGACTGTCCTCACGTATACGTACCCAAGTGTGCCCACATACACGTACCCAACTGTCCTCACGTACACGTACCCGAGTGTGTGCCCACATACACGTACCCGGGAGTGTGCCCATGTACACGTACCCGACTGTCCTCACGTATACGTACCCGAGTGTGCCCACGTACACGTACCCTATTGTCCTCACGTATACGTACCCGAGTGTGCCCACATACACGTACCCGACTGTCCTCACGTATACGTACCCGACTGTCCACATACACCTACCCGAGTGTGCCCATGTACACGTACCTGAGTGTGCCCATGTACACGTACCCGAGTGTGTGCCCACGTACACATACCCAACTGTCCTCACGTACACGTACCCGAGTGTGCCCACATACACGTACCCAACTGTCCTCACGTACACGTACCCGAGTGTGCCCACGTACACGCACCCGATTGTCCTCACGTATACGTACCTGACTGTCCACGTACACCTACCCGAGTGTGCCCACGTACACCTACCCGAGTGTGCCCACGTACACGTACCCGAGTGTGTGCCCACGTACACCTACCCGAGTGTGCCCATGTACATGTACCCGAGTGTGTATACGTGCCCGAGTGTGTGTACGTGCCCGAGTGTGTGTACGTGCCCAAGCACAGGCACATTGTCCAGATCCACATAACACTCCTTCTTTGCAGTTGCTTCCTCCACACACAGAGTGTCCCCGATCTCTCCAGGGTACACACTGCAGTGTGGGTGAACGTCAAAAGCCGTGCAGTGAGAGAAGCCAATCACAGCAGGTCCGTGCCACCTGACAGTGTTCACATGGAAGTTCGGAAAGGACGGCTCTGTAGAGACAGACAGATTTGTGGTTTCCCAGGGTTGGGGGTGACGGTTAGGAGTCAGGGTTTCTTTTTGGGGTGATGACAATGTTCTGTAATGGATCGTGGTGACAGTTGCATCACTGTGAACATACTAAACGCTAGTGAATTGTAAGCGTTAGACGGTGAGTTGGATGGTATGTGAATTACATCTCAAGTCTTAGTCCGTGCGGGCTGCTCTGGCCCAGTACCCCAGCGGGTGCCTTGTCCGCAGCAGACATTCACAGCTCACAGTGCTGGAGGCCGCAAGCAGGTCAAGGCATAGCAGAGTCCCTGTGAGGGCTTCCTGGTCCATAGAGGGTGCCGCTCCGCTGCGTCCTCACATGGTGGAAGGGGCTAGGTGGCTCTGGGGCCCTTTATAAGGCACTGATGCCGCTCATGAGGCTCCACACTCAAGACCTCATGACCTCATCACCTTCCACCTCCTGATCCCGTCACCTGGGGGCAAGGATTTAAACGTGTGAATTCTTGGTAGACAGAAACGTTCAATCCACAACTCAATGAAGCTGTTTAATCAAAACAAAAAAAAAAAAAAAGAAGAAACTAGGAGGGAAATATCTATTTAAGGTCATTCTTACGAAGCTCATTCCTGGAAACTGCCGTGAAGTCCCCCAGAGCATGGGGCCCTCTGTCCACCCCTCTTCATCGGCAGCCACAGGCCGACGCTCTTGCCCTGACAGGCCCACATTCTCGCCACCTGCTTGTGGCGGGTGGTTGAGCGAGTTTCTCTGGAAGAGATGGAGGAGTGGGGCTGAGCAATTTCTGCGATTGACCCTCTGAGAGCTCCCCCGCGTGGCCTGGGACACTCAGCTGCCTCTCAGCAACACTGGGCACCAGGCCTAGAGCTCGGCCGGCCTGGGAGCATAGCGCGGCATTCTGTGGCTTCCGGGAGCTTGGCCGGCCTGGGAGCGTAGCGTGGCATTCTGTGGCTTCCGGGAGCTTGGCTGGCCTGGGAGCGTAGCGCGGTGTCCTGTGGGTGCTGGGAGCTTGGCCCGGCCGTAGGCACATAGCGCGGTGTCCTGTGGGCGCCGGGCACCAGGCCTGGAGCTTGGCCAGTCCCCAGCACATAATGCAGTGTCCTGTGGGTGCTGGGAGCTCGGCCGACCCCAGGCACATAGCGCGGTGTCCTGTGGGCGCCGGGCACCAGGCCTGGAGCTCAGCCGGCCCGGGAGCATAGCGAGGTGTCCTGCAGCCTTGCAGACCCACATGTCCAGCCTGGTCGGTATCGTGGTTCTCTCACTTTCGCCAGGGCGCCTGTGCTGGGCAGTGGTTGGGAGCAGGAGGTGTGTCCCGGGGGCTCTCCATCATCCGCCTCTGGCCTGATGGGTGGGGGCCCAGCAGGGCCCACAGCTACTGGTGCTGGTTCTCCTGGGAGGGGTGCAGATTTGCCAAATGCCAGCGCTCCCCCAGTCCACACCAGCAGCAGCCTTGGTTCCCGATCCCCCCACAAACCCCGTCTTCACTCAGACCCCCTCTAGGAAGCCTGCTGCTCTGAGCAGAGAGGGGCCCGTGTGCCCCCAGCGTGAGCACGTGTATACACATGCCCGGAGATCAGGACTAAGCGTGTTCGCCTCATACACGTGGGCATCCACAAGGGCACATCCCGCCTGGCCCTGCTGGAAAACCACCCAGACTTGTGTGTGGGCATTGGGCGCAGGGTCCACGAGGATGAGGACCACCCTGACTGCCCCGACCCCCCTTCTCTCTCTCCAGGCATCCGTGGGCTCTGAGAAGCTCTTTGCGCCGGGAACCGATAAAGGTAAGTGGGTCCCCTCGGCCCAGCTCCTGGGCCTCTGAAGAGACACAATGCGCCCTGCGTCTTGGCGGCAGGACATCCCCCTGAAGTCAGGGGAGAGATGGTCTTGGCACCTGGGGTGCAGAGCTGGGTGGGACCAGGGTGCTGGGATTGCTGGGAAGCCCCCAGGAGCAGGGGAGAATAGACGAAGCCACTGAGCCCTAGGCAGGGCCTGGGCTCCGCTCGTAGCAGCGGCTCCCAGAGTGGAACCGTTAGGAATGCGTGCTCTCAGGCCCTCCCCGGGCTCGTGGGGTCAGACGCTCGGGACTGAAGGGCCACCTGCCACAAGCACCACAATCACCTGTGGCTGCTGAGTTAAAGAGAAACGGGACTGAGACTCACTTCCCTGGCTCTGCTGCCTGCGCGCCTCTGTGGTGCGGTAGAGGGGCCTGGATTGCCGTTCCAGGCCAGGCCTTCGAAACCTGTGGCTGTGAGCTATGGGACAGCGTGTCTACAGGCCAGCAACCCTCTCCAGAGGCGGTAGCCCCGGCGTCTTAGGGGCCTTCGTAACCTGTGGCTGTGAGCTGTGGGGCGGGGTGTCCACGGGCCAGCAACCCTCTCCAGAGGGGATAGCCCCAGAGTCTTCTTAGGGCCTCCCTGGCGCTAGGATCCTGGGATTCCCACACCAGGGCCTAGGCGGACAGCATCTCCGGCAGGGCCACGGGGTCTCGGCTCCTGCCTCCCTGGGTTTCCAGCTGGAACCACCCTTTTGCTGGGATGGCTTCATCCGGAAGTGATTGGACAGGACAGGCCCTGCCAACGCCGGCAAGGATGGGCCCTACTGCCCTTCAGCAGGCATGGCCTTCACCTGCCTTCAAGTTGGAAGCCTGTTCACATCAGAGCATCACAGCAAAGCAGGCGCAGATGGGGTGGTGTCGGAAGGGGCGTGCATGGGACGGGCCCCAGTAGGAGAGGCAGCTGGCTTCGCAGACAGTGTTACGCAGGGCTGCTGAATACTCAGCTCACTGCCGCGGCTGCTGCCGCATCTGGACGGACAATGTCCCAGTGAGGGCTGGAGGTGCTAGAAGGGCACAGGAGGCCCCGCACGTGGGGTCTAGTCCAGGTCTGTGCGGCCCAAGCCTGTTTCCATCCTGATCACGGTTCTTACTATATGCAAGGCTGGCTTGGAGATGTGGGAGAGAGGAGGAGAGGTCCCGTGGGGCTGACCCGGGGAGCTGGGAAAGCCGGTGGAGATAGTGCCCGTGGGCTCCCTCTCTCCTGTGTCCTCCGCGCAGCCTCTCTGTGGTCGCTGGGTGGTGGCTGCTGTGGAAGGCCTGGCCCCAGGTGAAGAGTGAAGATGGGGCTGCTTCCTGCTGCCTGTTTTCACCTGGGAGGAGCTCCTTGAGGCCCCAGCAGATCAGGCCCCATGGTCACAAGGGGCAGGGACGGCCGCAGCTGTCCCCGTGGGCCATGGCTCACCGTCCCAAGGCCTCAGGAAGGAAGCAGGGTCTGCCGGGGACGTGAACAGGAGGCATGCGGCACGTGGAACGTGGGTTTGTTTCTCCTGCGAAACTGGCCCCCTGACCGTGGCAGCTCCTGACCCCAGGCAACAGGAGCTCCACCACATGGACACTGCCCTCTCCTGACTCCTGGGGACTTGATCTGAGACCTGCCCGAAGGGGCCTGAAAAGGAGGGTTTGGGGTGTGCGGGGGTGGGGGGGGCAGGCCCCAGGGGCTCAGAGGGGCCCACAGGACCTGCGGGGGACGTGCCTAGGTGGACAGAAGGGTGGCCAGGGAGCAGGGCTGAGGGTGGCGGGTGACGGGCAGTCACAGTAGGGGGCAACCTCCCACCCAGTCCCTGCCCAGGTTTCCAGGAAGTGGTCAAGCCTTCCACCAGGGGGTTCCAGAAAGAAAAGGTGGGCACAGCTGTGGGCGCTGATGTTGGGGTGGGGCAGACCCATGCCCTGGGCTGAGGGCACATCCAGGGGCCGTGAACATGAGGCCTAGGTACACAGGCCCTAGCTCCCGTGTTCAAATCCAGCTCCCCTCTTGGGCCAAATCCTTGATGTATCTTGGTTTTGTCTGTTAAATGAGGTCATAGCAGCCCCTGTCCAGGGACTGACTCTTGCAGGGCCTGTCCTGTCCCTGCCAGTGATGCGTCTTCGGGCAGGTGGGCTACCCACCCCCACCCCTGGCCACGGCCCAGGCTCCCAAGCCAGCTCCCTCCGCCGGGCGGGGCCTGGAGCCTCGGGTGAGATCCAGCTGGCTGTGTGGCCTCCGTGCCTGCCTCCTCATCTGAAATGGGGGCATAGCCGGAGCCCAGACATAGCCTGGGCACCGGGCATGTACCAGGGCTCCCTGGGCCACAGGAGGGGCAGGGACAAGGCCCTGCTGGTCTGAACGCAGCCACCCTCTCTCTGCAGGCCCAGCGCTTGAGAAGTCGGAGGCCAAGGCCGGGCCGGTGCCCAAGGTGTCAGGCCTGGAGCGCAGCCGCGAGCTCAGCGCCGAGAGCTTCCTGCCCACTGCCAGCCCCGCGCCCCATGCCGCGCCCTGCCCGGGGCCCCCACCCGGCTCCCGCGCCAATCCCTTGGTGAAGAAGGAACCCCCCGCCCCGCACCGCCACACCCCGCAGCCGCCACCCCCGCAGCCCCGCGGCCTGCTCCCGACACACGTGCCTGCGTCCCTGGGCGCCTTCGCGGGCCACAGCCAGGCAGCAGCCAACGGCCTGCACGGCCTCAGGTGGGGTCCCCGCGGGGGACGGGGCCTGTGTGGTCTCAGGATGGGGGCTCTGCAGGGGTCGGGCTGGCAGGCACTGAGCCCCGTGTCCCGCAGCAGGAGCAGCAGCGCCCCCCTGGGCCTGGGGAAGCACGTGTCGCTGTCGCCACACGGGCCGGGCCCCCACCTGTCTACCTCACACCTGGCGCTCCGGTCCCAGGCGCAGCACCAGCTCCACGCGGCCATGTTTGCCGCACCCCCGACACTGCCCCCGCCCCCAGCGCTGCCGGCCAGCAGCCTGGTCCTCCCAGGACACCCGGCCGGTAGGTGTCTCGGCCGCAATCTCGCCCAGGGCAGGGGTGGGGGGGTGCGGGGACACGGCCACCGGGGAGGGGCGCACAGCCTGGCCCTCCACCTGCTGTGGTCTCTGTGGACCCTGCGCGCCTCTCTGGGTGGTTCCCCCAGGTGTGCCTTTCCCCAGGAGTCCCTGCTGGGCCACGGGCCATCTGTGTGCGGGGACAGGCAGGACACGTGCCCATGCACATACAGACACGTGTTCACACTGAGACGGGCGCACGGGCCTCCCCTCCTGGGGCCAGGCCTCCCTCGCAGCCTGCTGGGTCCTGAGCCCTGGGAGGAGGGGGCCGCACATCAAGCAGGCGCCATCCCAGTGGAACCCCGACCGCGAAGGCTTCCTCCCTCGGCCCCCAGGCGCTTCCTGAGGCTCCGAGTCAGCCCGGCCCAGGCTGGGGACGGCCCCGTGTCCCGGGATGGGACCAGGACGCTGGCCTGGGGGTGGCTGGACCCTGGCTCCCGGGGAGGGGCTCACCGTGTTCTCTCTTGCCTCTAGATGCCAGCCTGGCGGTCTCATTCAGCCAGCCAATCATGTATTGCCAGCCTCATTCGGGAATTCTGATTGGTACTTGGTCACAGGCTCCTCTCTTACCTGCACCCCTGGGCCCGCACGTGGCGAGCGGCCACCCCGGCTTGGCCTGCCGACCCCGGGAGTGCCAGGTGACTATCCGCCTCGCCCCGCCGGGAGCCCGCGGCCAACGTGCCTCTCTGTCTCTCTCTCTTTTTCTCTTGTAGATCACGAGCTGCTCAGGCAAGAGCTGAACACGCGGTTTCTGGTGCAGAGCGCCGAGCGGCCTGGCGCCTCCCTGGGCCCGGGGGCTCTGCTGCAGGCGGAGTTCCATCAGCACCAGCACACACACCAGCACACGCACCAACACACACACCAGCACCAACACACATTCGCCCCCTTCCCCGCAGGGCTGCCCCCGACGCCGCCCGCCGCACCCCCGCCGGTGCGTAGGCCCGCGTGCTGGCAGGGGGCGGGGGCGGCGTGGGGCGGGGACACGCAGCAGGCACACACAGACACACGCTCGCACACACACCAGCCCAGGAGGAGGTGGGGGGCCGGCGGCACCTCTCTGTCGTCTGTCCGGTCCCCAGCGTGCCCTCTGGTGTCCCCACCCCAAGCTGTGCCATGAGGCCCCCACCCTCGGCAGTGGTCCTGGACTTAGGCAGGCACCCCGTGCTCACGTGCATGGGACACCCTCACACCTGCACTAGATCCCCAATGCCAGGGCTGGAGGCCCAGACAGGCCTGAGGGCACAGGGACCATGACTCAGGGTGCCTCCCGTGTTCCCCGCCCCGGAGGCCCGGTCTGAGGAGGGAGTTGCTGGGGGCTGGAGTCCCCTCCACTCTCTCGAGTTTTATTCGGAAACTGGCCAGTTTGTCAGTAACCCGGTGTGTCCCCAGCGCGACCCGGCAGCCAGGGCTTCATGCCCCAGGCCTCAGCCAGGCACACAGACTGCCTGGGGGGGCCGAGTTCCCACCCCATGCAAGGGGACCCTTTAGAATGGCAGGGCCGCCCTGGTCTGAGACTGAGTTCAGAGCCGTGGGGCTGGCGCTCTAGAGGAGCCTGGGACGGCTGGCCGAAGCCGCCAGCCTCAGGAAGCACAACGCCGTCCTGTCACTGCCCAGCCCGGCCAGGTGGGCGGGGGCCGGGGCCCAGCAACGGTGTCGTGTGTGCGGGGCCTCACCCTCCTCTCCTTCCCTTCCAGTTTGACAAGTATGCGCCCAAGCTGGACAGCCCCTACTTCCGACATTCCAGCGTGAGTGTGAGTGTCCCCGAGGGGCCCAGCGTGTGTCGCTGTGCACGCAGGCCCTGGCCACGGGGCGGTGGGTGGGGCTGCCCCTCGCCTGGCCTCGCCCCTGCTGCATTGGTGCCACCTTCTGGTTACAGGCGGGGGGGGGGGTGAGGACTTGGGCCCCCCCTCCATCCGCTCTCCTTCTCTTACAGTTCTTCCCGTCCTTCCCTCCTGCCATCCCGGGACTGCCCACCCTGCTCCCACACCCCGGCCCCTTCGGGTCCCTGCAGGGCGCTTTTCAGCCTAAGGTACCGCTGCCCCTGGCAGGTGGGGCGGGCACAGCGGGTGGGTGGATTTTGGGGGGAGTGCATGACAACCTCGCCAAACTCTCTGCCCACAACCACCCCCCTTTCCCTCCCTTGTACCTGTCGTCATCTGGGTGCTGGCGTGAGCAGCCCCTGCCAGGATGGGGGGCCCTGCGGTCTGTGTGTGGCCACCGTGGGAGGGACAGGGGGTCCAGCCTGGGAGCAGCCCTGGGAGGTGGTGGGACCGTGTGGAGAGCACACTGTGGAAGCCTCGAAGGAGAACATTCCGGTCCTTGGCAGGAGGCCCTGGTGTGGACAGCAGCCTCACAGGCCGTCCTTACCGCAAGGAGGTTCTTACGGGGCCGTCCACACCCGCAGGGGACCCAGGCCTTACGGGGCCGTCTACACCGCAGGGGACCTGGGCAGCAGGAGGTTGTGTGCCATCTCAGCCAGGGGAGAGGGAACCCCGTGACCCTCCTCACTGTTCCTGGCCTTGTGCTGTAACCCCACCCTCCGCGGAGGGGCACACAGCTCTCAGTCCTGAAGCCTCCTCACCTGTGGGCCTCAGGTTCTGAAGACGGGGCCTGGACCATCCCCGGTAGCTGCCAAGCCCTTGACCTCCCAGGATCCTGCAGCGCCCACTCATTGCCCACAGCTGCCCTGAAGGGCCCAGCACGCACCCCTGGGCTCCCCTGGGGCACCGCCCACATCGTGGACGGGCAGATAGTGCTTCCGAGGACCAGGCACCCCTGGGCACTAGAGGGTCTTGGACCCCCAGACCCCGTGGTTGAGGAATTCAGAGGAATGGAGAAGGGATGCATGTGGCCCACCTGCAGGTGTCGAGCAGGGACCCCCAGACTGAGACTCGGGGGTACTGCCCTGAGCCCAGACAGCCAGGACGCTCAGGCCCTGAGTCTGGGAGGGAAGGAATCTGTCCCGGCCGCACCCCGAGCACAGCTGCTTCTGGGCAGGGCAGTAGCCCAGAGGGAAGGGGCGGTTGAGCCAGTCTGGGCAGGAGGGGGCTGTGGTGTGATGGCCAGTCTTTGCTGTGGGACCCCCCTTTCCCTGGCGCCCCTGGTGGGAAACGACCATCTCCCCTTGGCCCATCCAGGCTCACAGCAGCTCCTCCTGGGCTGGAGACTAGGTTTGCACCACTCCCCCTCCGGGTGGGGCTGTCTCGGCCCTGGTGGCAAGTGGCTCCCCGGGGAGGATCGCCCACCTTCCCCGGCAAGAGCACCTGCTTCCCACCTTTGCAGAAACTGGCGGGCCGAAAGTGTGGTGGTCCTGCGAGGGAGGGCAGGCTGCCCCTGGCAGACAGCGTGCGGGGCCCCACGGCAAGGCAAAGCAGGGCACAGGCCCACGCCAGAACCAGGAAGCCCGAGGCGTCCTCCTGCCTGGGCGGCCCCAGGCGCACACAAGCTGTCTCTTTCTCCCCTCAGACTTCAAGCCCCATTGAGGTGGCCCGCCGGGCTGGTGCGGTTCACACACTCCTGCAGAAAGCGCCTGGGGTAGGTGTTAGTGGGCGCCCGTCCCCACCCCGGGGGATGGCCTGCCCCGGCCGGGCCCTGTGCGGGCTGTGTCCCCTGCACCCCCAGGACTCAGCCTCCTGAGGGGCCCGGACCTAACACTCCTTTCCTGTCTCCACAGGTGTCTGACCCGTACCGGGCGGTGGTCAAGGTGAGCGCGTGTCGGGAAGGCCCGTGGCAGGGGAGGACTCTGGTGCCCCTGGGGTGGCCTCGGGGGGCCCATGACAGCAGGAGTCTGCAGAAAATATGGGTGGGGGTGGCACCGGCCCCACTGAGCGCTTCCATCCTGTCGCAGAAGCCGGGGAGGTGGTGTGCCGTGCACGTGCAGATCGCCTGGCAGATCTACCGCCACCAGCAGAAGATAAAGGTGAGACCACCTGGGCTGGGGCAGGGCGCTTGTGAACCCGACTCCAGCCTGGTTGGGCCCTGGAAGGCCAGGCATGAGGCTGTGTGTGTTCGCACGCGTGTGCACGGGTGTGATCCTCACGCGTGAGCCGCCTGCCCCTTCCTCTGGGTACTGGGCTCTTACCGTAAGCAGGTCAGCGAGGCCACAGGGCAGTGCTGGGTGCCCAGGTGCTGCAAGGCCCTCTCCTCGGCAAGGTGTGCCGGCTGGGCCACGGGGAGCAGAGCAGGGGCACGGGGTGCCGCGCCAGCTCCCCACGTCACTGGGGTGCCTCTGGGGTCCTCTGCCGCCCCCACTCCCCACAGTGGTTGAGTGTCTGCTGTGTTCTTCGGTCTTCAGCAGTGACCCAGGGGGACCGTGAGCGCTCACAACTGATGTGCACCTGGGAAGGCTGAGGAAGGCGGGAGCCCCGCGGGCAGCTCGGTGCAGGTCCCACCAGGCTAGGAGCCGCGGGAGCGGGAGAGGGTCCTGGGAGGCCAGGACAGGGGGACTGTGGCCTCAGCCCCGTGGGACCCTGCACCTCTGCTGTCCCTGCGCTGTCCTGATGACACACGTCACCTCCGCACACAACTCTGAAAAATCATTGTCCTAAATGTCCTTTGGGACGGGACTCAGAGCAGAATGCTGTATGTCTTTCTTTTTTTTTGAGACGGAGTCTCGCTGTGTCGCCCAGGCTGGAGTGCAGTGGCGCGATCTCGGCTCACTGCAAGCTCCGCCTCCTGGGTTCACACCATTCTCCTACCTCAGCCTCCCGAGTAGCTGGGACTACAGGTGACCGTCACCACACCCGGCTAATTTTTTGTATTTTTTGTAGAGACGGGGTTTCACCATGTTGGCCAGGATGGTCTCAATCTCTTGGCCTCATGATCCACCCACCTCGGCCTCCCAAAGTGCTGGGATTACAGGCGTGAGCCACTGTGCCCGGCCAGAATGCTGCATGTCTTTATACTTGCATGTCTGGGTGGAACTTCTGGACACACAGCAGAGGAATCAGGTGCTCCCGGTGGGGGGCCGTCCACGGCAGAGTCGGGAGACCTCATCACTCCTGGTTTTGTCCTTGGAACTCGGGGCGTGGTTGCTCCACAGAGGAGGGCAGATCCTGCAAGAGGCCGGCGGTCCAGGGAGAGGGCGCACACAGGGTCTGCCCAGCCCTCACGCCTGCCCCCACGTAGTGCCAGAGTACCCCAGCATCATCATGGCCAGTGAAACCACCCCAGTGCCAGAGCACACTGCAGGGACCAGGAGGGGCCGGCCCAGGCCAGCCTGAGTGCGGGTCAGAGGCAGGACAGGCGGAGGCAGCGCAGTCACCAGGACTGTGGGGTCTTGCTTGGCTACACCCCTCCTGGCTCTGGGCCCCTCTGCTCCCATGGGAGGGCATGGGCATCCCCAGTCTCCGCCCAAGCCTGGCCCTGCCTCCCACAGCCGCCTGGCAGCGTGGGCACCTGAAGTGTGGCCAGTGCAGGTGAGCAGCACATGTTGTAGTTTCATATAATTTTTAACACATTTAACTTTGAAAACTGATACCAAATTCAGTCACTGAGAAACTTTTCAGCATATTTGGAACAACTTGGGCACGTAAGCATGCTTTTTCAGTTTTTTTTTTTTTCTTGAGATAGAGTCTCGCTCTGTCACCCAGGCTAGAGTGCAGTGGCGTGATCTCGGCTCACTGTAACCTCCACCTCCCGGCTTCAAGTGATTCTCCTGTCTCAGCCTCCTGAGCAGCTGGGATTACAGGCACCCGCCACTGCGCCCAGCTAATTTTTGTATTTTTAGTAAAGACGGGGTTTCGCCATGTTGGCCAGGCTGGTCTCGAACTCCTGACCTCAGGTGATCCGCCCGTATCAGCCTCCCAAAGTGCTGGGATTACAGGCGTGAGCCACCGTGCCTGGCCTTAACTTTTAAAAGAATCTAAATACAAAAAAAGTAAGTTATTTTCCATGACAGCGTAGCATCCCAGCTGCCATGTGCCAAGTACGTACCACAGTTTAGAGGACGTGAGCTCTCCCATTCAGCTTTTTTGCTGATCATGTGTAACATTTCCGTCATCCTGAGTAGAGAATACACCCTTGAAATCCATCCCACCTGCTCCCCTTTCTGGACTGGCTCACACCCAGTCCCTGTGGCCCCTCAGGCCTGGGCTCCCTGTGTTCAGGGCCAGTCCCCGGGCAGGCGGCCCTCACCCGTTCTGTCCTCCCAGGAGATGCAGCTGGACCCCCACAAGCTGGAGGTGGGTGCGAAGCTGGACCTGTTCGGCAGACCCCCCGCCCCGGGCGTGTTTGCAGGCTTCCACTACCCACAGGGCCTGGCCCGGCCCCTCTTCCCCAGCACAGGTGAGACTGGAGTCAGGGGCCGGGTGGGGGGCACAGAAACCTCCCGCTCGTGCCCAGCTGAGCCTGCCTTCCTGTGCCAGGAGTGAGAGCGCTCTCTGGACCGCAGTACCAGCCTTTGCTTCTTGATGCTCACCACTTATTCAGGTCAAAGCCTGGCAACTCCCTCACCTCACCCCACCCCTCACCTCTCCTCTCCTCACCTCTCCTGTCCTGTCCTCCCCACCAGCCTCCCCAGGGTGGACCTGGGCCTGGGGCTGCTGCTCCTCCCCACCAAGTCCTGCCCAGTGTGTCCTGGGGGGCCTTCAGCCCACGCCACACGGCTCTGAGGCGGCTGGTCCTGGCCACCCCTCCTCCCTGGGGCTCCCTGTTCTGGCCCCACCAGAGGCAAAGGAATGGCAGGGACCCAGGCCCACGAGAGGCTGCCCCTTTCTGTCTCCCAGCCCCCGCTTTCCCAGGAGGAGTTTGGCCTCTCGCTGAACAGTAGGAAGCTGCTCCTGAGGCCAGGCTGGGCCCACACCCCAGTGCCCCTTCCTCACGTGCATGGCTGCTCCCGGGGTCCCAGGACCGGACCGGCTGCGGTGGTTTCCTAGGAAGGGTTCCAGGACTTGGCCTGTACTGTCCTCAGTGGCACGGCCCAGGGCGGGATCTGCCGGGAGCAGCGAGGGCCTCCCTGCCCTTTGGAGTCACCCACTCCCCCGAGTCACCCCCTCCCCCGGGTCACCCCTCCCCCAGCAACACAACGTGACCACACCCGAGTGTCATCCTCCAGGCACGCAGAGGCACGAAGACTCTGGGGTGCTGATCTGTAGGCACCACTGCCTGGCACAGGCCCCCAGGAGGAAAGTGGGCTCAAAGTTCAACCCACAGTGTGGGATGGACACAGTCTGGGTGCCTAGAGGCTGGCTGAGGGCCAGCTGTGTGCACAGACCTTTCCAAAGACGGTGTCTCAGCCTGCATGGTGCACGCCTTTCTACACATACACAGTTACAGTTACACATCCACATCCACGCGTGTACGCACACATGAAGCATGAGCACCCACATACAGCTGACCCTTGAACCACACGGAGGCTGGGGCACTCCCCACCACACAGTTGAAAATCCAGGTATAACTTTTGACTCCCCCGAAACTTAGCCTACTGTTGACAGGAATCCTTACGATAGCATAAACAGTTGCTGAACACCTGTTTTGTGTGTCACATGTATGATGGACTGTATTCTTACAATGAAGTCCACTAGAGAAAAGAAAACCTTATGAGGCAGACCGTGACCAGGCGTGGTGGCGCACGCCCGTGGTCCCAGCTCCTCAGGAGGCTGAGGCAGGAGGGTCGCTTGAGCCCAGGAGGTCAAGGTTGCAGTGAGCCGTGATTGCACCACTGCTCTCCAGCCTGGGCAACAGAGCAAGACCCTGTCTCACACACACACACACACACACACACAAAAAAAAAATCATAGAGAAAAGATATTTGCCATTCGCTGTGTGGAAGTGAATCATCCTAAAGGTCTTCATCCTCGTCCTCACACGGAGTGGGCTGAGGAGGAGGAGGGGCCGGTCCTGCTGTCTCAGGTGGCAGGGATGGGAGAAAATCTGTGTCTAAGTGGACCCGCACAGTTCAAACCGATGTTGTTCCGGGGTCAGCTGCATGCACACGTACATACACACATGTACAGGCACACGTACACACAGGCACAGGCACACACGTGGGCACTGCGTTGCCCAGTTGTCCTGCTGCTGGAACCTTTCCCAGCCACCAGGTCCTTGAGGCCTGTCCCTTCCTCAGAGCTCCCAACCCCCGCTGCAGCCCCCCTCACTCTCCCCTCACCGTGTTTGGTCTCTTCCATGTTCATGAGCATTTGATGGCACGTTGCATGTGGACGTGTGAAGGCAGAGCCCTGTCCACATAAGGGTAATGGGCGTGCCCAGCAGCCACATGAGGCTGGCTTCACAAGCATGGTGGCCTCTGGGCCATGGAGCATCCCAGTAGTCTGGCTTTCTCAGAAAGCAGAAGTCCAGGCTGCAGTTTCTGGCTGTCCACATCCTGGCTCAAGCCCCTGGGACACCTGCTCAGTGTGGCGCCCAGTTCTGGGCCCTCCACACGGCCCGCCCCACCGACCCTGCTCCTCCCCCACCTCCCCTTCCCTCCTCTGGATACCTGGTGGCTGTCCCTCGGTGCTCTGCCATTTGTCCTGCGAGGCTGGGCCCCCTCAGTCCTTGGGGCCAGTGCTGCCTCCTCCTCCATCTCCTTGGCAGGTCTTGATATCTTGCTGGCAGGGGGCAGGATGATTCCTCGTTGCTCTTTTCTCTCTTCCATATAAACTTTCGATCTGCCTGTTAGGTTCCAGCTTTCACTGGAGTTGGGTTAAAGGGGTACATCGACCTAAGAGGGATTCGTACGTCATCTCCGGTATCATTTTCCTATCCCTGATCATGGTGTATCTCATTTATTTAGGTATTAGTAGAATTACTCATAGATGCTTTATATTTTACTAATATTATGATTGGAATTTGTAAGTTACATTCTTAAGCTGTTGCTAGAAAACAGAAGTGCATATCTGTTTTGAAGATTTGTATGCCATCTCTTGATGCTGTAACTAGCAATCCTGCTAAATTCTTACGAATGCAAAGACATTTGTCCGTCAATTCCTTTACCTTTTCTGTGTAGAAAGTCATATCTAGGAGTGGATGGTTTGCCCCCTTGTATAAACTGTCGGTACGTTTCTGGAGCCACTGTTCCAGCGCTTTGTTGCAGATGAGTTTCCTGAGTAAGCCTGGCCTTTAGTTTCCTGTGCTGCACCTGGCAGGTTTTGTCATGAGGGCTCTTTGCCGTCTTCAGTGAGTTAAGGCGCTTTCCTTTTTTCTGCTCTCTGGAAGAGCTCTTGTGAGGTCTGATCCTCACTGCCTTCAAGGCTTGGAGGCTCGCAGTTCAGGTTCCAAGTACTGATTTTTTTTCTCCACTGGGTGTGGTATTCCTCAAGCTGTTTCTTCTGGCATCGGTTTCAGTAACGCGAGTGTTTCCAGTAAGTTGATTTGGGGCAGGCTCCGTAGCTGTCGGTGTCCATCCGTCACGCCTGAACTCCGCAGGCCCTGGCAATTCTTAATGTTGCTTGGCTGTGTCGTCTTTTTTCCTTCATTAATCTCACCAGAAGTTTGTCCATTTCACCAGTATTTTATTTTAATTTATTTATTTTGAGACGAAGTCTTGCTGTGTCGCCAGGCTGGAGTGCAGTGGTGCGAGCTTGGCTCACCGCAACCTCCACCTCCCGGGTTCAAGCGATTCTCCTGCCTCAGCCTCCCAAGTGGCTGGGATTACAGGCAGGCGCCATTACACCTGGCTAATTTTTGTATTTTTAGTAGAGACATGGTTCCACCATGTTGGCCAGGCTGGTCTCAAACTCCTGACCTCAGATGATCCTCCCGCCTCGGCCTCCCAAAGTGCTGAGATTACAGGCGTGAGCCACTGCGCCCGGCCAATTTCACCAGTATTTTTAAAGGAGCAGCTCTGACCTCGCTGCCTTCTCTGTGTGTGTTTCCCTGTGTGTCGCTCACTTTTCTGGCCCTGTCTAGCTTGATCTGGTGGTTGAGAATATTAATTCCTCAGCCTCTCCCAGTGCAGGCATTTGAGGCAGTGTACTCTCCATCTCCTCCTGCACACGCTTTGGCAAGCTGTGTTTGCGTAGCGTGGGGCGGGCTGTCTTCCTCTCTAGTTTAGAAGAGAAGAGTGGCATCAGCTTTCATGCCAGAGCTCAGTGGAGACCAGAAGCTCTGAATACAACTTGCCGCGTCCTACATGGGAGGCATGAGCACCCCATCTTTGAGGTCCCTAAGATTAGGGCTGGGAGGGAGTCAGAGTAACCTAAAGATGACGCCCTGCTGGTCTTTACCAGAAACCTGCCCTCTGGACCCATGTGCAGGACGGCCCCTGACCAACAGCACTGAATCCCCTGCAGCAGCCCCTCCCAGGGCCAGGGCCCGGGCCCGGGCCCCACACGGTTGCTCTCCAAGGGTTGCTGGGGGACCAGGGCTGATGTTGACATGGTGCTGTGGGCTGGGCCTGTGCCCAGGAATGCCACAAGGGGCTGCCATGTGCAGCCTCCAAGACAGAACCGTGTCCATCCAGGCCTGAGGCCCAGCACCACATTAAGAAGTGAGGACCATCTATCAGCTCCCAGGTGAAAGCTCTGAGATAAAGGCTTCAGGAGTGGTCCGATCAAGGTGCATGTTACTTGGACTTTGTCTCTGCCCAAGTTGCAGCCCCTTTGCTCCGAGGGTTGCATCGCACTCAGCACCTCCCTCCCTGCCCCCCTTGGGGTCCCAGGATGGCTGCCACTGCGGCTCCAAGTCAAACCTCCTCCGAATTGTGGGGTAGATTCCACCTCTTACTCTGACTGGACACGCTTCACCCCTCAGGGCATGCGAGAGAATGGGAGGTGAAGGTTCACAGAGGAAATTGGGGTGCTCCCTGTGAACAGAGCTGCAGATGGGAGGCCCTGGTGCTCTCTCCTGGCTTCTGTCAAACCTGGCTGCCCCCCCCAGGTGCCGCCCATCCTGCCTCCAACCCATTTGGACCCTCAGCCCATCCTGGCAGCTTCCTGCCCACTGGCCCCCTGACAGGTGGGTGTCTCTGAATTCAGCCCACGCAGCCTGGCTGGTTCCTCAGCAGCCTTGTGGCGGGGGAATTAGGTGGGCGGGAAGGTGGCCCCGAGCCCCAGGGAGCCCCTTGGGTCATGCAGGCAGTACCCACCAGGCCCAAAGCCTCTACAGCAGCCCCCACTGGGCCAGGTGGGAGCCGCAGCCCACGCCTCACAGACCTCTGGGTCCCGCGGTTGCCCCCACAGACCCTTTCAGCAGACCGAGCACCTTTGGGGGCCTGGGCAGCCTGAGCAGCCACGCCTTTGGGGGCCTGGGCAGCCATGCACTGGGTGAGTGACCCAGCCTGTGCCCCCCTCCCCCGATGCCCGCGCCCCTCCCCCATGCCTGTGTCCTCTGCAGGAACCCCGATGCCTGGCTGACCTCCCTCCTCTCTGGGCTGGGCCTCCTTGGGGCACCCCCTTCTCAGTGTCAGCCTGGGACCCTTCTAAAACCCCTACCGGGTTCTCCTGGGGAGTGGCTGGGGAGCAGACAGACCCAACCTCATGCTCCCTGGCCTCTGCCCCCAGCTCCCGGTGGCAGCATCTTTGCCCCCAAGGAGGGCTCCTCCGTGCACAGCCTGCCCAGCCCCCATGAGGCCTGGAACCGACTGCACCGGGCACCGCCCTCCTTCCCGGCTCCGCCCCCGTGGCCCAAGTCCGTGGACGCGGAGCGGGTGTCAGCCCTGACCAACCATGACCGAGAGCCGGACACTGGCAAGGAGGAGCAGGAACGGTGAGTGGCCCTCTTGTTCCGTATCCCCACCACACACCCCTACCCCGTTCTTTCTCCCCTCCCGTCATCCCCGGTTCCCCCTCCCCCTATTCCCTCTTCTCCCCGTTTCCTCTCCCTCACCGTTCCCCCTCCCCCTGTTCCACTTCCCCGTTCCCCCTCCCCCATTCCCTCTCACCCTCCTCGCCCCACTGCTGCCCACTCACACTCTGTCCAGCTCTGTGCTGAGCCCCGGGGTACGGGGGCCAAAGCTCTGCTCCCCGGCGACTCCTCCCTGCGGTGGGGAGTGAAGGCTGGGCCCTGGGGCTGGGAAGGATGAGGAGGGTGGAGACCCCACCACAGGCACCCACACCTGCCATCCGGGAGACCGCCAGGTGGCCGCGCCCTGACCCACGGAGTTTGAGGGAGGAGTTCGGGGGTGCGGCTGCCGGGAGGCCCCCCTGTCCTAACAGGGAGGGGCCCGTGGGGAGCTGAAGTCGCTGCTGGCGGCTCGTCCCGCTTCCGTCTCCCGGCCAAGGTTTCCAGGCCGCCCAGCGGGGAGAGGACGCGTAGGTTTTGGGAGCCTGTGGGGGTGCGGGAGCTGTGGGTGCTGAGGGGTCACCGGCCACCCAGAAACTGGAGGCCCCGACAAGCAATGGGAACATCCCGGGGCTGCGCCGCGCGGCAGGACGGAGGTCTCGGGAGTGACGGGTCCGCCCTGCCGCCCCCAGGGACCTCCCGGAGAAGACGCGCCTGCTGAGCCGGGCCTCGCCCGCCACCCCCGCTGGCCACCCCGTCAGCGGCCTCCTGCTCCGGGCCCAGAGCGAGCTGGGCCGGTCCGGGGCCCCCGCGGAGCGCGAGGCCGAACCTCGGGTCAAGGAGAGCCGCTCCCCGGCCAAGGAGGAGGCCGCCAAGATGCCCGCGCGCGCATCCCCGCCCCACAGCAAGGCGGCCCCTGGAGACGTGAAGGTCAAGGAGGAGCGCGGGGAGGACGAGGCCTCCGAGCCCCCGGGGGGCGGCCTGCACCCCGCGCCCCTGCAGCTCGGCCTGGGCCGCGAGCGCCTGGGCGCGCCGGGCTTCGCGTGGGAGCCTTTCCGCGGCCTGGAGCTGCCACGTCGCGCCTTCCCCGCTGCCGCCCCCGCCCCGGGCTCCGCCGCCCTCTTGGAGCCCCCGGAGCGCCCCTACCGCGACCGCGAGCCCCACGGCTACAGCCCCGAGCGCCTGCGGGGGGAGCTGGAGCGCGCGCGGGCCCCGCACCTGCCGCCCGCCGCCCCCGCCTTGGATGGCGCGCTGCTGCCCTCGCTGGGAGCCCTGCACTTCCCGCGCCTCGCGCCCGCCGCGCTGCACAATGGGCTCCTGGCGCGGACCCCGCCCGCCGCCGCCGCCCTCGGCGCACCGCCCCCCCTGGTGACCGCGGCCGGGCCCCCCACGCCCCCCGGGCCGCCGCGGAGCCGGACTACTCCTCTGGGGGGCCTCGGGCCGGGCGAGGCGCGCGACTACTCCCCGTCCCGAAATCCCCCGGAGGTGGAGGCGCGGTAGCCCCGGGGCCGCAGACGCCTCTCCGAGCGGAGCGCACCGCTGTCCGATTCTCCATCAGTTCCTAGAACTCAAGCACAGCTCCCGCCGATCCTGGGGCGGCGCCGCCTCTCCACCCGCAGCCTGCGGAGGCGGGGACTTGGGTGTCGGCTTTTCTGAGGGTGATCTTTTGTTTTCCGAGTTTGGGATTCGGCTGTTGGGGGAAAAAAAAAATCGCGTTTGTACCTTTTCCCCCCACAGATGAGAAGTGTTTGTAATGGATTTGTATTTTTCTTAATTTTATGCTCTTTAGACGTTTAAAAGAACCAAAAAAGAAACTTTTGCTTCTTCGTTTTCGGTTGGGATTTGCAGTTTAATGGCCTCAGATCCTTCTCCAGATCCCCAGGGTTTCTTTGTCTTATTTATGGAGAAAAACCGGTCACTTTGTCCAGCGCACTGTGAGGCCCCCACTCAGGCCAGCCCTGGCCCCCCCTTGGTACTTGGAACCGAAGTTACAGATTATATTAAAATAATAATGTACAAAACTTTGTTTTTTTGCCTTATTATGCAGAAGTGTAATTTCTTTTTTGGTTTGTTTTTTTAAAAGCAAACGAAACGTGTAAATAGTCTGTTGATATAAATATATGACGTTACTAAATTCTTAATCTAGATAGACTTTATAAAAACCGTTTCCAGAAATCCCTCTGGTTGTTTGTCTAACGTGGTCACAAAAACCCAGGCGCTGCCGGCTGTAAACATTATCAGAAGTTTAATGGCAGCAACTTTCCTTCAACTATGCAAGCGCTTCCCGGCCACTCTGCTGGTTGGGGGAGGAAGGTTCCGCCAGCGACCTCCCAGCCCCTGGGTCCGTGGAGGGGTTGGGTCCCCCCAGCAGAGCCCCTGGGCCAGCAGAACAGCACTCCTGGGCGGCTCCTGAGGGCTTCAGGACTGGCCGGCTCCAGCCGCAAGGGCGATTCTGTGGACGTTTGTGTGGATGGTGCAGTGTTCTCGGAATCTGTAGACCAGATCGGTGGAGGTATAGAAGTGCAAGAGTCTAAAGGCTGATTACACACACACACACACACACACAAAATCACTGCTGTGTGTTTTCTTCCGCCTGAGGCATCAGCGTCACCTCGGTGTGGTCGTCGCCTCCCAGGCCCTTGGCCTGGCCTCCTCTCAGTTTGGGTTTTGCCCTCACCCACATGAGCCCCCCCATGCCCTGCCCCCCTTGCGGCCTTTTGTGTTCCCCGACGTCTGGGCTGTGTCCCTGCCGGGCTTCCCAGCCTTCGGGGTCAGCCGTCGAGCCACTTGCTTTGCTCAGTTCTGTGTTTCAGCCACATTTCCACGGTGGACCCTGTTTGTTTTAAATATTCTGTTCCCATGTCAATCAGTGACGATAAATACAGCCTTGATTTGGATGAAACTGTGGTCGCGTGTTCTGTGGTGTTGGGGGGCCAGGCTCACCCAGGCTGACCCCTGCAGCCATGCGTCCCTCCTGCAGCACCTTGGGGGGCCAGGCTCACCCAGGCTGACCCCTACAGCCGTGCGTCCCTCCTGCAGCACCTTGGGATGCTGGGTGCCTCGGCAGCCCCACGCTGTCCGGTGCCATCGCCCCGGAAGTGAAGCACAGCAGGTCCCAGCTTCCCAGCCCTGCTGCCACCCCGGCTCTGCCCAGCCCCCTCCCCCAGTGCCACCTCTCCCGGTGGAAACCCCAGCTCCTGGCTCTGCCGGATGCCCCATTGTGCTCCTTCGTTCTTGGGGGTGTCACGCAGCCCCCCCGTTGTCCCAGCCCCAGCGACCCCGCTGGCCGCCTTCCCTCACATCCACGGGGTTTTCTGCATAGAAGGTGCTCTTAGTTCCCGCCTTTGTGCCAGAGAGTTCTGGCCCCGCAGGGACTTGTGGGATTGGTTTTGCCCTGGCTGTGTCTGAAGGAACAGGAGCTCAGAGGGCAGGAGCCAGGTGCAGAGGTGGCAGCCCCCACCCTCCAGTGCAGTGAGCGCCAGGCCCACCTGCCTTGAGTGATGGTCAGGAAAGCTCCAGGTGCACACCTGGCCTTGACCTGAGCATCACCCCCACCCTGTCCCTGCCAATTCACTCCTAAGGGGCCCCAGGGCTGCAACCTAAGAAGGAGGCCTCGTGGGCCCACCGCGCGCCCAGCAAGGAGTCGTGGGCCCACCGCACGCCCAGCAAGGAGTCGTGGGCCCACCGCGCGCCCAGCAAGGAGTCGTGGACCCACCGCGCGCCCAGCAAGGAGTCGTGGGCCCACCGCACCGTGCGCCCAGCAAGGAGTCGTGGGCCCACCGCGCGCCCAGCAAGGAGTCGTGGGCCCACCGCGCGCCCAGCAAGGAGTCGTGGGCCCACCGCGCGCCCAGCAAGGAGTCGTGGGCCCACCGCGCGCCCAGCAAGGAGTCGTGGGCCCACCGCGCGCCCAGCAAGGAGTCGTGGGCCCACCGCGCGCCCAGCAAGGAGTCGTGGGCCCACCGCGCGCCCAGCAAGGAGTCGTGGGCCCACCGCGCGCCCAGCAAGGAGTCGTGGGCCCACTGCGCGCCCAGCAAGGAGTCGTGGACCCACTGCGCGCCCAGCAAGGAGTGCCCTGCGTCCCACAAGACCCTTCCAGGCTGGCAGGAGGGGCAGGTCCCAATCCACGCCCCACCAGGTCATTGTCTGGGGCCTGGACCATCTGCCATGTGGGGCTTCTATATAAGGGTTTGCTTCCTGTGGAGTCAGCCCCACCACCCTGCAGGCCTCTGTGCCCCAACTTGGGCTTCAGCCTTTACAGTGAGCTGCCACTTAGCGATGGGGAGACACTGGGAAATGTGTTGTGCGATTTTGCCACTGTGTGAATATCACAGCGCGTGGCACACACCTGGATGGGGCAGCCTATTGCTCCTGGGCTGCACCCCATGTGACTCCTGAATCCCATCGGCGGCTGTAACCCAGCGCTTAAAAAGGTACAGTAAGAATGCAGCATTCTGGCCAGACGTGATGGCTCACACCTATAATCCCAGCACTTTGGGAGGCTGAGGTGGGCAGATCACCTGAGATCAGGAGTTTGAGACTAGCCTGACCAACATGGTGAAACCCCATCTCTACTAAAAATACAAAAAATTAGCCGGGCGTGGTGGCGCTCGCCTGTAATCCCAGCTGAGGCAAGAGAATCGCTTTAACCCAGGAGGCAGAGGTTGCGGTGAGCTGAGATGGCACCACTGTACTCCAGCCTGGGAGACAGAGGGAGACTCCGTCTCAAAAAAAAGAAAGAAAGAAAAGAATCCAGCATTCTAATCTTCTAGGGCCGCCCCTGCCTATGCAGCCTGCCCTTTCCCACAGCGCGGCTGGACGGCACGTGGCTATGCTTCACGTCCCCTTGTCTTGGTTATTCCAACCCATGCATCTAATCTTCAGGAAGACCCCAGGAACGCATATTCTGCCCTGAGTGAGCTGATTGTGTTAGTCACCCACACAGGCCTGCTCTGCCCTGGGGCTGGTCTGACCCAAAGCCCCAAGGCCCCTGCAGGGCAGCCCAGCAGCGAGTAGGAGGCAAGGCCAGGGCCCAGCGGCAAGGAGGAGGCAGGGCCAGGGCCCAGCGGCGAGGAGGAGGCAGGGCCAAGGCCCAGCGGCGAGGAGGAGGCAGGGCCAGGGCCCAGCCCTGTGGCCCCAGAGATCTGGGAACATACCTGTAAAGCGCAGCTGGAAGGTGGTCAGCAGTGCGGCTGGAGGGAGGACGGCAGTGCGGCTGGAGGGAGGACGGCAGTGCGGCTGGAGGGAGGACGGCAGTGCGGCTGGAGGGAGGGCGGCAGTGCGGCTGGAGGGAGGGCGGCAGTGCGGCTGGAGGGTGGATGGCAGTGCGGCTGGAGGGAGGGCGGCAGCTGGAGAGTGGATGGCAGTGCGGCTGGAGGGAGGGCGGCAGTGCGGCTGGAGGGTGGACGGCAGTGCGGCTGGAGGGAGGACGGCAGTGCGGCTGGAGGGAGGGCGGCAGTGCGGCTGGAGGGAGGGCGGCAGTGCGGCTGGAGGGAGGGCGGCAGTGCGGCTGGAGGGAGGGCGGCAGTGCGGCTGGAGGGAGGGCGGCAGTGCGGCTGGAGGGAGGGCGGCAGTGCGGCTGGAGGGAGGGCGGCAGTGCGGCTGGAGGGTGGGCAGCTGGAGGGTGGGCAGCACTCCAGGGCCATCCGCTGGCCAGAACTACCTGCGAACCCAGGGATGCCATGTGAAGGAGTGAAATGGTGAAATGTCCGCCTTTAAGTCAAAGCACACAGGCTGCATTGAGGCACAGAGAAGGGGGGAGGGGACCCCATCCAGGCAGGGTCCCTCTGGGCTGCCTTCCAATGTAAGGCCAGCCCTGGCACTGAGGCAGCCATCCCTCCCCAGGCATCATCCTTGAGGGGAGTAATCTCTGATGGTGCAGAATCCAAGGTAGACTTCTTCCCAGGAGCACTCTGTGAGGGGGTACACTCCTGGGAGCACTCTGTGATAAGAGTACCTTCTTGGGAGCATTCGTGAGGGAGCACTCTCCTGGGAGCACTCTGTGAGGGAGCACCCTCCTGGGAGCACTCTGTGAGGAGGGGCACCTTCCTGGGAGCACTCTGTGAAGGAGCACCCTCCTGGGAGCAGCCTCCTGGGAGTGCTCTGTGAGGGAGCATCCTCCTGGGAGCACTCTGTGAAGGAGCACCCTCCTGGGAGCACTCTGTGAGGAGGGGCACCTTCCTGGGAGTACTCTGTGAGGGAGCACCCTCCTGGGAGCACTCTGTGAGGAGGAGCCCCTTCCTGGGAGCATTCTGTGAGGGTACACGCTCCTGGAAACACTGTGAGGGGGCACATAGCTCAGAAGGTCAGCAGTCCAAGCAACCCACCCCCGGCCCTGGAGGATTTTGGTCAGGCTATTTCCATTTCACCTGGTAACTTAGAACTTGGGCTAAGTTACCCTCCTGTAAAACTTGGAACCTGGGTAACTTAGAACTTGGGTAAGACTGACCCTGCTGTAAAAATCAGGAGTTGAAATTCTACTTTATTTCAACAAGACCTGAAAGATGCGGTCAGGCAAATGGAATACATCTGATGTTGACAGAAAAATAAAGGTTTTAATATATGTTTTAACATTCTATCCTTCATAGAATAGATACAGGGTTTTAAAAACACTCAACCTGGGTGACATTTGTCAAGCAGCTGCAGTGACTCCTGGCCAGCCCAGGAGAGAGAGGAACAGCATCAAAGTCCATTCTGTTACTGCGAGACTCAGGGCCTGGCACGCAGCAGGGGCCAGGTGTGTCCTGGACGGGCAAAGGCACCGAAGAAGGAGGAAGCCTCCCAGACGCCCTGCTGGGCTCCTCCTGGCAATGCCTGGACCCCTCACCAGCAAGGGAGTGGAGTCCCAGGACAGGCATGGACCCTGGAATGCCCTGGGTGTCCAAACTAGCCTGTTCTCCGTGCCTTGTCCTCAGGTGGCCACCTCTGTGTCGGGGCTTCCCCTGCTCTCTCGTGAGGACTAGTCTGCGTTTACACTCTACCTGGCTAATCCAGGAAAGCCGCGCAGCCTCCACATCCTTACTTTAATCACATTTGCTCAGACGTGGCCTTCTAGGTGACGTACTCGCAGGTTCCAGAGATCGTGCCATGGAGATCTTTCTACCACTGACGGGAACCTGGAATTCAAGGATCTTGACGCAGGCTGTAAGTATTCACGGCTGACAACGCTGAGTTCTCTGCAGCGTCGGCTGGGATCCTATCCACAGCCCAAGGGCACATGGCGCTGCTGGGAGAGGCCAGTGGCCAGTGCTCCTGTGTCCAACAGGCTCTACACGCTGGGGAAGGCCCAGAGAGAAAGGAGTGTGCCTGCAAGTACAGGATCTGTGACCACGACACTGTCAACACACAGGGTTTTCCCACAGGACACGTGTTCTGGAGGCAGAGGTTCAGGAGGTGCTGCAGGAGCTTGAGTCAGGCCTGGCATTTATGTGATTCTCTTGGCCTTTCCTTGCTCATTGCCTCATAGTTATGAAATAGCTGCTGTAGCTCCAGGCATTACATCCACCTGCCAAGGAGAGAGATCAGTGAAGGGGAGATGGTGAGTGCCAACCTTGTCTGGAAAGACAGGGCCTCCCCAGGGTTCCCCCTCACCACCAGAGGGTCTCTGCTGAGGTGTCATTGGCTGACACTGGGGGGCCTGCACCCCTTGTCAACAGGGCAGGGGAGGTGGGCCGCGCCTGGCCTGCTGGCTAAGGGCCCAGGTTCTTGGTGGGAGCTGGACTAACCCAGGGGCCTTTGGGAAACCTGAAGGTCATTTTACATCCAGCATCCGCACACCTGAGACCTTCATGGACTTCAAATCCACAACATTTTACTATAAATTATTTTTATTTTTCTGTTATACCACAGTTTGGGGCTTATATATTTGGGGGCCTTAGATATTTTTTCCCTAAAATTATATGTGAAGCTTTTAAGAACTGAATTTCATTTCTAGATAGAAAAGAAAGCATCATAAAATATTTACCATGAAGGCTTCAGACCAACTGCCTCACACTGACCCCGATTCCTTCCTTCCTGGGTGGTCTCGGGGCTGCTCGGAGCTGAACAGGGTCCCCTTCGACAGGGTTCGGGGGGATGGATGTGGCCTTGCTGAACACAGCAGCAAACAGGAAAAGAGGCCTCACGGAAATAGCTGAGCCCGTGTGGCCCCCTGGAAACCTCACCCCAGCCCCACGAGAGGCTCAGCATCCAGCCGCCAGGCCGGGGGGTTCTGGGGGCAGGGAGGGTCAGAACCACATCTCGTAATCCTGCAGCGGCTTGCGGCTGAGGATTGTGACCGCCTGTCCCCGCCCCCCACCTGCCACTAGGGAGGCCACCAGGACACGGCTGCCTCCTAGTCAGGAAGAGGCTCGAGGGCTGAGTTGACCAAGCAGGGGCCAGGTGTCTGCACCTGAGCGGCCCAGAGGCTGCATGGTCCCTGGGCCTGACACGCATGGCTCCTGTTTCTGCCCCAGAGAAGCAGATCTGGCACCCCTGCTCATCAAGTTCAACGTGTAAATGGAAACAGCAACTCAACTGTTGGGATTTCCCTCCTTTACATTTTTGTTCTAAAATTTTTTTTTTGGAGACAGAATCTCGCCCTGTCACCCCGGCTGGAGTGCAGTGGCACAATCTCGGCTCACTGCAACCTCCGCCTCCCACATTCAAGCGATTCTCCTGCCTCAGCCTCCCAAGTAGCTGAGATTACAGGTGCCCACCACCACGCCTGGCTAATTTTTTGTATTTTATTAGAGACGGGGTTTCACCATGTTGGCCAGGATGGTCTCCATCTCCTGACCTCGTGATCCGCCAGCCTCGGCCTCTCAAAGTGCTGGGATTACAGGCGTGAGCCACCACACCTGGCCTAATTTTGTATTTTTTAATAGAGACAGGGTTTTGCCATGTTGGCCAGGCTGGTCTCAAACTTCTGACCTCAGGTGATCCACCCACCCTGGCCTCCCAAAGTCCTGGGAGTACAGGCGTGAGCCACCGCGCCAGCCTAGATTTTAGAAAAAGAAATTATAGGACTGATGCATGCTCCTTGTCACAAGCAAAAGAATCCATGAGTGATCAGGAAAGCAGCCGCTCCCTCTGGGGACACTACCTGTGCTCTCGAACCGTCCGAGGGAGCTGGACTCCTCATGCTCCAGGAAGAACCGCGGGTGCTCCATGATGCCAGCCCCTGTGGCTGTGTCCGGTTCGTGGATTAAGTCTTGTCTATCAAACTGCACCTTCTGGGACAAACATTTTTTGTGGGATTTGATTCTCCAACGTGGAACTGTGGGTTCAGAAACGGTGCTTATCTGTAACTTGTATTTGTTATTTTAAACATTTCAGCTTGAAAAGTTGCAAGCGCCATTCACATAACTCTTTCCCGACCTCAGAGCGAGCTGGTAACCCTCCACCTTCGCTCTCGGCACCTTCTGTCCGTTCCGGCAGGCAGGCTGTCCGTCCCAGTCCACACCGCAGCCCCCCAGCATCAACGAGCAGCACAGCTCCCTGCCTGGTGCAGGGCCTCAGCATTCACGCTCCTTCCTCCTGGGAGAGCCCCCCCGCCTCTCAGGGACTCTCACAACCTTGGTGCGCAGAAGGTTCTGGACCGCAATTCGGGGACGCCCTCACTGGCTTTCTCCGGAGCGTGGGCATTGGAGTGGAAATACGTAGAATTGCTGGGGATCCTCGAAGCCGCCGGCAGCGCCCGATGCCAGCTTGTCCCATCAGGCGTTGGTCCCGACCTGCACTCAGCCACCTGCCCCCGATTTTGTAATTGAGCATTGAGGGGAAGATGCTTGAACCCATGTGAAACCTCTTTCCCCTCAAACGTTCCCTGCACGCATCAATTACATCAGTGCAGCTGGGCCTTCCCCTGAGCATGATGTCCAGGGGCGAGGCCAGTGGCTTCCTGCGCGTGCCCGTCCCCACTCACAGCCCCTGACCTCCGGGGCCCCCACGCACCAGGCGCTCCCTGCCCGGCCCCATCTCCTGGAGCCCCGGAGGCTCAGCCTGGGTGTCGTGTGTGCCTCGTGCTCTTGGAAAAGTTACCTGTGTTTCTTCACATCTATATTTATTTACTTCCAAAACCACCAAGGTGTGTTGAAAACCCTGGAATTCCAGGCCAGGCGCGGCAGCTCACGCCTGTAATCCCAGCACTTTGGGAGGCCGAGACGGGCAGATCACGAGGTCAGGAGATCAAGACCATCCTGGCCAACATGGTGAAATCCCGTCTCCACTAAAAATACAAAAAAAAAAAAAAAAATTATCCGGGCGTGGTGGCGGGCGCCTGTGGTCCCAGCTACTCGGGAGGCTGGGGCAGGAGAATGGCCTGAACCCGGGAGGCGGAACTTGCAGCGAGCCAAGATCGCGCCACTGCAGTCCAGCCTGGGCGACAGAGCAAGACTCCATCTCAAAAAAAGAAAAAAAAGAAAACCCTGGAATTCCAGTCCGACCGCACAGGGCTCATCCCGTGCTCCTGGCATCCACTGGCTTCCCCACGGCGGGGAGCCCGGCTCCTACACTCTGCTTGGCTGGTCTCCCGCCTCGATGTGCCCCTGCCCCCCCTTGCAGATGCCCCCACTCCTCACCTGAGCCCAGCACCCACCCGGGGCCGCCCACCCGGCACAGCGCCTGCTCTCTGCTCGGCCCCGGC
Source organism: Pan paniscus (assembly GCF_029289425.2). NCBI lineage: Eukaryota > Metazoa > Chordata > Mammalia > Primates > Hominidae > Pan > Pan paniscus. The sequence goes on from NC_073259.2 coordinate 140,702,570, forward strand.
CACCCCAAGCCGGCGCAGGGTCCATGCTGTACTCCCAACCCCTGGCTCCCCACGGCCCCTGAGGATGCTCAGCCTCATGCAAAGGTCTCAGGACGAAATTGTCCAGGAAGGGAAGGCGAGCGGGAGGAAGGGGGCGGGCAGACAAGCTGTGCGGCCTCTTCTCGCCTCTCCTGGCTGCGCCCTCAGGTCCCCGATTCGAGCTTCCTGCCCCCACTGCCTGCCTCCTACCGGCGCGTGACTGCACTTAGGGCCTCCTGGAAGTGCAGACTCGCCTCTCCATCTCAAGATCCTTAACTTACTTACACCTGCGAAGCTCCTGTTACTACATGTGGCAGCACTCCCAGGTTCCACGGCGGGGATGCGTCTCCGTGCCGTCGCTCAGCCGACCACACAGCCCTCCCGGCCCCTTCCTGTCTTGGATGCGGCTGAGATTTCTGGAGCACAGCAGCCGTCCTGCAGCTGTAGCGAGTATTTAGAGTTCATAGCACAAGCCTGCCCCTATTTAAGTTGCAGAAATAACACATTTATCTCCAGGATTTGCCCCAACCCTTGCTCATCTCCAGGCCTCAGCCTTCCTGACACAATTCCACCTCCCTGGTACAGATGCTCGTGGCTCCTCAAGACAGATCTTAAATCTTTTTTCTTTATTGAGCTGAAATTCACATCACATAAAATGAACCGTTTTAAAGCGTACAATTCGGTAGCATTTAGTCCATTTGCGATGTTGAGTGACCCTCACTCCCGTCTGGTTCCAAACGCTCTCCACCTGGAAGAGAACTCCCTCCCCGTGAGCATCTCTCCCACCGCCGCCCTGGCAACCAGGGCCTCCTCCCGCCTCCGGACCCGCCTGTTCTGGGCCCGCATAGAAACGGAAGCTCACAGTCGGGGCTGTGTGTCTGGCTTCTGTCCCCCATCGCCATTCTCCAGGCTCACCCCCTGCAGCCGTGCGGGCCTCATTCTTTTCCTGGTGGAATCCTGTTCCCTGGTGTGGAGGGCCACGCTGGGCTTATCTGTCGATTGTTTGTGGACACCTGAGCAGCTATGAAGAGTCTGCTTTGAACATCTGTGGACAACAATTTGTGTGACGCCTGTTTCCGATTCTCTTGGGTTTGTCCCAGGAGTGACCTTTGGGGTCAGATGTCCAAGTTCACAGTCACACTCGAGCCGTGACCTCGGCCGGGGCCTTGCCAGGTCCAGTCCTGGCCTCAAGATGCCCCTTCAGGGTCAGCCCGCAGCAAGGGGTCCCAGAGCAGGCAAGGGCTTGAGGAGGGCCTCCCGGGGCTGGGGCACCTGCCTTTCAGGTGAAATATCAGACTGTTCAACCCAGACCATACCAATGGCACCGGCGTGGAGTGCAGTCACCAGGGAACCGCCCTGCGGCGATGGCCCCGGCGGGGAGAGGGTGGGTGACGTGCGCTGCGGAGCATCTGCCCTGGTGGAGGTGCAGCCCCACTCAAAAAGGTTCACCGTGAGAGTTAAAGATGTTTACTGTGAACCCTGAAGCAACCACTAAAACAACAAAACAGAAAATTCTGGCTCATAAGCCAACAACTGCAATCAAACAGCATCATCAAACAGAATCCAAGGAAGGAAGAGGAAATGGGAAAGGGAGAGCCGGTGACAGCAGCAGGACAGAGAGCAGGATTAGGGCGTGGCCTCCGCACAGTGAGACCAATGGGAGCGGAGAGCAGGACGGTGGGCACGGTCTCAGCACAGTGAGACCAATGGGAGCAGAGAACAGGATGGCAGGCGTGGCCTCTGCATAGTGAGACCAATGGGAGCAGAGAGCAGGACAGTGGGCGTGGCAACTGCACACTGAGACCAATGGGAACAGAGCAGGACAGCAGGCGTGGCCTCCACGCAGCCACAGCCACACCAGAGCAAGTGGTCAGACAGCCCCAGTTAAGAGCAGAGATTGCCAGGGAGGGTAGGACAGCAAAACCCAATGCCAAACTGCTCATGAGAAATGCACTTTAGATATAGACACCAATAAGTCAAAAGGACAGAAAAAGCTATGCCATGCAAACAAAAATTTTTAAAAACTGCAGTGACTATGTTAATATCAAAGTAACTTCAGGGGCCGAGCATGGTGGCTTATGCCTGTAATCCCAACACTTTGGGAGGCTGAGGCGGGCAGATGACTTGAGGTCAGGAGTTCGAGTCCAGCCTGGCCAACATAGCGAAACCCTATCTCTACGAAAAATACAAAAAGTAGCTGGGCATGGTGGCGGGCGCCTGTAATCCCAGCTACTTGGGAGGCTGAGGCAGGAGAATCACTTGAACCTGGGAAACAGAGGTTGCAGTGAGCCGAGATCGTGCCACTGCACTCCAGCCTGGGCAACAGAGTGAGACCTTGTCTCAAATAAAATAAAATAAAAACAAATATATATTAAAATTTTTAAAAATTGCAGCTGGACACGGTGGCTCACGCCTGTAATCCCAGCACTTCGAGAGGCCGAGGCAGGTGGATCACCTGAGGTCAGGAGTTCGAGACCAGCCTGGCCAACATGGTGAAACCCCGTCTCTACTAAAAATACAAAAATTAGCTGGGCATGGTGGCGGGCGCCTGTAATCCCAGCTACTTGGGAGGCTGAGGCAGGAGAATCACTTGAACCCAGGAAGCAAAGGTTGCAGTGAGCCGAAATCCCGCCACTGCACTCCAGCCTGGGCGACAGAGTGAGACTCCATCTCAAAAAAAAAAAAAAAAAGAATTCCCAGGCAAAGAGCTATCAAGGATGAAGATGCTCTCAGGCAGTCTCAGGCAGGCAAGGGTTCAGGCACACATTTATTCCCTGCATATTTTCTTTGGAAGCTACCAGAGGAAACATTTAAGTAAAATAAGAGTGCACACCAACAAAAAGAACCCAACTGAAAGGACAGCAAAGAGAAGCTCCAGATGACCGCCTCACAGCAGTTAGAGGTGGAGTCTGGGCTGGCTGCAGCGGCTCACGCCTGTAATCCCTTTGGGAGGCCAAGATGGGAGGTTCGTTTGAGGCCAGGAGTTTGAGACCAGTCTGGGCAACATAGCAAGACCCCATCTCTACAAATAAATAAATTAGCTGGGCATGGAGATACGTGCCTGTGGTCCCAACTACTTGAGAGGCTGAGGCGGGAGGACCCCTTGAGCCCAGGAAGCGGAGGCTGCAGCGAGCCAGGATTGCACCACCGCACTCCAGCCTGGGCAACCATATCTGTCCTCACCAGACACAGGACACAACCTCATGCTAAGGGAAGAGGCATCGGGGAAGAAAACATGCAGCATAAAGTTCCTGATTTCTCACCCCATGAACTCAACAATTAGCTGTCAAATTGTGTTAAATTTTTTAGCTGTGACCTTTATGTTGGGATAGCACTGGATTTATAAGTGAATTTGGGGGAGAATCGACGTGGATCTGAAACACCACACAGCTCTCAGGGCTGATTCCGTTTCCTCTTTCGTCATCTGGTGAAGGTTTTGATTTTCCTCATCTAAGTCTCGGAGCTCCTGGTGAGTTTACTTCCAGGTGTTCAAGCTTTGACGACGGTGGTGAGTTGTCGCGGGCCACTGTGGCCCGGGTGACTGGACGTTTTCTGTTTGTATCTCGCTCCCTGGCTGTGGCAGATGCTCCACTTGCCAGGTATCCTCAGCTCCCCACACCGCGAGCACACGCAGGACTGTGCGTCCAGCCCTCATGGCTGTTCTGGTTACAGGCCCGTCGGGGAGCGTGCGCTGCCTTGGGCCCGGAGCACTCAGCGCTGGCGTCATCCTCTCCAGAGCCTCTCGTGTTCTCTGACACAGCAGCCAGGAATGTTTCCAAGGGTGACATTCCAAGGACATCTCCAGCAGCCTGGCTCTCGGTGAGGAAGACAGAGCAGGGCGCCCGAGGGGCACACGTTGGACGGCAAGGGCGCGTGGCTGTCCCAACCCTGGGAGTGGGGCTGCTCCTCAAGGCAGCATGGCCTCATCTGCCCTTGCTGACAGGCCGGCTGACCCCTCTGACGCCTTCCAGCAGCGTTTCCGGTGCTTCTCTTTCTTCCCAGGAAGATACTGGGCCAGCGCCATCAGGGGTGGCTCATCGGTCGTCGTGGTGGTCTCACGTGTCTCGTTTTTTTGACGCCAGCTGGGACTTCCTGGTCACGGTGAGTAGGACGGGCAGCGGGCATGACTTTCCTTGCTCCTGTCTTTGGTGGGGACGTTCCTAATGCTTCCAGGAAAGTATGATGCTTGCTGTAGGTGTATGCGGAAGAGTTTAATATTCAATTACTAGATTTTCTTCAATGTTAGCTTTTGTTTTTGTTTTTGTTTTCTTTTTGACACGGAATCTCACTCTGTTGCCCAGGCTGGAGTGCAATGGTGCGATCTCAGCTCACTGCAACCTCCACCTCCCTGGTTCAAGCGATTCTCCTGCCTCAGCCTCCCAAGTAGCTGGGATTACAGGCGCCCACCACCACGCCCGTCTAATTTTTGTATTTTTAGTATAGACGGGGTTTTGCCATGTTGGCCAGGATGATCTCAAATTCCTGACCTCAGTTGATCCACCCTCCTCAGCCTCCCAAAGTGCTGGGATTACAGGCATGAGCCACTGCACCCAGTGATGTTAGCTTTGATGTTAGCTGATTTTATTTATTTATTTATTTTTTTTTTTGAGATGGAGTCTTGTTCTACTGCCCAGGCTGAAGTGCAGTGATGCAATCTCAGCTCACCACAACCTCTGCCTCCCGGGTTCAAGTGATTCTCCTTCCTCAGCCTTCCGAGTAGCTGGGACTACAAGCATGTACCACCATGCCTGGCTAATTGTTGTATTTTTAGTAGAGACGGGGTTTCACTGTGTTGGCCAGGCTGGTCTCAAACTCCTGACCTCGTGATCTGCCCGTCTCGGCCTCCCAAAGTGCTGGGATTACAGGTGTGAGCCACTGCGCCTGGCCTGTTTATAATTTTTAAATCTTCCTTTTTTCTGTGGCTTTTTTACCTGTCACATTTCTAATGCTGATTGCTATTTCCTCTCTTTTGTCAATTCAACGCTTGTCTACCTTGTTCTATTTGGTGAAAAACAAATTTGGGGTTTTCTCTTCTTCTCCCCTTACTCTCTCTGTCTCTCTCTTTGTGTCTCTGTCCTTGTATGTCTCTGTCTCTATGTCTCTTTGTGTGTCTCTGTCTCTGTCCTCTGTCTCTGCGTGTCTCTGTGTCTCTCCTCTGTCTCTGTGTATCTCTGTCTCCATGTGTCTGTCTCTGTGTCTCTCCTTCTCTCTGTGTCCCTGTGTCTCTCCTTGTCTCTGTGTGTCCCTGTCTCTGTTTCTGTGTCTCTTTGTCTCTGTCTCTCCTTCTGTCTGTGTATCTCTGTCTCTCTGTCTCTGTGTCTCTTCTGTCTCTGTCTCTCCATCTCTGTCTCTGTGTATCTCTGTCTCTGTCTTTGTGTCTCTGTCTCTCCTTCTCTGACTGTCTCTCCTTCTCTGTCTCTGCCTCTCCTTCTCTCTGTCTCTCCTTCTTTGTGTATCTCTGTCTCTGTCTCTTTGTCTCTCCTGTCTCTGTGTATCTCTCTCTGTGTCTCTGTCTCTGTGTCTCTCCTTCTCTGTCTCTGTCCATCCTGCCATCGCACCGTCTACTGAAGTGCTGCTCACTACGCGCCCCTCCTCCTCTCCGCGCGCCCCACCTCTCCGCGCGCCCCACCTCTCCGCGCGCCCCTGCTCCTCTCCGCGCGCCCCACCTCTCCGCGCGCCCCTGCTCCTCTCCGCGCGCCCCACCTCTCCGCGCGCCCCACCTCTCCGCGCGCCCCTGCTCCTCTCCGCGCGCCCCTGCTCCTCTCCGCGCGCCCCACCTCTCCGCGCGCCCCTGCTCCTCTCCGCGCGCCCCGCCTCTCCGCGCGCCCCTCCTCTCCGCGCGCCCCTCCTCTCCGCGCGCCCCTGCTCCTCTCCGCGCGCCCCGCCTCTCCGCGCGCCCCTCCTCTCCACCCACAGTCAGGATGCAGGAGGTTTCCAAGTTTGCATCCTCACTGTTGCTCTTCCTGCTCTGAGAAACCCTCCTAGCGACCAGGCTGTCTGGCCTCCTCTGCTGTGAGCGAGGGTCCTGGCCTCCCGGCGTCCCTACGGTGGCCACAGCCCTCACAGTCGCTTCCTCACCTGGGCCCAGACCGCGGGCTCTCGGGACCCTTCACGGCTGAACCTCCACTGGGCAGCTGTGCGGAGACCGAGTTTCCTTCTGCAATTGCAGACTTCCATCTCCCCCGGCAGACGTTACACACCAGCAAGCGCCCGCCTTCCCCAACCGCGTTATTAAATAACACGCGCAGGCGCCCGCCTTCCTCCACCGCGTTATTAAAGCCACAAAGCACTTTACACGTTCCCTGGAGCTGATGGCCCCTCCGGGGACTAGAGCACTGTGCCGGGGGCTTCATCTTGAAAAACAATGCAAAAATTAGCCGGGCGTAGTGGCCCGCGCCTGTAATCCCAGCTACTCAGGAGGCTGAGGCAGGAGAATCGCTTGAACACAGGAGGCAGAGCTTGCAGTGAGCCGAGATCGCGCCATTGCACTCCAGCCTGGGCAACAGAGCGAGACTCTGTCTCGAAAGAAAGAAAGAAAGAGAGAAAGAGAGAAAGAGAGAAAGAGAGAAAGAGAGAAAGAGAGAAAGAGAGAAAGAGAGAAAGAGAGAGAGAGAGAGAGAGAGAGAGAGAGAGAAAGAAAAGAGAAGGAAGGAAGGAAGGAAGGAAGGAAGGAAGGAAGGAAGGAAAGAAGGAAAGAAGGAAGGAAGGAAGGAAGGAAGGAAGGAAGGAAGGAAGGAAGGAAGAAGAAAAGAAGGAAAGAAACAACCGGAAAACCAAACCAACACAACTTGTTCTTTTTTTTTTTTTTTTTTTTTTTTTTGAGATGGAGTCTCCTTCTGTCGCCCAGGCTGGAGTGCAGTGGCATGATCTCGGCTCACCGCAACCTCTGCCTCCCGGGTTCACACCATTCTCCCACCTCAACCTACTGAGTAGCTGGGACTACAGGCGCCCGCCACCATGCCCAGCTAATTTTGTTTTTGTATTTTTAGTAGAGATGGGGTTTCACTGTGTTAGCCAGGATGGTCTCCATCTCCTGACCTTGTGATCCGCCCACCTCGGCCTCCCAAAGTGTTGGGATTACAGACATGAGCCACCACGCCCGGCCCTTTCTTTTCAGACAAGTTCCTGCTCTGTTGCCCAGGCTGGAGGGCAGTGATGCAATCACAGCTCACGGCAGCCTCAACCTCCTGGACTCAAGTGATCCTCCTGCCTCAGCCTCCCTAGTAGCTGGGACCACAAGCATGCACCACCACACCCAGCTAAGTTTTGTATTTTTTGTAGAGATGGAATCTTGGTATGTTGCCAAAGCTGGTCTCAAACCCCTGGGCTCAAGCAGTCCTCCTACCTCAGCCTCCCGAAGTGCTGGGAGCCACACTTCTTCCAGATGCTTTCAAGTTTGATGGGTTATGTTTACCTATTCTGTTCTGTCTTTTAAAAATTATCATTTTGTTAGAACTTGAGGATGAGTGGTCAAAATAACAACGATCACGTTGCGGCGTATCTGGCTTGTTCTCACTGTTAGGGTGGAAGCAACGGTTTCTCAGGATTTTGCTGCAAGGATCGTCTCAGCCTTCTTGGACTGCCGTGTGGAACACCACAGACCCAGCAGCTAAAATAATGACATTGAGAGCTGGGTGCCAGCAGGACAAGCTCCATGAGAGCCCCCCTCTGGGTTGCAGGCAGCTGCCTTCCCAGGGCGTCCTCCCCCGGCAGGTGGGCGTGGCAGGGCAGGGGGAGCTGGCACGCTCGGCTCTGTTGTCTCTTTTTTCTCACGGCGCGTGACTGTTTACCACCGCGGTCACCTGGAGCCTCTTATTACAAGGGCGTGAATTCCCTTCTCATAAGGCCCCTCACGGCCTCATCAAAACCTCGGTCACCTCCCAGAACCCCACTCCAGTCCCGTCACGCTGGGGCTCAGGGCCTGAACCCATGAATGCGAGGACACGATCAGTCCACAGCAAGGCCGTGTCCCCGAGGAGCAGGGGCGGACCCTGGCCACACTCTGGCCAGGCAGAGGCCAGGAGAGGGCGCCCGTGTGGAAGGAACGGACAGGTGCACTCAGAAGCGGTGGCGTCTGACGCCCTTTCACGATGTTGTTTCGTTTTGTAATTTTCTTAGACTTCCAAATTCATAGTGAAGTTGACCCAACATGACAACAAACAGGATTCGAGGGGTTTGGACAGATGGGGGGATCATCGGTATCCTGGGGCCGGCAGCCTCACACTGATAGATGGTTCTGGAACTGCCCACTGGCAGCCCCTCTGCCATGGGTGGGTGCAGCGGGGGCTTCCCGGTTCAGTGGCTCCCCTGGCCGCGTAGACCCAGATGTGCTTCCCTCTAGCACACAGTGCTGCTGGCCCCGCTGTGGGCCCCCGGCCTCAACCCAGAGAGCTTCTCCAAATCAGTGGCTGTGGCCCCACCGTCTCCCGAGCGCCAGGCAGGGAACCCCTTCTGCATCCACCCTGGGGTCTGCCTGCTGGGCTCACTTTGCTCCTCCTGGAACCAGCGCAAAACCCCTCACCGTAGACGCCCCCGTCCCCATGTTGGTGTGGCGTCTGCCGCCAACTGACTCTGACAAACACACGGTTGATGTTTCTGTGAAGTTTGGGAAAATAAGATCTTTTCACTGTACTGGGTCAAGACCTGTCCCTACTCGGCACGGCCCCCGTGCGCTTCCGGTATCTCTGCGGGAGGAGGAGCGCCAAGTAGCCGGGAGCTACCTGTGGGGAAGGTGAGTTGAGGAAGCTTTTCCCTGGTGTTGCTGGGCTCACCCCCGTGGGAATGGGCCCCGCGCCATGGCTCACTTCCAGGGGGACGGCCCCCATTCCCTGGGTCACCCCCGTGAGGATGGCCCCCGAGCCCTGGCTCGCCCCCGTGGGGTCGGTCCCCACTCCCTGGCTCACCCCCATGGGGTTGGCCCCCTGCACCCTGGCTCACCCCCGTGGGGTCGGTCCCCTGCACCCTGGCTCACCCCCGTGGGGTCGGCCCCCACTCCCTGGCTCACGCCTGTGGGGTCAGCCCCCACTCCCTGGCTCACCCCCGTGGGGTCGGCCCCCGAGCCCTGGCTCACCCCCGTGGGGTCGGCCCCTGAGCCCTGGCTCACCCCCGTGGGGACGGCCCCTGAGCCCTGGCTCACCTCTGTGGGGACAGCCTGCAAACCTCAGCTCACCCACATAGGGATGGCCCCCGTGCTGGGCTCACCCACCTGACATCAACATGAAGGCAGGAGCCTGATGGTGTCTCCGACGTGTCCTGCTGGCATTGGGCAATCCTGTTTGAAGATTCCGGATCTAGACACTGGGGTGTGGGATGGCTTCAGACAGGTAGAGGTGTGCGTGGAAAATTCAGTTCTCAGCAGCTTCTAATCAGGATGGAGGTTTGTTTTGACTTCTTATGGGAATCGCGTGATGGCGGCTGTGTCTGTCGACCACACACGCCCAGGGAGGTTCACACCTGAGCAACTCGTATCCACAGAAAACATCGCTCAGCCCCATCCGTGGGAAGACTAAGTTGATTTTCCATTCTCCCATAGAAAACGTTACCAAATTGCCGTTTTGTAAACGTGATCCAAGGCTGTGCAGTCAGGAACTTTAGGGTAAAAAACGTGCTGTGCGATTCTGTGTGTGACGCCGCCTGTGTGAGCCTCCGATTCTGTGTGTGACGCCGCCTGTGTGAGCCTCCGATTCTGTGTGTGACGCCGCCTGTGTGAGCCTCCGATTCTGTGTGTGACGCCGCCTGTGTGAGCCTCCGATTCTGTGTGTGACGCCGCCTGTGTGAGCTTCCTACACTCATGGTGTGCTGGGTCTTTCACCGTAAGTATGTTCAGTTTTAGGCCTAACGCTGTGTTCATAATGTCATATGCGTTTTTTTAAGGAAGTCGCCAAAACTATGTAACTTCAGGTTGTGCAGAGTTGACCGCGGCCAGGTGTTCCTGCCCCTGCAGGTCTCTCCTGGGGCAGACTCTCCTGGGTCCGGCAGTCACAGAGATGGAAATTGTTTATGATTAGTTAGGAAAGGAAGACCCACGTGCCAGGGAAGGACTCGGGAACAAGACAAAAACAAATACACAGCAGCCCAGGCTGAAAACGGCAGGGATGGGGTGGGCTGGGGATGGAGGCATTTCTGGGAACGTCAGGCAGATGGAATCAGAAACCAAACGAGGCAGAGAGACCCGCCCCCAGCCGCGCAGAGCCCAGTGCTGCCCTGGGGAGTCAGCGGCCAGAAGAGTTCTCGGCCTGAACCAGGGATCCTCCGAGGGGAGGGGAGGTGACCATGGAAGCTCAGCCAGGGCCTGGGGAAGGGGAAGGGGCCTGGGCTTGCGTCCCGGACGCGGGTGCCTATGTGCTGAGGACTGCCCGTGCCAGGGACAGGGAGGGAGCGATTTTTACCTGCGGTGACCACACGGGCTTGCACCCCTTTATTTGACGCCCCTGCAGTGGGGGGAGGTGACAGCAAACCCGATACTCTGGCCCTGGCCTCGCCTCCCACAGCATGGCCTGTGCCTCCCCAGGCTTCCCAGAAGGCCGCTCTGGCACGGACCCAGCAGACGCCACCTCTCTGTGACCTCCAGGTTTCCTTCAGATTTTATGCTTGTATTATTCAAAACACAGACGGGGTGAGACACGGCTGCTCAGTCGGCCAGGAGCCTTTATTGATGTTTAACAATCAGGCTACACCCCAGTGCCTGGGATTTGTTCTCACAGACACTTCGCGCCACCAGGCTGGTCACAGCCTTTCAGTTCCCACAGATTTTCCGAGCCCCAGAAACAGCAGCACAAACCGTAAGGGAAGCTTCCACTGGAACCAGCCCCCGCGCAGCGCGGTCCTGCGTGAACATCCCAGGGCCCAGGCCGGTCCCTCGCGCCCAGGTTCGAGCTCACATCACTGAAGGAGAAGCCAAAGCTGCGGAAACGTGCAGGGGACGGGCCTCGAAGCGGCCGCGGAAGGAGGACGGGAACCCGGGGCCACAGCATCTCCCGGCACCAGCCTTGTGGGGGTCGGGACAGCACCCAGAGGCCGACGCCCACGCTCAGCTCGCGAGAGGGATGCCCACGAGCCGCGCCAGGCGCCCGGAGCTGCTCCCAGCGCCCACGAGGGGGCCTGGTGGTACCCGAGGGCTGTGAACAAACCTCACCTCTGGGTGCCAGGACCCTTTCACCCCAGATGGGAGCTCTGGGCTCCAGCAAACACGCACTTGCGCCCCCACAGCGTTTGTGCCGCTGGCGACCTGGCCCCCTCCCCTGACCCCAGGGCTCAGCAGAGCGGGAACCTGCACCGCACGGCTTATCCCATGGATTTCCCGTCAGGAAAAGCCACAGCAGAGGTCGGGGGAGGGAGGGGAGAAGCCAGGACCCTCCTCCTCCAGGGCTGGTGAGGCTGTTCCCTCTCCGGCCTGACGACGTCCAACCCCAGCTCCCACGGGGGATGGTCCTGGGTCCCCCTCCCCGCGGCCCCGCAGGCTCTGACGGCCTCTGACCGGGCACCCGTGCCCTGCGGGGCCTGGTGGGCTCAGTGCCAGCCCAGGAGCCTTCTCTGCGGCCCCCACTTTATGAGATGGGCGGTGAAGCGCCGGCCTCTCCCAGCGGGGGTGCCTGGGTGCTCCGCCCGCCCGTGGGCTCAGAGCCCACCTCTCACAGCCGCGGTCCTGGTCCAGTTGCTGTGTTTCTGTGCGACTTCCCTGTGGCGGCCAAGGGAGGGCCTGGAGGCTGAGCCCCTGCCCGGGACTTACCAGGGGCAGGCACTGGGCCAGGATCCCGGTCCGGGGAATGCAGCGGAAGGGGCTGTACTCCCTCAGCTGGATGCAGCACTGGCTGTGACACTCCTGATGGCTGCTGCAGAAGTCGCCGTTGGGCTGGGGAGGCAGCCAGGCAGCAGTCGTGGAGAGGGGCCGTCTCCGGCTACCCCTGCTCCATCTGCCCCGGGTGCCCGCAGCTCACCTTGCGCCAGGGCACACACTGCAGGAAGATGCTTTGGGGCGTGCACAACTCCTGCGGGCTGTTGTTGCGGACGCAGCAGCTGCTCTGGCACTCTGAGTCGTGCGAGCATCTGTACCCATTGGGCTATGGGACAGGAGACGCATCATCCCTGCACCCACCATCCACTCCCTGGCTCTTCAGGGGCAGGTAGGAGGGGGCCACAGGCAGTCTCGCCCCTCCACCCCCGCCCCCCGCACGCACCTCACCTTCCTCCAGGGCAGGCACTGCAGGAAGATGGTCTTAGGGGTGCAGAGCGTGTGTGGGGCCAGGCTGTTGATGGTACAGCAGTTGCTCTGGCACTCCTCGTGTCTCCCGCATGGCTCCCCGATGCCCTGAAACGCCACTCACCAGCTCGCTCACCTGTTCCTGGGCAGGGCCTGCAGACTCAGCACTCAGGAAAGGCCTGCCCTCTCCTTGGCTCCCCTGTGTCACCATCCTTCAAACTTGGGTTCCCTGAGAAGTTTCTGGAACAAACCCAGACTGCCGTGGTTCTGGCAGGTCAGTGCTGGGGGCCCGGGGCTGAGAAAGGGAATGTCTACTGTGAGCCACGTGGAAGAGGGTAAACCAAGGCACTGAGGGCAAGGATGCAGCAGCAGAGCATGGGCAAAGCTCTCAGGCCGGCCCAGTGCCTGGCATTTTACAGGAGAAGAAACAGGCTCAGGGAAGGCGAGCAAGGTGCCCAGGATCGCACAGCTGGCAGAGGTGAGCTGAGAGCCAGGCCTGCCCCCTGCGCCACGGCTTGTAGCCACCCCCCACCCACACACACGCAAGGCGCTGCTGTGTGCGCGACCTCTGGTCTTGTTTGCTCAGAGTGTTGTGGATGAGGCTATGTCTATTGACGTTACTGGATTCCACCCTAAAACTGAGAGAATTTTAAGATAACAATAGTAATCCCATTGCATGTTAACATAAATAACAACTTTTTATTAAAAGTGGGTATATTTTCTGGCCGGGCGCAGTGGCTCATGCCTGTAATCCCAGCACTTTGGGAGGCCGAGGCCGGTGGATCACCTGAGGTCAGGAGTTTGAGAACAGCCTCGTCAACATGGTGAAACCCCATCTCTACCAAAAATGCAAAATTTAGCCAAGCGTGGTGGCGCGCGCCTGTAATCCCAGCTACTCGGGAGGCAGAGGCAGGAGAATCGCCTGAACCCAGAAGGTGAAGGTTGCAGTGAGCTGAGATCGTGCCACTGCACTCCAGCCTGGGCGACAGAGCGAGGCTTCATCTCTCTCTCTCTCTTACACACACACGCACACAATTTAAAAAGTAATAAAATAAAAAAGAAAAATGGGTATATTTTCAAAAACAGAAGTGCGCACTGGTGCAGCTCCCACATGGCCCCGCTCTTTCCTGCCTGGTTGACGGTGACCATGGTGGCCCCAGGGCTGCTCCTGGTGCTGGGGTCACCGTCCCATAGCCTCAAGTGTGCTTGGGCAGCACAGCCAGGCGTGTGGCCAGGATTGCGAGTGTGGCCTCAGGGAGGGTTTCATCCAGGAAGGCGCTTTGTGTCCCTTTGAGACCCTCCTGACGGAAAGTGGCAGCCCTCATGGGTGGGGCCTGCAAGGGCCTCAGGGGCGCCCGGCACCCACCTTATGGCACGTGTGGGGCCTGCAGGGGCATCAGGGGTGCCCGGCACCCACCTTATGGGACAGGTTCAACTTCTTCTGCGGCCCATACCCTGCCATGGACCCCAGCAGCAGCAGCAGCAGCAGTAGCAGCAGCGTCCACCCCGGGCCGGCCATCTGGTGTGTGGACCTGCAGAGACCCAGGATTGTGTGGGAGTGTGTCCACGCCAGCCTTGTCCTGCCTGGCACCTGGTGCTGGCCTCCCCACTCCCTTCCCATCCCTTCCCGATCCTTTCTCTTGTAAGACTTTTAAAAACTTAATGGACTTTATTTTCTAAAGCAGTTTTAGGCTTACAAAAAAAGTGCAGAAAATATAATTCTCATATGCCACCTTCTTTCCCCTGCCTCAGTTTCCCCTATTATAAACATGCTGCACTCGTGTGACACATCTGTCCACCATTGATAGACCCACAGGGACGTGCCGTCATCACCCGGAGTCCACAGCTCAGGCGGTGTGTGCCTGCTGCGGGTTTGGGTGAGTGCGTTCTCATAACTGCCATTTCAGTATCCTGCAGAGCCCATCCGATGCCCTAAACATCCCCGTGCCCCGTCTATTCGCTCCTCCCTCCCCAGCAGCTGACTGCCACCGAGCTTTTCACTGTCGGCTTGGTTTTGCCTTCTCCAGAATCCCGTTTGGTTGGAATCGGTCTGTAGCCTTTTCGGGTTGGCTTATTTCACTGAGTAAAGTGCCATTTAAGGTTCCTCTGTGGCTTTTCGTGGCATAATGACTCATTTCTTTTTAGCACTGCATGGAAAATGGATTTTTTTTAACACATCGAGGCAAAACGTGAAAAATGGATTTTGAAGAAGCCTTTTCCCAGCGGACAGTGGTTCCCCTGATGAATTTGAACGTGAGCACCTGCTGTGAGCGGGAGCGGGGGCCTCAGCCTGGGGTCCCTCCTGGAGGGGCCCTTGCTGCCCAGCCCCGCAGCAGCGTGGGCGTCAGACGAAGCGGCGGCATTGCCCTGCGTGTGGTCAGCGGCCAAGCTGTGCTCATTGTGAGCCCCATGCCCGGACGGCGCTGCCCCCACCACAGCGACCGGCCCAGTACAGGGTGGATGATAGGAACCCTTCCTCGGGACTCTTCCAGCCGGGCCCAGGCGGAGACGTCATTAGGAGAGTCTCTCTTTTCCTCCTGGGTTCCAAAGCCATACGGGAAAACCCAGTAGACTCCACAAATCATGAAAACTGACAGGAGAGGCCAGACCAAGATCAACACAAAATTCAAAACGATTTCTCCACACTGGCCATAAATAACCAGAAAATAGAAAATGAACACCATGCACGATAACAAGATAAACCATTCGTTATGTAAGATGAAGGGCGAATATGAAGTCCACACAAAGAAAGTCCACCCTTGGCCCCCTCCTCGGCTCCCTCACCCCGTGCTGTGAGACCACATGTCACTCAGGGCTGCGCTAGGGCCAGGGGGCTGGGCAGGGTCTCCCTGTCTCTGTCTCTCCCTGTCTCTCTCTCTCTGCCTTTCCCTGTCTCTCTGTCTCTGCCTCTGTCTCTCCCTGTCTCTCTGTCTCTCCCTCTGTCTCCCTCTCTCTGTCTCTTTCTGTCTCTGTCTCTGTCTGTCTCTGTCTCTCTCTGCCTCTCTGTCTCTGTCTCTCCCTCTGTCTCTGTCTCTCTGTCTCTCCCTCTCTCCGTCTCTGTCTCTCTCTGTCTCTCCCTCTCTTTCTCTGCCTCTCCCTCTCTCTGTCTCTTTCTGTCTCCCTGTCTCTTTCTGTCTCCCTGTCTCTGTCTCTCTCTGTCTCTGTCTCTCTCTGTCTCTGTCTCTCTCTGTCTCTGTCTCTCTCTGTCTCTGTCTCTTGAATCCCCTTGATTATTATTTTTCTTAAATTCCTCATGTTATCTCATGTGCACTCAGGGGAAAGGTGAAGCTCTGGCCACAACCTATAGCTGCCTGCTGGGGAAGCCGCAGCAGATGAGGACTCAGTCAGTGACCCCACTCCACACTCAAGACCAGCCAGAGGAACCCTAATATGGATGCCCACCTCCCCCATGCCCATCGCAGGGGCAGCCGAGCCCCGGCAGTGGCCTCCTCACATGAGCAGTCCCCGCACCCACACCTCTGCCTGCGGCTGGGCAGCCTCCCCGCTCCCAGCACTCCCTCCTGTCTTTCCTGCCGCTGCGTGAGCACCACGAGGTCAGGAACTGATTTTACCTCCCTCACAGGAAGTCAAAGGTCAAAGGTCTTAGACGCCCCTGGCACCTGATCCTGGAGCCCTGACCGCAGACAAATGAGTCATGTCGACCCTTTCCAAGATGAATGGCCACATCCCCAGCCATCGGGCAAACTTAGTAAGCCCTGTTTCCAATCATATCAAGCCTGTTCAATATAACTTTGTTTAGAAATGGGGCCTTGCTCTGTTGCCCAGGCTGGAGTGCAGTGGCACAATCGCAGCTCACCGCAGACTCAACCTCCTGGGCTCAGGTGATCCTCCCAGCTCAGCCTCCCGAGTAGCTGGAATGACAGGTGTGAGCCACTGTGCCCGTTTTAAATATAATGTTTAATGTAACTACATAAAAGCTAAATTGAATCACAACTAGAACTTGTCTAAATTTCAAGCTTGCAGTATCTTTCCTGTACTTGGAACCAGGAAAAATTTTTTTCTGGTCTCAAACCTTTTCATAGGCCCTTGCAAAGTTCACAGGCTTCGTTTCCAAATGGAGCACGATGTGCCTGACAGATCAAAGGGCCCTGCTCAGCCCAGGAACAGGCAGCTGCCTGTGCTGGGAAAGTCCGGTGTCTAACAGGTCACAGGTCACACCGTTCACAGCAGCGTTTTTCACGACGGCCAGAGGGTGGACAAACGTGTTACATGCCCCCTGCCCCAAATGTGATATGTACGCGCAATGGGACGTCAGTGGCCCCAGAAATGGAAGGCAGCTCGGACCCAGGGGCCACACAGTCACCCTGAGGACCTGATGCTGAGGGAACGAGCCCCTCTCAGAAGCTCAAATACCGTTTGATCCCACGTGTGAGGTCTCCAGAGTCGTCAAACCCACAGAGACAGACAGTACGATGGTGGTGCCCAGGGCAGGTGGGGGTTGGTGTTTAATGGGGCCGGTTGACATTTGGGAAGATGTAAAGCTCTGCAGATGGATGGCAGTGATGGCTGCACAGCAACGTGAATGTGCTTCATGCCACTGACCTGTGCACTTAAAAATCATTAAGACGGCCCGGGCATGGGGTGGCTCACGCCTGTAATCCCAGCACTTTGGGAGGCCAAGGTGGGCGATTACCTGAGGTCGGGAGTTCAAAACCAGCCTGACCAACATGGTGAAACCCTGTCTCTACTAAAAATACAAAATTAGCTGGGTGTGGTGGCGCATCCCTGTAGTCCCAGCTACTTAGGAGGCTGAGGCAGGAGAATCGCTTGAACCCTGGAAGCAAAGGTTGCAGTGAGCCGAGATCACGCCACTACATTCCAGCCTGGGCAACAGAGTGAGACTCCATCTCAAAAAAAAAATTGTTAAAATGGTCAACTTTATGTTAAAGGTATTTTACCACAATAAAAGCAAAGGTCACAGGCAGACCTCACGAGTGCCCTGGAGGTGCTGTTGCCCCTGGGATGGAAGCTCATTATTTTCAAATGTTCTATATATGGGGGTCTCTATTCCAGGACATTTGCTTAAAAATCTCTTGGATCAGACACTTCTTCAGTTTTTCCTGCAATTATCAATATCTAGTTTGTTTCTATAGTAGTTCAATCAGCTAAGTAAAAAGCTTGATGCTAAATCTTGTCAAAGACATTACAAATCTCCATAGATCGTCTGCGAAACCACAGCTTTCATGTTTTGAGCGTAAGACCCTGGGGCTGGTGCTGTAACCCCTACCCAGACTCTTCTGAGTTTCGGCGGCCCAGCAGGGCCGGGCCGGGCACCTGGCAGGTGGGGTCATCCCCACAGGGCACCCCGGCCGAGGGCAGAACTGGCTCTGCTGCAGGGTCGATCCTGGGCTCTGGGCTGTGCACGCGTCCTATTGACACCCCGAGGACAGGACGTGCGAGTGACTCGTGAGGTTGGGCCTCCCTTGCTGAAAACTTCCCTGGTGGCTGACAGCTGCGTGGACATTCAGCAGCCCTACCTTTTTCCGTCAGGCGCCAGCAGCCCCTCTGTGTAGAGGTGAGACAGGCCAAGCTGCAGCTTCTAGATGAGACACCCGAAAGCAGAGAAGTACCCAGAGCAGGGACCCGGCAGCACGCTGGGCACAGTCGCAGCCCCGCCTCTTCCTTCTCCGTCTTGTTCCCTCCTTCGGTCCCAGGAGAAAGGCGCTCATCTCCCCACAGGAGAGGCTCAGTGTAGGCGTCTGGACAGGGGCCAGTCCCACACGGCTACTGACTCCGGACCACAAAGAAGCTGGAAGCAGCAGCTCCGCCTCTGCAGCCAATTGCAGAGCTTTTTTCTCTGTGTTCTGCCCCCACTTCCAACTCAGGACCAACCAGAGGACGCCAAACACGTCCTCTCACCAACCACCGGACACCTGACCCTCCATCAGCCGCCCCTGCCTTCCCCACAGCATCACCACCACCCTAAGCGGACGGACCTGTGCCCCGCCCCCTGCCTGCTGATCTCAGGGTGGGGCGCTCCCAAGCTCCGAACTCAGAGCCTGGGCTTGCTGTCGTCTGGGTGGTCTTTCTTTATCTCCACATGCATCTGCTTATGCAGTACACGCGTATGGGCTGTTTGCTCGTTATTTATTTGTGATCGACCATGTGCCAGGCGCCGCGGCAGGCTCAGCGGGGGAGCAGGCTGTGCCCCGGTGTCAACTTGGTGCTCTCAGTCCAGTGCGAGAGCTGGGCCTGGCAACGAACACACTGCGCAGAGAGTGGTGGGTGTCGTTAGGGGCACGACGGAGGTGCCAGGGGGACACCGCACAGCAGGGATGTCAGGGAGACCTCACAGAGACACCTGCACGACACCTGCTGCCAGGAGCACGGCCCAGTGGGGATGGGAGGGCAAGGAGAGCGCCGGGCACGGGGAGGAGGGGCGGGGCACGGCCCAGTGTCTGGGGAGCTGAGGCGGGGAGGGTGGGGAGGCCAGGGACAGCCCAGGGGGACACTAGAGAGGGCGGGGAGGAGCCAGCCCTGGAGCTCGAGTGCCAATCATGCTGCCCTTTGGAACGCCGAGACCATTAAAGGGGTCTCGGGTGAGAACCACAGGCAGGATGTGGAAGCTCCTGGGTGCATGGTGGCCTCTGTAATGGGCAGGGCGAGGCTGGAAGCGAGAGGACCCATGCGATATCACGCATGCCCGGCCAGAGGGGATAGGAGGCTGAGTCAGCAGGGCTGGGGGGACAAGGAGCAGAGAGAGAGGCAGGGAAGAGCAGTGGGGACGCTGAGGGGTGTGAATGTGGGGAGTCAGGGTGGGAATTCAGAGTGAGCCCTGGCCTCTGGCAACAGGAACGAGGAGCACATGTACCCAGTCTAATGCAGCACCTGCACTGTCGACCACCTGAAAACAAAGCACCCAAAACTCAGTAGCCCAAAAACATGACTTGTGATGGTCGCTGTGTCTGTGGGTTGACTGTGCTCAGCTGGGCGGTTCTCACACGTGTTGCTTAGGCATCAGCTTTCACGTAGCAGCTAGGCTGCCAACAATTATCTGAAGACTCAACAGGGCTGTGTCCAAGATGGCTCCTTCACTCCTGCATCTGGTAGCTGGAAGGACTGATGGGCTGGGAGCCCATCAACTCTTCTCCTCTTCACGTGGCCCCCATGAGGCTCACAGAGGCTTCCTCACAACATGACGGCCTCAGGGTGGCTAGCGCCTTCCCCAGAGCAAGAGCTCCAGGAGGATCTGCAAGGCTTCTTCTGACCTACCCAGAGGTCACACAACATCACCTCAACCGCATTCTATTGGCCAAAAATGAGTCCCAGAGACAGCTCAGGGACTACACGCTTCCTCACCCAGTGGAAGCGTGTAGGGCAGGAGGCAAGGGGAGGCAGGGTGGGATGGGGAGGGGAGGGGAGCAAGCTTTTTGGAGTGATGAAAATATCCTAAATTTACATCATGGTGGAGTTTGCACAATCTTGTAATTATACTAATAACAATGAAGGTACACTTTAAATGGGTGAATTGTATAATATGTGAATTATATCTCAGATATGTTATAAACTTTTTTGAGAGAGAAGGCTTTAAGCAAATAAAAATAAATCTGTTAGTGTATAGAAAATGTCCAGAACAGGCAAATCCATAGAAACAGAAAGTAGATTAGTGGGAAACAACCTAAATGCCCGTTGATGGATGAATGATGGATAAAGTGTGGTGTGTCCAGGCAACATAATACTGTTCAGCCTTAAAAAAGAAGAAACTGCTGCCATATGCTACAACATGGGTGTCCCTTGAGGGCAGTATGCAGTGAGACAGGCCAGGCACAGAAACACAAATGCTACATGATTTCATTTGCCTGAAGAATCTAAAATAATTAAACTTGGCCAGGCGTGGCAGCTCACACCTGTCATTCCAGCACTTTGGGAGGCTGGGGAGGGTGGATTGCTTGAGTCCAGGAGTTCAAGACATGGGAAACCCTGTCTCTACAAAACATACAAGAATAAGAAATTAGCTGGGTGTGGTGGTGCATGCCTGTAGTCCCAGCCACTCAGGAGGCTGAGATGGGAGGATTGCCTGAATCCAGGAAGCGGAGGTTGCAGTGAGCAAAGATGGTACCATTGTACTCTAGTCTAGGTGACAGAGTGAGACCCTGTCTCAAAAAAAAAGAAAGAAAGAAAGAAAATATAACTGATTTTTGTATATTTATGTTGTATCCTGAAACCTCTCTGAACTTAATAGCTCTAACAGTTTCCAGTGGATTCCTTAGGGTTTCCCTTATACAATATCATACCATCTGCATATAGAGATGATCTTACTTCTTTTGCAGTTTTTCTCAATTTATTACCTACTTGTCATAACTAGAATCTCAGCATAATATTGAATAGAAGTGGCAAGAGAGGACACTTTTGTCTTACTCTTGAGTGCAGGGGAAAAGCAATTATTCTCTTCACCATTCAAAATTATGTCAACCAGGTCAGGTGGGGTGGCTCAAACCTGTAATCCCAGCAGGGGCCAAGAGCCCTCTTTTAAGAGCCTTTAAGAAAGACCATGCTGGCTGGGTGCTGTGGCTCAGGCCTGTAATCCCAGCACTTTGGGAGGCCGAAGGGGGTGGATCACCTGAGGTCTGGAGTTTGAGACCAGCCTGACCAACATGGAGAAACCCTGTCTGTACTAAAAATACAAAATTAGCCAGGCATAGTGGTGCATGCCTGTAATCCCAGCTACTCAGGGGGCTGAGGCAGGAGAATAGCTTGAACCTGGGAGGTGCAGGTTGCGGTGAGCTGAGATCACACCATTTTACTCCACCCTGGGCAACAAGAGAGAAACTCTGTCTCAAAAAAAAAAAAAAAATATGTCAACCGGGCACAGTGGCTCACACCTGTAATCCCAGCACTTTGGGAGAGCAAGGTGGGAGGATTGCTTGAGCCCAGGAGTTCGAGACCAGCGTGGGTAACATAGGGAGACCCCATCTCTACCAAAAAATAAATAAAAAATTAGCCGGGCGTGGTGTCTTACGCCTGGAGTCTCAGCTACTCAGGAGGGTGAGGCAAGAGTATCGCTTGAACCCAGGAGGTGGAGGTTGCAGTGAGCCAAGATTGCACCACCACACTCCAGCCTGGGTGACAGAGTCAAATACTATCTCAAAAAAAAAAAAAAAAAAAAAGAATTATGTTGTCACTTGAGCACAGTGGCTCGTGCCTGTAATCCCAGAACTTTTGGAGGCCAAGGCAAGATCAGTTGAGCCCAGGAGTTCGAGACCAGGCTGATGGGTAACCCAATGAGACCCTGTCTCTACAGAAAATGGAAAAAGTAGCCTAGCGTGGTGGCACGTGCCTGTGGTCCCAACTACTCAGGAGGCTGAGGTGGGAGGGTCACTTGAGCCTGGAGGTCAAGGCTGCAGTGAGCTAGGATTGTACCACTGCACTCCAGCCTGGGCAACAGAGTGAGATCCTATCTCAAAAAAAATTATGAAAAAAAATTATGTTGTCAAACTCATAGAAGTGGAGAGTAGAATGGTGGTTGCCAGAGGCTGCAGAGAGGGTAAAAGGGAATTGCTCCTGAATAGGTATGAAGTTTCAGTTTCAGTTATGCAAAATGAGTGTGTTCCAGGTCTGCTATACAACATCACACCTGTAGTTAACAATACTGTATTGTTCAATTAAAATGTTGTTAAAAGGGTGGGTCTCATGTGAAATGTTTTATTACAATAAAAAATAAATTTTAGGAAGAAAGTTGTTAACTGGGTTTTTGTTTGTTTGTTTGTTTTGCAGACATCCTTTAACAGATGTAAAGCTGTGTGATTTCTAGTAAGTGTTTTTGTTGAACACGAACATTCTCATCCACCTTTCAGAGCGTGGCTTCCACCCGTCTAAATCCCTGGGAGTGAACTCATGGAGTTCTGGGGGGGAAAAAAATCCTGGGAGGTCGGGTTGGCCACAAAGCCCAAGATGTTCCCCAATTTACTAATTAGTTTAGAATTCCACACAACCAGCACCTCACCACCACCAAGAATTCTAATGGAAACTTTCTTCAGTGAAAACTAACTTCATTTATTTCAAGGCTGGTGCTAATTTTGGTTGTTGACTGCTTTGGCCTCCGATTATGGGAGGTATCCTGGGTGGGAACTGTCAGGGGAAGCTACTTGGAAGGCAGGACTCAGCCAGACCAAATTGCAAGATTCAAACCGGTGAGGAGGCCCAACAGCGGATTCTCCACAGACCCAGCAGAGGCTCTCGGGGGCTGGAAAAGGGCGCCACCTGGTGGCATCTGAGCAGAAGTCAGTGACACGTTTTCACCCACGTGTCAGTACAGCTCCTGAAGCAGGTCCAGCGGAAAAGCTCCGGTATGAAGCTTTTCCCTTTACAGTGTGCTGTGAGGGTGTGTAGCCACAGTTAATGGAAAGGGACCTCACTGGACTCAATCCAGTGACATCACACACGCCGTGTCTCCCACCCACAGAGAGAACTCCCAGGTCTTGAGTATGTGATGCCTGGAGCCTCATCTACCTTCTGAAGGCATCGTTCAGGCACGCTTTACATACGAGCAGTGTTTGGATTATTAATTGGAAAGGTCAGAACACCGTTTCAGCGGGTATATGAAAGTGATAGCAGTGGTGTCTGGAACATAAAGGAGAGTGTGTGTGTCCACTCTTCCTAGGGACGCAGGGACGGGGACACTCTCCACTCTTCCCTGGGACACACGGGGACACTCCCCACTCTCCCCTGGGACACGGGAATGCTCTCCACTCTCCCCTGGGACACAGGGACAGGAACACTCTTCCCTGGGACACATGGGGACGCTCCCCACTCTCCCCCAGGACACAGGGGGACACTGTCCACTCTCCCCTGGGACACACGGGGACACTGTCCACTCTCTCCCGGGACACACAGGGACGCTCTCCACTCTTCCCTGGGACACATGGGGACGCTCCCCACTCTCCCCCAGGGCACAGGGGGACACTGTCCACTCTCCCCTGGGACACACGGGGACACTGTCCACTCTCTCCCGGGACACACAGGGACGCTCTCCACTCTTCCCTGGGACACACGGGGATACTCTCCCCTGGGACATATGGGCTGTCCACTCTCCCCCGGGACACACGGGGACGCTCTCCAGTCTTCCCCGGGACACACGGGGACTCTCTCCAGTCTTCCCCGGGACACACGGGGACTCTCTCCATTCTTCCCTGGGACACATGGGGACACTCTCCAGTTCCCCTGGGACACATGGGGACGCTCTCCACTCTCCCCTGGGAGTTCCAGGGTGACCGTCATCGTGAAAAATGACAGGGATTGATGTAGTTTCCTGGCTTTTGACATTAACCCACAAACCCAACTACCACTCTGGGTTTTTCCTAGAGCGTAAGCCTTAGCTGACGCCATCCACACATTATGGTGCTGTGGATTTTCCTGGAACGAAAAGGAAAAGATTCAGACAGCAGGAAATAAGGGGCCAGGGGGAGGCTAAGGCTGTCATGATGGCAGAGAAGTCTCGACCCATGATCTTGGAAAAGCTGTCCACATTTAGGATCCTGTCTGCTTCTGGGGAAAACTTCCCTGGTTAGCTTCACCTTAAGGTCTCCAAAAGGTGTACGGTTCCAAGAATCTGGAGGGGTCTTTTTGAGTTTGGGGTTAGCCGATTTTTCTAAAATGTGCACAAGTTCTGGGTCCATAGTTCTTACACACATAATTAGCAAACGTCCCAGAAGGCGGCACGCAGACTCCTTGGATTCAGACAAACCCAAGCCAAAAGGGACCTACTCAAGGCCTCTAACTGGATACAATAGAGTTAAGTTTTGGATCCAATTCAATCCTGGACCCATTCCGGTCTAAGAATTGCTCAAGGCCGGGCGCCATGGCTCATGCCTGTAATCCCAGCACTTTGGGAGGCCAAGGCAGGTGGATTGCCTGAGCTCAGGAGTTTGAGACCAGCCCGGGCAACACAGTGAAACCCCGTCTCCACTAAAATACAAAAAAATTAGCTGGGCGCGGTGGCATGTGCCTGTAATCCCAGCTACTTGGGAGGCTGAGACAGGAGAATTGCTTGAATCTGGGAGGCGGAGGTTGCAGTGAGCTGAGATCATGCCACCGCACTCCAGCCTGGGCAACAGAGTGAGACTCCATCTCAAAAAAAAAAAAAAAGAATTGCTCAAAGTAGAGGGCTCAAAACACATGCTCATAGAGCACAAATCCACCAGAGAGAACTCACCTATGATTCTAGATGCTTTGAGAGATCAGCAGGCACACAGGGCCTACTGAGCATTCAGTGCTCCTAGGGGGTGGCTGAAGGTCTACTTCAGATCCCATTTCTGACACCAAACTGTTAAAACAAAAACTTTGGACAAATTAAATTTAAGAGTTTCTGTGTGTGTGTGTGTGTGACAGAGTCTCCCTCTGTCATGCAGGCTGGAGTGCAGTGGTGCAATCTCGGTTCACTGCAACCTCCACCTCCCAGATTCCAGTGATTCTCTTGCCTCAGCCTCCCTAGTAGCTGGGATTACAGATGCCACAACAGCTGGCTAACTTTTGTGTTTTTAGTGGAGACGAGGTTTCGCCATGTTGGCCAGGCTGGCTCGAACCCCTGATCTCAAGTGATCCACCCACGTTGGCCTCCCAAAATGCTGGGATTACAGGTATGAGCCACTGCGCCCAGCCAACAGAGTTTAATTGAGCAAAACACAACTCATGAATTGGGCAGCACTCAGAACCAGTGGGGGAGGTTTGAGAGCTCCACTCTGTAATGTGGGCAGGAAGTTTTTATAGATAGAACACAGAAGTGAGATACAAAAAAAAAAAAATCACAATTAGCTTGATTTTGTTACTGCTTGAGATGTTTGCCTTATATGGCATGATCAGATCAGTTAGCAGCCTGTGACTGGCTGAGACCCAGCTATTTGTTCCAAAATATACTCATAGGTTAAGCTTTTAGCTTGTTTCTGTGGTACATTAGGTTGCAGTTTGTTGTTACCTAGAAACTCAAGGCACAGAGGCAGCCTGTTAATTGAGTTAATTTAACAGTTCAAACAAATACTTATGCACCAGTGTTTATAACAGCACTATTCACAGAGTTAGTTTGAAAGCAATCTAAATTCCTTCTTTGGATAGCCTAGACATTTCTCCTGGCCATAAGAAGGGGTGATGCCCTGACACATGCTACAATGTGGATGAACCTTGAAAACATGCTCAGTGAATGAAGCCAGACAGAAAAGGCATTAACCCAGAAACAAATATTGCATTTCCTTGATACGAAATATCCAGAACAGGCAAGTCCATTCACTGAGACAGAAAAGCGACCGGTGGTTGCCAGGGCATGGGAGGAGTGTGGAACGGGCCGTGACTGCTTAATGGATGGGAGTTTTATTTTGGGGTGGGGAAAGTGTTTGGGGACGAAACAGAGGCGGTGGTGGTTGCACAATGTTGTGAATGTCACTGAATTGTTTACTTTAAAATAGTTAATTACATGCTATGCTGATTTTATCATAATAAACTATTTTAAAATTATTTTGTGAAAAACTGTGATGCTTGGGATTTGCTTCAAAATAATGTGGGTGGGGTGGAGGTTCGAAAAGTTACCAAAAAAAAGAAAAAAAAAAGAAAAAAGAAAGAAAGAAAGAAAGAAAAAGAAAGAAAACTCTGGCTTGCAAAGAAGAAAACGGATCGGCCGTGGATCCCTCTCCAGCTCGAGGGCTGGAGCTGCGGCGGAGGCAGGAGCTGGAAGCGAGGGGTCTGCTGGCAAAGGCGGGAGTGCAGGTTCCGCTCGAAGCCCCGGCAGCCGCGGCAGGAACCGGCCTGGACGGGGTGGGGGGCGCCGCGGAGGCCGGCGGGACTTCCCATGTCTTTCTCCTCGAGCTCGGAAAAAGTTCCCACCCAGGGAATCCCGACCCTCCAACTTCGAGACCGCCGGTTCCGCGCTCGGCCCCCACCTGGACCAAGAGCTGGGGCTGGGCTGCCGCGCCCCCGGCTCTGTCCCCGCGAGGCCCCGCTCCCAGCCCCACCTGGGACACCCGGGACTCCCGGGACACCTGCGGGGCGGGGCGGGGCCGGGGCGAGGCGGGGCGGGCTCGAGGCCGCACCCCGGAGGCGGAGCCGCGAGCTCCCCGCCCACCGCGCGCCCCCCGCTCTCGGTGCGCAGCGGGGCCGACCCTCAGCCCTGCAGCGCCTTCCTGGAGGTGGGGGCCGCCCGCGCCATGGCCGCCGCCCAGCCCAAGTACCCCGCCGGGGCGACCGCCCGGCGCCTGGCCCGGGGCTGCTGGTCCGCCCTCTGGGACTACGAGACGCCCAAGGTGATCGTGGTGAGGAACCGGCGCCTGGGGGTCCTGTACCGCGCCGTGCAGCTGCTCATCCTGCTCTACTTCGTGTGGTGCGCGGGGCGCGGGGTGCGGGGCGCAGGGGAGGGGCTGGGATTGGGGGCGCTGGGACTGGGGGCGCGGGGCTGGGGCTGGGACCAGGGGCGCGGGGCAGGGGCTGGGGCTGGGACCGGGGGCGCGGGACAGGGGCTGGGGCTGGGACCGGGGGCGCGGGGCAGGGGCTGGGATTGGGGGCGCGGGGCAGGGGCTGGGGCTGGGGCTGGGACCGGGGGCGCGGGGCAGGGGCTGGGACCAGGGGCGCGGGACAGGGGCTGGGATTGGGGGCGCGGGACAGGGGCTGGGGCTGGGACCGGGGGCGCGGGGCAGGGGCTGGGATTGGGGGCGCGGGACAGGGGCTGGGGCTGGGACCGGGGGCGCGGGGCAGGGGCTGGGATTGGGGGCGCGGGACAGGGGCTGGGGCTGGGACCGGGGGCGCGGGGCAGGGGCTGGGATTGGGGGCGCGGGGCAGGGGCTGGGGCTGGGGCTGGGGCTGGGACTGGGGGCGTGGGGCAGGCCCCAAGAGCCCCGCAGAGCGACCCGGGTCGCGGGAGGGCCCCTGCCGTGCCTGCGGGCGGACTCAGCCTTCCCAGGGTCGCCTCCGGAGCCGGCGCCGCCCCTGCCCGCAGGTACGTATTCATCGTGCAGAAAAGCTACCAGGAGAGCGAGACGGGCCCCGAGAGCTCCATCATCACCAAGGTCAAGGGGATCACCACGTCCGAGCACAAAGTGTGGGACGTGGAGGAGTATGTGAAGCCCCCCGAGGTGCGGGCCGCCCCCTGCCCCCCGCCCCGCCGTGCACCCTACCCTAGTGGGCGGAGGGAGCAGCGGCTGCCGCCTGGCCGACCGCCCCCTCTTTCTGAGCCCAGGGGGGCAGCGTGTTCAGCATCATCACCAGGGTCGAGGCCACCCACTCCCAGACCCAGAGAACCTGCCCCGAGGTGAGGGGATCCCGCGGCGCTGGGGGACCCTGCCTCAGCTAGGCGGGCCAGCTGTCCCTTGCGGGGTCCCTGACTGGGCCGCCTCCACCCTAGAGCATAAGGGTCCACAACGCCACCTGCCTCTCCGACGCCGACTGCGTGGCTGGGGAGCTGAACATGCTGGGAAACGGTCGGTGTGCGCCAGCTGGGGCTGGGCGGGTGGGGCAGGGCTGCGTCCCCGCTAATGCCTCAGTGACCTCTGCCTCACAGGCCTGAGGACCGGGCGCTGTGTGCCCTATTACCAGGGGCCCTCCAAGACCTGCGAGGTGTTCGGCTGGTGCCCGGTGGAAGATGGGGCCTCTGTCAGGTGCACCTGCGCCCCGGCCTGGGGCCCAGCCTCCACTCTGATCCTTTTCCTCTGACCAGAGGCCAAACGGGCGGGGCAGGAGTGACAAGAGCTGGGGAGGGGTGGGCGCCAATGCCAGGCGGGGGCTTTGCGGGAAGAGGGGACTAAACAACCCTTCTGTGCCTCCTCAGCCAATTTCTGGGTACGATGGCCCCAAATTTCACCATCCTCATCAAGAACAGCATCCACTACCCCAAATTCCACTTCTCCAAGTAAGAGCCGCGGGGTGTGGTGATGGCCCAGCCTGAGGGCTGCCTTCTGGGAATGGGGTATTTGGGGTGCAGGTCTCGCCTCCTGCCGCCTCCTCAGGGGCAACATCGCCGACCGCACAGATGGGTACCTGAAGCGCTGCACGTTCCACGAGGCCTCCGACCTCTACTGCCCCATCTTCAAGCTGGGCTTTATCGTGGAGAAGGCTGGGGAGAGCTTCACAGAGCTCGCACACAAGGCAGGGCAAGCGCAGGCAGGGTGGGGCCAGGGTGGGCTCCCACCTGCACAGAGAGGGCCTGGGGTACAGGGGACCAGTCCCTCCTCCCTCCTGACCAGCTGGCCCCGCTCAGGCAGAGGAAAGAAATGCGATCAGCGCAACCCATCCTGTGTGGCGCTTGCTGAATTATTGACACTGGCCATGGGGTTGGCTGCTGGCACCCCTTGTGCCCACCAGTACCCCTGAGCTGCCCCATGGGCCCCTCAGTGCACACCTCACATGCAGCCTGGGACTGACCCGGGCTCTCGAGGGGCCTCTCGTGTGCCCTCCTGACCCCCTTCCCTGGCCTGGGACTGACCCCGGCTCTCGAGGGGCCTCTCGTGTGCCCTCCTGACCCGGGCTCTCGAGGGGCCTCTCGTGTGCCCTCCTGACCCCCTTCCCTGGCCTGGGACTGACCCCGGCTCTCGAGGGGCCTCTCGTGTGCCCTCCTGACCCCCTTCTCTGGCTCCTTCTTGGCAGGGTGGTGTCATTGGGGTCATTATCAACTGGGACTGTGACCTGGACCTGCCTGCATCGGAGTGCAACCCCAAGTACTCCTTCCGGAGGCTTGACCCCAAGCACGTGCCTGCCTCGTCAGGCTACAACTTCAGGTGCTGTACTTGGGACACCGCTGTCCACACTGGCATAGCTGTGGTGGGGTCCCGAGAGGCCCAATGCCTGTGGGGCAGCCCTGGAGTGCAGAGGACAAGTGGGCACTGGCCTTCCCATTGCAGGTTTGCCAAATACTACAAGATCAATGGCACCACCACCCGCACGCTCATCAAGGCCTACGGGATCCGCATTGACGTCATTGTGCATGGACAGGTGCCTGCACCTGCTGGGGGTGGGTGGCCAGCCCTTCTAGCCTGGGTCTGAGCTCCTCACGCCCCACCCCTCCCTTAAGCCCCATGAGACGCTGTCAGACATTCTGACCACGACCCCCATTCTCCCCAGGCCGGGAAGTTCAGCCTGATTCCCACCATTATTAATCTGGCCACAGCTCTGACTTCCGTCGGGGTGGTAAGGAACCCTCTCTGGGGTCCCAGCGGGTGCGGGGGGTCCACCAGGCCCTTACACACCGGTCTCTGCTGGCCCCAGGGCTCCTTCCTGTGCGACTGGATCTTGCTAACATTCATGAACAAAAACAAGGTCTACAGCCATAAGAAATTTGACAAGGTGTGTACGCCGAGCCAGCCCTCAGGTAGCTGGCCTGTGACCCTTGCCCGTGTATTGGGCCAGGCCCCTCCCGAGCCCGGCCACTGCTCCGAGGACCAGCACCCCAGCCCTCCGTCAGGCCAGGAGGGCCAACAAGGGGCAGAGTGTGGCCCAGCCTTCCCGCCCCTGCGGCCTTGCCCCATCTCTGCCCCATCTGAGCAGATGGTGGACACTCCTGCCTCCGAGCCTGCCCAAGCCTCCACACCCACAGACCCCAAAGGTTTGGCTCAACTCTGAGCTCCTTTCCATCACACTGGACTGCAGACCCGGCCTGGTGGGGCCAGACAGTCCCCGGCTAGGGACCTGCACGTGGACATGGGCACCTCAGTAGCGGAGCATCTCCACGAAACGGGGCACCACAGGATCCCTGTGCAAGGGCTGGGGGCACGCTCTGGCCCCAGGCTTGTGCCCCACCCTGGCATACAGCCCCTGACACCTCCTCCCCAGCTGGTCCCTACAGGGCTGCTCACTTCCCATCACCTCTCACAGCCACCTGGAACCCAAGCCAGCTGAGCTCTGAGGGGCTCTGCTCCCGGTCTTGGGCCCTGGGAACCCCACCCCACCCCACCCCACCCCACAGGCGTTGTAACCTCAAATCTGCCCAGGCTCTTCCCTTAGAAGTCACAACATACTCAGTCCAATAAACCTGTGAGCAGAACCTTCTGGCCTCGTTCCTTGGGGAGGAGCATCGTGAGCCTGTGAATATGGAATGTCAGGCCCTGCCGGCCTGGAGCTGGGCTGCATGGTGACCTCTGTCTGGGTCATCTCCCCTCTAAGCAGCCTGCGAGGTGTGCAGGGCACATGTCTGCCTGCCCCATGACGCATGGTCCCCACAGCCAGCCAGGCCACGGTCAGGTCTGCCCAGGCTGGGAGTGCACTGGGACCCAGGCCACCTCCTCAGTGCACTTGCTTCTGACAGGGCCACCCCAGACTCCAAACCAAAGCTGGCTCATCTCAAAATGTGGGAGGACAGCATGACTCAGGAAGAGAGAAACGGGAGGGAGGCCGGGACAGCTGCACACAAGGAAAACGAAAGCTCAGACTACAGCAGTGCTCAGACCAGTGTTCATTCCTACTCCATGGGAGGGGGCAGGAATGCCGAGATGGGAAGTCAGGCCAGGTGGGGGTGGAAGGACACCAGCCCGGGAGCCAACTGCATCAGGGCCTGGGGGTAATCTGGTTACTGCATCCTCAGATGCTGCAGTGGTTAGACTGGTGCCCACTGGGTGGGGGGAGGAGCCCAGAACAGTGTCATGATGTCACCTGTGCCAGTGACAGATGACATCCTGCCTCTGAAGGGAAACCAGTCTCAGGAGAGCAACACCACGCCCAAAGGTCAAAGAGCGGGTAAGACGACCCTGGTCTGACCCTAAAGCCTGAGTTTGGAGGTCTCAGCACAACTCCAGAGTCCTCATCCCAGCACTGTGTTCAGGTGGCGAGAACATGTCTTCCACGGGCCCCATTTCCCTTGACTGTGGCCTCCCAGCCTCGGGCATCAGCCTCAGGTCACCCCACGGCCTGCACATGCTGTGTGGCTCACAAATATCCAGCTCATTTTTGGAGAAACTGGCTCTTCTGGTTGAGCCGCTGCTTGGGAACCAGGGCCAGAGCTTCCCGTTTCTGACCCCTCCACCACTACTCAAATGCCCGCAGCTAGCCTCAGAGTGAACCCAGGCTGACCGGCGCCCACGGCTGCGCCAGGCGACCCCTGGTCCTGCTAGGTGGCCTTCCTGGGGGACGAGCGGCTGTCCCCTGGCCCCATCACTCCTCACTCCTGAGGGTTCTCCAGATTCGCTTCCAGGAATGAAGCCTAGTCAGCCAGCCTCCCTCCTCCCCTGCTTGCCCTAATTTGATTTGATCTCCACTCTGGAGGCCTCAGCACTCCTCCATCTGAGCAGGCATCAGGTTTCTCCAGGCAGGCGGCCCCAGCAGCATCCAGGGGCCAAACACGTGACCAGTGGTACCCAGTCCCCGATCTGAGGCGCTCTGCACAAATACACAGTGACCACCTAGAGAAACTTCAGTATGAAATACAAATAAAAACAAAGTGTAGCAGCGATGGCCTCGGACAGTACATGGCAGGGACAAACTAAGGCTGGCTCTGGGCCAAAGACGCGAGCCTCCTGGGGAGCCTGTGGGGCCCCCTCCCTCCTGTGAGGCTCTCGTCTGGGGTGTCTGCATTTCTGATTTACATTTCATACTTGTTTGGTGCCCTGTGAAATTGGCCTTTCTTCTTTCTGCTTCCAGCTGGTCCTGTGTGGAGGTGAAGGACAAGGGCTGCAGTGAGCCAAAAGTGAGGTGCACAGAGGTCTTGTTTTCCTGAGGCTGATAGAGAGTTCCCTCTAGACCCGGCTCCAAATGAGCAGGGCTCACAAGCCAAAATCCAGATTCTCACGGGTTAGGGTCCAGATTCCCGGGGAAACCAGCCCACAAACTGCTCCTGTGAGGCTGTGGGGCCAGCCCATTTCTCCATGCAAACAGGTGAGACTCCAGCCCCACCAGGGCCTTGGGAACCCGTCTCGTCTCAGAGCCCAATCTCAGGGAGCCAGAAGCCCCTAGGGGCTTTTCCTCCCTCTGGGAGGCAGGACAAAGAACTAGGGGCACCTAGAGGACGCTCCCACCCCACCAGGTGTGGTGCAGGAAGCAACAGAGGCCTGGAAAAGCATTCACTGTGTGAGAAATGGCACCCAGGGCAGTCGCAGCCTCGCTCACGGCCTGCTTCTTCAGGTGCTCTGGCGAGGCCAGGGCCACATCCTGCTCCCACTCCCTTCTGTGACGTCTGAGCTCCCTGAAAATGGTTTTCTTTGGTTTCCTCCCCGTTCCCTGGCCTGGGGTCACAGGTTTGGACAGTCAGGGTGGTCAGTGGTCTGGTCACTGGAAGCACGGGGATGTGGCCTTGGCATCAGGAGGCCTGGCACGGACGCAGAGGCACCCGGGGCCCGGGGCTGGCTAACGGCCCAGCTGTGGGTTCTTCTGCAGCAGCCACTCCAGGGTCTCCAGGAGGTACGACATGCTGTAGTGCTGGGCAATGTTCCGGAAGATTCCGATCTGTTCCATGAAGACCTGCAGGAATAAACAGGCACAGTGAGACCCCAGTCCACTCAGAGAGGAGGCCAAGGAGGCCAGGCTGAGCCGAGGCAGATGAGGGAGAGCCCACCTGGGTGTGGATGGTGAGGGCGAAGTCTCCCGCGCAGCTGCAGTACACAGGCATGCTGGTCTCCTTCACCCCGCGGCACTTCAGGCAGACCTGAAAGGGAGCAGCCCCGATGGGCGCCAGCCCTCCCGCGCTGGCCAGACCTGCCTGCTGCTTCTTCACAGGCTCGCGAGACACATTCGTGGGCCCATCAGTAAGCCTCGAGCCCCTGCTGTGTGCAGCCAGCCCTCGGTTATGAGTAAAATGCACGACCTCATCCCTCCGTGCCAGCGCCTTCCCTACACCCACCCTCGCTGTGGGTGTTCCACCCCAGACGCCCAGTCCTGAGGCCTCCTCCAGGCCCTGCTCACTCCCTCCATCCTGCAGGCCTGAACGCCGTGCACCACCACACGGCAGCTTGGCGCGTCCCCGAGCCTCTGCTCAGATGCCCCTCGGCAAGACCTTCCTGTGGCCGAGCTGCGCAACTCCCTCTTCCTCCTTTCCTTCTCTTCACACTTGGGAGTGTCTGCCTCCTTCCACTAGAACAAAGCACTCACAAGGCCAGCTCTTGACCCAAGGCAGGTGCTCAACCAGTGTGGACAGAACAGTCCATCAGGCTCAGGGCATGGACTGGTCTGCAGGGCAGGCCCCTTGGAGGACACCAGGGCGTGCCTCAGGACCTGCACACACCCCAGCTCCCGGGAGTGCACAGAAACACCCCTGCGGACTCCAGGGCACATGGGCGGGCGGCATGCACGACTCACCAGGTCCTGCAGGGTGAAGGCCATCAGCTTCTTCTGTAGAACTTCCACCAGCGTCATCTCGATGGCAGAGGAGTCGTAGGGCGCCTGACAGTTGGAGCAGAGCCACTGAGGCAGGACCGCCCCATCCTAGGCAGAGCAAGAGTGCAAGAGGTCACCAGCCCAGCCTCCAGACCACAGTGCCATGGGCAGGATCTCAGGAGAGGAAGGGGCTGTGAGAAGCGCCTGGTGACGGGCGAGTCTCCTGAGTGCAGCTGCACGCACTCTGGCCTCCCACCTGCACTTGAGCCCTTCCTAGGACAACATTCCGAACATGGTGTGGGGAGGCCTGGGAAGGGGCCTGTTGCCAATCCATGTGAGTCAGAGGGGCAGCAGGTGTGACCCACAGAGCTGGAGCTGCAGAAGCCCTCAAGACACCGCAGTGCCCTCGGATGTTCTGCTCCACAGTGAAGGGCCTGCTGGAGCTCAGCCGCACCTCTGAGAAGGAAGAGTCTTTACACAGGTCCAGGTCGCGGCAGAAGTTACAGCTGCGGCAGATGACCTCAGGAAGCACGTAGGAGCGGCAGGGGTCTCGGAACTGGGCCTCCTCAGAGAACTCGCCGACATCCACCAGGCGAAGCAGGTCTCGGTTCAGCTTATTCACCTGGTTTGTGATGTTGGTGTCCAGGGACAGCACCTGCAGAGACCACAGCCCACATCGGGAAGGAGCTCCCGGGGCCTCCCTGCTGCTCTGTCTGGACCAGAACCCTCTGGACCTTAGGCTACAGTTTCCTGGTGTCCTTTCCTCCCTTCCTTAGTCCCTTTAGACGCCTCAGCTGACTTCTCTACATTAGCAGTTTTCCATCGGTGAGGACAGGCTTCCCTGGGGAATTTACTAAACATTTAAGGAAGAAATGCTGCTGATTCTACACAGTATCTTTCAAAACACTGAAGAGAGAGAGCACTCAACCCATTCTATGAGGCCAGCATCCCCTGATACTAGAACCAAAGACCGTACTAAGAAACTACAGACCAATAACAGCCTGAGCACAGACACAAAAATGCTCAACAAGATATTAGCAAATTGAATCCAAGATCGAAAAAAAGAATACATAATCCAGAAAGAGACTCAAACAGATAAGGTCACTAAGTTATGGAAAAAGGTACAAAGATGATTCAATAGAAAAAGAATAGTCTTTTCAACAAATGGTCCTTGAATACAAGCGTATCTTGGAGATATGGCAAGTTCGGTTTCAAACCACCTCAATGGACTAACATCACAATAAAGCAAATCACACAAATCATTTGGTTTCTCAGTGCATATAAAAGTTACGTGATTTTTGGCTCACGCTTGTTTTCTCAGTACATATAAAAGTTACGTGATTTGTGGTGGCTCACGCCTGTAATCCCAGCACTTTGGTAGGCCAAGGCAGGTGGATGGCCTGAGGTCAGGAGTTCAAGACCATCCTGGCCAACACAGTGAAACCCCATTTCTATTAAAAATACAAAAATTGGCTGGGCATGGTGGCGGGTGCACCTGTGATCCCAGCTACCTGGGAGGCTGAAGCAGGGAATCGCTTGAACCCAGGAGGTGGAGGTTGCAGTTAGCCAAGATTGCACCACTGCACTCCAGCCTGAGTGACAGAGTGAGACTCCATCTCAAAAAAAAAAAAAAAAGCTATGTGATTTTTTTTTTTATTTTGGGACAGGATTTCACTCTGTCACCCAGAATGGACTGCAGTGGCGCAATCATGGCTCACTGCAGCATTGACCTCTTGGGGCTCAATTGATCCTTCTACCTCAGCCTTCCCAGTAGCTGGGACGACAGGCATGCGCCACCATGCCCAGGTAATGTCTGTAATCGTTGTAAAGATGGGTTTTGCCATGTTGCCCAGGCTGGTCTTGAACTGCTGGGCTCAAACAGTCAACCCACCCTGACCTCCCAAAGTGCTGGGATTACAGGTGTGAGTCACTCTACCCAGACAAAACTTAGGTTTACCCTATACTGTAGTCTATTAAGTGCATAACAGCATTATGTCTAAAAAACAATGTATGTACCTTAATTTTAAAATGTTTTATTGCTCAGAAATGCTAACGACCATCTGAGCCTTCAGTGAGTCGCAATCGTTTTGCCGGTGGAGGGTCTTGCCTCAATGTAAACGGCTGCTGACTGATCAGGGTGGTATTGCTGAGAGTTGGGGTGGCTGTGGCAATTTCTTAAAACAAGACAACAATGAAGTCTGCTGCATCAACTAACTCTTCCTTCCATGAAAGACTGTAGCATGTGATGCTGTTTGATAACATTTCACCCACAGTAGAACTTCTTTCAAAATTGGAGTCGGTCCTCTCAAATTCTGCTGCTGCTTTGGCAACTAAGTTTATGGAATATTCTCAATCCTTTGTCATTTCCACAATGTTCACTTTCATCTCAAGAAACTACTTTTTGGCCAGGTGCGGTGGCTCACGCCTGTAATCCCAGCACTTTGGGAGGCCGAGGTGGGCAGATCACAAGGTCAGGAGATCGAGACCATCCTGGCTAACATGGTGAAACCCTGTCTCTACTAAAAATACGAAAATTAGCCGGGTGTGGTGGCGGTTGCCTGTAGTCCCAGCTACTCGGGAGGCTGAGGCAGGAGAATGGTGTG
Organism: Pan paniscus; assembly: GCF_029289425.2. Classification (NCBI taxonomy): domain Eukaryota; kingdom Metazoa; phylum Chordata; class Mammalia; order Primates; family Hominidae; genus Pan; species Pan paniscus. The sequence goes on from NC_073259.2 coordinate 140,738,618, forward strand.
AACCTGGGAGGGAGCTTGCAGTGAGCCAAGATTGCGCCACTGCACTCCAGCCTGGGCGAGAGTGCGAGACTCCATCTTAAAAAAAAAACTACTTTTTTGGGCTGGGCGTGGTGGCTTGTGCCTGTAATCCCAGCACTTTGGGAGGCCAAGGCGGGTGGATCACCTGAGGTCAGGAGTTTGAGACCAGCCTGACCAATATGGTGAAACACTGTCTCTATTAAAAATACAAAAATTAGCTGAGCATTGTGGCAGGCACCTGTAATCCCAGCTACTTGGGAGGCTGATGTAGGAAAATCACTTGAACCCAGGAGGCGGAGGTTGCAGCGAGCCAAGACCGCACCACTGTATTCCAGCCTGGGTGACAGAGCAAGGAGGCTCCATCTCAAAACAAAACAAAACAAAACAAAAAACTACTTTACTGCTCATCCATGAAAAGCCACTCTTTATCTGTTAAATTTTGTCCTGAGATTGCAGCAACTTGGTCACATCTTCAGGCTCCACTTCTAATTCTAGTTCCCTTGCTGTTTCCACCACATCTGCGGTCACGCCTCCCACAATAGTCTTGAATCCCTCAAAGTCATCCATGAGGGTCACAATCAGCTTCTTCCACACTCCTGTTAATGTTGATATTTTCACCCCTTCTCCCATGAGTCACAAATGTTCTTAATGGCATCCAGAATGGTGAATCCTTTCCAGAAGGTTTTCAATTTACTGTGCCCAGTTCCATCAGGGGAATCACTATCTATGGCAGCTATAGCCTCATGAAATATATTTTTAAATAATAAACGTTGAAAGTTGAAATTGCTCCTTGATCCATGGGCTGCAGAAGGGATGCTGTGTCCGCAGGCATGAACGTCTCCATCAGAGCTCTTGGGTGACCAGGTCCACTGTCAATGAGCAGTACTATTTTGGAAGGAATCTTTTTCTGAGCCGCAGGTAGTGGCCTTAAAAGACTGAATGAGCAGTGGCTTCGACTTAAAGTCACCAGCTGCATCTGCCGCTAACAAGAGTCAGCCTTTCCTCTGAAGCCAGGCTCTGAGGCCTCCTCTCTAGCTATGAAAGTCCTAGATGGCATCTTCTTCCAAAAGAAGGCTGTTTTGTCTACACGGAAAATATGTTGTCAGTGTAGCCACCTTCGCCAATGATCCCAGACAGATCTTCTGGAGAACTCGCTGCAGCCTCTCCACCCGCACCTGTTGCCTCATTTGCCCTTTTATGTTACTGGGACGGCTTCTCTCCCTAAACCCCATGAACCAACCTCCGCCAGCTTCAAGCTTTCCTTCTACAGCCTCCTCAGCTCTCAGCCTTCATGGAACTGAACAGAGTGAGAGCCTTGCTCTGGATTAGGCTCTGGCTTGAGGGGATGTTATATCTGGTTTGATCTATCCAGACTCAACTTTCTCTGTATCAGCAACAGGCTGCTTCACTTCTTTATCTTTCATGTGTTCACTGGAGGAGCACTTGTAATTTCCTTCAAGAACCTTTCCTTTGCAGTTGACTTGGCTAACTGGTGTGAGAGGCCTAGCTTTCAGCCTGTCTCGACTTTCAACATGCCTTCCTCACTAAGTTTAGCCATTTCTAGCTCTTTATGTAAAGTGAGAGACGTGTGACTCTTCCTTTCACTTGAACACGTAGAGGCCACTGCAGGGCTATTAACTTACCTAATTTCTATAGTGTTGTGTCACCGGGATTGGGGAGGCCCAAGGAGAAAGGGCGAGATGGCAGAATGGCCCGTGAGTGGAGCAATCAGGACACGCACAACACTGATGAAGCTCATTGTCTTCTATGCGCACGGTTCATGGCGCCCCAAAACAATTGCCATAGAAGCATCAAAGGTTATCATGGCTGATATAATAATAGTGGGAAAGTCTGAAATATCCTGAGAGTTACCAAAATGTGACACAGACACAGTGAGCACATGCTGTTGGAAAGATGAGACTTGCTCAAGACAAGATTCCCACAAACCTTCCATTTATAAAAATACAGGTAACCGCTTCAAAGCACAATAAGACAGGATATGCCTGCAATCAGATATCCCATGCAGAAATATGGACTTGGATCTACAGCATGCACATTGTATAAAAATTAACTCAAATGGATAAAACCTAAAACTTCACCAAAGAGGACAGACACCAGGACAGCAAAGAAGCCCATTAAAAAATGCCCCACAGCCAGGCGTGGTGGCTCACGCCTGTAATCCCAGCACTTTGGGAGGCCGAAGCAGGTGGATCACTTGAGGTCAGGAGTTCGAGACCAGCCTGGCCAACATGGTGAAACTCTGTCTCCACTAAAAACACAAAAAATTGGCGGGGCGTGGTGGCAGGCACCTGTAATCCCAGCTAACCAGGAGGCAGAGGTTGCAGTGAGCTGAGATCGCGCCACTGCACCCCAGCCTGGGCAATGAGAGTGAATCTCCATCTCCAAAAAAAAGCTCCACATCATTTGTCGCCAGGGAAATGCAAATCAGAAACACAATGCAATACCACTACACACCTACTGGAATAGTTGCAATTTAAAAACCCAATAATACCAAGTCCTGGTGAGGATGTGGAACAGCAACTCTTGCCACACACTGCTGAGGAGACCCTGACACGGTGCAGCCACTTCAGAAAAGAGTTTGGCAGTTTCTTATCAAGTTAAACAAACACTTAAAAAATGACCTCAGAGAACTGAAATTTATGTTCACACAAAAACCTACACCTACAGAATGTTTACAGCAGCTTTGTTATTAATCACCCCAAAGTGAAAGCAACCCAAATGTCCTTCCACCAGTGAATGAAAAGCAAGCTGTGGTTTGCCCACACAATGGACACTGCTCGCAACAGAAAGGGAGTTCTGATACACACAAGCGCGTGGATGAACCAATTCCAAGTGTGTTTTGCTAAGAAGCCACATCCAAAAGGCTGCACAATGTCCCTACTTATGTGACACTCTGGAAGAGAAAAAAAATGCAGGGACGGAAGACACACCAGTGGCTAAAGGGTGTCAGGTGAGGAGGGCAGTGCGGGGAATGTTTTCGGGCGGTGACTATCCTGTATCCTGCTGATGGTGATGCAATTCCATTCACCTAGGAAAAATCACACAACTGCACGCCACAGAGTACATTTTACTGTATATAAATTACACCTTAATAAAAATGAATTTAAAATATGTAAAAGTCAATAAAGGAATTAAAATGGTGAGCTAAAAACACTTCTTCACCACAACCAGACCTTGAGGCTGTCACCTGATCTCCAGCGTAACCTTAGCCGTGTGTGAGATGCAGTTTGCTGGGAAGGCTGAGTGAGGAAATGGACAGTGAAGCACTCTGCTCTGTAAGGGCTGACACCCGCGGTCGTTATCTGGTAATATTATCCCTCCTTGGACTCAGCCTGCCTTTCCCAGAAAGGCCTCAGCATCCGAGCAAGCTCTCATCTCATCAGCTCTGGGTCCTGGTCCAGCCTACTGGTCTCCGGTGACCCATCCTCCCAGCCGGTGGCACTGGGTGTTCCGCTGTGCCTTCACCAACACACCAAGCTCACCCCCCAGGGCCTTTGCATCTTCCCTCCTCCTGCACCTGGTCCCAGTGCCCCTCACAGGCTCCATCCCCACAGCACCTGTGCCTCTGAACGGCCCTCTCCCTTCTCCGGTCGGCTGGCAGCAGACAGGCCCCACAAGGCAGGACCTTTCCTGTCTTGCTCACACCTGAGCACAGATGCCGCAACTGTGGCTGCATGTGACAGGGACATGATAAATGTTGGTGGAATGAACAAGTAACTTACACCTGCTCCTCACCTTGCACACGCTGGCACCCTGACCCTACACATGTAGGTACCTCCCCCTTGCACAGCTGAAAGCCTCATCCTGCATTCATTAACATCCTTACCATGCACAGGTATGTCGGTGTCCTTATCTTGCACACATACGCTAGCACGTTCATGGTGCACGCATTACAGCCTCACCTTGCACACAGTAACATTCTCGCCTTACACATGTACGTTAGTGTCCTCTCCTCACACGCACGCTGGCACTCTCACCTTGCACACGTATTTGATGAACTCCAGGGCAGGGTTATTGAGCAGCAAGTGGGAACCGGGGAGGACAGGAAACATCTCCGAGAGCTCAGTGGAGTTCCGAGAGCCTGTGACTTTCTTCTGAATCTTCTGAGTGATGGTGAAGAAGCTCTGAGTGAGTTCATTCGCGACATAATCCTGAGAGAAGGTGATCATTCCTGGAAGTATAAGGATGCTGAGGGAGGGGTCTGGGACCTGTCTGGCACTGGGGACCTCCCACCTGGGGGACTGGCACTGGGGACCACCCAGGAGTTAGGTCACTGGCACACGGCAGTGGCCTCAAAAGACAAAGGACTGCTCACCGGGAAGGGCTCCGACCGCCCCCTCGGCCTCCTGGGAGAGCTGGCTGGCCCCCCTCCTCCTCACGGGGGTGCTCCCTGGAGCACTGCGCCTCAGCCCGTCCTTCATACAGTGGTACACGGCCACGATGTACGCTGTGGAGAGGCACACACACCACAGGCCCTGAGTCGGGCTGCTGCAAACACCCTAGAATCTGAGGGGACCCATGGCTGGTCGGATTGCCTCACAGATGAGGCTAAAATGTCATTGTTAATAATTTTATTTGCAGCCTTTAGATGAGCTAAAAGTAAATTAGAGAAGTGAGAAGTGGAAATGAGAAGGAACACTCGCTGACACCTGAGTTCATTGTCAGAGAGAAAATTGTATAAATGGGGCCATGTACACTAAGCCTCTCACTGGGTAGCGTGTGAAAAACAGCTCCCAACACAAGCAAAGGCAGGGCCCCTGGCATCAGCAAGCTTCTCCAAAAACTCCTCCGGGCCTGTCACCTGGCACTCACCCTTTTTTTTTTTTTTTTTTTGAGACACAGTTTCATTCTTGTTGCCCAGACTGTAGTGCAATGGCGCAATCTCGGCTCAGTGCAACCTCCGCCTCCTGGGTTCAAGTGATTCTCCTGCCTCAGCTTCCTGAGTAGCTGGTATTAAAGGTGTGCGCACCACACCTGGCTACTTTTTGTATTTTTAGTAGAGATGGGGTTTCACCATGTTGGCCAGGCTGGTCTCAAACTCTTGACCTCACATGATCCACCCGCCTCAGCCCCCTAAAGTGCTGGGATTACAGGCATGAGCCACTGTGCCCGGCCAACCCGGAACTTTTCAAAAGAGACATAGAAAGTTGCAAGAGAGAACTGAGAAAGTTAAAGACTCAAGGACAAGTAGACAAAAATATAAAATGATCATCAACGAAGTCCTCTGTGACCGCATCCGCCTGTGTGTGCACATCACAACCTGCTGTTTTCACTTAGGGCATTAACTTAGGGCTCTGAACTACAAACAGTGCTTCCTCGATACACTTCATCTGCACACTAACCTGCCTAGCTTGATTTGCAAACTCTAAGCCTGCAGACCCAAACCAAGGCATAGGAACTCCCCCACCAGAAAGTTAGGCCTCACAGACCAGCCAGGGGGCAGCTGACCTGACCCAGGGCTTTCTCTTCAGCTACTCAATGTGCACACACACAAATGTTCCCTGGGAATGTATGTGACTGAGTTACCGAATCAGATGGCGGGAGCAGAGCTAGGAAACTCCTCAATGACACGGCCAGGCGCAGCTGCTCCCCTTGGAGTTTCCTGAGAGAGCAAAGGCTGGAGGGAAGACAGTCACCCCTCTCCGGGCCCTCCAGTGGAACATGCCTGGAGCCTGGAGAGGAGGCCCCTCGGCTCACAAAGTCCCAACTGCTGGGCAGGCTCCGCCCAATCTGATTTTCCCCCGTCTCCCTTCTTGCGATACCATGGCACAGGAGCCGCATCTACTAACCATGAGTCCCTTCAGTGGGGGCTGCGCAGCCCTGGGCTCTGGGCTTACCTGAAACAATCATGAGGAAGTAGTTCTGGCAGGAGGCTGCCTGTGGCAAAAACTGCAAAATGTTCCAGTTGTTTTCCAGTAAATCCTCCACGTTGGATTCCTCCGCCTCTTCCTCCTCCTCCCCATCTCTTTCCTCCTCATCGTCCTCATTTTCCTGCTCATCCTCTGCTCCCCCTGCTTTCTGGGAGTCTTGCTGTAACACATGAGACAACGCGGCTGTGTTTGCACCATCGCGGCCTGGTAGAGGGGTAGGATGCCACAGCGAAGGCTCCTCCAACCTGGGTCCATCTGCCCCGTTTGACCAGAGGCCTTCCTTGCAGTCAAGGCATCCCCTGGAGCCTGCGTGAATCCCCCAGGGTGGCTCCCAGTACAAAGTGCTTTGTGGGAAGCGCCTGGCACACAGAAGTGCTCGTGACCTGGGACTGTGAGCTTCACTCTGCTCTTCCAGAGTTCACTTTAATTGTTGAACTCCCACCCCCCAAGAACGAAAGAACCAGCCAGAGCTTCCCGGTGACTGTTCTCTCCTCTGAGTCCATGAATCTCCTGGGACGGCACAACCCCATCACAGACCCAGCCTCCCGCGCAGCCTGTCTTCGTGCCACGGCACCATCCACGTCTGTGTAGACACCGACACCCACTGCCACCTGCCCTGACCACACGCTGATCCCCTCCTCAGAGCAGTCTACACTGCCTGAGTTTCTACCCTCCCACTTTCTTCTGAATCCCTTCAATCAGGGTTTATCCCCCAACTCCAACCAGAATCGCTCCCATCCAGGTGTCCTGGGCAGTCTTGGCTTCATCCTGCCAGCTCCCAGAAGTGTCTGCCTCCTTACAAAGGGCTTTCCCTCTGACATGTGAGCCCCTGGCTCTGGTACCCACAGCTTCCTCTCAGTCCACTATGAGGGCCCCTGTGGAGGACACAGGCCTCCTCTCAACCCACCCAGCCACTCTCTGGCCACTCCTGCACCAGCTGACCACCCACGTCTCCACCTTGCAAACACCATGAGTCCCAGCCAGACGTGACCCCTTCCCCAGACTGCTCCCGACAGCCACCTCCACTCACCCACAGCCTGGCCCGCACCTGGGCATTTGCACACATCCGATCCGCTGGCCCCTTGGCTCCACTTCAAAGCCCACCCAGGCCCTTCTCACCAACCTCGCTGCCCAGCATCTCCCTGACACAGGCACTAACCGGCTTTACCTGCCTGTGCCCTCCGACGGTGGGTTATCCACATGGGGCCAAGAAAGCTCCAACATCACCCACACAGAAGCTCCCATCCCCACGAAAGCTGAGGCCCTGCCCTGCCATGCCCAAGTTGCCTGGCCCTGTCAGCTCTCTGCCTGCATCTGCAACCACGGCTCCACTGACTTGTGCTTTGCCTCCCTGGTGTCCATCCGCTGGAGGCGCCTTATGCTCGCACAACTATGGTGCGCTTCATCAGCTCTCGGATTCCCTGTCACCACCTCACGGGCCTCCACCTCCCTGTTGCCCACGGCAAGCCTTGCCCTCACCAGGGCTGACGCCACACTCCACACTGACGTGCTTGTCTGCGCATGGTCCCTCCCCATGTTCATGAGGGCAGGATGCGGGTGCAGTGTCTGCTGCTCACAGCCAGGCCTGCCGGGGCCCTGAGCACTCAGCACTTGCTGCAGGAATGAACGCGACCCCCAGAGCTGGCTCGGGTGCCACACTGCAGCTCGCTCACCAGTCCACAGTGAATACGAGATGAAACTTTTCCTTTGATTCCGCCATAGTTAGATGGATCCATCCAGAGAAGAAATTCCCAGCATCGAGAGAAAGAAATCGTCAAGGAATGGAAGATCTCCTTGGAATGGATGCTGCAGAGGAAGCGTTGAAGACGCGGCTTAAATGAAATCGACCGTGTTCTCAACTTTCCTTTTTTTCCCCTTGTATCTATCCGTACCCTCCACTTACTTAACATTGAATTTGAAAGTTCATTCAGATCACATCATCCCTCAGGCTTCCTAGGGAAATGTGGTAAACGTAAAACTAAGGAGGCCCACCAGGCCCCTGGGAGCTGGCGCCACAAAGAGAGCTGGGTGCCTCCTCGTGCTGGGGACGGCCCACAGGCTGTTCTGCCTCTGCTCTGCGGCCTCAGGTGACCTGCACCTGCTGGTAACCAACCACAGTGCTTCCCACTGCCAAGCTCTTTTAAGCTATCGTTATCCTTGTCACTCCTCAGTTAAGCCTCCCTAGGGCTGACCCAATCCTCTGCACATTAGATCCATTTAAGGAAAAAAAAAAAAAAAAGAACAGGCCAGGCACGGTGGCTCACGCCTGTAATCCTAGCACTTTGGGAGGCTGAGGCAGGAGGATCGCCTGAGCTCAGGAGTTCAAGACCACCCCAGGCAACGTGGCAAAACCCTGTCTATACAAAAAATACAAAAATTGGCTGGGCATGCTGGCATGCACCTCTAGTCCCATCTACTCAGTGGGCTGAGGTGGGCAGATAGCTTGAGCCCAGAGGTTGAGGCTGCAGTGAGCCATGACTGCACCACTGCACTCCAGCCTGGGTGACAGAGCAAGACCCCATCTCCTAAAAAACAAACAAAACCCCAAAAATGGAAGAATAAACAAAGAAAGAGAGGAAGGAAGGAGGAACATCCTAAATCACAGTTTCAAAATGCAGCTGAGTAGCCCACATCGCAGCTCCTGCAGGAGAACTTTATGTTCTCCCTAACTCTGCTCTTCGCGCTAAGGGAGAATAGCAGCCTGTTTCTCGACATGAGCAACCCCGGCCTCCTCAGGTACAGGGCACCCCTGGAGCTGCCCATGGCCAACGTGGGGAGAGGCACATCCTTCCCATTATCTCAGCCATGCTCTGAAATACAATTCTAGCCCAAGCCAGCTTTCCCAGGCACACAGCGTGACCACTGACCATCAGGGCTCATCTTGGATAGACATAAGGGGCCACAGTGGGTCTGCAGGAGGACAACAGTGCTTTTGTGTTTCAAATTAATCCAGTGCATATGGTTTGATTAGGAATGAAAGTCTTACAAGCTCTACCTTCCTACTTCTCAGTGATAAGGCCTATTATCAATTTAGTGTCAGCCTTTTCTGCAGCGCCCCCAGATGCTATCCCTGTAACCATGCAAAGACCAGACCCATGCAGACTCTCTGTGCCTCCACAAACTCCCCTCTGCGCTCAGAAAGGGCTGCATTCATCCCCAGGGTGAGCGCACCTGGGAGGGAGCTTCCTACTATCAGTTGAACAAAAGTTGCTGGTGGAGATTTTTCTGTTGCTTTGTCTTCTATTTAGATTTAAATAGTGCTGAGTGTGTGAGAAGCACAGCAAGGCCCAGGAGGGAACCTCAGGAACATGGCCTGGAAGGCAGGAAGTCAAAACCACAACACCAGGCTCTGACAGCTGAGAGCTGTGCACACCTGAGCACCCAGGAACCACACCACTCCACTTGCCAACACTGACGTCTATGAAAAGACTTACACGTCAACATTTACGGGGTGCATATATTCAGGGCACCTTGAATCTGTGCCCTGAATATCCATGGGGAAAAAAAGCAAACAAACAAAAATCACTGTGGAACCTTCTTAGCAAAGGCAGGCCACTTCCTGAACTTGCCCAACTCAAGCTGCACAGCTGAGTGGCCTCCGATCTGCCACCGCGCACAGGTGGCGGTAACTCCCTTTTCACGCTGCTTGGATTCACCATGGTGAGTCCTGCACTTCTAAGGACCTCCCAGCCCACCCAGGAGGACAGCTGGCACCTCAGGGGGTCATTTTAGCATCCCTCTCAAAGCCACAGTGCTGCGTCACCAGGACCAGCCAGCCGCACCTGCTGGTGATGTACTCCACGTAAGCGATGGCATCTTCCACACGGCGCTTCTTTGTACAGAGGATGATGCGGTTGAAGTTGGCGTAGATGACTGATGACCCCAGGCGCTTGAACTCAGCGATGAGCCTGTGGAGCAAGTTGAGAGTCCGTGGTGGAGACGCCACGGTTGTGGAGAGCCAGAGGGCACCCAGAAAATCCACGAGGGAAAAGAGCTGAGGGTCCTGAAGCAGAAAAGCCTCCGAGATACACTAGAACCCAGAAGCTAATGAAGAGCAAAGATTTCTGCATGGCAAAAATCCACCACAAACAAAGGCAAAAGATAACCAAAAACAGGAAAAAATTAGCAAATTCTTATCACAGAAAAGTGGCAACTTTTTGTATGGAGACAACTCATTCGATACTTAATAAGAGAAGAACCACCAAAACTACAGAAAAATAGACAAAGGACTAGAAGAGAAAATTCGACTTCATTCATTGTAAGAATCCTAAGTTAAGACTGCACCGAGAAGCACTTTTAGCCCAGCAGTTGGGTAATAATCCCCGGCCATGTTGGTGAGGCGCGGCCAGGGAAGAAGTGTCCACAAGGGGCCTCTGTGGGGCCGCTCTGGTGAAGTCCATCAAATCAGGATTCATCCCGAGTTACAACACCTCTGAGGCCTGCAAGAGGGCTACGCCCCAGAAGTTACCCCACGGATCTATCTGCATGAGCTCACGCACGAAGCCTCTCACTGATTTGCTATTTGTAACGATGGCACAAGGCTGGAGAGAGGCTAAATGTTCTTTCATATGGCATGTCCTCACACAGATCTCCTGACACAGGCATATTTTCACTAAAACAACAAGGCACACAGCAATACAATGTGTAGCATGACTTTGTGCAGGAAAGGGGCAGGAGAGGAGGTGCCACCTAGTGTTCTCTGCAGGATGTGCAGGCGACGCTGCAGCAGCAGCTGCGTGTTTCTCTGGGATCCTTTGGATTGTTATGCTCCACAAACTCAGAAATACACTACTTATCCCAGAGGCACTGGCTGGCCATGTCTCTGGTTCTGGGGAGTAAGGGACCAGCCCAGCTGAGGACGTGGTGGACAGCCCAGGGAGGAGGAGCACTCACTGCAGGAAGAGCTTCTTCATCATGTTGTGGAGTGTGCGGTGCAGGGCGGGGTCATGAAGCAGAGAGGATGGCGACCGAAGCCAGCGGTAGAAGTGCATCACCTGGTTGTCTGCATAGATGTTGTGGTACTGGGTGATCTCCTTCACCCAGCCCACGACCATGCTCTTCAGGATCCTGAAAGAGAAGGTGCACGACACCCTCGTACCCTCAGCCTCCCACGCTGCTGCCACGCAGGACGCTCCAACTGAAACGGGCACAGGTTTTCCCTACACGGCTGGGTCCAAATCCGTCACTGTCGCCTCCCCTTCTCACTGTCCCCACCTTAAGTCACTGTCCAAATTTCATCCCTTCACCCTCATGCCTCATCTGTTTCTTCCCATTTCATTCCTTAAACTTGTTCAGGCTTCACCGCATCCCTCAACACAACCCAAACTCTGTGTGTTCTAAAGCAGGACGGGAGGGCGGCACAGTACAAGGCAGCAAGTGTGTGATGGGCCGGGGACCCTGACAGGAAGGACTCAGCAAAGCCACTGCCTAGACATCAGAACACCACACTAGGCCGGATGCAGAGGCTCACGCCTGTAATCCCACCACTTTGGGAGGCCGAGGCAGGTGGATCACCTGAGGCCAAGAGTTTGAGACCAACCCGGCCAACATGGTGAAACCCCGTCTCTATTAAAAATACAAAAATTAGCTGGGCTAGTGCATGCCTGTAATCCCAGCTACTCGGGAGGCTAAGGCAGGAGAATCGCTTGAACCTGGGAGGTGGAGGTTGCAGTGACCCAAGATGGTGCCACTGCACTCCAGCCTGGGTGACAGAGTGAGACTCTGTCTCAAAAAACAAAAACAAAACAAAACAAAACATCACCATACCCACATGGCCCCAGCTGGTCAGAGACAAGAACTTAGAGGCCTCTCTCCCGCCTAGCAGGCTGGGCCCTGCCTTCCCGCCACTTCCTTTAAATGGACCATTCAGGTGCTCGCCCGTGAACTAACACATGCCTACACCCCATTCCCTCACACGCCTAGCTGCCCTGGGCACTCTCCCTGTCTGACTCTTCAGTCCTGCCTTGCAGGACCCAGGGATGGAGGATGGCCTCCCTACTCACGGCACCCTCCCTGCCCAGGAGCTGTAAGGAACACCTCTTTGCACTTGTTCCCTATTGTGGTGGTGACTGATTTTGTGCCTTCCCTCTGAAGAGGCAGGGGCTGCCCTGGGCTGGGTCTTCCCTACGACACTAGGGGGAACACAAGGCTGGGCCCCTACACCGAAGCAATGGTCAGGCAGGTGGGACCTAGACACAGGTCACACAAAAGCCACAAGGGCGTGTGCCAGTGTAAACAAGTTTCCCGTTCTGGGGGGCCCTGGTCACAGGCCAGACAGCTAGGCATTGGCCAGTGCACTGTACACGCCCTGTCCGGCCCCCTTCACTTCCCATGGGGCAGAGATGCCAGCTGCTCTGGTACTGGAACCCCAATTCAGCTAAAGGATTCCAAAACTGCACATCACCCTACTGAAGAAGCGGGAACCTCAATGGGGTCAAGAACAGAATGTTACAAGAGAACCTACAGAGGTCCAAGTCCCATTCCTAAAACTCCCTTTCATCACAAACTCTTCAATAATTCGGCAAACCCCACATTCTCCAGAGTGGCAGTTTGGGGATCTGCTGGACTCCTACCTTTCAGGCCTGGGCTACTGTCTCTCTGCCAAGACCCTGCTCCCGGCTCCCAACTGCCTCCCTGCCTCTTTCCACCAGTCCTCTCCCTGCCTCATTTCCCAGCTCTGGCATGCTCCCTCTCCCCTTTTGTATGGAGTCATTAAAACTACAGCTGAGTACAGGCTCTGGAATTACAAAGACTTGTTTTTGAGCACCAACCCTTCCATTCATTTGTGGTATGAGCACAAAGGCAGCCCCTCTGACCTCAGTTTCCTTATCTGAAAAACAGACAATAACCGCTCCCCGTCCCTGGGCTGATGTGGGGACAGAGGCAGAATGCGAAGTGCTCGGCCCACCTCCTGGTACACAGCAAGCACTGCCCAGCATGAACCACCGCTGGTGGGTAAGGCAAGTAGCTGCCCTCAACCACGCTCTCCGCAGACTGATGGCTCCTGACCCTCAACCACGCCCTCTGCAGCAGACCCATGGCTCCTGACACCTAAGTGCTGATGCCTCACACATCATACTCAGTAGAGCTGGCTGGAGATCCCTATGATGTACCTTTGGTCACATCGAAAAGTGGCCCTGGTTAGAAAGACTCTGTGTGAAGTACCTCTGGCCACAGGGAGGTCAGAGGCAGCACACTGAACAGTCGCCAGGGACCAGGCTGGACCCACACGGTGGTAAAGACAACAGACTGAAGATGGGAAACTCGCCACACAGTGGTCTCTGGCTCTGCCATTAAGACTAAGGGAAGCCCAATGGACCCTGTCTTAGACCTTAGCTTTCCAAATTAAGGGCAAAGGATAAGACCCTTCTATTAGTAACACTCCTTCCCAGAGAGGGTGGCACCTGAAGGTGTTAGAGCACAGGGCTGTCTCATCGTAGCTGGCCGGGGCACTGGCAGCCTGACCACCCGTGATCATGTCCTCCAGGGAGGCCTGCTGGATCACGTCGAAGCTGATCCCCATGCTGTCGGCCCCCTCCATGTCGTTGACATGGTGAGACTGGAGAATGGTGTTGACGGCCAGGTTCTGAAGGTCCAGCTCCACACACACTGCACAGGAAGACGCCATGCTCAGCCAGCATCCTGCCAGCTCCAGCACCACCAGCCCCCTGGGCCTGACTCCAGCCACCACCACCTCCAGAACCAGCAACAGACCTGCCCACACCCATCCTCACACCTGCCAGGCTATTCAGATTCCCGAGGGCACAGGAGGCCCCACCTGGACCTTGACCCCAGGACCGTCTCCTGCAGCCTCAGCTCTGACCTGCACAGTCAAACTCTGAGCCCATCCTCGGGCACTCTCGCCTCGAGAAGATGTCACAGAATGGCAGAAACACCAGCCAGGTCTCATGGGCCTCGTCCTCCTGCCCACTTACCTGTGGAGTAACAGCCTGAACTGTTGATCTCAACAGTGGCTTGGTCATCGAACTCCATGACAAGATAGTTGTCATCAGCCTCCTTTCCACCCAGGTCAGGGCGGGCTGTAGGGGACAGCCAGAGCAGGTGGTTGTGGCGCTGGAGGTGGCGGGCAAAGAAGAGGTCGGAGCCGAATGTGGAGATGTCCTCTGGTAGGTTCCCAATGGGAATGTGAAAGTACCTGCACCAGGGCACAGGTCAGCACTGGGGCACAGGTTGGCGCCAGGGCACAGGTCAGCACCGGGGCACATCGCCGGGTCACAGAGACCACCGAGGCCGGCTCTGCCTGGGGACCACTGGCCCACAACGACAGTACTGTGCTCACCTGCTCATCTCGAAGGCCTGTGACAGGCAGGTGTCCAGGTTGAGGTAGTGACGGATCATGCGCCGGGCTCCATGGCGCTGCCAGTCCAGGACCCCATAGTTGATCTTGTCAGCCACACAGATAGGCACCAGTGGGAATTCCTCCAAGACAGGAATCTCACTGGCCAGCCTCTTCAGCTCCCAGCTGGACTGAACAGCGACGAGTGTGGGCCCCCGGCGCTCCTCCTGGGTCAAGGCAAAATGGAAGAAAAGACCCGGGTGGACCCAGCCTCAAAGAAGACGGGGCTCACACAGCAAGACCCCAACCACTCTCACCTTGTAGGCGAGCAGGAATCGCTGGATGGCTCTGCAGATGGTCTTCAGGTCAGTTTCTGCCCGAACTTCGAAGGTGTGTTTGGGGGGTGGCAGGAGCTCAGGGCCCACCTTCTCCAGGAGGAGGCTGTGCTCTGCTGAGTACAGGGCGCCAAGGCTGGGCATCTGGTTGCTGCGCACCTAGACAAACGCAGGCCACGTCAGCCTCCCCCTGCGCAGGAGGAAGTGGGGGCAGCCCTGGGGCAGACTCCGCCACTGCCACAGCACTGCCAATTCAATCACGACAAGCACTCATGGGCAAAGGCCCTTGAGGACAAGACCTGGAGGGCCTGGGCACCCTGGGAGATGTCCTCCTTCCCCAAACCCTGCCCCAGCCAACGTGCTGCCATGGAGGGCTCAGGACTCACAGTGTCCAGCACAAAGACGGACGCCCTGCGCTGTGAGGGGATGAAGATCCCGAAGAGCGCTTTGTGGGCCTGTGCGTGGTGGTACAGGTAGATATGGCGGATACTCCCTGGAGAAGGAAACAAGACCGTCACCCCAGATGTGTGGGAGGCAGGCACATGGTGGGCGGCTGGTGCAGGCCATACCTGGTTCCAGGTAGCTGAACTGGGCCAGAGAGCGCATCTCCAGGTGCTCAAGAGCAAAAGTCTCTGCTTCCCAGCCTGAAAGGTGCCTCACCAGCTGTTTATTGACCACACACACACAGCCCAGGTGCACCAGGGCCCGGAACAGTAACGGAACCTGGAAGAATCGGGCAGACAGGCCGGCAAGGGCTGGATGGGGGGGGCTCTGGCTGCCCACGTGACTTCTGCCCGGGATGTGGCTGTGCCCCTGCAGCTGCCCGGCCCACTGCCCAAAGGCCACTTTTGGCAGACACACTGCTGACATTCACCTCACCTGTGGGAACGAGTCCACAGTCGCTGCTGTTCCCCAGCCCACACCCTGGGAGGGTTTCTTTCCTCCATACCACCCTGCTGGAGCCTCCCCCAGTCCAGTCGAGGGTGGCTGGGGAGTCACCTGAGTCTCATATACGCCCTCGATGTCTGGCGCTGACAGCTCAGCGTTGATCTCGTTGATGTGTTCCTGGTACATGTCCTCTGGCACTGAATACTCATAGAGATTGTAGACCACGTTGGAGCGAGGAAGGACCCGATTTACCTGGCGAGAATACGACGATGATCTCGTCACTGGGCATAAGTGGTAATGTCTGTGGTACACACACAAAGCACACGCTATTCGGAGTCCTAGGACTTCTGGTGCCCCTAACGACGGGGTACACCCACCACGCCACAGTCCACCTCTCTCAATGATTACAACTAAAAACTCTGGATATAATTTTTATGTTATTTATTTATTTTTTACAGACAGGGTCTTAGTCTGTTGCCCAGGCTGGAGTGCAGCAGTGTGATCACGGCTCACTGCAGCCTCCAACTCCTGGGCTCAAGTGGTCCTCCAGCCTCAGCCTCCTGAGTAGCTGGGACAAGGAACACACCACCACGGACGGCTTTTTTTTTTTTTGTAGAAAGGAGGTCTCACTATGAGGCCCAGGCTGGTCTCAAACTCCTGGACTCAAGTGATCCTCCCACTTCAGCCTCCCGAATCGCTGGAACTGCAGGTGTGAGCCACTATGCCTGGCCTCTGGACGCAATTTTGAAAAGCAACCTGCAGCCTCTGAGAATAGACAAGAGCTGTCAGAATACAGCAGTCAACACTGGTCTGGGGAGGTTCCCAGTTCATCTTCCTCCATTCTCTCATGGGTTTAACCTGAGGGTGTAGATGGCAAAAACTGAGAGAAATCACATTTTCCTAGTCAGAGAAACGGAAAGAGAGCCCCTGGGGGAGCCAGAGTGTGTGTGTGGGGTCCTGGGGGGGTCTGGGAGAGCTGGAGAGGGGGCACCCTAGCTTTGTGAATGGGGTCCTGGGGGGGTCTGGGAGAGCTGGAGAGGGGCACCCTACCTTCGTGAATGGGGTCCTGGGGGGGTCTGGGAGAGTTGGAGAGGGGCACCCTAGCTTCCTGTGTGGGGTCTGGGAGAGCTGGAGAGGTGGCACCCTAGCTCCCTGTGTGGGGTCCTGGGGGGGTCTGGGAGAGCTGGAGAGGGGCACCCTAGCTTCCTGTGTGGGGTCCTGGGGGGGTCTGGGACAACTGGAGAGGGGCACCCTATCTCCCTGTGTGGGGTCCTGGGGAGGTCTGGGAGAGCTGGAGAGGGGCACCCTAGCTTCCTGTGTGGGGTCCTGGGGGGGTCTGGGACAGCTGGAGAGGTGGCACCCTAGCTTCCTGTGTGGGGTCCTGGGGGGGTCTGGGAGAGCTGGAGAGGGGCACCCTAGCTCCCTGTGTGGGGTCCTGGGGGGGTCTGGGAGAGCTGGAGAGGGGCACCCTAGCTCCCTGTGTGGGGTCCTGGAGGGGTCTGGGAGAGCTGGAGAGGTGGCACCCTAGCTTCCTGTGTGGGGTCCTGGGGGGGGTCTGGGAGAGCTGGAGAGGGGGCACCCTAGCTTCCTGTGTGGGGTCCTGGGGGGGTCTGGGAGAGCTGGAGAGGGGGCACCCCAGCTTCCTGTGTGGGGTCCTGGGGGGTCTGGGAGAGCTGGAGAGGGGGCACCCTAGCTCCCTGTGTGGTGGGCTGGGGGAATCCTGGAGAGGAGAGCTGGAGAGGGGGCACCCTAGCTTCGTGTGTGGGGGGCTGGGGGAATCCTGGAGAGGAGCACCCTAGCTTCATGCATGAACCAGCAGCACAAGTCCCAGGCTCACTACGAGCTGCACTTGCACAGGTGACCCACAACAACGCAGCAGAGGCTCTGGAGGCTGAGCTGACATTGGAAGCTTTGCACAAAGGGGCAAGGAAGAGCTTGGGCACTGGAATTAACCAGGTTGGTTGTTGCTAAAACAAACAAACAAAACAACCTGACACGCTAAAGGATTTTTAAAAATACCCAAAGTCTCAAATATGTAAAATGTCCAGGTTGCAATAAAGCGTTACTTGGCGTAACAACAACCAGGAAAATCTGAATAATTCTCAAGCGAGAAGAGAACCAGTAGGGTTAGATTTTTCCAGTAACATGAAATTAGACCGACACACACACACACACACAAAATCAAAGAAATGAAAAATTATGTTCTGGTAAATATGAACTGGAACAATTAGTGTAATTGCACTTTTTAAAATGTATCTATTTCCTGGCTGTTCACTGAAGGAATCTAGATGAAATGATACCCCTTGAGCTCTAAGCTTGGTTTCTCAATATAACCTCTCAACGAGGCTCAGGCTCTTTAGAGGAACAGCTAATTCCACGTCTGGAAGTTCAAGGTGAGCCTGGCCTCTCTTAGTGGCCAGAAAGCAAGGAAGTTTTCAAAGACCAACAGGGCATGTCAAAAGGACTCAGGTGCCAGCTTGAAGGGATCTGGCCAGCCCAATTTGGGATAATTTGAGTCTCAAAAAGATATTGACCACCAAAGAGTCTACTGTCTGGCTCCATTAATATGAAGTTCTAGAAAGTCACATGCACACAGTTACAGAAATACAGAAATCAGGCCGGCAGAAGGTTGCATAGGGGGACAAGAGCACCCTCCCGGGTGATGGAAACGTTCTGCACCTGGGTGGGGGTGTGGGTGACACAGGCATAGTCATGTGTCCAAAAACCCAATCAACTGCACATTTAAAAATCTGCACTTAACTATATGTAAATTACAGTAAGTCCTCACTTAACATCAATGGATTCCTGGAAACTGTGATGGTTAAGTGAAGTAATGTATAGCAGGTCCTCAAATAACATCATTTTGTTCAACATTCTTTCTTCCTTTAAAAAAAAAAAAAAAAAATTCTGGGGCCAGGCGCCGTGGTTCAACCTGTAATCCCAGCACTTTGGGAAGCCGAGGTGGGCGGATCACCTGAGGTCAGGAGTTCAAGACCAGCCTAACCAACACAGAGAAACCCCATCTCTACTAAAAAATACAAAATTAGCCGGGCGTGGTGGTGCATGCCTGTAATCCCAGCTACTCGGGAGGCTGAGGCAGGAGAATTTCTTGAACCCGGGAGGCGGAGGTTGCGGTGAGCCGAGATGCGCCACTGGACTCCAGCCTGGGCAACAAGAGAGAAACTCCATCTCAAAACAAACAAACAAACAAATAAAAATAAATTAATTTAAAAAATACTCTGTAGAGAAGGGATTTTGCCACGTTGCCCAGGGTGGTCTCGAATGCCTGAGCTCAAGCAATCCACCAGCCTCAGCCTCCCAGATTGCTGGGATTACAGTTATGCACCACTGCGCCTGGCCAACACAGTTTCATTATAGTTTCCGAGAAGAAAAAAAATCTGTTTCATTATACATCATTTTACTTAGTCATTTCACTTAAAATTGCAGTTTCTAAGGACATATCAACAACATAAAGTGAGGGCCTACCGTGTACCTTAACATACCTAACGTGTGTGTGTTGTTCGGGATTTGGCTACGGTTGATGTTAAAACATTAAACACTGAGGCAGGAGGATTGCTTGAGCCCAAGAGTACAAGGCTGCAGTAAGGCAAGATCATGCCACTGCACTCCAGCCTGGGTGATGGAGTGAGAGACCTTCTCAAAAACAGAAACAACAAAGTTAAACAAAAATCCTCTAATCCATAGTAATACTTTTAAAAGAGAGGAAAAGTGAAAGGAATAAACCCATTTGCCATGCCCTACCTTGAAAATTAAAAATAATTTAAAGGGAAAAAACATTTATCTTGCTTAAAAAAAAAAAAAAGCGTATTATACCTCTCGTATCTTGCTTTTTAAGGAATAAACTAGAGTTCATTTCTACCTGATCTGCACAAAGCTCTTCGTTATAAAGGAAACAGCTAATACACACAGAGGAACAGAATCAGAAGATATCATCCTGGAGCCCCATGGACCCCATGAGACATGGATGCTGACACCATCCAGTCAAACGTTGAGGACAGAATATTCACACAGCGCCAGAACCTCCCTCGAGATGAGCTGACAGTCATAAAGGGAAACATCCCAAAAGTTAGGGCACTTCCACACGGCCACAGCACCACAGCACCACGCATCGAAAGGAAGGTGTAGAAACCCCACAGTCCCACCTGTTCTCTGTGGTCTCGCTGCCTCTGCGTCCGCTTTCCTTTTGTTATCCGGCCACCTCGGTCTCCCAAAGTGCGGGGATTACAGGTGTGAACCACCACACCTGGCTCTGCGTCTACTTTCTATATGCACATTCTACTGAATCACCTGGCTGGAATCGAGTTTCACCTTCTCCAGAAAACCTCCTTGTGTAGGTACAAATATGCACACCTCATCTCCCCAACTACGTGTCACTTCTTACGTGATTCACAGCATCCAGTCAAGAAATGTGCTGAGCCGACACATTAACAACGGGGAGTTCGGGTGGAGATGCCATCTAAGAGCCTCAGCGCACTCATGGCCACATGAAAACCCTCGCAGTTTCTGCAGGTGGAAGAAGCCCAGCACAAAGACCCACCTACTGTAGGGTTCCATTTACATCAAATGCCCAAACAGGCAAACCAGAGACAGGAAGTGGATCAGTGGCTACTGAGGGCTGGGGGAGGATGGTGACAGGTAAGGGATGCCAGGTTTCTTTTTGGAGTGATGAAAATATCCGAATGGGGGGGTGAGGGGAAGGGGAATATCAGGATAAACAGCTAATGCATGTGGGGCCTAATGCCCAGGTGACGGGCTGATGGGTGCAGCAAACCACCATGGCATGTGCTTACTTATGTAACAAACCTGCACTTTCTGCACATGGATCCCAGAAATCAAAGTAAAATTTAAAAAAAGAAAAAAAAAGAAAATGTCACCATTGACTGGCAATAGTCATGCCACTAAAAGTCATTGAATTCTGCACTTTAAATGGGTGAGTTGGATGGCGTAACTTTACATCCCAATAAAGCTGTTAACAACCAAAGAGCCTACGGAGACAGAGTTCACAACCTCTAACCAATGCCACTTGGTTTGTCCCCGCAACATGGACCTCGCGGGCAGACAAGCTCATCGTGACAAGGACACCAGCAGCTCCATTCCCGGCACTCGCTCTGCCCCAGGCTCTGTGCTCAGCGCTCACACACGTTGTTTTGAGGAATTCCTAGAATATCCCCATAAGGTACTGAGGAGATGGAGGCTGGAGGCCATGCTAGATCACGGGAAAGCCACCTCAGGCTGCCCAGATGACTGCAGAGGCAGCACCAGCTCCTCCCTACCTTGCGATACGAAGCGCCCTCCTCCACTTTAGCGACTCGCTGGTTCACGTAGAACACACGGGGGATGCTCAGCCTGATGCAGTGCAAGTCACTGCCAACGAGCGCCCACAGCCTGAACAGGCCGGCCTGGCTGGTCTCGCTGATCTGAAAGGCCACACGGACATACAGCACATCACAGGACACACTGGAACCCACAGACGGGGCCACCTCCCAGGTAGCTTGCAGCTCCCAGCACAGGGCCTTAGGCCTCCCTACGATGGGCAGGAAACTCCAGGCCCACTCTAACCCTCCCATCCCAGACCTCAGGGCCCAGCTGGACACCCCGTCCCTGGGCCATCAGCAGAGCCACTGCCCTCCCCTTGGATCAAGGTCTATACCTGCACAATCTGCCACGGAAGGTCCAGGATGCTGCGGGCAGTTCTTCGCAAGAAGCTCCCCAGCCCCGTGGCAGGACCATCCCGGATGGCCCCGGGCCTCAGCACACCCTCTGCCGACTCCAGACGCTGCCTCTTCCTGCGGGCGAGGCGCTGCCGGGCCTGTAGCTGCCACTTCTTCTTGTGGAACCGGAGCCAGACAAGCCACTCCTCCTGGGATGGATGGTGAGCACAGCCAATGTGCAAGTGGTGAGATGGGAATGCCCGCCAGGACTTTCTCACAAGCAGCCTCCCTAGGGGTCAGGACGCATCTCGGGCTCCCTGGGCTGTGCAGACCCCTCAGAGACAGTGTCACAGCTGTGTGCCTTACCTGGGTGGTTCCCAGGGCGGGAGGCTGCCCCAAGATTTCCTGCCAGGGCACAGTCGGCGTGAGGTCCTGGGACTCCTCCTGGCTCTCCCAAAGAACTCGCTTCCTCTTCACAGTGACAGGGGCTGCTGGGTGAGGCAGCTTTACGAGGCCGAAGTCCTCCATGTCAGGAGCACTTGGCCTCGGACTGTCTTCTGAGGCCTCGGCCATCGTGACCTGGAAAGACCCAGTGAAGCCTTAAATCTCAGGATCTCGGGCTGCGCAGGGTGGCTCATGCCTGGAATGCCAGCACTTTGGGAGGCCAAGACAGGAGAATTGCTTGGGGCCAGGAGTTTGAGACCAGCCTGGGTAACAGCAAGACCCTGTCTCTACAAAATATATTACAAATTAGCCAGGCGTGGTAGTGCGCCTGTAGTCCCAAGCTACTTGGTAGGCTGAGGCAGGAGGATCACTTGAACCCAGGAGTTGGAGGCTGCGGCGAGCTATGATCACACCACTGAACTCCAGCCTGGGCAAGTGAGACCTTGCCTCATAAAAACAAGCAAACAAAAATCTCAGGATCTCATCCCCACAAATTCTACTTCTCGAAATCTAACATAAGTATATCACCTGAAATGGGATGTTCGTTTACACAAGTTTATTGAACTTTTAATAGTGAAGGCCGGGTGTGGTGGCTCACGCCTGTCATCCCAGCACTTTGAGAGGCTGAGGTGGGCGGATCACTTGAGCCCAGGAGTTTGAGACTAGCCTGGCCAACATGGTGAAACTCCGTCTCTACAAAAAAATAGAAAAATTAGCTGGGTGTGGTTGTGTGGGCCTGTGGTCCCAGCTACTTGGGAGGCTGAGGTGGAAGGATCACTTGAGCCTAGGAGGTGGGGGTTGCAGTGAGCCAAGGTTGCGCCACTGCATTCCAGCCTGGGCGAGAGGGTGAGACCCTCTTTCAAAAAAAAAGTGAAAAGATCAAACCGAAAAATAAAACGTCACTCAATACCACCAATAAGTAAATCTTTGCATTTTGCCATGTTTGCTCCAGAATGCTTTTTATAAGAAAGAAAATATTGCAAATAATGGGTACAGCCCTCTTCTGTCTGCCCCCACACACCTTTAAATTTTTACCACATGTCCACAGACACATGCCACAGCTGTAAGTTTTAACCTAAATAGTAACATGTGGGACACATCTGACTGCAACTTGTTTCCTTTTTTTTTTTTTTTTTTTGAGACAGAATCTCACTCTGTTGTCCAGGCTGGAGCGCAATGGCGTGATCTCATCTCACTGCAACCTCGCCTCCTGGGTTCAAGCAATTCTGCCTCAGCCTCCCAAGAAGCTAGGACTACAGGCACCTGCCACCAAGCCCGGCTAATTTTTTGTTGTATTTTTAGTAAAGATGGGGTTTCACCATGTTGGCCAGGCTGGTCTCGAACTCCTGACCTCAAGTGATCCACCCACCTCAGCCTTCCAAAGTGTTGAGATTACAGGCGTGAGCCACATGCCTGTCCCTGCAACTTGTTTCTTTATTCAGCCATGTATTTTTGAGACTGACACCGGGTGAAACATGCACATATGGTTCGTTCATTGTAACTGATGTGAAATGATTTATCATACAAACACATCAGCCTACCTACCCATGACTTTGCAAATGAAGAATGACAAGCGCCTACTTTTTCAAAACTACAAACTGTGACTCAATGACCATCTCTGTATGTGTTGCCTGGTCCCGGAGAACAACCACCTCCACCTCTAGCACCAGGGATTTCCTACTTCCCACAATCTTGCTACTTGATGCCACCACACTTACTTGCCTTCAGTGTGACCTGCTATCTAAATACATCATGCTGCATTTACCTCATCGACAGTAAGGCTGAACATCTTGGCCCTGTGCAGGCAGCTCCCAAAATGGCCCAACGACCCCCACTTCCTGGTGTTCACACCCTGTGTGACTCCTTCCCTGAGTGGGGGTGGGACCCGGTGACTTGCCCGTAATGAACAGATTCCAGCAAAAGTCATGGAATGCCACTCCTGAGAGCAGCTATAAAACACTGTGGCTTCCGCCTGGCTGGCACTCTCTCAAAAGTCCAGTGCCATGCTGTGAGCTGTCCTGTGAAGAGCCCCATGGAGCAGGGGACTAAGGATAACGTCCAAAGGCCAAGGAGGAACCGAGTCCTGCCATCCCCATGGGAGGGAGCTCGGAAGTGGCTCCTTCTCCAGTGGAGCCCTCGGATACGCGAGTGCATTTAAGTTGCTAAGTTTTGGGGTTACTTGCTATGCAGCAATAGATAGCTAACACGTTTATGAGCCATTTCTAACTTTTGTACATTCTAAAAATCTTCAAAATGTGACTCAGGCCTTTGTTTCATGGTGACTTCTGTGCTACATGTAAGTTTGTGTGTGTTGACTTCCTATCAGGAAAGTTTTCAAACATACACGAAAGCACAGTAATGAGCTCCCATGTTCTTATCACCAGTGTCAACAATTATCAACATTCTGCCTTTCTTGTCACAGACTACACAAGATTTAACTTTTAATTAATTGATCATTCTTTCCCTTTGTGATGTTTTTCACATGTGCCTTAAAAAAGCCCTTCCCACCCCAGCATCATAGTCTCCTGAGTTGTTTACCAAAGATTGTAGTTTTTTTTTTTTTTTTTAAAGACACAGGGGTCTCGCTCTGTCACCTAGGCTGGAGTGCAGTGGTCATCTTGGCTCACCGCAGCCTCAACCTCCCAGGCTCAAGTGATCCTCCCACCTCAGCCTCCCAAGTAGCTGGGACTACAGGCATGCACAACCACGCCTAGTTGTGCCGGATTTTTTTTGCAGAGACGAGACCTCCCTATGTTGCCCAGGCTCGTCTGGAACTTCTGGGCTCAACTGATCCTCCTTCCTTGGACTCCCAAAGCACTGCAATTACAGGCATGAGCCATCACACTCAGCCTTAGTTTCACACTCAGTGTGATACAACAACTTACTTCTCCAAATATGAAAAACCATTTTCACCAGCATCACTCACTGCAGTCCACTTTCTCCTTAACGATCTGTGACCTACCAACTTCCAACTTACAGGGGAGTCTGTTTCTAGGCTCCCAATCGGCTCTACTGCTCTCCTCTCATCTTGTCAAGATGCCATGATAGTGTGTCTCGTTACATAGTAAGATCAACGTGCCCTCCTTATTCTTCAAAATTCTTTGGTTATTCTTATCCTTACCCTTTATATGAATTTTAGGATTCGTCTGTCAAGTTCTATCCAAAAAGCTTTTGGCAGATTCTTTTTTATTGGAATTACACTGAATTTTATGAATTAATATGGGGCAAACTGCCATATTTTAATACTGAGTCCTTTCATCTGTAAAGATGGTACCTCTTTTTGTTACTTAGGTAAATTTTTATATGTTCAATAAAGTTGTGTATAGGCCAGGCATGGTGGCTCACACCTGTAATCCCAGTGCTTTGGGGGGGCCCCGGCAGGAGGATCACTTGAGCCCAAGAGTTTAAGATCAGCCTGGGCAACAGTGAGACCCAGCCTCTACAAAAAATACATAGCCAGGTGTGGTGGTGCACACTTGCAGTCTCAGCTACTCAGGAGGCTGAGGTGGGAGGATAATGTGAGATTAAGAGTTCTAGGCTGTAGGGAGCCATGATCTTGCCACCGCACTCTAGCCTGGGTGACAAAGGAAGACCATGTCTCAAAAAGAAAAAAGTTGTGTAATTTTTTCTGTAAGAGTCTTACACACATTGTTACCATGAATTTATTCCTTAGTACATTATTTATTGCTATTGTAAATGGTATCTTTCAAAAAATATTTTGTTTCTAGTATAAATGAAAGCAATAGACTTTTATATCTTACCTTGGTATCTAATTGTTGCTGAAATACATATAAGTTAACACAAAATCTAGGTTTCCTTACATTTTCTGTTAACAAATTACATCGTCTGTAAATAATAAGTTGATGTCTCCCTTTTCAATCCTTAATTCTTTTTCTGGTTTAATTATGCTGGCTAGGATCTCCAAACTGTTTTGAACAGAAGCAGTGGTTAACAGGCATCCATTTCTTACTCCTTACTTCAATGCTTCCAGTGTTTCGTGGTTAAGTATGAGGTCTGCTGTTAGGTTTCAAGAACACTTTATCAGGTTAAGAAACATCTCATCTATTCTGATTTTGATTGTTCAAAGCTTTATCATGAGCAGATGTTAAAGTTTTACCGCATGTTGTTTCTGCATCTATTGGAGATGATCTTACGAGTCTTCTCCTTTAATGATGAATTAGTGGATTTCTCCCAAGAAAAACTAACCTGGCAAATTCTAAAATTAAACAGTGCTTGCTATTCCCAGCATAAGTCCTAGTTGGTCATATTGTTATTGTATGTTAATATTTTTTCATCTATTGTTCATGGCCCGTAACTTTCCTTTCCTGTTTTCAATTATGTTACCAAAGTAACAAGGATTGCCAAGGTTACCAAATGAGCTAAGGGTTTTTTTTTTCCTTTTTCTCTTAAAAATCATTTGGGTTTGATGTTTCTTTTACACTTATTTTTTTTTCGTCTCTTTTTTTTTTTCTTTTTGTGGAGAACGGGGTCTCGCTATATTGCCCAGGCAGGTCTCGAACTCCTGGGCTCAAGCTATCCAACCGCCTCTGCCTCCCTGAGAGCTGGGATTACAGGTGTGAGCCACTGCGCCTGGCCTGTTTCTTTTTAAGTGTCAATTTCTGTAATGGTTAAAGTTCTATTCAGGGTTTTATTACTTCTTAGGTCAGTGCATAACTTGAGGATACTGTCCGTTCCATCTATGTTTTCCAACTGTTTAGCAGAAAATGGGAATCCTTCCATTTTTTTAGGCTTTACTATATCTATAATGATGTCTGTTTTCATTAAAATAAAAAACTCTGTCCTGAAAAAGATGTGACCAGCCAGGACAACACGACAAAACCTTGTCTCTACAAAAAATTACAAAAATTAGCTGGATGTGGTGGTGTGCGCCTATAGTCCCAGCTATGCAGGAGGCTGAGGCAGGTGGATCAATTGAGCCTGGGAGGTCAAGGCTGCAGTGAGCCATGACTGCGCCACTGTACTCCAGCCTGGGTGACACAATGAGACCCTGTCTCAAAAGAAAAGAAAAAGATGTGACTCTTTTCCTAAGTCTTTTCAAAGAACAACATTTTGGTTGTATTGTTTGTTTCACTCATTCTAGCTCAATTTTGTAACCTCTTTCTTTTCTTTCTTGAGTTGGGGTCTCCCTGTGTTGCCCAGGCTGGGGTGAAGTGCCTATTCACAGGTGCCATCATAGCCCACTACAACCTCAAATTCCTGGGCTCAAGCAATCCTCCTGCCTCTCAGCCTTCCGAGTAGCTAGGACTACAGGTGTGCACCACCATGCCTGGTTACCTTTATAACTCTTTATAACTTCTACTTCCTCTGATGGATCTGTTGTTCTCTAACTTTTTCAGTTGGAAACTTAATTTTCTATTTGTTTTTCTTTACTAATACATGCATTTAGATATATAAATGCGTACACAAGTCCTGTTTAACTGCATACTACAAATTTTGATAGCGTTTGTATTTACATTCAGTTCCAAGTATTGTCTAAGTTCTATGACTTTTTTGATCCACAAGTTATAAATGTGTTTTTTTTTTCTTAAATTTCCAAACATGGTCTGTATTTAAGTTATCTAGAATTGGTTGCAGCTTACTCTGTGGTATATATATGGTCATTATTTTATGTATTCTTGAAAAGGATAGGTATTCTCTAATTTTAGTGCAAGACTACATTTGTTCACTAAATGTATTATAGCTAGTGACTAAATCTAGTTAGTTGATTGTGTCATTCCAAACATATTTTTGCTGATTTTTGGTCTGCTCCAACTATCAATTGAGGGAGGGATGTTAACATCTCCCAAACTGATTGGAGGTAAATTCTTCTTATAATTAGGTAAATGTTTACATTATTTAATGTGAGGCTACATTGTTACAATTAGTATATATTTCCAGAGAATTGTGACTTTCAGTATTATGTAACAACAGTCCTTATGTTTCCTAATACTTTTGGCCTAAAGAGTATTTTGTCTGGTATTAATACAGCCACATCAGCTTTCTTTTGGTTAACATTTACCTGGTATACGTATTTTTTAGTCCTTTTGCTTTTCCTGCATCCTATCTTTTCAATATAACTCTTGAAATTGTTATACTGGCCCATAAGCCACTGGGCGCAGTGCTATATTTCCAGCACTTTGCGAGGCCGAGGCGGGTGCATTCACCTGAGGTCAGGAGTTCGAGACCAGCCTGGCCAACATGGTGAAACCCCGTCTCTACTAAAAATTAAAAAAAAAATTAAAAAAATAAAAATTAGCTAGGCATGGTGGTGCGTGCCTATAATCCCAGCTACACTAGAGGCTGAGGCAGAAAAAAATTAAAAAAATAAAAATTAGCTAGGCATGGTGGTGTGTGCCTATAATCCCAGCTACACTAGAGGCTGAGGCAGGAGAACTGCTTAAACCCAGGAGGCAGAAGCTGCAGTGAGCCAAACCCAGGAGGCAGAAGCTGCATTGTGCCACTGCACTCCTGCCTGGGCAATAGAGCAAGACTCCATCTTGGGGGGCAGGGGAAAGAATACATATATAACTCTTACAAATAAGACAGTTAAATTTTAAAACCCAATCCATCTCAGAACCTTTTTCTTTTTTTTTTTTTTGAGATGGAGTCTCGCTCTGTCGCCCAGGGGAGTGCAGTGGCGTGATCTCGGCTCACTGCAAGCTCCGCCTCCCGGGTTCACGCTGTTCTCCTGCCTCAGCCTCCCGAGTAGCTAGGACTACAGGCGCCCGCCACCACGCCTGGCTAATTTTTTGTATTTTTAGTAGAGATGGGGTTTCACTGTGTTAGCCAGGATGGTCTCGATCTCCTGACCTTGTGATCTGCCCACCTAGGCCTCCCAAAGTGCTGGGATTACAGGCGTGAGCCACCACACCTGGTCAAAGAACCTTTTTCTTGTCATGTGAGTTTGTATACTGCTCTGATTTATAGCTTACTTTTAATTTTCAGCATTTAAGAATTTTCCTTTTGCTCTTCTGACTTTCACTGTACCTTTTATTACACTGTGTCCTGTGTTTCTAAGTGTTTCCATAGGGAAGATATTCATTTCACATTCAGAAAACCGGGGCTTCAAGAGACAGTGATTTGCCCAAGGCACTGAGTCTAAGTAGTGCACCCTAATATTTTCACATAAGGAGACAGTTCCTTGCCCTCACCTCAGCCTCACAATGGTGTCCTATTAACAAGAGTGACACTCAGAGTTAGAGAGTAAAGTGCCAATGGGCACATTTTCAGAAAAAGTCCATTTTCGATGCTTGAACAGAAGCTTCACTACAGCACACACAGCAGCGCAAGGAGCCTGGAGTCCTGTGTGTCACAAGGATCCCGCCCAGCCCAGCCTCGGGGCCCCACCGTCACCTGTCTCCTGCCCTCCAGGGTGAAGAGCTCACTGATCTTCTTCTGCTTGTAGACATCATTCTTCTCCAGCAGTTTTTTGTGCAGCCAGTCGGGGTGTTTGACACGTGGCACTGGGTTCTTTACCTGTGTGAGGCCAACACCCATCAGAGAGAGACCCTTGTCTAACTGCACAGTTTTTAGCCCCACAGCCTGTGCCACTGACCCCGCCCTTACCTGCTGCAGGGCCGCAGGGATGGTGATGATCTTCTGGATGGCGCTTCCCAGCCGCTCAATGTAGTAGTCCCAATCCAGAATCTGCATGTGCAGGAAACGGGCACAGAGAACAGCAGGTGGCAGCAGCCAAGAGTGGGGCTCACTTCATGCTGAGCACAGGGCTAACCACTGTGTCTTATTTAATCCTCTCAGAAACTCTATGATGAAAGGTGCCCATTGCACAGCAGAGGACACCAAGGCAGGGAGCTTCACTGACTCCTCTAGATCACAGAGCTAGTAGGTGGCTGAGCCAACACCCCTGGCCTTAGTCCATCCAATAGAACAGCTAAAGGGCCCCAGGCACTTCATGTTTTCAGTTTTGCCCTAAAGGGTTATTAGGTGCTCACCTATTACTTATCAGAAAGGAGGAAGTCAAGAGTGAAGACGCCAGACAAAAAACATAATCCAACTCAGACATATTCTGCTCTGTCTAGCTTTCCTTGTAAACTTTTAAGAGTAGAGAACGCAACTGGCACTCACTGCTCGAATATCAAAGTCTTGAAGGGAAGAGCTCTTGAGCCATTTCCGGAGAAAGTGCTTCCTCACCGTGGGCTCTGCTTGGAAAATGGCAAGTGGGATGGCCCTGGGTAAGGAAGACAGGCACACAGCTCAGTAACAGTGAAAATCACCCAAAATCTGATCCTAACTCTTATCAAATGAACATGGAAATAAGGACGTGTAACAGCTGTTCACAAACATCAATGTATACATCTGCGTGCATATGTATGCACAAACATGCCTACAGGTTCCTCGGGGAGTGACACGTGCGTGTGTATGTGTAAACACGTGCGTGTGTGCACGTAAACATGTCTACATGTTCCTCACAGCGTAACCATGGGCATGCATATACATAAACACATGCGTGTGTGTAGACATGTCTGCGTTTCTCATTGAGTAACCACGTGCATGCGTACAGGCAAACACGTGCATGTTCATAACTATGTCTACATGTTTCTCACGGCATAACCATGTGCATGCACATAAACGCATGCGTGCGTAAACATGTCTACGTTTCTGAGTAACCACGCGCGTGCGTATAGGCAAAGACATGCGTGTGTGCGTAAACATGTCTGCGTTTCTCACTGAGTAACCACGTGCATGCATACAGGCAAATGTGCACGTTCATAACCATGTCTACATGTTCCTTGCTGAGTAACACACAGAAGACTCAGGCTGCTTTCTAGAACGAATGAGCCTGTTTTCATGTCACTAGCAAAGCAACTGGCAACCGTCAGTGCTTCCCTTTCACTGGAGGAAACATCTGTGGTGAATACTGCAAACATAAGGAGACCTAAAGAAGACACGCACACTATGATCCACTCGGCTCCATCAAGCTTCAACACTTGGCCACTCTGACTTCCTGTGTGAGACGATTAGAGTGAAGCCCTGTGTGACCCCAACCTATCCCCTCCTCACACAGAAGTAAAGACAACCCTTATTCTGGTGTTCATCAACCCCACGCAGGCATTTGTACTGGTCCTATTTGTATATAACCACCAAAAAAAAAAAAAAAGAGCAGTTTCCATGTTTTTAAGTTTTACATACACGGAGGCATAAGGGTCTTCCTTCAACCTGATTTTTGCTTTTTTCTCCAACGTGGTTTCAAACTGTCAGTGTTGTAACCTGTAGCTGCAATTCAACCCTTTGAACTCTGGTATAGTGTATCTCATTCCCTACAAAATGGCAATTATCCATTTCTGGTTGATGGACACTTATGCCATCCCCAAACTTGGTGTTAAACACAGCCCAAATCTGTAAGGAACCCCTTACCTCTCCGTGACAGGGCAGCCCTCACCTCTCTGTGACGGGGGGAGCCCTCACCTCTCCGTGACGGAGGGAGCCCTCACCTGTCCGTGATGGGAGGAGCCCTCACCTCTCCGTGATGGGGGGAGCCCTCACCTCTCCGTGACAGGGGAGCCCTCGGGCTTGCGGGAGATGATGTAGCGGCAACTCAGCCCTGCATCCTTGACCATCTGGTCTCCCAGGAACTCGGCCAGGCGCTTTGCTGTGCTGATGGATGTAGACTTCTGCTCCCCGTAATCTTCCAGCTTCCGAGACATGGAACGGTTCTCAGAGATGAGCTCGAATAGCTCAGAGTCAGGCATGTTGGCTGCCTAGAGAAAGACAATGGGTAAAACACTGCAGAAATCAAGGGGCAGAGTCTGGGCTCACCCTGGACTGTGCTCCTCTAGGCCATGCCCTTCTCTAGCCTGAGACGCAGAAGGCTGCAATTTCAAGAGCTCTCTAATATGCCTGTGTGGCAATACTTTAAAACACACACACACACGCACAAAACTTTAGCTTTTATATTTTTTTGAGACAGAGTCTCATTCTGTCACCCAGGCTGGAGTGCAGTGGTGCAATCTCAGCTCACTAAAACCTCCCCTCCTGGGTTCAAGAGATTCTCGTGCCTCAGCTTCCCAAGTAGCTGAGATTACAGGCACGTGCCATCACATCCAGCTAATTTTTGTATTTTTAGTAGAGAAAGGGTTTTGCCATGTTGGCCAGGCTGGTTTCCAACTCCTGACCTCAAGTGGTCTGCCCGCCAAGGCCTCCCAAGTGCTGGGATTACAGGCATGAGCCACCACACCTGGCTTGGCTTTTATTTTATTAAACTGTGCACAAAATATCAAGAAGAATTTACTGAAGAGCACCAAGGCTGCAGAAAAGGATGTTGCTCGGCCTAAGACAGGAAGTTTTTCTCCTTGAAAGGAAGAGAAAGAAGGGGCAGGAAGAGCCAGAAGAGAGGAAAGAGAAACTCCGGCCGGCTGGAGAGTGGCCTAAGCAGTGGAGGCCTGAGCAGTTCCAGTGTGGCACCCACATCCAGCTGGAGCTGTGCTTTGCACACATGTTCCTGACCACAGGCCCCCCACATCCTGTAAGGGGTGCTGGGCTCATGAATATTCTGTGTGATACCCTGGTGCTCCTTTGCTCGTGTGTTTCACTCTATACAAGACAATATGCCAAGAAACAGAAGCCCACACAGCAAAGCAAGCCAGGAAAGCACTGCAGAGTGTTCCAGTATTCCTTCTGCCCAAGACGCCTGTGCCTGGGAAACATATGAACCGAGATATCTCGTTCAATGCAACACCATTGATAACAATGGAAATGTGAAACCTATCTGGTAGTAAATAATCGTGGACTAGTTACGTAAATTAAGGTATGTAAACTGTCAAAATGTTATGTAGCCTGAAAAATATAAAAAATACAAAGTAACATAGAAATAAACAAATATCCCAGGCTGGAGTGCAGTGGTGCAGTCACGGCTCACTGTGGCCTCTACTTCCTGGTCTCAAGTGATCCTCCCAAGTAGCTGGAACCACAGGCACGCATCACCATGCCAGGCTTATCACGCTATTTAGAAAAACGTTTCCCTCAGAGTTGTGTCCCTGGATGCAGAAGTTGAGGGGAACTCCAAGGGGGTAATCGTGCTCAGGAGGTCTTGGGATTTCATTAGGACTGGCCCTGTGTTCTTCGGTCACCTTGGTCTCCAGGAGCCCAGGAAGCACGGGGTCCCCTTCTTGCTTCATCCTTCATCCCTCAGAGCAGGTGAGGGTGGAGGGTAGGCCTTTACCTTGCTGTACAGCACGTCCAGCCAGTAGTCAGCCACCTTGGCTACAGAGCCATACACCTCTTCCAGCGTGCTGCCCTTGAGGAAGGCCTCAAACACCGAGGATTGGAAGATCTTAATCAGCTGCAGTTCCCCGCGGCGTTTGACCTCAAAGCCCTTGAGCTCAGCCAGAGAACCGTCTTCATTGAACACAGCATACCTGAAAAAAAAAAAAAGGCAAGCACAGCAGTGGCAAGGAGCGCTGGGGAGCCACCAGCTGTGCCTCATCCTCTCTGCCCGCCTCTTCCCTTTCCAACCCTCCACCTGTCATCCACCAGGCAGCAAACGTCTCTCTCCCTTAGGCCACTGCTTCTCTAAAAGGAAAATGGCTGAAGGGCCTGCAGCCACAGAGCCAGAATACAGCAGGCGGGCAGACAGAGCTGGTGCAAACGGAATCAGTAAGATCACAAGAACCCAGGTCTGTTTCTGTCCTGGCTCCTGATCCAACCTCCTTTCTGGGCTAAATTTAATCTATCTCAATCCATGTCCTTTCTAAAGCACAAAAGCTATGAGAGTCCCACCTCTTCTTCAATTTCTTGCCTTCTTCCTTGGAGGCTGGAAGAATCATGGCAAGGTAGGGCCCATCAACCTCAAAAAAGATGCTGTTCTCTGAGCGGGTGACGTAGGTGAGTGAGGACGGCTCAGCCAGCTCCTGGTACTGGTCATTGGTGAAGCCTTCCTGAGAAACAAGAGTGAAGAGGGGGCAGCTTCACTCATGATGGCCCAAACCTGGAAACCACCTGGTGTCCCTCCAGGAGTGGATGGATTGACAAACCGAGGCTTTTCCACATAACTAACACGACTTGGCAGCAGGAAGGAAGGAAGTTCTGATGCATGCAACCAAGTGGTGAAACTCAGGTGTATCTGTTAGGTCCAAGAAGCCAGACCCAAAATGCTACAGGCCGTATGCTTCCCTTTACATGACATTTTCGACAAAGCAAAATTATAGTACAAAAAACACATTGTGGGTTGCCAGGGTTTCCGGGTAGGGAGAGGATTTGCTGACAAAGGGGTTGCAGCTGTTTTGTGTTGCTTTGTGGTGCTGGACACACACACTATGCACTTGTCCAAACCCACAGGGCTGTACGCTACAGAGTGAACGTCACTGTGTGCAAATTACAAGCCATCCAGCCATGGTGCTGGGATCCCAAGAGGGGTGCAGACTGGGCCAAATGAGCCCAACAGCACTGTGGACATACAGCAGAACATGCCAACAGAGTGGGGAGGAAGGAGCTGCCCCGTGAACTCTGCTGACTGGACAGGGTAAGGCTGAAAACAAAAGTAACTATCTACAAATGCTGTACAGTGGCTGGTGAAATTATTTCTCATGGGACACAAGTCTGTTAGCAATTCTAAAACTACTTTACATGGACTCTAGGATTGAACAAACACATATATTGAGAAATTCGAAACAGGTTTATCACTGAAGGAGAAAGAAGTCACTAATAAGAAAGGGGCAGACTCATGTGTTTAAATGCATCCATGCAGACAGACAGACACAGAAATAAACAGCTCTGTGTGCGTGCGTTACTAGAGACATACTTCCTGGCTGCCTCCACTATGAGAGACTGGAAGCTATGACACTCCCAGGAACAGTGAGCACAGCAAGCACCCCAACTCGGGTTTTTACATCATTCTTCTCGGAGAACTGGCTGACTCCAGGTTGGAGCAGGGAAAATACAAGATGAGGCTGGTGGACCTTACAGTACCAAGAAGTAGGAAAGTGCTCCAGAAACAAAGACCAGAAGACGGCGTGTCCCAAGAACACGCCACAAACCAGGAGGCCCCAGTGGCCCAAGGGGAACACGTGGAGCAGGAAGCCACTCCGGTCCTATGAACAATAACCCTGGGATGTCCACTCTGATCCGCAAATCCACACTGATGTCAATAAGCAGACAAATAAACGAGAACAAATGGAAGAGAAGGATAGCAACGCTTCCCTACAGGATCCCAATTGATACAGTAGAAGGAATGAAGGAAACAGACAATCGCCAGAGAAAAACCACGACAGGAAACCTCAGGCGTAACTGCTGCAGGTGCGGCCCACCAGCAAACACAGCCCATCAGCAACGCTAACACAGTGGGCAGAAGCTTATGGAGCAGCTGCAGATACACTGTCTCGAAGCACCTGCTCCACGATATTTATTTGCTGCTGTGATGGCTCTAATACAGGTCCAGAAACTCTGACAGCCCTCCTCCAGGGACGCTTATTCCTCCCCACTGGGTGTGTATTTACGACTGAAGAGCCGTATAGGAGGGGGCACAGGAGCGCCACAGTAAGGCCTGCAGAAGCCCCTCAGGCAGGAGACTAAGCCGTCCCCACAACACACCCACACTCCCACACCACCACAAACCAACACGATGCGTGTGAGAACGTGGGGAGGGTGTCGCACCTGTGGAGCTCCTCCAAAAACCCAAATCACCTCAGTCTAGTCACGAGAAACAACAGACAACCCCTGATCAAGGGACAGCCAACCATCGCCTGGCCGGCACCACCAGAGGGGGAGGTCGTGACACGAGGACGGACCGGGACAGGACAACTCGGTGCCACGTGGGTCCTTGCTGGGATCCTGGGAGAGAAGAGGGGCTGTGGTGGGAAATGGGAAATCCAGGTGAGGCCTGCAGTGCAGTTACTGGGGCACAGACATAGGTTTCTTAGTTTTGACAAGCGCACCGTGGTTTATGCGAGGTCAGCATTAGGGGAAGCAGGTTGAAGGGGATACAGAAATTCTCTGTACTATTTCTGTAATTTCCTGTAAGTTTAAAATTATTTCAAAATAAAAAGTTAAAAGCAAAAAGTTCTGGGAGCTATGCTGAAAGAGAAAGGAGTGGAATCACTTGATACCTTCTGACCATGGTCTTCAGGTTATAGAAAAGCAATGTGAGCAGTGCTGGGTGCCAGGAAGGCATGCACTGTGAGGTGCTGCAGAGCCAGTGACATCAGGGCACTGACGCCAGGCCAGCCAGAGCTTCAGGACCAGAGGCCCCAGACTCACCTTGACCATGATGTTCAACATGGCGCCTGGGTAGGAGATGGTCACTTTGGGCTTCTTCACATTAGTCGTCTTGAAGACAAAATTTTCTGGGAAGCTGTTGGGCAGGACGCACCATATTCCATCTGTGTCCAGCTCTAAAGGCCTCCTTCAGAGAAAGAGAGGAGCAAGGTCGTGAGTTCCCCTTTCCTTCCCGCCCAGTGTGTGGCCTCCAGCCTTCCCTCCTTCCTTCCTGCCCATGCTTGCCCCCAGGACCTGCTCCCAGCCCCATGGCTCCCCTTCTGCACTCACCCAATCTGCTCGATCAGCTCCCGTGCCTGGGTGATGATGTTGGCCCCTGTGAAGCAGACGATGCCAGCCATCTCCATGGAGTACCAGCGAGCCCTGAGAGGACACCACAAACTGGTGGGTGGGGCTGATATGGCTCCTCCAGGGGGTATCAGAGGCAGTGAGGAGTGGGGAGGAGGAAAGGAGAGATGCGACAGGGACAAGGGAAGCAGCCAAATGTGCGTGTACCAGGACAGAACTAAGGTGGAATCTGGCTCTGCCCGAGGACACTTCTCTGTCCCCACCTTGGTGCCCAGCATAGCTCAGGAAGGATCTGGAAGGGTGCAGTATGTGCCACTGCGTCCATCCGTTCAGGACTCCAGCCTCAGCAGGACTCTTAATACCACCCAGACCCATTCACGCCTTCTCTACTCTCTTCACACCTCCTCCCAAGCCCCATTCTCACCTCCAGCTTCTCAGAGAAGGCCCAGGCCTAGCTGCCAGGCCCAACCCTCCTCCAGCCTGGGTCCCAGCCCTGCTGTCAGCTGTCCCATCCTCCCCTCCCAGCACCAGCCCCATGCCCCTTGTCAGTTGCTTCTCTGCCCCTCCCGGACACGCAGACATGCTGTGAAGCAACTGCCCGACACTCTGCAAGTCCCTGAGTGAGGATCCACGCTGGGAGACATAAACACGCTGGAAAATGGCAAGTCACGTCTCCAGCCCATGATGCAGAGACACATACACCCCACAGCACGCATCACTCATGGACACCCAGACCCTCAAAGTCAGCGTGGCCTCCACTCTCTTCAACCTCCCAGCCCCACCCCAGCCCAAAGCCTTCTCCCTCCAACATTCCTTGAATCAGATGAACGGCCCTCCATGCACAGCAGCCTACACCTGAAGCTGCCCTAAACGTGGACTCATCCATTCCTCCCATAAGCCTCTCCCGGGCCCGGGCCCACCTACCCCTTGCGCATGACATAGCCATAGAAGGAGTTCAGGATGCACTTGTGGGCCAGCTGCAGCGAGTCATACAGCACCTCCATGTTCTTGCAGCGCTTCACCTCAGCCGCGTCGCCCACCTCCACGGCCGCCGAGAGCTTCTTTTTCCACACCTGAGAAGCACATGAACATGGAGCACCTCACAGATTCTTCCATTTCACATTCTACAAAGTCAATAGCCCAGGTTTTTAGTATTTTGAAAATTTTCAAATCTATAGAAAACCTAAAAAACCAGTACAATGAAGAGTGTACATTCTTCTCCTAGACTGGCCAACTGTCAATATTTTGTCACACTTCCTTTATTCTGTCTCTCTGTGTTGACAGAATCATTTGAACATTGTAGATTTCACGGTCTGACATCCTAAACGCTTCAGCACACTTTCTAGGGAACAAGAGCTACTCGGGGGTGCCTGGTAACATCAATCAAGAAAGAAATGCAGCTAAGACCACAGATGTCTCATCAAATTCCCCACTCAACATGAGAAAAGGTTTTTAAAGGCTGGGTATTTAAGGAACAAAAGCAAATTCCTTAAGATAATTACTGAGTGCCTAGTATGTGCCAGGAACTCCATTGTACTCTGAAGCACGAGACAGTCACTCCACTTTTGGTGCTTATTTGATGAGGGAGACAGATGAACAAGTAATTTAGCAATTGCTTAATTAAAATAAAGTGAGATAGTAAGGCAGCTCCTTAAAAGGTAAATGTAGCATTAGCATATGACCCAACAACTCTACTGCTGGGTACATATCCAAAATCACCAAAAGCAGAGACCTGAAGACGCACTTGCAGCCCATGTTGAAACCAGGATTGCTCACGACAGCCAAAAGGTGGAAGCAACCCAAGTGAACGTCGGTGTATGAAGGATAGACAAAATGTGACAAATCCACACAATGAAATATTATTCAGCCATTTACAAAAATACAGTACAGATACACGCTGTATGTTGATAAACCTTGAAAACATCATACTAAGACTGGGCGCGGTGGCTCACGCCTGTAATCCCAGCCCTGTGGGAGGCTGGGGTGGATAGATGACCTGAGTTCAGGACTTTGAGACCAGCCTTGGCAACATGGTGAAACCCCGTCTCTACCAAACATACAACGATCAGGCGTGATGGTACGCCTGTGGTCCCAGGAACTGGGGAGGCTGAGGCGGGAGGATCACTTGAGCCTGGGAGGTGGAGGCTGCAGTGAGCCAAGGTCACACCACTGTGCTCCAACCTTGGTGACAGAGTAAGACCCCGTCTCCAAAAAAGAAAGCATCATGCTAAGTGAAAAAGCCGGTCACAAAGATACAAATACTGCACGGTTCACTTACATGACATCCCTAGAGTCATGGAATTCAGAGACAGAAAGTGGAATGGGGGTCACTAGGGGCCAGGGAGGAGGTGGGGAGCTACTGTTTAATGGAGATAAGAGTTTCCATTTGAGAAGGCGAAGAATTCTGGAGGTAGATGGTGGTGATAGTTGCACAACAGTGTGAATATGCTTCATGCCCCTGAACTGAGCACTTAAAAACACTAAATGTCATATTATGTCCGCCTTACCATTATAAAAAAGAACATGTGACGATGAGTTCAGCAGGGCAGTGCAGGATGCCAGGGGGCCGCACAGCAGGGGCCGTGCTGAGTCTACAGTGAAGGTCTCTCAGAAAAAAAATGGCTCAATCTGATCAGATATAAAATAATGACCCGTTGATATCAAAACAGAGGTGTTGCTATGCATTTTCCATGTTCCTACCGGATGAAATACATCAGTTAAACACGAGGGGCCGGATGGTGAATACCATAGATGAGAAGGCCTTAGAGTTTCTCGGAACTCCTCACCTCCCATGACAGCGGGAAAGAGACAAACAATAGGCGAAGGCAGTTGGGTTCGTAAAACTTGAGGTACTCAAATGGCCAGCCAGCTGTAGCTTGCTGACCG
Source organism: Pan paniscus (assembly GCF_029289425.2). Classification (NCBI taxonomy): domain Eukaryota; kingdom Metazoa; phylum Chordata; class Mammalia; order Primates; family Hominidae; genus Pan; species Pan paniscus. The sequence goes on from NC_073259.2 coordinate 140,777,565, forward strand.
CTGCTCTAAATAATCACTTTAGAAATCATCCTTTAGAGTCCTTCTGAGGCCTCAGACCAGGGTGGATGATGGTCTGCGTCCTTCGTGGCCATAAACTCTTCCAAGTCAAAAACAATTGCACGTTACCATCCGAGTGCAAGTGCCTGCTCAGAGGATCCCAGGCAAGGAGCCAAGAGTGCCCACTTCATGAGCCGACCGAAACTGCCCTCACAGAGGCCAAAGCTTGCAGCCCCTCAGAGCTCACCTTGTGGAGCCCTTTGAACTCGTAACGCCTGTCCCGGAAGGCACGCACGGTGTCCACGTAGAAGGAGTTTTCCCGCTGGCAGATGGTGGTGAGACGCTCTTCCACCTTGGTGATGTGGATCTTCTTGTAGGCTTTCCGGCAGTAATCTAAGCACGACGGAGACGGGCAGAGCAGGTGGGAGAGGTCTCCCAGAGCAGAGGGAGCCAGGGCACAGGGGTGCTGAAGAACATGGCTTCTACGTCACCACAAAGGAGCAACAGCTCAGATACACTGCTAGTTTCTCATACCGAAAAAGGTGGGCGGGCACGGTGGCTCACACCTGTAATCCCAGCACTTTGGGAGGCCGAGGCAGGCGGATCACTTGAGCCCAGGAGTTTGAGACCAGCCTAGGCAACATGGCAAGACCCCATCTCTACAAAAAATACAAAAAATTAGCTAGGCATGGTGGTGCACACCTGTAGTCCCAGCTACTTAGGAGGCTGAGATGGGAGGATTGCCGGTGCCTGGGAGGTTGAGGCTGCAGTGAGCCAAGATCACACCACTGCATTCCAGCCTGGGTGACAGAGTGAGACCTCATTTCAAAAAAAAAAAAAAAGAAGAAGAAAGAAATAGGACAGCCCAGGGGTAGGAACAGGCCAAATACCCCAAGACCACAGAGCAGCAGTGTCTAACACTTGCAGACGGGGAAGCAAATAAAGGACCCTGCAGTGAGAGCACAGCTTACAGTGACCTAGAGCAGCTTCTGGTCTGCTGTGACAACACCTCTGGGGCCCCAGCTGGGATGGACCAACGCAGCCCAGTAAGAACAGAAAGTGGGAGCAGGAGCCACATCTTTACAGCCGTGACCATGCCCAGGCACTCACCCGCCAGCCTTCTCTTCTCGTATTTCGCCTGTTCCTCGCGGGACAGTTCATGAAAGGCCCGAGCTGGCCCCTCTGGGAACAAGGGGGGGAACTTCTCTGACTCCAGCTGGTGCTGGATCCGATGGTATTCGCTGCGACTGGCTGGCACTGGAAGGAGGCAATGGGGGCAAGTTCAAAAGGAGGCACAGACACACCGGCTTCCCACCGAGTGGAGAAAGGCAGCCGACACTCACCCACCCGTTTCCCACCGAGTGCCCACCCAGGCGGCCGACACTCACTGAACTCGCCCCTCCACTGCCAGGCCATCTTCCGCTGGCAGTTTGCTCCAGGCTTATTGAAGTCACAGGCAGCACAGGTGGCTTCGTCCACCATGGCAGAGGGCTGGGAGGGGTGAGAAAGCACTTAGGGCTGGGCAGAGAGAGCTCCGACTCTGACACGGGAAGTAAAGTCTCACCTGCAGGCGGTTGGTCAGGATGATGTTGGGGTACATGGCCCCCACGTCCAGGTGGTAGATGAGTGGACACTCGATGCGGCTGGGAACGTCCTTCAGGGAGGCAAGCTTGCTCTTAATCTCATCACACACCTGCAGAGAAAGCGAAACTCAGTCGAGGCTGGTGACCAAGCTTGCCTCGTGTGCAGTTCACCAACCCCTTTTAGACATTCAGGAGAGGAAAAAGCTGAAAAATATATAAATAGAGCAAAAACTAGCCAGAAGAAAAAAGTTAAGAAGGGTTGCCATCATTTCTATGAAAGAAAAAGCTGAAAAATATATAAATAGAGCAAAAACTAGCCAGAAGAAAAAAGTTAAGAAGGGTTGCCATCATTTCTATGAAATACATTAAATTTGGTGGAGTCATTAGAAAATTACTTGAACACTAAACTCTCCTTAGTATTAAAAAAAATCCTTAGGCCAGGTGCAGTGGTTCATGCTTGTAATCCTAGCACTTTCGGAGACCGAGGCCAGACGATCACTTGAGCCCAGGAGTTCGAGACCAGCCTGAGCAACACAGTGGGACCCCCCCGTCTCTATAAAAAATAAAAAATTAGCCGTGTGTGGCGGTGGCACCTGTAGTCCCAGCTACTCGGAACGCTGGGGTGGAAGAATCGCTTGAGCCCGTGAGGTCAAGGCTGTAGTGAGCCCAGATTGCACCACTGCACTCCAGCCTGGGCAACAGAGCCAGATCCTGTTTCAGAAAAAAAAAAAGAAAAAGAAAAATCCTTAAAACCCTCCAAAGTAGTAAAAATAGAAAACACACCTAAAATTTTAAGAAAAAAGTGATTACAAGGAATAACATCTATTCCATAGAACAGGAAATACCACAACAGTAACACCTATTGTTTCTACTTGAATTACAGATAAACCAATCAGCCGGGGAAGAGCCTCCACTGCACCCTTCTATGCCCAGTAACGGCGTGTTCTGAAAGGCTGTCCAGTCAAGAAGGGGAGGATGGGCTGGGACAAGTGAATGGCCAAGTTTCCATGGTGGGGACACCACCTGGACATGCCCCACGTGGCTGTGAGCCCCTGCTGACATCCCCCCAGCCACCCTCCGCCCAACAGGTGACCCTTCAGGGACACAAAGGCGATCCTGGGCTTCCCTTTCAAGGGCACTTGCGAGGACTTAGGAATCGCTAACAGGACAATGTCATCTACAGAGCTCCCTTCCTCACTCACCAGGGAGCCCGGCGTCCTCACATCTACAGAGCTCTCTTCCTCACTCACCAGGGAGCCCGGCGTCCTCACATCTACAGAGCTCTCTTCCTCACTCACCAGGGAGCCCGGCGTCCTCACATCTACAGAGCTCTCTTCCTCACTCACCAGGGAGCCTGGCATCCTCACATCTACCACACCTCCAGCCTCACTCTACCTGCCCATTTCACTGTTTCTTAAAGACTTTAAATATCTGCTTCTAGGTCGGGCGCGGTGGCTCACGCCTGTAATCCCAGCACTTTGGGAGGCCGAGCGGGCAGATCAGCTGAGGTCGGGAGTTCGAGACCAGCCTGGCCAACATGGAGAAACCCTGTCTCTACTAAAAATACAAAAAAAAATTACCCAGGCGTGGTGGCAAGCACCTGTTATCCCAGCTACTCAGGAGGCTGAGGCAGGAGAATCTCTTGAACCCAGGAGGCAGAGGTTGCGGTGAGCCGAGATCATGCCATTGCACTCCAGCCTGGGCAACAAAAGTGAAACTCTGTCTCAGATTCTGAGACATCTCGCCACCACGCCTGGGTAATTTTTTTTTGTATTCTTAGTAGAGACGGGGTTTCTCCATGTTGGCCAGGCTGGTCTCAAACTCCTGACCTCAGGTGATCCACCCGCCTCAGCCTCCCAAAATGCTGGGATTCCAGGCTGCCCAGGCTGGAGTGTAGTGGAGCCATCTCGGCTCACTGCAAGCTCCACCTCCCAGGTTCTTGCTATTCTCCTGCCTCAGCCTCCCGAGTAGCTGGGACTACAGGTGCCCGCCACCACGCCTGGCTAATTTTTTTATATTTTTTTAGTAGAGACGGGGTTTCACCGTGTTAGCCAGGATGGTCTCAATCTCCTGACCTCGTGATCCACCTCGGCCTCCCAAAGTGCTGGAATTACAGGCGTGAGCCACCGTGCCCGGCCATGGCCGACATTCTTTAACTCCTATTTGTTATTCAGACAAGGCTCTCTTCCTGATCGGTTCATAAGAGTTCCCTGAAGTATAATAATGGATGTGGCTGACAATAGCCAAACAGTGCTTCACAGCTTGCCAAGAGTGTACACATATTCTTGTTTAAATTTTGACTAGTGAATCTATTACAAGATGTTTCTTGAGGGCAGGCACAGTGGCTCACACCTGTAATCCCAGCACTTTGGGAGGCTGAGGTGGGCAGATCACTTACAGTCAGGAGTTCGAAAGCAGCCTGGCCAACGTGGTGAAACCTCATCTCTACTAAAAATACAAAAATTGGCCAGGCATGGTGGTGGGCACCTGTAATCCCAGCTACTCAGGAGGCTGAGACAGGAGAATCGCTTGAACCCAGGAGGCAAAGGTTGCAGTAAGCCGAGATCATGCCATTGCACTCCAGTGTGGGTGACAGAGCAAGACTCCGTCTCAAAAAAAAAAAAAAAAAAAAAGTTTCTTGGCATCAATGTGAAAACTGTAAAAAACTCTAAACCAGCATCCTCACTGAACATGATGTAGTGCTGCACAGTGCCTGACATAAAGACCTGAGATAGGCCAGGCACGGTGCCTCACACCTGTAATCCCAGCACTTTGGGAGGCCAAGGCAGGCGGATCACAAGGTCAGGAGTTCAAGAACAGACTGGACAACATGGTGAAACCCTGTCTCTACTAAAAATACAAAAACTAGCCAGGTGTGGTGGCGGATGCCTGTAATCCCAGCTACTGGGGAGCCTGAGGCAAGAGAATTGCTTGAACCCGGGAGGCAGAGGTTGCAGTGAGCCAAGCTCATGCCATTGCACTCCAGCCCAGGCCAACAACAGCGAGACTCCATCTCAAAACGGGAAAAAAAAAAAAAAGACCTGAGATGTGCCACATCCTGAGGAACAGGGATCAGAGAAGAACTGGTGTCTCCCTCTCCAGTCACATAACACACTTTGTAAGTGTGCTTTCTAACCATTACGTAAACAGATTTTACAGTCACTAATCCTGTCATTTGTAGGAATTTACTGTCATTTTTAAGTCTCAACAACAAAAAGTAAATAAAATTTAGAACCTCCAATGGCTCCCCAGTGCCTATAAAATAAAGTCCTAATGCCTTAAAACAGGACACGGGATACATCCCACCAGGACCCACCTTCCATGTTACTGCATTTCAGGAGCAGCTCACACCCTACCTCTCATGAAGCCCTCCGACCTTGTGACAGCATCACACGTCACAACCATGACTGCCCTGTCCCACCAGAGACCCTGTGTCATCCGTCCACAGCACCACACGCAGCAGGTGCACAATAAATGTGCTGCTGAAAGACGTGGTCTGTGAAGAAGGCGCCAAACACAGACTGGCTCTTCCTGCCTCCCTGATGGTTACCTCTTCAAAGTTGGTGACTTGCTCCACAGGCACTTTCTCCTCTTCCTCAAGGGCGTGGCGCAAGGTCTTCTCAACCCGCTGCAGCAGGAAGTCAAAGGCGGCAGGATTCTAGCACAACAGTGAGACGACGGGGTCAGAGGGGAAACACACCCACACTAGCCTGCCTCAGGTTTGACGCTGTGGCTGCACGTGGCAGGTTGTGCCTGAGAAAGCTCCAGGACTCATGTGCACACTCTGCAGTGCACTGCCCTAAAGAAGCCCCAGGGGGTGCTGGGCCAGAGAAGCCACACCCGGTGAGGGGCCGTGGGACAGGATGGGGAGAAGGGGCTTTATTTCAGCCCCTGCAGCTTCTGGGTCCTACCACAGCACAAGAGTGGGAAGAATCTGAATCCCAGGGAAGAAGCACACCATCCTAAACCGGCAAGGGATATCGCTGCGGAAAACCCCAGACTCGAGGGCCTCCACGTGGCCCCCGACGTAGGTCTCAGAGTCCAGCACGTGTCCGTCGTCCGTCAGCTTATTGAACTCCTGCTCTTGCTTGTTGGGGAAGATGATGTTGGCGTGGAAGGCCTGCACCATCAGCAAGGCCTCACATAGCGTGCCAGAGCCCTTCCGCAGCACCTGCAAGAGAAACCAAGGCTTCCAGCCAAAAGCAATACCAAAGGCCCTGACTTGCAGGCAAAGTCCAGGAACCTAAGCTGAACTTCAGTGTGAAAGGAGAGAAAACCTCGTGGTAAATGGCTGCAAATTCTGCCTCCTGTGGTTTCTTCCTCACACCAGGGCCAGAGAATTCCCAAAGGACATCCCTGACGTCACACACCAGAATTCTACTGCCGCCTCTGGTGCCAGCACTCCTGGGACATCCACCTCCATTCAGCTCCAGTGCATTTGGAATGGGGCAAGGGCTGAGGAGGCCAGGGTGCCGACAGGACAGATAATGCTCACCTCGTCGGGCTCCATGGGAATAATGGTGCACAGAGCAAAGATGAATGGGTGGACGTACTTCATGTACAGGTAGTAAGTGGCGACAGCATCTGACACAGAATACGTGGCCAGAGTCTGAGGAGAGAACGCCAGAGAGCAGGGCCATCAAAATCAAGAGCCCAGGGTCAAGTGTGAAGCACAGAAAGCAAAGCCTGGCCTGACCAGCCTGCCGCACACACAGTAAGGGGACCGGCACAGGACAAAACACGTGTGTCCCGGAGACACAGCCTGCTGGGTGGAGCGGGCTGGCATACATGCGTGCACACGGCAGCAGGGGGAGCCGGGATGTGGCTCACGTGCCTGGGGCTGCTCCGTGGCCATCTGGATGCGTGCACACGGCAGCAGGGGCAGCCGGGATGTGGCTTACGTGCCTGGGGCTGCTCCGTGGCCATCCGGCACATGTCCTCCGGGTCTAGCTCCACGGGATCATAGCCTAGCTTGGCCTTGGCGGCCGCCTTGAGATTATGACTGCCCACAGGAAGGTAACTGTCCCTCTTCACCCACCTGGAAGGAGAATGAGAACAGAAGCCAGGATGATTCTAACATGCAGCCTGGGAACCCCTGAGAACCGGCAAAACTGGGCACCACACAGACAGATGCAAGTTCCTAACAGGCACCCAGGAGCCTCACACCAAGGCCCCACATGGTGTGCCTAAGGCACCTCGTGAAAACCCTTCATCAGGATCTAGTTAATCTCACAGACCTATCCACAACACAAGGAAGCACCAGGACTGGTCCTTCCGGCCCTCGCCTTCCTCCCATCCTCAGCAGAGCTTGTGGCCTCTCCGACGGGCGCCCCACCTCCTTGGGCCTCTCCCCAGACCTCAAGTCTGCACCCCTGGGGCCTAGTTCTATCAACCACACTGATCTTCTCTCCTCACACTGTCCCTTCAGCACGGAAACACTCAAGCCCACCCTCCTTTAATAGAAGGCAAGATGTGATCAGATGCCAAGAAGAATAAAAATTTAAAAAATAAATAAAAAATAAAAATTAAGAAAAGAAGGCCCCCACACTCTACCCGGAACCTGTCTCTACCTCCTCCCTACAGACGCATTCCCTGCAGCAGCTGTCCAGGGGTCATGTCCGGTCTCCGCCCCCCGCAGCCTCCACCCTGTGGCCTTCTTCTCTCACTTCACCTCTTGCCTTCAGTTCATCCACTACCCCAGCTTTCTACCAAGACCCACCCGCAACCCAGTGAGTCCCAATCTACAGTGCGAGCCCAAACCAAGCCTCATGGTGGTCTTCAGGGCCCCCATATGGGTGGGGCTTCCAGGCTAGCATATCGGTAGCAGGGTCACCTCCTGCCTCAAGCCCCTTCTCTACCCATTCCCTGTCTCCACGGATGGCACAAAAACCCCAGGTGCCAACCCCTCCCTAAGAACCAGCATCCCTGGGCCTCCCCCTGCCCCACATGACAGATCCTGAATCCTCACAACCCTCACTCCCTGCCTTGGATCAGGACTGTCACACCGTCACACGCTAAACCGGCCCCAGCCTCCTGGCCTCCCTCTCCAAGCCAAGTGCTGAGCATCAGAGCTAAACAGAAACGCAATCAGGCTGCAAGCACCCCAGTGGCACTGTGCAGAATACAGAGGCCATGGAGGCCCCTCCATTCCCTTCCTTCCCTCCCTCCCTTCCCTTCCTTCCCTTCCCTCCCTCCCTTCCCTTCCTTCCCTTCCAGCCTCCTTCTGTTGGCATTTCCACATCCACCTGTCTTCCCAACCAGTCATGTCAGAGCCCCCGAACGCCGTGACTCTCTGAAGCTCTGAGCTGCCTCCCACCCTAGCTCATATGGAATCTGTGGTTGTCCCGTGAGGCTTGTCCTGTGAGGCAGCCGGGCTGCCACATCCCAACCTTGCCTGGGCAGAGCAGCTCCATGAGGTCCTAGGTCTGGGACCTGTGAGCTGAGTGCGTCTTTCCAGCGGCTTCCCCACCCCAGAGGCTGATGCTCAATGTGCCTGGTCACTGATGAATTGTCAGTCAACAGTCAAAGACAGCACATCCCGGGCCCCGGCAGGGTTGCAGCTGCCATCCTCTTGGGTGACCTGAAACGGCCTCTCGGAAGCCACCCTCCTCCCCTGAGATGTGGTGACAGCACAGTCTGCAAGAGGCCTTCAGATCTCGCTCACGGACAACAGTGAGGAGCCATGCTGCTCTGTGGCCCCTACCTGAGGCAGTCCATGTGGATGCACTGGGGCGCCTTGTACTCCCCCTGGCTGTCCTTCTGGAAGCCTATCTCCTGCTGCATGCTCAGACCGTGGACTGCTGCCCGGGCCTCCACAAATGGCCTGGGTTGGAAAGAGGACAGACAAGCAAGTGGGCAGGTCAGGCTCTAATTCCCCTTTCTCCATTCCTCCCTCAGACCCAGGGAGGAACCCAGACACGGGAGGTGCAGAGTGAACCCAGGAGCCACCTCCTAAGTCGACATGGGAAGCGCCCCTGCACCACGCAACGCCCTCCCTCTCAAATGCTGCCCAGTTACTCATAGAGAAGACACAGACTCACCAGTCAAAAAAGTCCCCGTTGTAGGTGACCATGATGGTGGGTTTGGTCTCCTGGACGTGTTCAAACCACCTTTGGATCAGATGAGCCTGAACCCAAGTCACAGCGGTCAGAGGTCTGCTCTTTCTCTTCTTCAAGCTATTTCCAAATTCCTCTCCCAAAGTTCAGAAGCAGCAGCCTCATGTTGGCCCTTATTCCTGCCCCGCCCCCCCCCGCCCGTCTCTGTCAGAAAAGATGGTCACACCCTGAGAACAAAGCTCATGGAGCTGCAATTCTGATCTGACGGAATGCCTGAGGCCTTGGAAAGATCCACATGTCTGTTCTTCCCACAATACCGGGTAGTTTCCCAAGTGATACCTCCTTACCTCATCGGGTTCATTGAAGACACAAAAGGGCCCTTCATATTCTGGCTTGGGGGTGAACTCAAAATCTTCAATATCTTCTGAAACAATCTCCCTGTTGGTGATGAGGTAGCCCTAGCGAAGTTCATTAGCAATCAGCACAAGTCAGAGGCTGCAAAGCCAAGAAATGGCGTTCCCACCCTGCCCACACACTCTGCCTAGAGATTCTCACTACAAAGAAGTCCACAGCAATGTGAAAGCGCTTTAAGCTTCCTGAGAAGAGACCCTGTGTGTGTGGATTCCCACTGGAAAGGGGAGGGTACAGCTGGAGGTCGGAACGGCTTGGTTGCTCCCATTCCTGGACTAACTCATTATTCACTCAACAAATACTAACAGTGGGGCAGATGCTGCTGTAGCATGGGGACCAGACAAGGTCCCCATCCCAGGAGCTTACTTCCTAGAAGCCACCTGCTCACCTGGCCATCGATCATGTAGGAAATCATCATAATCTGGTCTGTCTCAGCATCAGGAAACTTGAGGGGCAGTTTGGTTGTCTCAATGTCAAATGCCAAAACCACAGGGTCCTGTGGGGACAAAATAAGCATAAAGCCAAGCTCTAAACTCCCCGTTAGGCCTCCCTGAACACCCACCCCCGGCCTGCTCTACCTCCCTCTGGTTGTTAAAAGAGTCAAAAGGCTCTAGAGCTGGGAGAAGGACCCTAAGACTAACCAACTTACATCAAGAGTATCACGACTCCCTATGGTATGAAAACTGACACACCTAAGAGAGCAGCTGATCACAGGACAAGCCTAAAATCACAGAACTTTAGGAGAAAAACTCTTCAAAAGACATCACCTCATTCTGGTGGTTATGACAACTCTGAAAGGTAACTGTGGCACAGAGATGATATCTTCGTTTCGGAAAAGAGAAAACTGAATACAAAGACTTTCCCAACACCACAAAGTCATGTTTGAACCAAGGCCTTCTAGTTACAAATCCATTTTTCACCATGTCCCTTCACTATCAACTACCCAAACGGAAGTCCCAGCTTTCCCTCGAATGTCCAAATCCTGCCTAGCTCAAACACTGATGTCATACAGTGATATACAACAAAAAAGGAAATGATACTGTCAGAAACTGATGAAAAATTCTAACTCCATATTTCCTTTAATAAAGTATTTGGGGGAAAAGCAGCAAACATATCTTTGAGTCAGATTCACTCTCCAGCACTGAAGAATATTCTCTCCAGAAAACCGGAAATTTTAGGATGAAGGTAACACAAGCAAAACTTACAGGTCGTTCAACAAGGTCATCTCGGCGGGTGATTTCTACCGGAAAAGCATTTCCTCGGTATCTGACATTGTACCAATGAGCCTGCAAAACACACAGTGTGCTAACTAGAGTTCTACATCCAGGAAAGTCTATTCCTCTGTGGATTCACCCATAATGATCATCTCCTGGCTGTTAGGAAATTCATGTGACCAGCGACCCAACCCTGCCCCACTCACCACGTGGATCTTCAGGTCAATGGAGAGGCGGATGTGGTAGGGAACATCGTACTCGCGCATGTCCACAATGTTGTCCAACTGGTCAGCTATCTTCTTAGAGGTTTCCTCTTCATCAGTAATGACACCGCCCCTCTGCAGAACACTAGGAATTAACAAGAGAGCAACTAACTCAGCTGCCAGGGTCTGGAGGAGGTGAGACCAGAGTTCCAACTCAGTAGGAAGAGGTGAGACCAGAGTTCAAACTGAGGAAACACAAAAGGTAAATTGATGTGGTTTCAATGACCAGGGCAGTCCTTCTTTTAAGAATGGCTTGGACTGGGCCAGGCGTGGCAGCTCACGCCTGTAATCCCAGCACTTTGGGAGGCCAAGGAAGGCGGATCACCCAAGGTCAGGAGTTCGAGACGAGCCTGGCCAACACGACGAAACCCCGTCTCTACTAAAAATACAAAAATTAGCCAGGCGTGGTGGCGCATGTCTGTAATCCCAGATACCTGGGAGGCTGAGGCAGGAGAATCACTTGAACCCAGGAGGCGGAGGTTGCAGTGAACCCAGATTGCGCCACTGCACTCCAGCCTGGGCAACAGAGCGAGACTCCATCTCAAAAAAATAAAGAATAGCTTGGATGATAACTCTACAGACAGGAGAAAATTCAGTGTAAGATGTATTCATTTTATATGATGTGAGTTACACCCCAACTAGAAAAAAAAAAAAAAAAAAAGAGGGCCAAGCATGGTGGCTTATGCCTCTAATCCCAGCACTCTGGGAGGCAGGAGGATCGCTTCGGCCCAGGAGTTCAAGACAGGCCTGGGCAACATAGGGAGACTCATCTCTACAATAATAATAATAATAATAATAATAATTATTAGCCAGGCATGGGGTACACATCTGTGATCCCAGTTACTCAGGAGGCTGAGGTGAAAGGATCGCTTGAGCCCAGGAGTTCGAGGCCACAGTGAGCTATGATTGCACCACTGCACTCCAGCCTGGGCAACAGAGCAAGACCCTGTCTCAAAACAAATAAGTAAATAGAAGAAAAACGAAAGAAAACACTAAGTGCTGCCAGTCAGGAGAGCCAGGCATGACCATCCCACCATGGTCCTGATACTCAGGAGGCTGCCTCGTGCAGGCTGAAGAGCAGGCCTGGGCTTCACACAGCCTGTGCATGGGTCTCTGCCATGTCTAAAGAAGTGGCCCACCGTTGCGGCCACTATTGGCCTATAAGCTCAAATACTGAACGGGCTATTCAGGGGGAAAAAGACCGACGAGTCTCAGATATGGCTCAAGCCTCTGAGGACTCAGTCTCTGATCGCACCTTCCAATATTTCAAAAAGCAACTTGTGGCTTTGCCAGGGAAGGCGGACTCCGGGTAGGGACTGTAGAAATGTTCAGCATCCCAAACTGATCCTCTTTTGTCAGAGGGTAAGGTAGGTTCTTCCGAAGTCATCTAAACTTCATTACTCAAGATTTTCTCTTCCTAATCGGTTACTTTGCATCCTATTATTGTTGATGCTCAAATACTTGAAGAACAGTGTTTAGTGTTCTAGGCTTAAATTTCTGTGGACGATACCCAAGGTTCTCTGGAGATGTGCTGTGTAAATCTCAGCACTTAATGAAATTCATAGATGGATTGTGTTAGGGCGGTAGGATGAGGGATCTTTTCCCCTCTAAGGTGACTTTACTATTACAACCACTCAATTTTAGAGCCATAAACCCACCCCTCCATTGTAAAAGAGAGCTAACACATAAAATATAACCTGGGAAGCCACTGTTTATTTAACACAGAACATACAGAAATCTCTACCTAATTGCTCAAGTTTTCCGTATCAAACAGAGCCAGCCATTAAGGTAACTTTGTTGCTACGTGTTCCTGTCTCCTATCCATCTTGTCGTTCTGAACCAGCTGATGCTTTGCTCACAAGACCAAAGTTTACCTGGAAAGCAGAGCTGTGTACGCGTCGCTGGCGTGATCCTGCTCCCTGTTCTTCTTCACGGCAGGGGAGATCTCCTTCCTCACTTTGACAAGATCCTCCACAGTGTGGAAGGACAGCCTGATGTAATTTCGCTTCAAACCCACCAAGTGATTTGGCTATAATGCGAAGAGATCACGCTCATTGGTTCAAGAGAAATAGGACTTTATGGGTGAGAGGGTAAACACTCAAAGGTAAACACACAAGTCAAAGAGTTGGCGACTTCAAGGCACCTTGTCCAACTCTGCACGTGGCACCAACTAACACCACTAGAGCTCTTTGGAAGGAATTTTATAGACGGTCACCACACCGCCCCATCACCCAACAGATGACCTGAATTTCTACCTCTTCCGATCCCACCTGCCAGGAACAATGTAGACTCTGGCCTCATTTACCCCTGGAAAGTCTGGGTGATACTCACCAAGTCCAGATCCTCTTTGGGGACAGTCTCCACTTTTGCAATTTTGCCCTGAAACTTCTTGGAGAGAAAAGATGAAACTTCTCGCTCACAACCCTAATCAGGATCAGAATGAAAAGGCTTTCCATTGGTAAAATACATTTCCTTCCTTGCCTATTTCCCAGTTGCAAAGCCCACCATAGAATGATACACAGGTCGTCTGACCTGAATCTATAAAACACACTTACCTTTCTGGTTGCAATGTAGAAATACGGTTTATAGGGCAAGGCCACCTGTTAAGAGTCAACAACCCATCCAGGGGTGATGAGGAAGAAAAAAGGGAGAGAAAAGTGAAAACACATTGCTTGCTCCTGTATCCCATGAACAGCCTAGGGCCAGGGTAGCCTTAACCTTGGTAGCATACAGGAAGTCAGAATGCGCACTTTTCACAGGGGCAAGAATCTGAAAGACACACTACTTCTCACCATTCAGAGTCTTCCTGAACTGACCTCTCTCAGGACATCTTACATGATGACTGATGGGGCCTCCAGGGGCCCGAGTTCTGCTGGGCTATGGGCTGCTGTGCACTGGAAGCCTCCCATGCCCCCCCTGACAGTCACAGAGCTACATGAACACCCATAAAGGTGGGTTTTGGCTTGTCGCAGTCAGGCGCTTACCTTAAATCTGCTTCCGTCATCTTGAATAAAGTAGTAATCCACTGCACTGCCTAAGCGCTTATCTTCATCTAAAATCTCGGTCTACAAGAGAATCGGTCAACACAGACACAAGACCATCCTCTACACAGTTAGAGAAACTTTCCTCCTACCTTTCGGGAAACTCAGCACTTTAGAAACAAACCCTCTCATCTAGGTCTTTACTCCACCCCTACATTAACACTACCAGCCTTATTCACAAGAACCACACTGTAATGGCCTCCAAATGGGGATTTCTCTCAATTTCTCCCTCATAATCCTTGAAAGCTTTATTCTGATGGCTAAAAGAGATGCCCATCACCTCCGGCTTCTCACAGTGGCCTCTCTGTGGCCCTCAATGACGTTAAAGAGGAAAGGAGAGCTGGGAACCTTCACATCTCCCACCCGATTCACTCAAAGTTCCCTCATGTGTTCCCCCACTCTTTAGATAAGGACCACGCTATGACCAGAAGGGTTGCAGCCATACTCCTGGGTGGGAGAAGGACCTAGTGCTTACAGGATGCATGTTAATGAGCCAGCCTGTCTTCTCACCAGGCTCCTTCAGCCGCTCAAAACCAAACCGCAAATCCATCTTATCCGTCCACTGACTCCGTTCCAGGCGCTTGAGTGCCGAAACTGAGGAAGTGGCGCCATCATCCCTGAGTGAAAGAAGGGAACCCCGTGCTTAGTTTGTAATGCCACCTGCTGCTTCTTCTTTTTTTCTTTTTTTTCTTTTTTTTGAGACGGAGTCTTGCTCTGTCGCCTAGGCTGGAGTGCAGTGGTGTGATCTCGGCTCACTGCAAGCTCCGCCTCCCGGGTTCACGCCATTCTCCTGCCTCAGCCTCCCGAGTAGCTGGGACCACAGGCGACAGCCACCACGCCTGGCTAATTTTTTGTATTTTCAGTAGAGACGGGGTTTCACCGTGTTAGCCAGGATGGTCTCGATCTCCTGACCTTGTGATCCGACTGCCACCTACTTCTGCAACCCTCATCCCACCTAGTGTTAAGTGTTTCGGATATGACAGGGTATATATATTCCTGAAAAACCCCGAGCTTGGAAAAAGGCTCATTAAGATAAAAGGACTCATTGGAAAAACACAATTAGGGCAGGCCCTTCAAAACCTGTTCAACTTTATAACCAGAATACTAACAAAAACAGTCATGATGGCTAGACACTGTTGCCTCTTGGGACACTAAAAATGCATAAAACTGGCCAGACGCGGTGGCTCATGAGAGTGCATGTAACACTGACATGATTTGAATAAAACAGACGGATTGTCAGGCCAGGCGCAGTGGCTCACGCCTGTAATCCCAAAACTTTGGGAGGCCAAGGCGGGTGGATCACCTGAGGTCAGGAGTTCGAGACCAGCCTGGCCAGCATGGCAAAACCCTGTCTCTACTAAAAATACAAAAAATTAAATCCCAGCACCGTGGGAGGCCGAGGCGGGCGGATCACGAGGTGAGGAGATCTAGACCATCCTGCTAATACGGTGAAACCCCGTCTTTACTTAAAATACAAAAACTTAGCCAGGCGTGGTGGTGGGTGCCTATAGTCCCAGCTACTCAGGAGGCTGAGGCAGGAGAATGGCGTGAACCCAGGAGGTGGAGCTTGCAGTGAGCCGAGAACGCGCCACCACACTCCAGCCTGGGCAGCAGAGCGAGACTCCGGCAAAAAAAATAAAAATAAAAATAAATAAATAAATAAATAAATTAGCTGGGTGTGGTGGGGTGGGCCTATAATCCCAGCTACTCAGGAGGCTGAGGCAGGAGAATCACTTGAACCCTAGAGGTGGAGGTTGCAGTGAGCCAAGATTGCGCCACTGCACTCCAGCCTGGGTGACAAGAGTGAAACTTCATCTCAAAAAAATAAATAAAATCAAATAAGATAAAATAAATTAGATGGGTTGTCTCAATGTCAATTTCTTAGTTGTGACAATTGTACTCTAGTTACACAAGATGTTATGGTGAAGTGATACGGGAATCTCTGTATCATTTCTGACAAATGCATGAGAATCAATCTACAATTACCTCAAAAAAAGGTTGAGGGCCAGGCGCAGTGGCTCACAACCGTAATCCCAGCACTTTGGGAGGCCAAGGAGGGTGGGTGACTTGAGGCCAGGAGTTTGAGACCATCCTGGCTAACATGGTGAAACCCCGTCTCTACTAAAAATACGAAAAATTAGCCGGGCGTGGTGGCGGGCGCCTGTAGTCCCAGCTACTCGGGAGGCTGAGGCAGGAGAATGGCGTGAATCCAGGAGGCAGAGCTTGCAGTGAGCCGGGATCATGCCACTGCACTCCAGCCTGGGCGACAGAGCAAGACTCCGTCTAAAAATAAAATAAAATAAAAAAAGAACAAGATAAAAAAAGAAAGGAAGACCCTTCCTTTGTCTGAAGGTATTCCTTGGATCACCTTCAACTCAAGAGCAGAATGACCATATTCCAAGACTAGGATCCTTACTTCTCACGAAAGATTATAACCACTTGTGGTAGGCAGGCAGGATGACACCCCCCATGAAAGACCCACATCCTAATCCCCCAAACCTGTGAATGTTATCTTACAAGACAAAAGGGACTTTGCAGATCTGACTAAATTAAGGGCCTTGAGATTCTGGTTAGCTGGGTGGGCGCAGTGTAATCACAAGAATCCTTGTAGAGTGAGGCAGGAGAGCCAGAGTCAGGAAGGAGAAAGGGATGGGAGAGAGAGGGTAGGGGGGAGAGGAGATGCAACCCTTGGTTCTGAAGATGAAGAAGAAGCAAGGAAACAGATTCTCCCCCGGGAACCATCACAATAAATATAACCAACCAGACGCTTTCATATTACGACTTCTGACTTCTAAAACCGTAAGAGAATAAATTTATATAGTCACTAAGTGATCATGTGTTACTGCAGCAATAGGAAACTGATACACCACCATACTGTATAATAAAGGTTTAATCTTTTAAATAGTTGAATGCACCCGTAATCAAAAACACAGAAAAACTATATTCCAAATCTTGCTAGAGAACAGCCTCAGTTCTGAGTCCCAGATCTTTATCAAAATCAAGAGTGAATGAAGTGCTATTTATGAGGCATCACCACTTAACAGGGGCGCACGGCCCTCTATGCCAGTCCTCCAAATATCCTTGCCTCAAGTAAGTTGGATTAAGTAGACTAGAAAACTGCTCACTGGGACCATATTTCCTCCCAAAACTGCTTTCTCTGAGCTGTGTATCTCACTTTTAATCCAGGGACAGTAAGAAATCTGAAAAATGGGGATAAGTGTCACACAGAGAGCTACCATTGACTGGTTACTGTATCACACCGTCCCAGTACTCCACACAGGCTCTCATTCACAGAGAGCTACCATTGACTGGTTACTGTATCACACCGTCCCAGTACTCCACACAGGCTCTCATTCACAGAGAGCTACCATTGACTGGTTACTATATCACACTGTCCTAGTACTCCACATATGCTCTCATTCAGTTTTCATGACAACCCCTATGAGGGAGGCCACTGGTGTCCCCATTTCACACAAGAAGAAACGCAGGCAAACAGCACCCACTGCCTCCTGGGGCACACTCACCTCCCAGGACTGTTTTAAGGATGAGATGAGGTAACCCACATAAAGCATGTAAGGTAAAAGTCATCACTTGTACTTATCCCAGCAGCAGCCTTTCCCCTGCCTGGAGGCCGTCACTGAGCTTGGGGCAGGGCAGTGGAGTGGAGCACGTGAGGGTAGTCCTGTGTCCTGAACCAGGGCAGTCAGTAACCGTCTCTAAGCTCCAAGTTCCAACACACCATGTAGACCCTAAGGGTACCTGCCTCTCTAAGGCTTGCCTGATATGGACAGACAGCGATGAGCACAACAGCAGTTAGGGATCCTTACCACTTGGTTTCTCCTCTGGGAAGAATTTTGTTCAGCTAAGTGTCTGTAAAAAGCTTCACGTTCTCACACGTTTTTTCTATTTTTTTTTTTTTTTTTTTTGAGACAGAGTTTCATTCTTTGTTGCCCAGGCTGGAGTGCAATGGCGCGATCTCGGTTCACCGCAACCTCCGCCTGCCGCGTTCAAGTGATTCTCCTGCCTCAGCCTCCTGAGTAGCTGGGATTACAGGCATGCGCCACCACGCCCCGCTAATTTTGTATTTTTTTAGTGGAGACGGGATTTCTCCATGTTGGTCAGGCTGGTCTCGAACTCCTGACCTCAGGTGATCCGCCTGCCTCGGCCTCCCAAAGTGCTGGGATTACAGGTGTGAGCCACCGCGCCGGGCCTCATCCGTTTTCTGCTTATGGCAGGCCAGGCCTCCGGTCATGTTTACCGTTTGCTCTGGCCACCAAGCAGCCGCGTCTTATCCTTGTTCTATTTTTTTTTGAGACTGGGTCTGGCTCCGTCGCCCAGGCTGGAGTGCGGTGGCGCGATCCCGGCTCACAGCAGCCTTGACCTGCCGGGCTCAGGTGAACCTCCGGCTCGGATTCGGGAGTATTAATAGCTGGGACCTCGGGCGCGCACCACCAGCCTGTCTAATTTTTCTTGTTTTTACTAGAGAAGGGCCGGGCGCGGAGTCTCACGTCTGTAATCCCAGCACTTTGGAAGGCCGAGGCGGGCGGATCACCTGAGGTCAGGAGTTCGAGACCAGCCTGGCCAACATGGTGAAACCCGGTCTCTACTAAAAATACAAAAACTAGCCGGGCCTGGTGGCGGGCGCCTGTAATTCCAGCTACTCGGGAGGCTGAGGCAGCGGGATCGCTTGAACCCGGCAAGCAGAGGTTGCAGTGAGCCGAGATCGCGCCACTGCACTCCAGCCTGGGCGACAGAGCGGGACTCCCTGTCCAAAAAAATAAAATAGAGGAGACGAGGTCTCGCTCTGTTGCCCAGGCTGATCTAGAACAGGATCCTGGGCTCCAGCGATCCGCCCGCCTCGGCCTCCCCCAGCGCTAGGCCCCCAGGCAGGGTCCCCGGCCCCGCCCCTCCCCGCCCCCTCCCCAGCCGCGCGTCCACCCCGCAGGGCCTGGCCCGGGTCCCGCCGCTCTCATCGCCCCCGCCGCGCAGCAGGTCCCAAACGCAGCTGCGCGGAAGGCGAGGCCTGAAAAACCTCAGAAAGAGCCGAGCAGGGAAAGGCCGCGCGGCCCGCCTCGTTTCCCCGCAGAGAAGCCGCGCCCGTAGCGCCTCCGCCCGCCCCGAGCCCCTCGGTCGGCGGTCGGGGCGCGCCGCCCTACCCCAGTCAGGCGCGGCGAGTGCGGGCGGCTGCGGGACCCGGGCCTCCCTCCCGCCTCGGCGGCGCCACCCGAGGACGGCCCCATGGCACCCTCCGAAGGGCCGGCCCGAGAGCCTCAGGAGGGCGCCCCTCACCTGCTGGCCTCGCCATCCGCGCCTGGGTCCGCGCGCCGCCGCCCGCCGCTCCTCAGAGCCATGGAGCCGTTGGCTACCGCCTCTGCTTCACTGGAGAAATTTGGCGCGCTCCCACCCAGACTCGCGAGAGCCGGAAATGCCGCCGTCCATCAAGAGGCGCGCTCCGCCCCTCCCCCGCCCCCGAGGCGCTCCAATAGGCGCCGGCGCCCGGCGGGGGAGGTGGCCGGCAGGGACCGGGGAAAAGTGTGTGGTAGGCGCGCGCGGCGCACCGTGGGGTTGGGACGGGGCGGCGCTGCGGGCCGCGGTGGGGCCGGAAATGTCAGGCGGTCCCCACTCCGTTCTCGGCGCCTCGGGCTCCGCGCCCGGCCAGCCTGAGGTGGGGTCGGTGCCCCCGGCGGCACGGCGCTGGGGAGGCGATGGCGCCGGCCGCGTCCAGGCTGCGGGCCGAAGCCGGGCTCGGGGCGCTGCCGCGGCGGGCGCTCGCCCAGTACCTGCTCTTCCTGCGGCTCTACCCGGTGCTCACCAAGGCGGCCACCAGGTGAGCGGGGGCGCGGGAATCGGACGCCGCCCCGGCCCCAGGTCGGCCGCAGCGGCGCGGGGCCTGGACTGGAGCGCCGGGCCGGGACCAGGCTGGGGGCGCGCCCGGGTCAGAACCCCCGGAGCGGGCGCCCTCCGACCCGGCGCTGAACTTTCCGCGGCGACACCCGCGTCCCCAGTCAGCGATTGTGAGGCGCCTTGCGGATCCCGCCCTCCCAGCGCGTGGAGGGCCCGCCCAGACCCGGGGGTCGGCGCTGAGGTTCCACCCAAGGACCCAACAGGGGCCCCGCGCGCCCGGGGAAGCCACGGCAAGGGGAGCGGGTCCGCAGGCGCGGGTGAAGACAGGGCCAGGGGAGCGGGTCTGCGGGGCGCGGGTGAAGACAGGGCCAGGGGAGCGGGTCTGCGGGGCGCGGGTGAAGACAGGGCCAGGGGAGCGGGTCTGCGGGGCGCGGGTGAAGACACGGCCAGGGGAGCGGGTCTGCGGGGCGCGGGTGAAGACAGGGCCAGGGGAGCGGGTCTGCGGGGCGCGGGTGAAGACACGGCCAGGGGAGCGGGTCTGCGGGGCGCGGGTGAAGACACGGCCAGGGGAGCGGGTCTGCGGGGCGCGGGTGAAGACACGGCCAGGGGAGCGGGTCTGCGGGGCGCGGGTGAAGACAGGGCCAGGGGAGCGGGTCTGCGGGGCGCGGGTGAAGACAGGGCCAGGGGAGCGGGTCTGCGGGGCGCGGGTGAAGACAGGGCCAGGGGAGCGGGTCTGCGGGGCGCGGGTGAAGACAGGGCCAGGGGAGCGGGTCTGCGTGGTGCGGGTGAAGACAGGGCCAAGGGAGCGAGTCCTCATGGCGCGGGTGAAGACAGGGCCAGGGGAGCGGGTCTGCGGGGCGCGGGTGAAGACACGGCCAGGGGAGCGGGTCCGCGTGGAGCGTGTGGAGACAGGGCCAAGGGAGCGGGTCTGCGGGGCGCGGGTGAAGACAGGGCCAGGGGAGCGGGTCTGCGTGGTGCGGGTGAAGACACTGCCAGGGGAGCGGGTCCGCATGGAGCGTGTGGAGACAGCGCCAAGGGAGCGAGTCTGCGGGGCGCGGGTCCGCACGGCGCGGGTGGAGACACGGCCAGGGAAGGTGTTTTTTGAGAAGGTGACATTGAACAGGCTGTGTAAAGAAGTGGAGCAGAGGCTCTCCTGGCACAGGGAACAGCAGGGCAAAGGTCTCTGTTAGGTTTTGAAGGGAAGACCGGCGTTAAAGAAAGGCGGAGAGAGGTGCAGCTTGGACTCAGTCCCGAGGGAGGGAAGATCTGTGTGTGGAGAAAGTGAACCCTGAGCAAGAGGCAGGAGATGTGAAGGGAATCGCCAGGGATCTGATCGAGAAGGTGTCTAGGTCCGTGCTAGGAATTTTGGATTTTATAGTCCAGAGAGCTTCTCAGAAGGCAAATACAAACCAAGGCCTGGAGGGAGCCACTGGGCCTGTTCCACCTTTTTATGGAAATTTTTATTGTGATAATTGTAGATTCACAAACAGTTACAAGACTAACATGGAGAGATTCCTTGTACACCTTCCCAGTGTCCCCCATTGGTTACATTCTGTGAAACGTAGTGCAGTATCGACCAGGGCATTGCGTGGACACAGTCCACAGATCCTATTCGGATTTCTCCATTTTTCTTGTAGCTGTATCTGTTCTGTACAGTTTTATCACATCTGTACATTCTTGTGTTCACTACCACAGTCAAAATGCAGAACAGCGTCATGATAGGGCTGTCCTGTTGCCCGTTCATAACCACACAGCTTCCTAACTCCCAAACTGCCAAATTATAGTATAACATCACAGCCAGGATGTTGACATTGATACTGGAAAGCCACTTGTCCTTACCTGTGTGTTTAAGTCCACCATCTCCACCTTTTGATACAAGAACTATACATTGCAGCCGCTTTAACAAGAATTCCTACCCCCCGCCCGTCTGCTGCATGGCCTCAGAACGGCCCTGCTAATTCACCTATGGGAAAGGGACACCCTCCTGCTGGTCACTGCTGTTTTCTGATGACCTCCCTCTCCACAGTGGCATTTTGTCAGCACTTGGGAACTTCCTGGCCCAGATGATTGAGAAGAAGCGGAAAAAAGAAAACTCTAGAAGTCTGGATGTCGGTGGGCCTCTGAGATATGCCGTTTACGGGTGAGTGCCATACAAGGGTTGGGTTTACCTTGTAGCCGCTGAGTGCAACCAAGCTGGGCACCAAAACCGAGTAGTTGGAGTACTCTTATTTAGAAATATAATTTTTAAAAAACCATTGTAGTAATCATCATGGGAAAAAACTCGAATGGTTCATATAGTTTGTATGGCATATATACGCATACGTGGTTTTTTTTGTTTTTTCTTTTTTTTGGAGACAGAGTCTCACTCTGTCACCCAGGCTTACTGCAACCTCTGCCTCCCTGGTTCAAGTGATTCTCCTGCCTCAGCCTCTCAAATAGCTGGGATTACAGGCACACACCACCATGCCCAGCTAATTTTTGTTATTTTTAGTAGAGATGGGGTTTCACCATGTTGGCCAGGCTGGTCTTGAACTCCTGACCTCAAGTGATCCACCTTCCTTGGCCTCCCAAAGTGCTGGGATTACAGTGCTAGGAGTACAGCCTCACATTTGTGGTTTTATCATGTTTCTTTTTAATTGGATGGGTAGGGGTGACTGTCTTAATTGGGCTGAGAGGCAAACCTGAGGACAAGTAACTCAACTTAACCTAAAGTCAGACTTCAGGATTCAAAAACCCTGAAAGCGTCCTAGACTGGGCTCATGGAAAGGGAAAACTGACTCCAATTTGACCAGTTAGTTTCTATTGTTATTTTAATTTTTTTTTTTTTTTTTTTTTGAGACGGAATCTCACTCTGCTGCCCAGACTGGAGTGCGGTGGCGCGATCTTGGCTTACTGCAAGCTCTGCCTCCTGGGTTCATGCCATTCTCCCGACTCAGCCTCCCGAGTAGCTGGGACTACAGGCGCCTGCCAACACGCCCGGCTAATTTTTTGTATTTTTAGTAGAGACAGGGTTTCACCATTCACAGGATGGTCTCGATCTCCTGACCTCGTGATCCGCCCACCTTGGCCTCCCAAAGTGCTGGGATTACAGGCGCGAGCCACAGTGCCTGGCCTCTATTGTTATTTTCATAGTGTAAACATCCAGAAAATAAATGCTTCGGTACCCTGAAAAATGTCTAGTTTCTGAACCACTTTCTGAATTGCAAAAGCACGGTAATTCAAGAGTTTTACCAATTTAATCCACCCTGAGCTCTCGGCCAACAATAATGTTACAGATGGATTATTTGAAGTATTTTCCAACTACAGTGATTTTTTCTTTAATTCAGAATTCCTGAAGATCATTTTTATACCTCCAAGCTTGCTAACTTGAGTCATCATGGATTTTTCCATAATGTATTTAAAGCAGTAATCCCCCCAAGAGGGGCAGGTGATGAGATCACCTAGCAGGCCTCATCCAAGTACAGTTTTCCCATCCACAGGACTTCAGTCCCCTTCCCCACTGAGAATCCCTGCATAGGCCACATAACCCCCTATGACTGGGTGGGAAAACACACTGAGAACCACTTATCTAAAGACTGTCAACGCCACAAGTTGAAAGACCCCTCTTTTTGTTGCTGAATTTTATGGAACTGCAGGCCTCTTGTCCCAGTAGATGTGGCAGCTGGTTCCATTCTCTCCCAAACACACAGGGGAATGATTAGTAGCAACGGACACAAGCTAGAGTGCTGCACCAGGTCCTGCCCTTGCCACTTAGTTAGTGAGCTCCCTTGCCAGTTAGTTAGTGAGCGCCCTTGCCAGTTAGTTAGTGAGCGCCCTTGCCAGTTAGTTAGTGAGCTCCCTTGCCAGTTAGTTAGTGAGCTCCCTTAGCCAGTTAGTTAGTGAGCTCCCTTAGCCAGTTAGTTAGTGAGCTCCCTTAGCCAGTTAGTGAGCGCCCTTGCCAGTTAGTTAGTGAGCGCCCTTAGCCAGTTAGTTAGTGAGCGCCCTTAGCCAGTTAGTTAGAGAGCGCCCTTAGCCAGTTAGTTAGAGAGCTCCCTTGCCAGTTAGTTAGTGAGCGCCCTTGCCAGTTAGTTAGTGAGCTCCCTTAGCCAGTTAGTTAGTGAGCGCCCTTGCCAGTTAGTTAGTGAGCGCCCTTAGCCAGTTAGTTAGTGAACGCCCTTAGCCAGTTAGTTAGTGAGCGCCCTTAGCCAGTTAGTTAGTGAGCTCCCTTAGCCAGTTAGTTAGAGAGCTCCCTTCCCAGTTAGTTAGTGAGCGCCCTTAGCCAGTTAGTTAGTGAGCTCCCTTGCCAGTTAGTTAGTGAGCTCCCTTAGCCAGTTAGTTAGAGAGCTCCCTTAGCCAGTTAGTTAGAGAGCTCCCTTAGCCAGTTAGAGAGCTCCCTTAGCCAGTTAGTTAGAGAGCTCCCTTGCCAGTTAGTTAGTGAGCTCCCTTAGCCAGTTAGTTAGAGAGCTCCCTTGCCAGTTAGTTAGTGAGCTCCCTTAGCCAGTTAGTTAGTGAGCTCCCTTAGCCAGTTAGTTAGTGAGCTCCCTTGCCAGTTAGTTAGTGAGCTCCCTTAGCCAGTTAGTTAGTGAGCGCCCTTAGCCAGTTAGTGAGCGCCCTTAGCCAGTTAGTTAGTGAGCTCCCTTGCCAGTTAGAGAGCTCCCTTGCCAGTTAGTTAGTGAGCTCCCTTAGCCAGTTAGTTAGAGAGCTCCCTTAGCCAGTTAGAGAGCTCCCTTGCCAGTTAGTTAGTGAGCTCCCTTAGCCAGTTAGTGAGCGCCCTTGCCAGTTAGTTAGTGAGCGCCCTTAGCCAGTTAGTTAGTGAGCGCCCTTAGCCAGTTAGTTAGAGAGCGCCCTTAGCCAGTTAGTTAGAGAGCTCCCTTGCCAGTTAGTTAGTGAGCGCCCTTGCCAGTTAGTTAGTGAGCTCCCTTAGCCAGTTAGTTAGTGAGCGCCCTTGCCAGTTAGTTAGTGAGCGCCCTTAGCCAGTTAGTTAGTGAGCGCCCTTAGCCAGTTAGTGCCCTTGCCAGTTAGTGAGTGCCCTTGCCAGTTAGGCTAGTGAGTTCCCTTGCCAGTTTGTTAGCCTAGTGAGTTCCCTTGCCAGTTTGTTAGCCTAGTGAGTGCCCTTGCCAGTTAACCTAGTGAGTTCCCTTGCCAGTTAGCCTAGTGAGTTTAATGAAAAGCTCCACAACCAGGGACATGTCTGATGATTCATTATTGAGTGTTCTCGAAGCCAGGCCCTGTTCTGGGCACTGCAGTGGACAGAAGACGTAGCCTGCCTTGTGGAGCCTGCCTTCTAGGGGGGACGAGAGGCACAGACTAACCTAACATATGAGATAAGGACAGTGCTAGGCAGAAAATGAACCAGGGCCAAGAGTGTTAGCACAGGCGTGCACACGTGCTGGGACGACCTAGAAGCTGACAATGTGAGGAGGAGCGAGCCAACAGAGCTAGGCGGGGAAGCGCTGGGAGCAGAGAGTCAACGGCAGGAGCAAGTCTGGTCTGTTAGAGCAACAGAGACAGAGCGCCCCTGAAGCCGACTTATCTGTACAGACCTGTGTGGCCAATACTGAGGGACATCAGGAAGCAGGGCTTAGGACCTGGGATTTGGGGGTGAAGCTAGACCAGAGAAGAGCACATCCAGAGAACCACAATCTGGCTCACACCCCCTGGGGGCCTCAGGTTCTTCTTCACAGGGCCGCTGAGTCACTTCTTCTACTTCTTCATGGAACATTGGATCCCTCCTGAGGTCCCCCTGGCAGGGCTCAGGAGGCTTCTCCTGGACCGCCTCGTCCTTGCACCGGCCTTCCTCATGTTGTTCTTCCTCATCATGAACTTTCTGGAGGTGGGTGTCTGCCACAGCACTTACTGCAGCTCTTCATTTAGCACAGGGATTCTTCACCTGACATTCTTGGCAGAATTCAGAGGGTCTGCAGATTTTTCACTCAAATTGAAATTTTGCATTTTCTTTTATGAATATAGGAAGCAAACGTCTAGTATTGGCAGGACCTGTTTGTACCCAGTAGAGTCACTTTATTTATTTATTTAAAGACAGGGTTTCACTCTGTCACCCAGGCTGCAGTGCAGTAGCACAATCATAGCTCACTGCAGCCTCAAACTCCTGGGTTCAAGCGATCCTCTTGCCTCAGCCTCCCAAGTAGCTGGGACTACATGTGCGTGCCACCACACCCAGCTAATCAGATATTTTTATATCACATCAGTTGTTACAGATATCTCGAAATATAATTTATGCTCATTACTACTTGGACCTGCCATTAGAGGTCTTGTCACTGTGTAAAGAAAGAAACAGGCTGGGCACAGTGGCTCACGCCTGTAATCCCAGCACTTTGGGAGGGCGAGGCAGGTGGATCACCTGAGGTCAGGAGTTCGAGACCAGCCTGGCCAACATGGTGAAACCTCGTCTCTACTAAAAATACAAAAAATTTATCTGGGCACAGTGGCGGTCGCCTGTAGTCCCAGCTACTTGGGAGGCTGAGGCAGGAGAATGGCGTGAACCCGGGAGGTGGAGCTTGCCGTGA
Organism: Pan paniscus; assembly: GCF_029289425.2. NCBI lineage: Eukaryota > Metazoa > Chordata > Mammalia > Primates > Hominidae > Pan > Pan paniscus. The sequence continues at coordinate 140,803,479 of NC_073259.2, forward strand.
GCCGAGATGTCGCCACTGCACTCTAGCCTGGGTAATAGAGCCAGACTCCATCTCAAAAACAAAAAACAAAACAAAACAAATTAGCCAGGTATGGTGGTGCGTGCCTGTAATCCCAGCTACTCGGGAGGCTGAGGCAGGAGAATCGCTTGAAGCCGGGAGGTGGAGGTTGCGGTGAGCTGAGATTGTGCCACTGCACTCCAGTCTGGGCAACAGAGCAAGACTCTGCCTCAAAAAAAAAAAAAAAAAAAGAAAAAAGAAACAGGGCCGAGCGTGATGGTGCACACCTGTAATACCAGCACTTTGTGAGGCCAAGGCCAGTGGATAGCTTGAGGCCAGGAGTTCGGGACCAGCCTGGGCAACATGGCGAATACCCATCTCTCAAAAAATAAAAAATGAGCCAGTGTGGTGATGTGCATCTGTAGTTCCAGCTATTTGGGAGGCTGAGGTGAGAAGATCCCTTGAGCCCAAGATGTGGAGGCTGCAGTGAGCAGAGATCACACCACTGCACTCCAGCCTGGGTAACAGAGCAAGACACTGGTTCAAAAGACAAAAATAAATAAACACATTAGTCTGTCAAAATTTTTTCTGAATATTTTGATAACTGTATTTCAATATTATTGGTTCCTTTGTAGTCCTATTTTATTTATTTATTTATTTATTTATTTTTTATTTTTGAGGCAGAGTCTCGCCCTGTTGCCCAGGCTGGAGTGCAGTGGTGCGATTTCGGCTCACTGCAACCTCTGCCTCCCGGGTTCAAACGATTCTCCTGCCTCAGCCTCCTGAGTAGCTGGGATTACAGGAGCCCGCCACCACACCCAGCTTATTTTTGTATTTTTAGTAGAGATGGGGTTTCACCATGTTGGCCAGGCTTGTCTTGAACTCCTGACCTCGTGATCCACCTGCCTCGGCCTCCCAAAGTGCTGGGATTACAAGCGTGAGCCACTGCGCCCAGCCGTATTTTATTTTATAGATTACAAAACATTCTGAGAAGGGGGTCCACAGGCTTCACTAAACTGCCAAAGAGATCTGTGGCACAAGAAGTTTGAGACCCCTACTGATAACACAGAAGAGTTCCGGGCCTGGAGGTTAACCTACCGGCATAATCCCAGTCAGAATCCAACGCGTGGGAGGCGTGTTCACCTGCACTTAGCAGGTGTATCTGTTCTGACTGTCCCACCTCCCCCGTTCACGAGCACCTTCAAATCCTCACCATCTCTAGGAGCACCAGCCAGGTTGTGCTGTGTGTCTGAGACGTGTCACCTTTTTTTTTTTTTTTTGAGACGGAGTCTCACTGTGTTGCCCAGGCTGGAGTGTAGTGCGTGATCTCAGATCACTGCAACCTTCGCCTCTTGGGTTCAAGCAATTCTCTGCCTCAGCCTCCCAAATAGCTGGGATTACAGGTGCCCGCCACCATGCCCGGCTAATTGTTTTGTGTTTTTAGTAGAGACGGGGTTTCACCATCTTGGCCAGGTTGGTATTGAACTCCTGACCTCGTGATCCACCCGCCTCGGTCTCTCAAAGTGCTAGGATTACAGGCGTGAGCCACTGCACCTGGCGTCACCTTCTGTCCTGAAAGTAAATTTGTTTTAACCATTCACTTCTCCATACAGAAGTTATAAAGGTTCATGTATTCAAATATGACATTATTCTCCTTCAAGCCTTTCCTTACAGGAAGATAATAGAAATATTCTCCTCTGCTTTCCTCCGGTATCCTTATGGTTTTACTTGTGTACAGTAGGAGATAGACTTCTGTGTTGATTTTTCCACTTACATAGCAAATTTTCTCATTACCATTTATTGGGCAATCCCCAGTATTTTGAAATATTCTCATTTCCATCGATACAGGCAATTATCTGCACTCTTTGTTCTTTTGCTGGATTATTTTCTTTTTTTTGAGATGGAGTCTCACTCTCGCCCAGGCTGGAGTGTGGTGGCACAATATCGGCTCACTGCAACCTCCGCCTCTCGGGTTCAAGTGATTTTCATGTCTCAGCCTCCAGAGTAGCTGGGACAACAGGCGCCCACCACCACGCCTGGCTAATTTTTGTATTTTTAGTAGCAATGGGGTTCCTCTGTGTTGGCCAGGCTGGTCTTGAACTCCTGGCCTCAAGTGATATGCCCACCTTGGCATTACAGGCATGAGCCACTGTACCCAGCTCTCCCCCTTACTTTAAACAAGAAAATATTTAAGCATTTCTTTAAAAATTTTTTTTAGTTTCTATATATTTAGAGGGTACGAGTGCAGATTTCTTATGTGACTGTGCTGTGGTGAAGTCTGAGCTTTTAGTTCCCATCACCCAAGTAGTCAGTGGTGATTTTCAACCCTCTTCTCCCCGCCACCTTTTCAAGTCTCTGGTGTCTGTTATTTCCCTCTGTTGGTCCATGTGTACCCACTGTTTAGCCACCACTTATGAGTGAGAACATCGGCTGAGGCAGGAAGGTCACTTGAACCCAGGATGTCGAGACCAGCCTGGGCAACAGAGTGAGACCCCTTCTCTACAAAAAAATTAAAAATCAAAGGGTTGTGGTGGCACATGGCTGTAGTCCCAGCTACTTAGGAGGCTGAGATGGAGGCTTGATGCCAGGAGGTTGAGGCCAAGTGAGCCGTGATCACGCCACTGCACTCCAGCCAGCATGGGCAACAGAGTGAGATGGAGAGACCCTGTCTTGGAAAAAAAAAGTGAGAACATGCAGTGTTTGACTTTCCATTTGTGAGTTGTTTCACTTGGGATAATGGCCCCCGGTTCAATCGACGTCACTGCAAAAGACATGCTTTTTTTTTTTTTTTTGACAGAGTCTCGCTCTTTCATCCAGGCTGGAGTGTAGTGGCGCAATCTCATCTCACTGCAACCTCCGCCCCCCAGGTTCAACGATTTTCCTGCCTCAGCCTCCCAAAGTGCTGAGATTACAGGCGTGAGGCACCGTGCGCGGCCGAGTTCATTCTTTTTTTATAGCAGAGTAGTGTTCCGTGGTGTATTTATGGCACTTTTTCTTTATCCAGTCCTCTGTTGGGGGACGTTTAGGTTGATTCCACGTGTTTGCTGTTGTGGATAGCGCTGTGATAAACACACGAGGGCAGGGATTGTTTGATATGATTCCTTTTCCTTTGGGTAGAGGCCCAGTAGTGGGATTGCTGGAACGAATGGTGGTATTTTCAGGTCTTTGAGAAATTTCCATACTGTTTTCCAGAAAGGCTGTACTAATTTGCATTCCCACCAGCAGTGTGTAAGTGTTCACTTTTCTCCACATTCTTGCCAGCATCTATTGTTTTTTGACTTTTTTTTTTTTTTTTTTGAGGCAGAGTTTCACTGTGTCAGCCAGGCAGGAGTGCAGTGGCACGATCTCGGCTCACCGCAACCTCCGCCTCCCGGGTTCAAGTGATTCTCCTGCCTCAGCCTCCTGAGTAGCTGGGATTACAGGCACACGCCACCATGCCCGACTAATTTTTGTTTTTTTTTTTTGGTAGAGACAGGGTTTTCCCATGTTGGTCAGGCTGGCCTCAAACTCCTGACCTCGTGATCCACCCACCTCAGCCTCCCAAAGTGCTTAAATTACAGTCATGAGCCACCGCGCCTGGCCACTTGACTTTTTAATAATAGCCATTCTGACTGGCATGAGGTGGTATCTCCTTTTGGTTTTAATTTGCATTTCTCTGATGATTAGTGATGTTGAACATTTTTTCATATGTTTCTTGGCCACTTGTTTTTCTTCTTTTGAAAAATGTTTGTGTCCGTTGCCCACTTTTTTAATGAGGTTATTCATTTCTTTCTTGTTGAGTTGTGTAAGTTCCTCACAGATTCTGGATAACAGTCCTTTGTAGGATGCATAATATGCATATATTTTTTCCCAGGCTGTAGACTGTCTGTTGATTGTTTCTTTTGCTGTGCAGAAGCTTTTTTGTTTAATGAAGTCCTGTTGTCTGTTTTTGGTTTTGCTGTATTTGCTTTTGAGCACTTAGTCACAAATTCTTTGTCTTGGCCGACGTCCAGAGGAATTGCTCCTAGGATCTTTATGGTTTCAGGTCTTGGGTTCAGGTCTTGAATCCACCAGCTGACATTTAGAATGAACTTACTGGGGTCCTTTTTTTTTTTTTTTTTTCATAACTCCTAACAAGTTTTGATTGGAAAGACATCGACTTTGGAGGTTATTTGGGAGGAATTAACAGCGTAGCTCTGAGTAGCAGTTCTGGTGCCCAGGGCCAGCCTTGGGAGTCACCTCCTCCAGTTGTCCACAAGGAGTTTTGGGCCAGGACAGACATCACCGCCAGCATGAGCAGGCTGCTGTCTGGCATCTCACTGATCATTTTCCATCTTGCTGGTTGGCTCCTTAGAGCCGCAGTGCTGAGTACACATGTGTGCTGTCTGCGTACACACAGAACAAAATCCAATAGCAGTTTAAAAACCATCACGATAGGGTCTGGGTGCCCGGAATTCAGTTCTGATGGGCAGTGAGACTGTTCACCACCCGCCTTCCCTCCTTTGCAGGGGAAAGACGCCTCAGCCTTCGCCGCCAAGATGAGGGGGGGCTTCTGGCCGGCGCTGAGGATGAACTGGAGGGTGTGGACGCCACTACAGTTCATCAACATCAACTACGTCCCTCTGAAGGTGAGGGCCACGGGGCTCAGCCTCTGCCAACATTACTTTGTCAGCCTTTTCCTTCCTTCCTTCCTTCCTCTTTCCTCCCCCCCCTTCCCTCCCCTCTTCTTTTCTCTTCTCTTCTTTCTTTTGTAGTTTTCCGCTAGACTTGGTTTCATCCAGTGTCTAGACTCCTCAACTACCCTTGGATTTTGCCCATGACCCTGAATCATTGCTAGTTCGGGATTCAGGAAGCAACACAGAAGGGTGTCCCGAGTGGTCGTCTTTGCCTCTTCTGTTTGTTCAGCAAATTCTCATTAAAAGCCCCCATGCCAGGGATGCCTATGAGTTTTCTAGCCTTTGAAACATTCCCAGTCCCAGGAGTGTACATGCAGGCAACTTGAATCTATGCTCCTGGGTTGCAGTCCTCAAACTTGGCCCAAATAAACTCTAGTTATACTTAGAAAAAGAAGGCCGTCACAGTAGCTCACACCTGTAATCCCATCACTATGGAAGGCTGAGGCGGGCAAATCACTTGAAGCCAGGAGTTCGAGACCAGCCTGGCCAACATAGCGAAACCCCATCTCTACTAAAAATACAAAAATTAGCCAGGCATGGTGGCAGGTGCCTGTAGTCCCAGCTACTCAGGAGGCTGAGGCACAAGAATCACTTGAATCCGGGAGACGGAGGTTGGAGTGAGCTGAGATTGTGCCACTGCACTCTAGCCTGGGCAACAGAGTAAGACCCTGTCTCAAAAAATAAATAAAACGTTAAAAAGAAACAAAGCATTCGTGGTCCCTGGGCTCATGAATTACGGCTGAGCCTGAAGGCAGGCACTGTGCGGCCATGGGTCCTGCCGCTGGCCTGGAAGAGCTGCCTCACCTGCAGCCATGGCAGCCACACCTGGGCGAGGGGTGGGCCCATCCAGGTGCAGAGTGAAGGCCTTCTGGGTAAGCTGAGCCTTTCCGCTATCCTGTGCATGAAGGAGCTGCTGTGGGGGCTGAGTCAAAGGTGTCAGATTGGGGCTGGGCTGGTGGTGTGGAGGCTGGAGCTCCAGGCTCTGCCACTGGGATCAACTGTCTTTATGCACAGCCAGGGTCCCCAGGACCACTCCCACACTGGGAGGATGGGGTGCAGCACCCCCTGCAGCATGGCAGGATACCCCCAGATGCTACAGGAGGAGGCCTGGCAGAGCCTGCAGGGGCCACGTGCTTCCCTCCCCCAGAAGGTATGCCACCCATCAGGGTTTTTTACTGGTACTCTGGGCGGGCATCTCTGCCTGCTGCCCCAAAGCTCCAGACCCCTAGAAAGACAGCAGCTGTGTGGAGCCCGCATTGTTGGTGCAGACAGTCCAGGCACAGGGCAGGTGGCCCTTCTGGGAAAGGTGGGTGCCGTCCCAGCCCAGGCGGCTGCTAGGGAGGACCTGAACAGGCCTGCAGTGGCTGGACCTCAGCTGCAGAGGGCCTTCCTGCATTAGCACCGGCTCTGAGCCCTGCCCAGGAGGGAGAAGAGAACCAGGGTGACCCCCGAGGGAGAGGAGGGAGGCGGCCCAGTGTGTGCACACTGCACACACCACAAACACACCAAGAAGCAGCAGGAAACCAGGGGTGCACACAGACAGGACAAAGAGGCAGTTCACCCTTAGCCAAAGTTGCCAGGAGTTAAAGCAAAATAAAAAAATCTCCTTTGGCTTTAACAGTGGCCCTTCCCAGAGCAATTTCAGCTCCATGAGGCTGAAGCCAGATTGCCTTGAAGAGTGGGTGGGAATTATTTTAAAAATCACAAGTCTAGAACATGCTCTCAAAGTCTGTAGGGGCCAGGCATGGTGGCTCATGCCTGTAATCCCAGAACTTTGAGAGGCCGAGGCAGAAGGATCACTCAAAGCCAGGAGTTTGAGACCAGTCTGGGCAACATAGTGAGACCCCATCTCTATTTTATAAAAATGAATTTTAAAAAGTTTGAGAGAAGGTGAGAAGTGATGGAAGAAGGCTGGGTGGCAGAGGGGGTTCTGACACTCAGAGATGCGGCCATGGTGGGTGCAGACATGAAGCTGCTTGTGGGATGGGCAAACACGCATGTCCAGAAAGAGCAGCTCTGCGGGGTCCCCTAAGGAGTCAGCGTGGATGTGAGCCCCCGGCACACTCACAGTGGTGCTTGGGACAGAGGCCCTGCCCTCTGTGATGAGAGAGGAGAGAGAAAGTGACAGCTGAGCGGACACGAGAGTGGGACATCCTGCCTCAAGCCCCCACGTGCCTCTCTGGAGGGCCAGGGGCTGGGACTGAGGGCAGAGGAAGTCAGGCGGGCATTTTAAGGGGATACAGAAGGGGCAAGTTTGGCCATGTGGAGGATGGGAGAGCATGCTGACTGCAGAGACAAAGACTTCTGGGCAGAGGGGGCTGGGGCTTGTCCAGCTGTGGTCAGCATCTGGGGAAGTGAGAAGGCAGGAAGGATAAAGGATTTTCCAGGGAGTGTGACTGAAGAACAGTAGGCTAAGGAAGCTACAGCCATGGGCCACTGGTTCTCGGGAATTTAGAGAAGGAAGCAGAGACAACTGAGAAGACAGACTGGCCGGGAACACGGAGGATCTGGGATGGAAGAGGGGAGAGCCGGGAAGCCGCGCCTCTGAGTAGCGTGGGGGCAGAGTCGCCATCCTAGGTGGGTGCAGGTGTATGCGGAAGCAGCATTCATTCAGCAAGCGTTTCCTGAGCAGTGACTGTGCGCCGTGCTGCTAGACTCGGAGACGCGGTGATTAACCAGACACATGGGCTGCTACTTTCATAGCACCACATGCCAGGGAGAGACTCAGCACTAGACCAGAGGATTCTGGGGAAGGGTGAAGCTGCTGAGTCACCAAAGCAGGGCAGTGGAATGGTGATGGGTTAGAGGAGGGAAGGTCTGGGGCCCCTCCCCTGTTCGTCAGCTGTGTTCCCTGAGGAGGGTGCAGCCACCTGCATGATGGCTGGTCCTGGAGTGAGAGAGGCTGAACCAGGAGCTAAGGTGTGCAGTGAAGGGGGAAAAAGGAGAGTGACTTGGCTTTGGGATTCCTGGGCCGCTGTAGCCTGTGAACACTGTAACTAGGGGACCATTTTTCTTCTCCATTCCTCTCTGCTAGGGGCCTAGCACAGCGTTTGGTACGAACAAAGGCTCAGTAAATGCAGTAATGGATGGGTGGTTGGACCACCCGACCAACAAACGGGTAAACGAATGAACTGGGTGACTGAGGCTGGACAACTGGCCACGGCCTCCCGCTGACCGTGGCCTGTTGGACTGTTCTTTTCGGCAGTTCCGGGTGCTCTTCGCCAACCTGGCAGCTCTGTTCTGGTATGCCTACCTGGCCTCCTTGGGGAAGTGACGACCGCTGGGAGAACATCAGGTGCACTGTGGACGTGGGTCTGGGGGTCTCACCCGCCCAGCGAGAGCAGAACCAATCCAGTCAGGATGTCACTGACTCTAAATCAGGTGATTCAAGATGCCCAAAAATGATGGATAGAGAAACAGAAATCTCTGAATGTCAGAACCCTGTCTTTTAAAAAGGCAGTCGCTGCCTTCAGGTGGTGCTGCCCCAGAAACTTAAAATTTAGTCGAGGCAGTTTCAATTGTTACTGTGGACCGAATTAGGATCACAATAAACGATAATGCAGGTTCTTCAATGGTGACTTTAATCTCTCAGAACAATTGCTGTTGCTTTGAAAGACATGCATAGCCAGATGTTTTTTAAATTTTCGTGTGTGTGGTACGATACATAAAACAAAATTTACCATGCATCTGGTCGTGGTGGCTCATGCCTGTCATCCCAGTACTTTGGGAGGCCGAGGCAGGAAGATTGCTTGAGGCCAGGAATTTGAGACCAGCCTGGGCAACACAGCGAGACCTCATTTCTACAAGAAAAAAAAAAGAAATATATATATATATATATACACACACACATACATACACATACACACACACACATATATATATGTATCTATACATACACACACACACACACACATACACTCCTGGGATATCTTCCTGCCACAGTCTCCCAAGTAGCTAGGATTATAAGTTCCCACCCAGCCACACCTGGCTAATTGTTTTCTTTTTTTTGTAGAGATGGGGTCTTCCTGTGTTGCCCAGGCTGGTCTTTGAACTCCTGGGATTACAGGTGGGAGCAACTGCACTGGGCTTTTTTTTTTTTTTTTTTTTTTTTGAGACAGAGTCTTGCCCTGTCGCCCAGGCTGGAGTGCAATGGCGTGATCTCAGCTCACTGCAACCTCTGCCTCCTGGGTTCAAGAGATTTCTCCTGCCTCAGCGTCCCGAGTAGCTGGGATTACAGGTGTGCACCACCATGCCCGGCTAATTTTTTGTATCTTTAGTAGAGAAAGGGTTTCGCCATGTTGGCCAGGCTGGTCTCGAACTCCTGACCTCATGATTTGCCTGCCTTGGCCTCCCAAAGTGCTGGGATTACAGGCTTGAGCCAACATACCCAGCCCTCTTTCCTTTTAAAAAAGGCTGACTTTTGATTGTCCTTAAGATTCTTTAAAGAAAATAAAAATAGGCCAGGCTCGGTGGCTCACGATTGTAATCCCAGCACTTTGGGAGGCTGGGATCACTTGAGGCAGATGGATCACTTGAGGTCAGGAGTTCAAGACCAGCCTGGCCAACATAGTGAAACCCTATCTCTACCAAAAATATAAAAAATTAGCGGCTGGGCAGAGTGGCTCATGCCTGTAATCCCAGCACTTTGGGAGGCCAAGGCGGGTGGATCACGAGGTCAAGAAATCGAGGCCATCCTGGCCAACCTGGTGAAACCTTGTCTCTACTAAAAATATAAAAATTAGCAGGGCATGGGCAAGGCGCGGTGGCTCATGCCTGTAATCCCAGCACTTTGGGAGGCCGAGGCGGGCGGATCACGAGGTCAGGAGATCGAGACCATCCTGGCTAACATGGTGAAACCCTGTCTCTACTAAAAAAAATACAAAAAATTAGCCAGGCGTGGTGGTGGGCGCCTGTAGTCCCAGCTACTCGGGAGGCTGAGGCGGTAGAATGGCGTGAACCTGGGAGGCAGAGCTTGCAGTGAGCCGAGATCGTGCCACTGCACTCCAGGCTGGGCAACAGAGTGAGACTCCGTCTCAAAAAAAAAAAAAAAATTAGCAGGGCATGGTGGCACGTGTCTGTAATCACAGCTACTCGGGAGGCTGAGGCAGGAGAATCGCTTGAACCTGGGAGGCAGAGGTTGCAGTGAGCCAAGATCGCTCCACTGCATTCCAGCCTGGCGACAGAGAAAGACTCTGTCTTAAAAAAAAAAAAAAAAAAAAAAAAAATTAGCTGGGTGTGGTAATGCATGCCTGTAATCCCAGCTACTTGGGAGGCTGAGGCAGGAAAATCACTTGAACTAGGAAGGCAGAGGTTGCAGTGAGCCAAGATCGTGCCACTGCACCCCAGCCTGGGCAACAGAGTGAGACTCTGTCTCAAAAAAATAAATAAATAAAATAAAAAATAAAAATAGGGCTGGGTGCAGCGGCTCACGCCTGTAATCCTAGCACTTTTCGAGGCCGAGGCAGGCAGATTACTTGAGGTCAGGAGTTTGAAACCAGCCTGGCCAACATGATGAAACCCCCTCTCTACTAAGAAATAATAAAATAAAAATTAAAAACAAAAGGCTGAACATTGCCGTGTGCGTGGACTGCATTTTGCCTGTCCGTCTGTCCGTCAGTGGCTAGACTGTTTCCAGCTCCTGGATGCCGTGAAGGATGTGGCGGTGAAGACGGTGGCACTAATGCCTGCTCAAGTCCTGCTTGCCTTGGGTTTTCAAAGAACTACTCTTTCAGTTCAGAATATTTAAGGTGGGGTCGTTCCCAAAGGAAGTTTAGGGCATTTGCAAAAGTAACAGATGCTCCTGCAATTGATGCAGAAGGTGATAATTCTGACTATCCCTCTAACTTGCCACTTCCCAGTGAGTCCCAGCCCCCTGCCATGATGGAGGATTAAGAGCCTGGATCTCAGAACAGATTCTAGATTAGAATCCAGAGATGACAGTACTGACACCGCTTAGGGTTGCTTTGTGCCGGAACTCTTCTGAGAGCTGCGCGGGGTTGGCATTATTCATCCTGCAGCAGCCCTGAGGGAGGTGCCATTGTTTTCTTTGCTCCACATGTGGGGGATGCAAGATGCCTCAGCTAGCAAGAGACAGTCCTGATTCAGAGGCAGTCAGCCAGGTCCTGAGCCACCATCTTCACCACCTCATCACAGGGCATCAGAATGTCACGGCAAGGTCAAGAGAATTTGCTGGAGAAGATTTCACATCATGTATATGGCTTACCACAGCCCGCATCCGGTCAGTTCGCTGAACACACCTTTACAGAGTGCTGTCAGGCACACAGGGGAGAGCAGAGACCAGGAGTTTTTAGTTTCACACACTTAACAGTAATCAGAAAACAGGCTTTTTTTTTTTTTTGAGACAGAGTCTCGCTCTGTTGCCCAGGCTGGAGTGCGATGGCATGATCTCGGCTCACTGCAGCCTCCCGTTTTCAAGTGATTCTCCTGGCTCAGCCTCCTGAGTAGCTGGGATTACCAGCGCGTGCCACTATGCCCTGCTAATTTTTTGTATTTTTACTAGAGATGGGGTTTCACCATGTTGGCCAGGCTGGTCTCGAACTCCTGACCTCAAGTGATCCATCCGCCTGTCTCGGCCTCTCAAAGTGCTGGGATTATCGAGCATGAGCTACTGCGCCCGGCGTAAAAAATACATTTAAAAAAAAAATCTTTTCTCCTGGGCTGGTCAGTTTCCACACAGAGGAATCCTTTAGTTCTTGTCAGGGCATTGGGGGAAGGATGGTGGTGGTAGCTGAGCATGGAATGAGCCTAGCGGCCAACATTCTTGTGGCTATCTGGAGGAAAGGGGTTAGAAGTCCTACTGTTCCTTATGTGAACTCTGTATAATCCCATCTTTATTACTGCATCCCCGATCTGAGCTATGCTTGGTGTCCTGAAATCCAGAACCCTCCTGTTCAAGTCCCCTGGAATGGCCTTTCTCTAGTGCTCCACGGTGATGAAAGTGAGCTATTCCCCTGAACATTGGGGGAGAAACGAAATGTGGAAGGCAGCCTTTTCCTCTAAATGCTCCTGCTTTCAGCCCCACAGCTCTCAGACAGGAGGCTAATGCTGCCAACTCCCAGACTCTTCCAGACTCACTGGATTAAATGAACTTGCTTCCTGGTTTCCTTCCACATAGGCACTGGTGTTCCATATTCTCAGGTCGATAAAGATCTGATCTCCAGCTCTTGAACTTTTGTTAACTGATTTATCTGCTGTCCTTTTTCTTATGGATTCAACTATGTCCTTGTGGATTTTCCCTTTTGTTTTTTATTTTATTTATTTTTTGAGATGGAGTCTTGCTCTGTCACCCAGGCTGGAGTGCAGTAGTGTGATCTCAGCTCACTGCAGCTTCTGCCTCCTGGATTCCAGCGATTCTCCTGCCTCAGCCTCCTGGGTAGCTGGGATTACAGGCGTGTACCAGCTAATTTTTGTATTTTTAGTAGTGGGGTTTCACCATGTTGGCCAGGCTGGTCTCAAACTCCTGATCTCAGGTGATCTGCCCGCCTCGGCCTCCCAAAGTGCTGGGATTACAGACATGAGCCACTGAGCCTGGCTGATTTTCTTTTTTTTAAGACAGTCTCTGTCACCCAGGCTGGAGTGCAGTGGCACGATCCTGGCTCACTGCAACCTCTGCCTCCCAGGTTCAAGCGATTATCCTGCCTTAGGCTCCTGAGTAGCAGGGACTACAGGCGCGCACCACCACGCCAGGCTTTTTTGTATTTTCAGTAAAGACGGGGTTTCACCATGTTGGTCAGGCTGGTCTCGATCTCCTGACCTCATGATCCGCCCACCTCAGCCTCCCAGAGTGCTGGGATTACAGGCGTGAGGCACTGCGCCCGGTCCAATTTTCCTTTATTTTTTTTGAGAGAGTCTCGCTCTGTCGCCCAGTCTGGAGTGCAGTGGCGCGATCTCGGCTCACTGCAAGCTCCGCCTCCCGGGTTCACGGCATTCTCCTGCCTCAGCCTCCCTAGTAGCTGGGACTACAGGCGCCCGCCACCATGCCCTATTTTTTTTGTTTTTGTATTTTTAGTAGAGACGGGGTTTCACCGTGTTAGCCAGGATGGTCTCGAGCTCCTGACCTCGTGATCCGCTCACCTCGGCCTCCCAAAGTGCTGGGATTACAGGCGTGAGCCACCACGCCCGGCCTTCCTTTTATTTTTTAAATCTTCCTATCATTTTTAGTAAATGACCTGGAAGAAGCAGACCTAACTGGAAGCGTACAGGTTCAAGAAAGCCTGTTTAAGCAGAAGTCTCAGTATTTCTGTGGAACCATTCAGTTTTTTTATTTTTATTTTTTTGAGACATTGTTTCACTCTGTTGCCCAGGCTGGAGTGCAGTGAGGCAATCTCAGCTCACTGCAACCTCCACTTCCTGGGTTCAAGCAAGTCTCCTGCCTCAGCCTCCTGAGTAGCTGGTAATACAGGCTGGAGCCACCGTGCCCGGCTAATTTTTGTATTTTTAGTAGAGACCGGGTTTCACCATGTTGGCCAGGCTGGTCTCAAACTTCTGACCTCAGGTGATCCGCCTGTCTCGGCCTCCCAAAGTGTTGTGATTACATGCGTGACCCACCGAGCCCAGGCCCAGGTGATTTTTAAATAGCTTAAATCAGATCATGTCATTTCCCAATTTTAAAATGGGCAGAGATGGTCCAGCAATCCCACTTCTGGGTACAGACGCAAAACAATCAATGAAAGAGAGATCTGCACGCAGCACTGTTCACGCTAGCGAGGAGATGGCAACAGGGCAAGCGTCCAGCAGTGGGTAAGCGGTGGGGTCAGTGCACGCAGGCGTCCAGCAATGGGTAAGCGGTGGGGTCGGTGCACGCAGGCGTCCAGCGATGGGTAAGCGGTGGGGTCGGTCCAGGCAGGCGTCCAGCAATGGGTAAGCGGTGGGGTCGGTGCACGCAGGCGTCCAGCAATGGGTAAGCGGTGGGGTCGGTCCAGGCAGGCGTCCAGCAATGGGTAAGCGGTGGGGTCGGTGCACGCAGGCGTCCAGCAATGGGTAAGCGGTGGGGTCGGTCCAGGCAGGCGTCCAGCAATGGGTAAGCGGTGGGGTCGGTGCACGCAGGCGTCCAGCGATGGGTAAGCGGTGGGGTCGGTCCAGGCAGGCGTCCAGCAATGGGTAAGCGGTGGGGTCGGTGCACGCAGGCGTCCAGCAATGGGTAAGCGGTGGGGTCGGTCCAGGCAGGCGTCCAGCAATGGGTAAGCGGTGGGGTCGGTCCAGGCAGGCGTCCAGCAATGGGTAAGCGGTGGGGTCGGTCCAGGCAGGCGTCCAGCAATGGGTAAGCGGTGGGGTCGGTCCAGGCAGGCGTCCAGCAATGGGTAAGCGGTGGGGTCGGTCCAGGCAGGCGTCCAGCAATGGGTAAGCGGTGGGGTCGGTCCAGGCAGGCGTCCAGCAATGGGTAAGCGGTGGGGTCGGTCCACGCAGGCGTCCAGCAATGGGTAAGCGGTGGGGTCGGTCCAGGCAGGCGTCCAGCAATGGGTAAGCGGTGGGGTCGGTCCACCCAGGGAGCGCTGGTCCCCCTGGAAGGAAACCCAGGCTCTAACGCGCTCCCTCTGAGGACCCTGCTAGGCGAAACGCGCCGGCCATAGAAAGACTGTCCCGCAGGAGACGGCGGTGTTCGGCCCGGGGTTTGAGGGGTCGGGACCAGGAGGAGGGACAGCCCGGCCGAACCTGAACGCACTTCAGGCCGCTTGAACAGCACACGCAGGAACGGCGCCGACGGAAAACTTTATTTCGTGTTCCGCCACCAAAAAAATATCGTTTAAACAAACCTGCGGCAGTTTCCCAGCTCCCTTAAACCAGGATCCCAAGTTCTCCGCGTCTCCGCCCCTGCACCCAGCCTCCGGCCTCGGCAGGCGCTTCCGGTGCGGAACCTTCTGGAAAGTACCGCGCCGCCCTCCCGGCGTCCCCACAACCCCGCCCGCACCTGCGCGCACCGGCGCTCGCGAGCACAAGTGACGGGACCGGAGCGTGGCGCGGCAGGTGGCTCCACGAAAACGCCCCTTCCCGGAAGGCTGCCCCACGCCCTGCCGCGCCCCAGGAGGCGGGACTTCCGCCCCCGCCGCCCGGAAGCGGCAGCCGGGGGAAGCGTGTTCCTCGCGGAGCGCCGTCGGGGCCGTGGGCGCCTGCGCGGGCCGGCGCGGGAGCAAGCGGCATGGCGTTCCGGCAGGCGCTGCAGCTGGCGGCCTGCGGGCTGGCCGGGGGCTCGGCCGCCGTGCTCTTCTCGGCCGTGGCGGTAGGGAAGCCGCGCGCAGGCGGGGACGCGGAGCCACGCCCGGCTGAGCCGCCGGCCTGGGCGGGGGGCGCGCGGCCGGGCCCCGGTGTCTGGGACCCCAACTGGGACAGGTGCGCGCGGGGCTGTTTGGTGCCGGGGTCGGGATGGGGGTCAGGGCAGGTGTTACCGTTGGGATCGGGATCGGGACCGGGATCGGGACCAGGTTTAAGGTTGCGATCGGGTCGGGATCTGGGGTCGCCGTCTGCTTTCCCCAGCGGAGGAGCCGCTTTCCGGGGCCGCTCTGCGCGGAGGGTTCTGGGGGCGGCTGACCCTTCCCGCCGGCTTCTGTGGCCGAGCTCCGTCGCGTCCTCGCCCTTCTCCTCGCCCCTGCGAGTCCGCCCTGGGTGCCATCGCCGGAGCGCGGGCCGGGGCGAGGCTGAGGTGGAAGCCGGGCCTCCTCCAGGGGCGTTTGCAGGAGCGCGCCCGCGAGCTGTGTGCGGTTATTGAGCGTTTGAAATATGGCTCGTGTGATTCCTGAAGGGAATGCTTAGTTTACGTCAATTTAAACTTAACGCAAGCAGGGCCGGGTGCGGTAGCTCGGGCCTGTAATCCCAGCGTTTGGGAGGCCGAGGCCGGAGGATCGCTTGAGCCCAGAAATTTGAAACCAGCCTGGGCAACATAGTGAGACCCCCATCTCTACAAAAAATACAAAAAAAATTGGCCGAGCGAGGTGGCGCGCGCCTATGGTCCCAGCTACTCGGGAGGCTGAGGTAGGAGGATCCCTTGAGTCCAGGGGTCCCAGGCTGCACAGTGTGAGCCGAGATCCCGCCACTTCACTCCAGCCTAAGCAACAGAGCCTGTCTCAAAGGAAAAAAAAAAAAAAAGTAGTGCAGGTTTTTAACATTAGTTATGTGTTGAAATAGTATTTTTAGCATATTGAATTAAAAGTATGATCGAAATTCACCTGTTTCTTTTTAATGTTGCTATTAGAAAAATGTATAATTTCACATGTTGCTGGCATTCTGTTTCTGTCGGCCAGGACTGCTCTAGAGGCAAGGATGGTTTTCCCAGTCCTAACTCCTCATTATACTCAGTACTTTGAGAAAGGGGGCACAGAATTATACTACTGTGGTTGCATTAGGTACTTTATATTAGATTTTTATCTTTTGTTAACCTTATTTCCTCTATTATTAGCATCATACACTAAGCATGGTGTATATATCAAAATTAATGAGCCAAAATAATATAGATTATTAATTATAGTTATATTAGTTTATAATACATTACTGTTAACTAAGGTTCATGCTTCATTGAGATTTCCTCAGCTTTTACCTGCTGTTCTGTTCTAGGGTCCCACATGACAAGTAGTCTTCATGCCTCGTTAGGCATGTTTTGGCTGTGACAATTTCTCAGACTTGTTTTGATGATCATGAGTGTTTGAGGCGTTCTGGTCAGGGGTTTGGTAGAAGGTCCCTCAATTGAGACTTCTCTGAAGGTTTTCTCATGATTAGACTGGAGTTACATTCTTTTTCCTTCTTTTCTTTTTTCTTTTTCCTTGAGAGCGGAGTTTCGCTCTTGTTGCCCAGGCTGGAGTGCAATGGTGCAATCTCGGCTCACTGCAACCTCCGCCTCCCGTGTTCAAGCAATTCTCCTGCCTCAGCCTCCCGAGTAGCTGGGATTACAGGCACACGCCATTATGCCCAGCTAATTTTGTATTTTTAGTAGAGACGGGGTTTCTCCATGTCGGTCAGGCTGGTCTTGAACTCCCAACCTTAGGTGATCCTCCCACCTCGGCCTCCCAAAGTGCTGGGATTACAGGCATGAGCCACCATGCCCAGCCTGTTATATTCTTTTTTAAAAATCAGAATTCTGAAAAATCAGAAATTCTGAATCAATATTCTGAATTTCTTAGGTCTTTTTAAGGAAACAGATTTACTCTGCCGTTAAAGAACTTGAAGTAGGCTGGGTGCGGTGGCTCACACCTGTAATCCCAGCATTTTGAGAGGCTGAGGTGGGCAGATCACTTGAGGTCAGGAGTTTGAGACCAGCCTGACCAACATGGTGACACTCTGTATTTACTAAAAATACAAAAAAATTAGCCAGGCATGGTGGCACGCACCTGTAGTCCTAGCTACTCGGGAGGCTGAGGCAGGACAATCACTTGAACCCAGGAGGTGGAGGCTGCAGTGAGCCCAGATCGTGCCACTGCACTCCAGCCTGGGTGATAGAGCGAAACTCTGTCTCAAAAAAGAAAAAAAAGAACTTGAAGTAGAACCGGGAGCTGAGCCCAGCCTTTCTCTTTTAAGCAGGTGTTCTGTATTTGCTTGTCATGTCTGGGGAGAAGTGAATTGGGCCTTGTGGGTTGGAAAAGACTTATACAGACAGAAGGCATGAGCAACTACAGGAAGGTGCTAGAAGACAGCGTGTTTCTTCTTGAGTCTCACATGTCCACACTGGAAAGTTCCAGAGCCTCATCTGGTGAAATCTCCAGCTTCTTCCTGGAGGTCTCATGCAGTTTATGGCTTCCTGTCTCTGTGCCTATAGCTCCCAAATATTTTCTCTGGCTCAGCCTGACTCCCCCATACCTGCCAATTTGAGTCTTGGCCTGGTTTATGACAGGCCCCCCGGTCAGCGTGGCCCAAATGGAGCCCTTGAGTCACCACCGTGCCCTTCCACAGCTTCCTTTTCCGCCACTGTCTCAGCGAGTAAATACCAGCAGGTTCGACTTTTGCTATTCCCAGCTCTGCTGTGTTGAACTTTTTTTGTTGCTGTTGAGACAGGGTCTCGCTCTGTTGCCCAGGCTGGAGTGCAGTGCAGTGCAGTGGCAAGATCATGGCTCCCTCCTAGGCTCAAGCAGTTCTCCCACCTCAGCCTCCTGAGTAGCCGGGACTACAGCTGCGGACCACCTTGCCCGGCTAATTTTTTAATGTTTTTGTAGAGATGGGGTCCCCCTGTGTTGCCCAGGCTAGTCTTGGACTCCTGGGCTCCAGTGATCTGCCCACCTCGGCCTCCCAAAGTGCTGGGATCCACTCTTTTTCAGATTCCAGCAGCTCTGGAACAGGCCTTCATAATGGGAATGTTTTCTTCCTCACTGAGTGTTTGTTTATTTATTTATTTTCTGAGGCGGAGTCTCACTCTGTCGCCCAGACTGGAGTGCAGTGGCACGATCTCGGCTCTCTGCAACCTCCGCCTCCCAGGTTCAAGCGATTCTCCTGCCTCAGCCTCCCAAGTAGCTGGGATCACAGGCGTGTGCCACCAAGCCCGGCTAATTTTTTCTATTTTGAGTAGAGGTGCGATTTCACCATGTTGGCCAGGCTAGTATCGAACTCTTGACCTCAGTTGATCTGGCCACCTCAGCCTCCCAAATGCTGGGATTACACGTGTGAGCCACTGCACCCGGCCTGAGGGTCTAAAATGTGCTTAGTATGACTGAGGACATGATGTTTTAATTGTATTTAATTTTGCTTAAGTTTTGAATTGAAACATCCTCATAGCTAGTGGCTGCTGTTGGGCATTGCAGTTCTAGGCTCTGCTGAAGCGTCATGGTCAGGGAGGCCCATCTTGGCCCCGTGGACACTTTCCGCCTGCGCCCCGATAGCCGCTGTCCTCTTTCCTAGCCTGGCGTTCTCCGTAACCACAGTTGCGTTTGGGGTAGCCTGTCTCCTGCTGTTCACTGTCTGCCTCTCATTAGAGAAGAAGATGCACAGGGCTTTGCTTGTCTGTTTTGCTCTCCAGCGCATCACTCAGAACAGACCTGGCACTAGCTCTGTGGGAGGGAGAGTGGCGGTATGCTCAGAGAGGCCTCCCCAGGACTGTGCCAAGGGCCTTGTCTTCTCTCCATGCTCTTCCCAAATAGTCTGACAATTTGGAAATAACGTCTTGTCAGAAAAACTCAAACTTGGGAACAGAGGTCTCAAGGACGTATCTTGTATTTCAACATCAGGCGAGAACCACTGTCTCTGATCAACGTGCGGAAGAGGAACGTGGAATCTGGGGAAGAAGAGCTGGCGTCCAAGCTGGACCACTACAAAGCCAAGGCCACGCGGCACATCTTCCTCATTAGGCATTCCCAGTACCACGTGGATGGCTCCCTGGAGAAGGACCGCACTCTGACCCCGCTGGGTATGTGGTGGGTTCAGATCCTCCGTGGACCCTCTTGGTTATGTGGCCAGGTGCATATCCTCTGCTGGTGCCTTGGTTATGTGACTGGGTGCAGGTCCTCCGCGGACCCCCTTGGTCAGCTTTCTTGAAAGTGCTTGGGGCACTGGGCCTCCTGGGGCCCATGTCCGAGACCATCACCCCTGAATCACACATTATTACCAGTAACTGTCAGCTGAACTTGGACAGAAGACAAGCTTTTCAAAATGTCCTTACCTTGGCCAGGCGCGGTGGCTCACGCCTGTAATCCCAGCACTTTGGGAGGCTGAGGCAGGTGGATTACCTGAGGTCAGGAGTTCGAGACCAGCCTGGCCAACACGGCAAAACCCTGTCTCTACTAAAAGTACAAAAATTAGCCGGGTGCAGTGGTGGGCGCCTGTAGTCCCAGCTACTCGGGAAGCTGAGGCAGGAGAATGGTGTGAACCCTGGAGGCGGAGCTTGCAGTGAGCTGAGATCGCACCACTGCACTCCAGCCTGGGCGACAGAGCGAGACTCCGTCTCAAAAAAAAAAAAAAAAAAAGTCCTTACCTTGCTCAGGCACGGTGGCTCACGCCTGTAATCCCAACACTTTGGGAGGCCGAGGCAGGTGGATCACCTGAGGTCAGGAGTTCGAGACCAGCCTGGCCAACAGGGCGAAACCTCGTCTCTACTAAAAGTACAAGAATTAGCCAGGTGCAGTGGCAGGCACCTGTAATCCCAGCTACTAAGGAGGCTGAGGCAGGAGAATTGCTTGACCCTGGGAGGTGGAGGTTGCAGTGAGCCAAGATCGCACCACTGCACTCTAGCCTGGGTAACAGAGTGAGACTCCGTCTCAAAAAAAAAAAAAAAAGCCCTTAACTTTTAGCAAATGTTGGACAGATCTTGTTCGCATGAGACCAAATGCAGTGCATATCCCAGCAGCGATTTTATACCTGCTTGATGCCTTGGAAAGCGGCGTGGCTTGTGCCCTCGGCTGCTCACCTGGACCTGCTGCGAAAGACGCTTCTCTGCGGCCTGTGGCACTCACAGGCCTGATGCCTGGCGTCTGCTTTTTTGTTTGTTTGTTTCGTTTTGAGACATAGTCCTGCTCTGTTACCCAGGCTGGAGTGCAGTGACGTGATCTTGGCCCGCTGCAACCTTTGCCTCCTGGGTTCAAGCAATTCTCCTGCCTCAGGCTCCCAAGTAGCTGGGACTACAGGCACACGCTGCCACGCCCAGCTAATTTTTTGTATTTTTAGTAGAGACGGGGTTTCACCGTGTTAGCCAGGATGGTCTCGACCTCCTGACCTTGTGATCCACCCGCCTCGGCCTCCCAAAGTACTGGGATTACAGGCGTGAGCCACCGCACCCAGCCTAATTTTTTTTTTTTTTTTTGTATTTTTAGTAGAGACGGGGTTTCACCATATTGGCCTGGCTGGTCTCAAACTCCTGACCTCGTAATCCGCCCGCCTTGGCCTCCCAAAGTGCTAGGGTGACAGGTGTGAGCCACCGCGCCCGGGCTGGCGTCTGCCTCTTAATGCCCTGTTGAACAGGCGGGACTGAGCAACAGGATCCCGCCTGTCCCCACTGGCAGATGCTGCATAGACAGCGTCCAGGAGGGTCCTTCCACCTTGTCCTTGTGTCCCTGTGCAGGTGGATCTGTAGAAGAAATGCCTGCCTACGGAAGGAAATGCGGGGTGGGCTAAGGTAGAGTTTACATTTTGAAAAGTTCTTCGAATGGGATAGTGCCTGTTCATGCACATACTAAAAGTTCAAATAGTAAAAATGTGCAAGGCTGTCCTCCACAGACGCCTCCCCCCAGTCCCCAGAGCTGTCCCGGCTGCTTGTGCACAAAGAAAGTGGAGTGACAGATGCAGGTGTGGCTGCATCCAGTGGCTTCGGCCTCCCTGAGGCGTTTTCACCTGGATGCAAAAGCTCACAAGAGAAAAGGCATCTGCACTGGTGTCCGGCCCCCACATAGCAGCTCGGGGTGTTTAGGTCCCGCTGTGTTGGCCTCCGTCATGGCGCGTGGTTGGGGGCCCGTGAGGCTCAGGTTTTGGACACAGTTGAGTGAGGGTGACATGGGGGGACCCAGAAACCACCCCTGGGCCCCACCAAGCGCCAGCCACCATCCGGTTTGCTTGCTGCTCCATTGGTGGAATCAGATGCATGTTTTTTCCTGTATGGGGGTGAAGACAGTTGAGTGCCGGCCCCTCTGGCCCAAGCCTCGGGAGGGCAGGAGCCATCAGCTGAGCTTGCTGAGCTTGCTGCCTGATCGGGGTCGTATTTGTGGGCGGAGGAGGGCGTGTTTGCGGGCGGAGGAGGGCGTGTTTGAGAGTGGAAGAGGGGGTGCAGGTGCGGCACTCAGGTGCCTTTCACCTTCCAGGTCGGGAGCAGGCTGAACTCACTGGGCTCCGCCTGGCAAGCTTGGGGTTGAAGTTTAATAAAATCGTTCATTCGTCTATGACCCGCGCCATAGAGACCACCGATATCATCAGCCGGCACCTGCCAGGTGAGTGCTGGGCGCGGGGCCTCCATGCTTGCAGCAGTGGACGGCTCGTGGCAGGGCCCCGGCCTGAGCTTCTGGCCACCGGGAGGTCACAGCATCTCCGCCGGCGGGGCCGCCTCACCCAGCGCTTCGCTGTGCTTCTCTGCAGGCGTCTGCAAAGTCAGCACAGATCTGCTGCGGGAAGGCGCCCCCATCGAGCCAGACCCGCCCGTGTCTCACTGGAAGCCGGAAGCTGTGGTAAAAACCTCCCCGGGGAGCAGCTGTGTCACCCTCGCCTTCCCTGGGCAAAGCGGCCCTGCTGGGCTCACCATCCACCACGTGCCCGGCCGTCCCACGGGCTGCCCCGGGCGGCGATGGGGTCTGTCCCCCTGACACCCGCCCTGCCCGTGCACTTCCGCACTGACGGTTCCTCACTCTGCCCCCAGCAGTATTACGAAGACGGAGCCCGGATCGAGGCCGCCTTCCGGAACTACATCCACCGCGCAGATGCCAGGCAGGAGGAGGACAGTTACGAGATCTTCATTTGTCACGCCAACGTCATCCGCTACATCGTGTGCAGGTAGGCAGCTGCTGGGCTGGGCGTGGCCTAAAATAATTTCAGACTTAGAGAAAAGCGTGAGGAAGAAGCCGAGCGAGACCCTCCTCCACTGCCGATGCCACCCTCGTCAGGCCTCACCAGCCCCCGGGCGTCCACTTCCCGCGAGTCCTAGTCAGTTACGCGGTAGGTGGCGTGTTACTTGGAGCTTCTCATAAGGCTGTTTTGGGCAAGGGTGGTGCAGACAGGGAGGGACCCCTGTGGTGTCCTGGGTGGGGTGCGTGCTGGGTGGGGGGTCCTGGGTGGGGTGCGTGCTGGGTGGGGGGTCCTGGGTGGGGTGCGTGCTGGGTGGGGGGTCCTGGGTGGGGTGCGTGCTGGGTGGGGGGTCCTGGGTGGGGTGCGTGCTGGGTGGGGGGTCCTGGGTGGGGTGCGTGCTGGGTGGGGGGGTCCTGGGTGGGGTGCGTGCTGGGTGGGGGGTCCTGGGTGGGGTGCGTGCTGGGTGGGGGGTCCTGGGTGGGGTGCGTGCTGGGTGGGGGGTCCTGGGTGGGGTGCGTGCTGGGTGGGGGGTCCTGGGTGGGGTGCGTGCTGGGTGGGGGGTCCTGGGTGGGGTGCGTGCTGGGTGGGGGGTCCTGGGTGGGGTGCGTGCTGGGTGGGGGGGTCCTGGGTGGGGTGCGTGCTGGGTGGGGGGTCCTGGGTGGGGTGCGTGCTGGGTGGGGGGTCCTGGGTGGGGTGCATGCTGGGTGGGGTGCGTGCTGGGTGGGGGGTCCTGGGTGGGGTGCGTGCTGGGTGGGGGGGTCCTGGGTGGGGTGCGTGCTGGGTGGGGGGGTCCTGGGTGGGGTGCGTGCTGGGTGGGGGGTCCTGGGTGGGGTGCGTGCTGGGTGGGGGGTCCTGGGTGGGGTGCGTGCTGGGTGGGGGGTCCTGGGTGGGGTGCGTGCTGGGTGGGGGGTCCTGGGTGGGGTGCGTGCTGGGTGGGGGGTCCTGGGTGGGGGGTCCTGGGTGGGGTGCGTGCTGGGTGGGGGGGTCCTGGGTGGGGTGCGTGCTGGGTGGGGGGGTCCTGGGTGGGGTGCGTGCTGGGTGGGGGGTCCTGGGTGGGGTGCGTGCTGGGTGGGGGGTCCTGGGTGGGGTGCGTGCTGGGTGGGGGGGTCCTGGGTGGGGTGCGTGCTGGGTGGGGGGTCCTGGGTGGGGTGCGTGCTGGGTGGGGGGTCCTGGGTGGGGTGCGTGCTGGGTGGGGTGCGTGCTGGGTGGGGGGTCCTGGGTGGGGTGCTGCTGGGTGGGGTGCTGCTGGGTGGGGTGCGTGCTGGGTGGGGTGCGTGCTGGGTGGGGGGTCCTGGGTGGGGTGCGTGCTGGGTGGGGGGGTCCTGGGTGGGGTGCGTGCTGGGTGGGGGGGTCCTGGGTGGGGTGCGTGCTGGGTGGGGGGTCCTGGGTGGGGTGCGTGCTGGGTGGGGGGTCCTGGGTGGGGTGCGTGCTGGGTGGGGGGGTCCTGGGTGGGGTGCGTGCTGGGTGGGGGGTCCTGGGTGGGGTGCGTGCTGGGTGGGGTGCGTGCTGGGTGGGGGGTCCTGGGTGGGGTGCGTGCTGGGTGGGGGGTCCTGGGTGGGGTGCGTGCTGGGTGGGGTGCGTGCTGGGTGGGGGGTCCTGGGTGGGGTGCGTGCTGGGTGGGGGGGTCCTGGGTGGGGTGCGTGCTGGGTGGGGGGGTCCTGGGTGGGGTGCGTGCTGGGTGGGGGGTCCTGGGTGGGGTGCGTGCTGGGTGGGGGGTCCTGGGTGGGGTGCGTGCTGGGTGGGGGGGTCCTGGGTGGGGTGCGTGCTGGGTGGGGGGTCCTGGGTGGGGTGCGTGCTGGGTGGGGGGTCCTGGGTGGGGTGCGTGCTGGGTGGGGGGTCCTGGGTGGGGTGCGTGCTGGGTGGGGGGTCCTGGGTGGGGTGCGTGCTGGGTGGGGGGTCCTGGGTGGGGTGCGTGCTGGGTGGGGTGCGTGCTGGGTGGGGGGTCCTGGGTGGGGTGCGTGCTGGGTGGGGGGGTCCTGGGTGGGGTGCGTGCTGGGTGGGGGGGTCCTGGGTGGGGTGCTTGCTGGGTGGGGGGTCCTGGGTGGGGTGCGTGCTGGGTGGGGGGTCCTGGGTGGGGTGCGTGCTGGGTGGGGGGGTCCTGGGTGGGGTGCGTGCTGGGTGGGGGGTCCTGGGTGGGGTGCGTGCTGGGTGGGGGGTCCTGGGTGGGGTGCGTGCTGGGTGGGGTGCGTGCTGGGTGGGGGGTCCTGGGTGGGGTGCTGCTGGGTGGGGTGCGTGCTGGGTGGGGGGTCCTGGGTACGGTGCATGCTGGGCGTCCGCACTGCCCTGGTTGTTTTCCCTTTGGAATTGAACGTCCTGTTTCCCCTCAAACTTGGCCAACCACCTTCTGCCTCCGGCTGGATCCCACTGGCAGCATCCCGCCGCTGTTGCCGCTGGGGATTTTGTGCTTCTGGGGTCCTGACCTCTTTCACTTGCTGATCTGTGGGCGCCCCCACCCGTGTGCCGGCGTGACGGCGCGGGGCGTCCATTCCTCTCTGGGTCGAGGCCACAGCTGAGTCCTGTTGCTGCCCGGGCTGCTCCCTCGGGGGACCCTTGTCCCTCAACCTGCTCTGGTGCCCCACTCTCGGCACCACAGAATGATCCGGGTTCAGGTTGCGTTTTCCCTGCCACCACCCTGCAATCAGCCACTTCTTTAAGGAGCTCCAGGGCTGCAGCCACGTTAGAGGGCCCCTTGGGGGGCAGGGCCAGCTCTATGGTTACATGCCTGAAACAGTCAGAAGCGTTGGCCAAATCTCACTAAATGCAAATTTGAAACAAATTTGCCTCTTCTCTGGATCCATTAGGAAATGTGTGTGTGGGCTCCGCAGCTGAGGGGGCCCTCTTGTGTGTGACGAGTCCTGTGGTGGGAGGACAGGACGGCACTGGTCAGTGATGCTGTGTGAGGCTGGGCCCTGGTCTCTGCCCGCCTGTCACCTGGGCCTGTCACCAGGGCTGGGGCTGCTGGGAACACCATGGTCAGAAGAGCAGCAGCTCCCAGAAAGTCGAGGATGTACGGGCCGAGATTCTCAAGCTTGGCTCCAGACCAGATAGAGCTTTTCTGGGGGTTGGAGCCTCCGGGTGGTGTGGCCTCAGGCTAAGTGAGTACCTGTTTGCTGTGAGTCGTTCGTTGCCTCCTGTCTGTGCTTGTGAATGAGCCATATGGGTGGCTTCTATGCTGCCACCACCACCTTGTGTGTCCATGACACAGTCACCCCGAGGTGACACAAATGCTAAAAATGCACAGAAATAACCGGGGCGGGAGAGTGGAGCTGACCTGAGTCCACACAGTGGTGAGGGCCAGGCAGGTGCACCTGGACACGAGAATATGGCTGTGCTGTTCCGGCCGGTGCCGCCAGGCAGCCCTGAGGAGACTCGGGAAGCAGCGTGAGGGTGGCCATGCGGCCCACTGAGACAGGGCGGCGGGTGGCTCAGAGGCGGTGATGGCAACTCCGAGCTTTTCCGCAAATGCGAATTGTGCCTAAGAAGTGCATGAAGATGCCACGGCGGGTAGATCCCATCTCCGTTCTTTGCTTTCCCAGAAAGGGTCCTGTTGCACTAACTGGCTGCTCCCTGTTTTTTATATGGGAAAAGCAGAAATTAAATTGTGTTTCCTCGTAAGAAGTCAGCGTTGTTCTGATCTGTGCAAATCTTGAGTTGGGGTTGGGCCCCTGTCCTAAAGAGGGCAGGTCCCCAAGTGTGATGGCTCCATTCATGTCGATCCCAGCCAGATCTTCCCCGAGAAGCCCCGACTGAAGACAGGAGCGGCTCGGCTGATGTGTACCCCGGCCCTGAGGCTGTTTGTAGAACAGAGCCCCCTGGCACAGCCTGGCCTGGCCTCTTTTAAGGACAGAGCCCCCTGGCTCTAGCCCAGCCCGTTTTTTTTTTTTTTTTT
Organism: Pan paniscus; assembly: GCF_029289425.2. NCBI lineage: Eukaryota > Metazoa > Chordata > Mammalia > Primates > Hominidae > Pan > Pan paniscus. Next base: position 140,829,432 of record NC_073259.2, read on the forward strand.
TTTAAGACAGAATCTCGCTCTGTCACCCAGGCTGGAGTGCAGTGGCGCGATCTCAGCTCACTGCAAGCTCCGCCTCCCGGGTTCACGCCATTCTTCTGCCTCAGCCTCCCGAGTAGCTGGGACTACAGGTGCCCGCCACCATGCCCAGCTAATTTTTTGTATTTTTAGTAGAGATGGGGTTTCACCGTGTTAGCCAGGATGGTCTCGATCTCCTGACCTTGTGATCCACCCGCCTGGCCTCCCAAAGTGCTGGGATTACAGGCGTGAGCCACCGCGCCCGGCCTAGCTCAGCCCGTTTTAAGGACAGAGCCCCCTGGCTCTAACGTGCTCTTTCTCTCTCTCTCTCTCCCCAGAGCACTGCAGTTTCCTCCTGAAGGCTGGCTCCGGCTCTCCCTCAATAATGGCAGCATCACCCACCTGGTGATCCGACCCAACGGCCGAGTTGCGCTCAGGACCCTCGGGGACACGGGGTTCATGCCTCCCGACAAGATCACCCGATCCTGAGGGCGCCCGCAGGGCTCCGGCTTCTCCTTCCCTCTGTCCTCCCCGCACAGGCCGCACACGCTTAACGTTTTGTTCCCAAGGAGACCGGCGGAAAAGTAGAAACCTGCACTGCTGCATCTGGGAACTGACTTGTGACCAGGCTGAGAAGGGGAGAGTTGGGATCAGACAGCCTGACTTCTCTGCAGGGTTTTATACCTGACCATGAACCCCCAGGATGGCGTGGGGTTTAAGGTGAAAGCGTCTCACGCACAAGTCAGGCCTGTTGTGGGGACCTGAAAGAGGCCTGACCCAGACCACCATGTTCGCACCCACAGCTGACCCGTGCTGAGGGTCCATGCTCCATTGGCAAAGCCGGTCAGGCACGAGGGCGACTGAGGCACGTGGATGAGGAGGGCACCCAGGTTCTGTTCACAACTCACTTCACTTCATACATCCTTTTAATTTCTTAAAACCCTCTTGTCCCTTAAATATTTGTCAAAGATTTTCTGGCTGGGCACAGTGGCTCACACCTGTATTCCCAGCTACTCAGGAGGCCAGGGTGGGAGGATCACTTGAGCCCAGGAGTTCAAGACCAGCCTGGACAAGGCAACATAGCGAGACCCTGTCTCTACTAAAAATACAGAACTTAGCTGGGTGTGTCGTGGGCATCTAGAGTCCCAGCTACTTGGGAGACTGAGGTGGGTGGATCACTTGGGCCTGGGAGCTGGAGGCTGCAGTGAGCTGTGATTGTGTCACTGCACTCCAGCCTGGGCAACCGAGGGAGACTTAAAGCAATTTTTTCTTTTGAAACGGAGTTTCACTCTTGTTGCCCAGGCTGGAGTGCAGTGGTGCGATCTCGGCTCACCACAACCTCTGCCTCCTGGGTAGCTGGGATTACAGTCGCCCACCACCATACCTGGCTAATTTTTTATTTTTAGTAGAGATGGGGTTTCACCGTGTTGGCCAGGCTGGTCTCGAACTCCTGACCTCGTGATCTACCCACCTCGGCCTCCCCAAGTGCTGGGATTACAGGTATGAGCTAGCGCGCCTGGCCAGGGATTAAAATATTCAAACATGTTGTGTGTACCCAGATATTCTGTTAATTTAGGAAAAACAGTACAATTTCTATGAAGTGGTTGTGACTATTTTCTGTAGTCAATACAGTTGGGATATCTGATCTATTTCTCTGTCTACTTTGGAAATGATTGCATAATAAAATTTTACTGTTTTTTTAAAAGGACTAGTTGTGAGTGTGTTAAAAGCGTGGAACTTCGGCCGGGCGCGGTGGCCATGCCTGTAATCCCAGCACTTCAGGAGGCCCAGGCAGGTGGATCATGAGGTCGGGGGTTCAAGACCAGCCTGACCAACATGCTGAAACCTCATCTCTATTAAAAATACAAAAATTAGCCAGGTGTGGCAGGCGCCTGTAATCCCAGCTACTCAGGAGGCTGAGGCAGGAGAATCGCTTGAACCCGGAAGGCGGAGCTTGCAGTGAGCCGAGATCGCTCCACTGCACTCCAGCCTGGGCCACAGAGCAAGACACCATCTAAAAAGAAAAAAAAAAAAAAGGAAACTTGTGCAGTGTGAGAAACGATGGTGTCACCAGAACCCTTTGCACAGTGTCCTGTCTCCCCGTGGCTGACGCCTCTGCCCGCATCGCACCGGCTGCCTGCTCAGAGGACTTCCGCCAGTGGCCTGGGCCCTTTCCGAATCCCTGACCAGGACGGCAAGGCTGACCAATGGTTGTGGAGACAACAGCCACAGCAACCATACGCCACTGTCTAGAAATAGTTTGATAAGCCAGGGACGCGTCAACTTCAAAAACAAATACCAGGCACGCTCACGTTTGACCTCAGACGGGAGCAAGGCTGGTGAGGAAGCAGTCTGGGATGCTCTAAGTCAGCTGCACAGGGTGCCTCCAGGGATGGGGCAGCGCTGCAGGGCTAAGCCTTTGTTCTGCTGAGGGCCCCGGCTCCTCTGTAAAGTGGGAAAGCTTGGAGGTGGGAGCAGCGCCAGCACGCCTGGCACTGAGGCAATGCTCAGAGCAGGCGCAGGTTTGCTGGGCAGCAAAGCTCATCACAAAGTGGAATGACCACACATCAGCTGGCCCCGATGCCCTACGCAGCCCACGGCCACTCCCATCGCTCACGTCATAGCCATGAGTCGCACTCACGTGAAGGGGACAGACTACCTGGTCTAAAGGGGGAAGTGGATGGGAGACCACGAGCAGTTTTCAATGGATCACAAGAAACCAGTGACCCAGAGTCTTCAAATCCTTCTGCAAAAAAACAAAACCCAAAAGGAAAGAAAACCTGATTATGCTGCTTAAGTCAAATCTGAAGTCAAGGATTTTGAAAAGTTAAGCCATAAACTCAGTGTGTGACTAATTCTTTAAGAGCGTACAGCAATGATAACCAAGTCTACAGCCCTTGGTATTCCCAGGCAGCCTCCACTCCAAGTCCTAACCAGGCCCTGCTTATCTGCCAAGATCAGAGAGACTGGGTGTGCTCAGGGTAGTATGCCCATAGATGATTACCTAAGTTTCTTGAATATGAAACTTTAAATACTTTTTAGTTTCTTTTTCTAGAGTAAATTCCCAGCAAACTTTTTTTTTGAGACATACTCTGGCTCTGTCACCTGGGCTGGAGTGCGGTGCCACAGTCTCGGCTCACTACAACCTCCGCTTTCCAGGCTCAGGCGATTCTCACGTCTCAGCCTCTCAAGCGGCTCGTTCTACAGGTGTGTGTCACTGCACCCGGCTCATTTTTGCATTTGTGGTAGAGATGGGTTTCACTATGCTGGCTAGACTGGTCTCGAGCTCCTGGCCTCAAGTGATCCGCCCACCTCGGCATCCCAAAGCACATGAGCCACTGTGCCTGGTAGACTTCCCTTCTAAAATACCTGCTGTTCAAAGTGGTTCTTCCTTAAATGGCCTTTTCCAGTCTTCTGCATGTGGGACGGACGTAGATTAGCAAAGTGAGGATGGCTCCCGGTTTGGCTGGTAGCTGGTGGGGGTCTAATTTCTGAATGCTGGACTCAGGGCAGGTATGGCCGGGGAGAAGGCAGGGAGGGGCAGGGAGGGGCAGGCAGGAGACTGGGGAGTGGGGAGCTGACCCATACCAGGGCAGCCCCCAGGGATCTTCAGTGTGCGTGTTGTGAACGCCTGCGTGGAGGGAGCCGCATGAGGGGAAGGCTGAGGGTGTCTGGACTGGGTGAGTTACAGGGGCCCAGCGACGTCAACGATGGAAACCGTCCCCTGGTTTGGGACAGACTGAAGACTTCTCACATGTTAGTAACGATAGCCTCTGTCTGGCCAAAGTGAAAACTGCACACCAGAAGCCTCAATGAGACTGGTGGGAACGGCAATGCCACCAGATGGCGGCCAGCTGCCAGGGGCCGCCATGCCGACGTTTATCCCAAAGCCTTTTCTGAGGAGGGAGCATGGGCGGGAATCTGCAGCTGGAGCAGTCACAGGGTTTCCAACCACGACAAACACGCCTGCACCCCGCACGCACAGCCGGGCCCCAATGAGGGTTTTACCATCAGCCCTTCCCTGGGAAAACTCTGCAGGCTTCTGGAAACATCCACACGGCTCTGGAGGACCTGGCTGTGGTCCCTGCCATGGCGCCGCTGGCACTCCCACGGCTGGTACGCAGCACCATGGCTGCTTTTACCCCAGAAACGAGCAGCAGACTCACCGGGCGCCTCCCTCACAGCTGCCACCACGCTGGAGCAGGGCACTTTCCAACCAAAGCCACCACAGCAACTGTTAATGTCACCAAGGTTTCCCACTGCCAAGAGCAACGGTAAAATCTGTGCTCTTTTAACGGATGCCAGAAAATCTTTCACAACTGAGTCAAGAAAGGGGCTTAAAAACAGCGAGCGAATCTGAGGGCACCCAGGTTGATGGCCGTCCAACCAAAACAGTGCCGTGCGCCTGGGCACAAGTGAGGGATCCTTCCGAAAGCTTGCAATTATTACCACGCAGTTTTGAAGTAATTCATTTCATTAAGTGTTTTGTGAAGGACATAACCCCCGGGACACACGAGAATGCCTCCGTTGGGACTGGAATCGCTGCCCACAAACAAACGGAGAAACAGTCAAAGGTGGCCTAAGACCTGGGAAATCAGGAGCAGTGGTCCACATATAAAATCAGGGCCAAAACGTTTTACTTTCCATTTGAATTTACAACCATATACAGACAATATGGTAAGATTTTAGAGAAAACAGATCATCACTACGAATATCCATATTCGGATTTCTTTTGAGAACCAAGGTGCCTTTTAAAATGCGGCTTTTTAGAATAGCATGTGTTGTTTCTGTCTGGGATCTAGATCTTGTCTGCTACAAAACAAATGAACACACCCTGTGTAACAAAATCGAATTTTAACATTTAAATCTTGATTCCAATATTCCTGACCTATCTCTTGTCATATGAAAGAAAGCAGCCTTTTTTTAAAACAAAGTTTCAATTCAGAATTTTTACAAACAAAAACAATCCTGCGTCTACTTAATATCCCTGTATATCCTCAAAAAGCAAGTTCAGGAAATTTAAAAATGATTTATAAAAGGCACTGAAGTTAGCAAAAGCATTGGTGGGTTTTCATTTTGGATTAAACACTGGAAATGTTCACAGAGAAACAACTGTGTGAGCAGTTGCCCGTAACACCCAGGAAGAAACCGACCTCCAGGCAGCACCCCCTGAACACCTCAGTGGCTCCTCACACATTCCAACCACAGACCTTCATTCAAGCTAAGGTGAAGGCTACAGTCAGCACGGCAAGAAACCAAGATGGGACTCAAACCTCTAAATGCAACACTCTGCATACAGGAGATCCCAACTGAAATGAGTTCCAAAATAAAGGATACCTTTATCGTATAATCATTTATGCTCAACAAAGCCTCAGGATAAATTTGAAAACAGAACAATGTATAGACTGTATTACTGCTGCACTGGCTCCTGAATGAAGCAGGCGGTGAAGGCTCACGTGCTGAGGAAACAGGGAACACCTTGGCGCCGCTGCTGAGCTCTGTGTTTCTCCTGGTATCACTCCCACGGGCTGCAAGACTTCCCAAGAGAAAAGCTACTTTCATCTTCTGATCAGTAATTTAAATATTCCGAACAACCCAAATCACAATGGTTGCTGCAAGTCTGAGGCGCGCTCCTGGCTCCCTGATCCCTGCCATCCACCTCCCTCCGTCTGAACCATGAGACCCACGGGCGAACCAACAGGCACTCTGCCACCATCAGATGCCACCCCCCCACCCAGGAAAAGACAGGGCAGCAAATAGTTCATCTTGGTGAGTGCAGGTTATCACAGGGACATCGGTGCTCACGCCTCCGCCAAGCCCCTCCTCGTCCACAGCGTCTGTCGGATGAGGTGAGTACAGGGTGAGTACAGGGCTGCCTGCCTGCAACTGCCTCAGTGCCCTTTCCTCTGCTATATTTCAGACCTAGAAATTGCCACCTAAAAAGTCTACCATTACCACATGGATATTTTCCAGAAAATTGGTATCTGAGTTTGCTTTCATTAACTTCTAACTTCTTCCAAAATATCAGAAATCTAAGTGTTATATAGAACATTTAAATCTTCTAAAATTCTCACACCCTCAAAGTGAGGAGTAATAATTTAATCAGAATATATTCCTTTTTGACAGTTTAGCAATAAACATATGACGCTTCCTTCTTTAAAAATGAAGAACAAACCGAGAGCCCAGCGCCAAGCCTACAGGGCGGCAAGCTCAGCCAGGCGCGCCATCCTGCGGAGCTGGCTCCTGTGCACGGGGCTGTAGCGCCCAGGACTGCCCAGGCCCGGCTTTGCGGGGTTGCTTCCAGCCACGCTGTTTCTCCCTGGACTGTAGCTGTGAGGGCCACTGAGATCTGGCAGCTGAGACTTGAACTTTCCTTTCACCGCGGGACTCGGCCAACTGCGGAAAGCAAGAAAGAACTGTTAGCAGACGGGCAGGCCTGGAGATGAACAGTAAGAGTCGGAGAATAATGGCCCCGGACTCAGGCACACGCGCCCGGGCGGAGGAGAGGCACTGCTGAACCCTGGCACCGCGGGCACACGCGCCCGGGCGGAGGAGAGGCACTGCTGAACCCTGGCACCGCAGGCACACGTGCCCGGAGGAGAGGCACTGCTGAACCCTGGCACCGCGGGCACACGTGCCCGGGTGGAGGAGACGCACTGCTGAACCCTGGCACCGCGGGCACACGCGCCCGGGCGGAAGAGAGGCACTGCTGAACCCTGGCACCGTGGGCACACGCACCCGGGCGGAGGAGACGCACTGCTGAACCCTGGCACCGCGGGCACACGCGCCCGGGCGGAGGAGACGCACTGCTGAACCCTGGCACTGTGGGCACACGTGTCCGGGTGGAGGAGAGGCACTGCTGAACCCTGGCACCGCGGGCACTGGGAGAGTCAAGCTCATGGGGGTTTCCAGGAGAATCCTGTGTGATCTGAGTAGAAACCCTGCTGCTTCCACCTTTCTAGCCCTCAGCTTGTCAGGAGCTGACCCGTTCAGCTTTTCCACCCAACCGGAGCTCTGTCCTGTGTGCAGAGAGCCACAACACCCAAATCCACAGCCTGGCTGACGGGCCTGCCAGCGTTGGGAAAAGCCACTGATAGGTTCGCATGAAGTGGAACTGGACCCTGCAGAAGTTTCCAAAAGCTGCCCTGCGGGTGACAGGCTGTCCGGGCCCCACATACCTCTGTCTGTCCGAGGGTGAGTAGCACAGGACAGCACTCTTCCATCTGTGCACGGCCGGGAACTGATGGGGGTCGACGTCTGCACATTCAAGAGCGGCCAAAACATCCTGATCGAGTTTTGACGGCTCCTCTCTAGAAAGCACAATAAAAGAAGCAAAAACATCTTTGGTAAAAACATAAAGACTTCTAAAATACCACTACTTTTTTTTTTATTTTGAGACGGAGTCTTGCTCTGTCGCCCAGGCTGGAATGCAGTGGCGTGATCTTGGCTCACCGCAAGCTCCGCCTCCCGGGTTCAAGCAATTCTCTGCCTCAGCCTCCTGAGTAGCTGGGACTACAGGTGCCTGCCACCACGCCCGGCTAATTTTTTGTATTTTTATTAGAGATAGGATTTCACCATCTTGGTCAGGCTGGTCTTGAACTCCTGACCTTGTGATCCACCCACCTCGGCCTCCCAAAGTGCTGGAATTACAGGCGTGAGCCACCACACCCAGAAAAATAGCACTACATTTTAAACTCAAGAACCCAGCACACAAAACAACAGTGTGCAAGGATCGATCTGGCCTGAGCAGATGGAACCAGGGAACCAGCAGCAGCATGTCAGGGCATTAGCTCTGCAGAGGGAGGCATCTCCCAAGGCCAGGGAGGCGGATGCAGACTCGCTGTTCTGTGATGAGAAGAGCAAGGGCCAGGGAGGAGTCGCCTCTGGGTGCACGCCTGCATTCTCTATGGTAGCAGGATCCACCCGCGGTTAAAATGCAGTTTCGCATATTTGCACCCCGAGGGTGCTCAGTACCAGAAGGTTAGGGACATTTATCCCATTAGATTGAGATTGACCCCAAGATGGCTTTTCTTCCCAGAAGGATTTAGAAGAGATCACTCACACCACTGGCAGGCACATCCCTAGCAAATAACAGCCAACACTAGGATAACCCACGGTCCAACCAGAGGAAGACCCAGAAAGAGTATCTAGAAGCTGGACTCAGAGACAGGAACTGAACGCACACGGCAAGTCCACACAAAAGCTTGTGTGGAGGCTGGGTGCGGTGGCTCACGCCTGTGATCCCAACACTTTGGGAGGCCGAGGCGGGTGGATCACGAGGTCAGGAGTTCGACACCAGCCTGGCCAATAACATCAGCCTGGCCAATATGGCGAAACCCCATCTCTACTAAAAATACAAAAATCAGCTAGACGTGGTGGCAGGCGCCTGTAATCCCAGCTACTCAGGAGGCTGAGGCAGGAGAATTGGTTGAACCTGGGAGGTGGCGGTTACAGTGAGCTGTGATCGCACCACTGCACTCCAGCCTGGGCGACAGAGCAAGACTCCATCTGAAAGAAAGAAAGGAGAGGAGAGGAGAGTGGAGGGGATGGGGTGGGGGGATAGGGGAGGGGGAGGTGAGGGGGAGACGAGGGGAGGGATAGGGGAGGGGGAGGGGGAGATGAGGGGAATGGGAGGGTGGGAGGGGAGGGGGAGGGGAGGGGAAGGTGAGAGGAGGGGGAGGGGAGGCAAGGGGAGGGGGAGGTGAGGGGAGGCAAGGGGAGGGGGAGGTGAGGGGAGGCAAGGGGAGGGGGAGGTGAGGGGAGGCAAGGGGAGGGGGAGGTGAGGGAAGGGGGAGATAAGGGGAGTGGACGGGTGGGAGGGGAGGGGAGGGGGAGGAGGAGGTGAGGGGAGTGGAAGGGTGGGAGGGGAGGGGGAGGGGAGGGGAGGGGGAGGGGAGGGTGGGAGGGGGAGGGGAAGGTGAGGGGAGGGGGAGAGGGGAGTGGATGGGTGGGAGGGGAGGGGAAGGTGAGGGGAGGGGGAGGTGAGGGGAGTCGACGGGTGGGAGGGGAGAGGAAGGTGAGGGGAGGGGGAGGTGGGGGGAGGTGAGGGGAGGGGGAGGGTGGGAGGGGAGGGGGAGGGGAGGAGGAGGTGAGGGGAGTGGAAGGGTGGGAGGGGAGGGGGAGGTGAGGGGAGGGGGAGGTGGGAATGGACGGGTGGGAGGGGAGGGGGAGGGGAGGGTGGGAGGGGGAGGGGAAGGTGAGGGGAGGGGGAGAGGGGAGTGGATGGGTGGGAGGGGAGGGGAAGGTGAGGGGAGGGGGAGGTGAGGGGAGTCGACGGGTGGGAGGGGAGAGGAAGGTGAGGGGAGGGGGAGGTGGGGGGAGGTGAGGGGAGGGGGAGGGTGGGAGGGGAGGGGGAGGGGAGGAGGAGGTGAGGGGAGTGGAAGGGTGGGAGGGGAGGGGGAGGTGAGGGGAGGGGGAGGTGGGAATGGACGGGTGGGAGGGGAGGGGGAGGGGAGGGTGGGAGGGGGAGGGGAAGGTGAGGGGAGGGGGAGGAGAGGGGAGTGGATGGGTGGGAGGGGAGAGGAAGGTGAGGGGAGGGGGAGGTGGGGGGAGGTGAGGGGAGGGGGAGGGGAGGATGGGAGGGGAGGGGGAGGGGAGGAGAAGGTGAGAGAAGGGGGAGGGGAAGGCGAGGGGAAGGCGAGAGGAGGGGGAGGGGGAGGCAAGGGGAGGGGGAGGCAAGGGGATGGGGAGGTGAGGGGAGGGGGAGGGGGGAGGGAAGGTGGGGAAGAAAAGTGAGTGCAGAGGGCAACACACTCCTACCCAAAAAGGAAGAGCCGCCTGGCCGGTTCCCTCGTGACCTTGAGCTGATCCTCGTGCCTGGGGCTGCTGGGACTCATGGACATTTTAGCGATCCTGGCTGACATTTCACTTTCTGTCCTCCTGTGGCCATTCCCGAGTTGGTCTGCGGGAGAAGGCTCTAACAAGTCTCTTTCTACTGCATTGATTCTTGAAGTCAGGATCTGATCTTTAGTTTTTGTATTTTCATCTGGTGTCTTGGAAACGCTACTTCCTACATTTTGCAAATTCAGTTTATCAAACGCAACAGTCAAATCAGAGACAGATGGCAGACGGGCTTCCTCCCCACGGGGGGCCTTTGGTCTCTTGCCCGCCAGGGTCCTGCTGTGACTCAGACGATGGCAGAGCCCATTTCTGCTGCTGTGTGGACCGCCCGGCTCGGCGGCTTCTATGAGGTCTGCCTCCTGCTCCAAGGGGAAGGTGCTGCACCTCGTATGTCCAAAAGCACCGACTGTGGGCGGGCTGTTATTTCGAGCTGCATTTTGCCGATTTTTTATTTCTTCCAAGCTCATGTCATCTTCATCTAGAAACGCCCTCACGGAAATTGAATTGCTGCCTGTGAGGACAAGAAGGAGCACTTCAGTGATGGGAATGACAGGAAGCCACGGAGCTGCTCCGCCCCATCCATGACCAACTGCCGTGACCCCAGCAACAGCGACTCTTACATTCAAAACCTCATCAGATTTCAGGATGGAAAACCACCCACACGACTCCCTGGAAAAGGGCAAACAGGACCCTCCAGACACAATCAGGCTGCTGGGGCCAGGCACAGAAGCTCACGCCTGCAATCCCAGCACTCTAGGAGGCCATGGCAGGGGGGTCGCTGGACCCCAGGAGTTCAAGACTGCCTGGGCAACATAGCGAAACCCCGTTCTCTATAGAAAAATTAGCTGACATGGTGGCAGGCACCTGTAGTCTCAGCTATTTGGGAGGCTCAAGTGGGAAGATCGCTTGAGCCCAGGAGGGGGAGGCTGCAGTGGGCTGTGACTGCTCCATTGCTTTCCATCCTGTGCCACAGAGTGAGACCCTATTTCAGAGGAGGAGGAAAAAAAAAAGCTGCCAGGCTGACTTTTCTTTCAAAGGCAGGGACGTGAAAACGCCAAGGGCAGCCCAGGTGATGGGCGAGATGACTGCCCTGCACCCCCAGCCACCCTCCAGCTCCGATCTGCTGCGACCCCAGGGACTCCGAGTGTCACAGTGCCCCAGAGGATCCCGAAGATCGTCCAGAACAACTCCATGAAGTAACCCTGCTGCGCTTTAGGTGTGAAGATAACACAGCAGAGCTCCTGGGGGCAGCACTGTGCGACAGGCAACAGAAACGTCCCGTTTGGTGTTCACGATGGTGGCCGCGGCCACAGGAGGATCCAGAACACTTGAGCTGTGGCTCCTGCTACTTAGGAAATGCCTCAACTTTATTTAATATTTACTAATTAAAACGTACATAGTCACAAGACAACACTGTAAATGAGGCCGCTTTACAGAAGTGAGTTCTGTGCCACCATCAGCTACAACACAGCAAGGTCAGACTTCAATGATTCCTGTATAACGACGGCACTGACGTCGCTCTAGTTCTGTGGATCAGAGTCACAGGTCGTGACTGTTGAAGATTCACTGCTTCTTAGTTTAATGTATGTCAATCATTTTCATTTTCTTTCTATCATTCCAGGGAGTTTGTTTTATAAATGAAGTGTCTTGTGGGCTAATGGTTCTATTATGACCTTACACACACAAACTCACACAGACTCACAGACACACTCACACATACACACTCACACACACACTCTAAATTGTATATCTGCTTTAATTTGTATTTTAGCAGATTCGAATCTCTAGTTATTAGCAAATTTCTGTTTTTTTAAAAAAAATAAATAGAGACAGAGTCTCACTATGTTGCTCAAGCTGCCTTCGAACTCCTGGGCTTCAGCAATCCACCCACGTTGGCCTCCCTAAGTGCTGGGATTACAGTGTGAGCTGCTGCGCCCGGCCGCTGGGATTGCAGGCGTGAGCTCCCGTGCCTGGCCATCGTTGATGTTTTTATGAATCACTTTTAGATTTTGTAGATTAACCTCTTCCATCATGATCTTTCCATTCAGTGCACCTGTGCTTTGGAAGCACTTTGCGTCCTGGTGTTTGAAATACACCGTGTGAAGTGCTTTGTGTTTGCGTCCTGGTGTCTGATATGCACCGTGTGAAGCGCTCTGCGTCCTGGTGTCTGATACGCACCGTGTGAAGCACTCTCCGTCCCGGTGTCTGATACGCACCATGTGAAGCTCTCTGCGTCCCGGTGTCTGATACGCACCATGTGAAGCTCTCTGCGTCCCGGTGTCTGATATGCACCGTGTGAAGCTCTCTGCGTCCTGGTGTCTGATACACACCGTGCGAAGCGCTCTGCGTCCTGGTGTCTGATATGCACCGTGCGAAGCTCTCTGCGTCCTGGTGTCTGATATGCACCGTGCGAAGCTCTCTGCGTCCTGGTGTCTGATATGCACCGTCTGAAGCGCTCTGCGTCCTGGTGTCTGATATGCACCGTGTGAAGCGCTCTGCGTCCTGGTGTCTGATATGCACCGTGTGAAGCGCTCTCCGTCCTGGTGTCTGATACGCACCGTGCGAAGCTCTCTGCGTCCTAGTGTCTGATATGCACCGTGCGAAGCTCTCTGCGTCCTGGTGTCTGATATGCACCGTGTGAAGCGCTCTGCGTCCTGGTGTCTGATATGCACTGTCTGAAGCGCTCTGCGTCCTGGTGTCTGATATGCACCGTGTGAAGCGCTCTCCGTCCTGGTGTCTGATATGCACCGTGTGAAGCGCTCTGCGTCCTGGTGTCTGAAATGCACCGTGTGAAGCTCTCTGCGTCCTGGTGTCTGATATGCACTGTGTGAAGCGCTCTGCGTCCTGGTGTCTGATATGCACTGTGTGAAGCGCTCTGCGTCCTGGTGTCTGATACGCACCGTGCGAGGCGCTTTGTGCCCTGGTGTCTGATATACACCAGTATTCTGATGTGCACTCGTCTTTTTCCTGAAAATATACCAAATCTAAAATATCAGTCTCAGCGAATGGAGTTCAGCTATTATGAGTTTTGAGAAAACGGCACAGAATGAAACTATATTAGATTTTGGATGATGCAAACACAAGCAGAAACAGCAATACTGCTCAAAGCGATGCCATTATTTTTCATGTATCCTCCCCGACACACAACCCATTTAACATTAACCTTCCCAGCACTCTAGGAGGCCGAGGCAAGTGGATCACAAGGTCAGGAGTTCGAGACCAGCCTGGTCAATACGGTGAAACCGCATCTCCACTAAAAAAAAAAAAAAAATACGAAAATTAGCCAGGCGTGGTGGCGGGCGCCTGTAGTCCCAGCTACTCAGGAGGCTGAGGCAGAAGAATCGCTTGAACCCAAGAAGTGGAGGCTGCAGTGAGCCAAGATTGCACCACTGCACTCCAGCCTGGGTGACAAAGAGAGATTCTGTCTCAAAAAATAGTAACCTAAGGGAAAGTACCGGACCTTTATGTTAAAAACACCAAGAGATGAGAAACAGATGTGCGCATCCTGTCAGACCCCGGCCACGGGGGGCCCCTCCCAGCTGCCACAGCCACGCCTGCACGTGCTTACCAGACGTGGTGGCTTTATCTCGGCAGGAGGCTTCCCGTTCTCCTGTTTCTTGTTGAGCCTTTTCGCCTATTTCCTGCTGTGTGAGATATTCTTCTAGTCTTTGCAGGCCTTCCTGGGAAGACATATCAACAAAACAGCCCAGAAATTCCCAGTATTCAACCCAGGGATACCCCAGCTCATGAGCTAGCTCCCTGTAAGAAACAAAACACAATTAACCAGCTGTGAAACCAGAAAAAATACTCAGAACTACACAGAAAAAAGCCACTAAAGCTTCAAGTACCAAAGCAATGTCTGCAATCATGGTTATAATTTTCCTTTATCCTTAACTGGCAGCTGAAATCATACGGTGCATTTTCTGAAACAGCACGCCTCCTCACAGGTAAGAGGACCCGGCACAGCTCTCAGGAGCCGTGAAACGGCTGCAGGCAGGAAAGAGGCCTCAGCCCGACAGACCCTCACGCCAGCAACCCAGGTCACACAGTTCAACTCCCACAGACGGACGTGTTCATGATCACGGAACAGCCCTGTGAACTTGCCCGTGGTTCTAGTCATGGCCAGGCACACGAAAGCCTGGAGGTCCTTTCTGGGTTCCAGTTGTACATCTGACACTGGGCACATATTTTGAGAAAATATTCTAAACAATTCCACGAAGCTTTATTTGATTACAACATAATTTAGCTTTGTGGCTATGGCCTATTTTTTCCCAAGGAATCCATAGCATTATATGGTACCTTCTATAAAATATTAAGGTTCCTTAGAAACATGTCCCAGAACCAACAAGGAATTCCAATTAGAAAAGGAAAGGAAGGCGCTGCAGACGTCCCCCAGGTCTGGGACGGGACTGGCTTAAGCTAGAATTCCACAACATCCACAAGGAATTAGACCTTCACGAAAAGGACCAAGTCTCCCAGAAAAGGCTTCCTGGGAATTGGTACTTTGAAGCTGTGATTTGACCTTCTGTCATTAATCAAAACGCAACCAACTGTGTGCCCCACGCCGCTGCGGCTCAGCCTTTCAGTACCTTCCCACTCTCTCAAAGCCTCTTTCCGGGTCCGACTTCTTGACGTGGTGAAGGAAGCCTGCTTTCTCTCGAGGTGGAGTTTTCCAGAGCTTGCGAAAATCTTCTGCCTATGAAGAAAAAAAAATGTATTAGCCGTGTCAGGCACTGCGCCCCTCAGCTGCGGAAACCTGAAGAGCCGTCAGCATCGCAGTAGCTGCCCGTCTCCGCACACCCTTCCTTCTCTCCCCTTCACTAGCAGATCCCTGGGCCACGTGCCCATCTGTGGCATGGCTGAGTGGCCGCATGGCTGCACTCCGACCTGGGGGAGGGGAGGCGGTCTCCTTTCTTGCAGCCCCATCTGGGCTGTGAGGTTCAGAACCAGGAGGGCCCGAGCACGAGGCCTCACCCTGAGGACAGTGGATGGCTCGGAGCTGCCACCCCGACGCACATGTGACACTGCTCCCATCGCAGGAGAAGAAACCAGCGTTGATCTTTCTCAGTCACTCTCCCTAGAGCTTTATGCTTTATGCATCTCACCTAACCTTACCTGATACCACCTAATTTTGGGGCCATTTTCTTTTTTGTTTTGGAGACGGAGTCTCACTCTGTCGCCCAGGCTGGAGTGCAGTGGCGCAGTCTTGGCTCACTGCAAGCTCCCCCTCCCGGGTTCAGGCCATTCTCCTGCCTCAGCCTCCCGAGTAGCTGGGACTATAGGCGCCCACCACCATGCCCGGCTAATTTTTTGTATTTTTAGTAGAGACAGGGTTTCACCATGTTAGCCAGGATGGTCTCGATCTCCTGGCCTCGTGATCCGCCCGCCTCGGCCTCCCAAAGTGCTGGGATTTCAGGCGTGCGTCCCCGCGCCCGGCCTGGAGCCGTTTTCATCGTAACTGATTTAGAAAGTTTCCAGCACAGGCTTATGCGTGCAGGTCAGTATGTGAAGTATTCCAACAGGAGAAAGAATTGTCAGCTGTAAATAAAAAAGTGTACAACCTTTGACCCAGCAACACCACCATTAAGGATTTCTCTGAACACTGGGGATGAGTAGAACCTGGGGCTGAGGCTTCCAGGAGAGGGACTTGTCTGAGAGGAAGCCAGCGGGGGCTGCAGCCACAGGGAAACGTGGTCAGGAGGTGGACGTGCAGATGGAGCTTTCCTAGTCACAACGGGCAGCCTCGCTACACCAGCAAGGTGCCCTGGGACGGGCCATCGACACAGAAAGAACAGGGTGACACGCGCACAGGACGGGGCTGGCCCAGGGAATGTCTGCTTTGTTGAGACAGTGGCTCCCAGCACATCGGCCCTGGTAAGCAAGCCACAGAGCCAAGAACACACATTTCTCTGACAAACGTTCTCATCACCAATCACTGGTGGATGGTTTGAGATGAGGACAACCTTGGGGCTCCACAGGACATGGTCCCTGAGACCACGCACAAGGCAACAGGCTGGAACACCCAGGAGCACAGTATAGGGACAGCCAGGCACCGCTTCCAGAAGCTTCTACAGCAGCTCACCTTGGCTGGACTCAGGGGCCCTGCGAAGGCTCTCAGGGTCAGCACCGGGTCTCTGGGGCTGCCTCCATAGCGGCTGACGTGAGAGGCCTCGGCCGTCTGGTCTGGGGACCACAGCTCCCCGATGACTGGAGAAGAAGTCTCTTCCGCTCTCAGGAGGGGCACGTAGTAGTGGCCTGAGGGAGGAGACAGGCACTGGCTGCAGGCTTCCGCCCCCTCCGCAGGTCAGGCCTGGGTGAGCAGCACGGGGATCACGCGAGCCCTTGCCAAGGCCTCTGCAAATGGATCCAACAGACGGGGCAGAGGGTGGTTTGCGCCAGAGCTCACTGCACTTAATGCAAATGGATACAATGAAAACAAAGTCACACAAGGTCTCAGAGCTCACTTCACTTAACCAGCCTCATTTTCCTCCACTGCTACAAGAAAAGAAAGAAAAGGAAGCCCCAGGTAGTTAAAGGACTAAGGGGTCGGACCTGAGTGAATAAGAGTAGCACACAGTAGGAGCTTAATACATTTTTAAAATGTTCTATTTCATTCCAGCCAGGTGCAGTGGCTCACGCCTGTAATCCTACCACTTTGGAAGGCTGAGGTGCGTGGATCACCTGAGGTCAGGAGTTCAAGACCAGCCTGGCCCACATGATGAAACCCCATCTCTACTAAAAATACAAAAATTAGCCGGGTGTGGTGGTGGGTGCCTGTAACCCCAGCTACTCATGAGGCTGAGGCAGGAGAATCACTTGAACCTGGGAGGTGGAGGTTGCAGTGAGCCGAGATCACGCCACTGCACTCCAGCCTGAGTGACAGAGTGAGAATCTGTCTCAAAAAAACAAAAAAAAGTAATATTTTATTCCTTCTCTCCTTTTTTTCTCCTCTTAGTTTCAGACAGAGTCTCATTCTGTCACCCAGGCTGGAGTGCTGTGGTGCAATCATGGCTCACTGCAGCCTCGAACTCCCAGGCTCAAGGGATCCTCCCACCTCACCCTCTTGAGTAGCTGGGACCACAGGCATGCGCCACCACACCCGGCTAATTTTTACTTTTTGTAGAGATGGGGTCTTGCTCTGTTGCCCAGGCTGGTCTCGAACTGCTGGATGCAAGTGATCATTCCACCTCCACCTCCAAAAGTTCTGGGATTACAGGTGTGGGCCGCTGTGCCCGGCCTCCTCGCTTCTCAGTCCTGCTTCTCTTGTACTTTACAATTTGCATCACTGAATACGCATCTCTCAACAGATCTGGAATCACACGGCACTTGGATGTGAGTATGGAAAAAGCACAAGGAAGAGTAGTGTCTTCAGGTCCCACGGGACAGTGCAGTCAAGCCATATAGGATAGTGTTGTGAGGTTCTGTAGGTTGCACGGAGGCCACACACCACCTCGTCCTGCTTTCAAACCCAGCTCCTGGAAACCCAGAGTCAAGAGGCTTCCTTTACAGTCAATCATGCTACTCTGGAATGCCTGGGAATTTCTTACGTTAAAGGCTTATCATAGTTTCATAGTTTTTTTGGAAACAGAGTCTCGCTCTGTCACCCAGGCTGGAGTGCGGTGGTGTGATCTCGGCTCACTGCAAGCTCCACCTCCTGGGTTCACACCATTCTCCTGCCTTGGCCTCCCAAGTAGCTGGGACTACAGGTGCCCACCACCACACCTGGCTAATTTTTTGTATTTTTAGTAGAGACGGGGTTTCACCGTGTTAGCCAGGATGGTCTCGATCTCCTGACCTTGTGATCCGCCTGCCTCGGCCTCCCAAAGTGCTGGGATTACAGGCATGAGCCACCGCACCCGGCTGCTTATCATAGTTTTTATGCTTTTAATTTTTTTCTAATTGTAAAAGTGCTGTATGCCCATCAACGGTCAACTGGATAAAGAAAATGTGGTACATATATACCACAGGATATTAAGAACAAGATCATGTCCTCTGAAGTAACATGGCTGGAGCTGGAGGCCATGACCCTAAGGGAACTGACACAGGCAAGAAAACCAAACATGGCTCTCACTTATGAGTGGGAGCCAAACGCTGAGCACACATGGACACAAAGAAGGAACAAGAAGTCAGCAGGGCCTGGTTGAGGGTGGAGGGAGTGAGGAGGAGGGAGAGGATGGAAAAACTACCTCCTGGGTACTATACTGATCACCAGGTGAAATAATCCGTACCCCAAACCCCGGTGACATGCAGGTTACCTATATAACAAACCTGCACACTTACCCCTGAACCTAAAATGAAAGTTAAGAAAAAGTACGACAATTTCCATTCAAGAGTACTGAAGGTACTGAAGAATTTCCATTCAAGAGTACTAATTTTCCATACTGAAAATTAGGGCAATTCAAATACTCTGTCTTACATATTACTATCTTATATTTGGATACATCATATGTACGTTGGCATTTTACAGGTTAATTGGCAGTTTTTTCCCTCTTTCAGTGGCATATGAAAAGAAGACATACAGTATGTACAGTATAGGGTGCATGGTAGGTATACGGTACAATTTACCTACACTTTACTCATAAAATACTAATGTTTACTTTTTTGGCATATTGATTTAGGTCCCTTTTAACAATTTCTGTCTACGGATGGGACTCACGGTCTCTGGACAGTTTTTTGCCTGGCTTTCTGATCCTATTTGTCTCTCATAACACTTTAGAGTCCTTCCTCATCTTCACACAAGCGTGGGTCTCTCTCTGAGTGACGGGAAGGGTGGGATGCAGGATGCAGCCAGCCCTGTAGCAGGCTCTGTGGCATGTGAAGCTACAACGTGACCGAGGCCCCAGCGTGACCACAGATGCTGACCATGCCTGGGCTTCGCATGAGCCTCAGAAGGACCAGGAAGGAGGTGTAGGAGCTCTGGAGGTGCCGTGTAGCTCAGCCCACAGGAACATGGATCTCACAGAGCTGCCTTCTCCTCAGCAAACAGCTGCTGGGGCAGATCTTACAGGCGACAGTGTTTTACTGTCACACATAGGCAAGGATCTCTCAGACAGAATTGCTTCCTAAATACCATCACAAAGCAATGCTTAATGTCAGCGTTGCAAAGCATTTCTGACAGTGTGGTTTGAAAATCCGGAGCAGACTCTCGGCTCTTCAGGGATGTTCTGGCAACATAGCCGTGTGTTCCCAGGGCCTCTGAAGGTTCCGGCTGGGCCTCTGCAGCGACGCCTCAACGGCCCTGAGGAGGAACTCTCGCCGCTAACAGCATGCAGGATTCATTTCCTGTGCACAGCTACACACACTGAAGAAGTGTAATTAATAAATTATACCTAGGACGGGAACAGATCAGGGGACAAGCAGAGGCTCTTCACACCTTAGATCATGCTTGGTAAACTTCTATAAAACGTCAGACAGTAAATAATTAGGCTCAGTAGGCCACAAGTCACTGTGTGCTGGGAAAGAACCCGGACAGTGTGCAAATGGTGGTGACAGCTTTATGCTGATAAAATTTTATTTTTAAAAGCAGTCATTTGCGGACCCTGCTTTAAATAGAGACAGAGTTTTGGATAGGAATGGAATCCGAGAGAGAGGAAAGCAGGCAGGTGGGTGAAAGGACCTCAGCGTCTGCTTCAATCTCACCAGCAAGCAGAAGCTCCAGACTTCGAGCTAAGATGGCAAAGAGGCGCTTCTAGAAGTGTCATCTTCCAAAATTCACTGAAAACAGAGGAAGACGGCAGGGAAAAGCCATCCCTGAAACCAGCCATTTTCACATGCCTGGCACCTACAAACCGCAAGGCACAGGGGCCAACAACTAGAAGCTGCTGACTAGAGGAGGGCGGCCCAGAAAGCAAAGGCCTCTCTCCCAGAGGCGAGTGGGGAGGGAACGTCCCAGAGGCGAGTGGGGAAGGAACGTCCCGGAGGCGAGTGGGGAGGGAGTGTCCCGGAGCCAAGACAGGAGCCTGGGCGTGCACCAGGAGTACAGGAGGAGGAAGGAGGCAGCTTCAGAATCGAAGGAGTGACAGGGAGCGACCCCCACCCCAACACAGGCAAAGAGACACACAAAAGCCAGGCCAGCCACCCAACCAAGGAGCTCTGGACCCTGCCTCTCCCTGAGCTGTTCTTTGCCAACTGCAGGCTCCACCTGAAGAGAAGCCATCACAATGAAGCTACTGTGAGAGAGACGTATGGATCCAGGGATGAGGCCACTGGCAACAGGCAGCGACACACAACCTCAAAAAAGTTCTCTCACAGAAAGCTCAAGGAACAGATACAAGACTTCAGAGAAGGGATAACAGAAAAAAGGTGGCAAATGAGCTAGGAGAGCTCGGGAGAAGAAAGGATGATCCCGAGGAGAGGCTTCCGAGGGGAGCCGGCACACGTCCGGGGAGCTCAGGAAAGCAAAGCTCTGCTGTGTCCCCCAACGCTCCAAGGCCCTTCCCGGCGTGGACCCCACGATTCAGGCACCAACTGCCCATCTTACCCTTTAAATACTCTCTGATCCGCTCCTTCAGTTCCACAGATTTATTTTTGCTTCTTTCACAAATTACCTATTGGAAAAAAAAGTGTGTCTAAATCTTATTTGATCGCAACATTTCCTTATCATTACAATGATTTCAGAAAAATAGTTTTAAACTCAGTAAAGTAGAATAGTATCTTAATGCTAAAGATTTAATAAAGCTCACACTCAGAAAATGTGTGAAGAGTGTGGTCTTTCTAAAAGTCTAAGGGGACAGCTAGGAGAACACACTCTGGGATTATGGGTAAATTTACTTCTTCTTTGCGCTACTCGACATTTTCTAACTGTCTGCAAGGAGAGGAAAACGTACCAGCGCATCGAGTAAAAGCAGAAGCACGTGAACATGTTTCTAACCTTCTTGATTGTTTGAGTTCCACTTACAGGAAGCCTGGTCATACACAAACTTTTTGTTGTGAGGCTGGGTCAAGGTGGAGCTTTTAAGTAACACGGAACATCAAAGTTCTATTTTTGCCACTAAAGAAATCAACTTTCTCAGCCCTTGAAGAATTGCAGCAATACGAACTTTTGCTAGAAACTACAGAAAAACCAACAACCTTCAAATAAAAGGAAAGAAAGGAACCAGCCTATGAGAGAAACTAACTAAAACTATGAATGCAACTACATTTTTGAGTGTGTACCTGATTGTGAGCTTTAAAAAGTCAAATGCTTTGTAAAATGCCAGGAGTTTTAAGTTGGTTACCAAATGCCATTCTTATGTTGAAGAAGTACAGATACACACACACACACACACACAGACACACACACAGACACACAAACACACACACAAACACAGACACACACACACAGACACACACAAAATTGAATCACATGTATGCAAAATAATAGCAATTTCTCAGTTGTAGAATTTTCTGGTGAATTTTATTCTTTTTGATCAAGCAGTATTTTAAGTTTTCTATGGCAAGTGGATGTATTGCTTATGTAATAACAGCAATTACAGAAGGGGTGTGGGAGAGGCCACTGCCACCAGAAGATCCTTACAGCTTTTATTTCTAAAGGGCTGCTAGACAAGGGACAGCTCACAGCTGTAATGCACAGAAAAATCAAACTCATCTTTCAGTTCTCAGAAGGTCCAGATACTTCTTGCACTTTGTGGGCACAGAATATACTTCTGCCCTCTGCAAGGTGCACTTTGCTCAACTGCTCAGGATCATGACGAGGCCTGACTGAAGGCTTGTCTGGGTCAGATGAGTATGTATGTGTGAGAAGCTTAGCACAGCGCCTGGTGCACACTGAGCTGAATACAATTTAGCTGCTTTCAGCAGCATCATCCTTACCACCATCGTCACCATCATCACCACCACTGCCAACACCACCATCATCATTGCTATCTTCATCCTCACCACCATCATCCTCACCACCACATCTTCACCACCATCATCCTCATCAGCATCACAACCATCATCACTACCATCACCCTCACCATCACCATAACCATCATCCTCCCTACCACCACCACCATTATCTCACTCACCATCACAATCCTCACCACTACCACCACCACCATCTTCATCCTCACCACCATCATCAGCACATCATCACCATCTTCATCACCATCCTCACCATCATCCTCAACACAACCATCATCACTACCACCATCATCCTCACTACCACCACCACCGTCACCACCACCAACCATCACCATCACCACCACCACCACAATCACCAACATCATTCTCACTACTACCACCACCATCACCATCATCACGTCATCACCACCATCATCATCCTCATTGTCACCATTACCACAATCCTCACCACTACCACCATCACCACCTTCATCACCATCTTCATCACCACCACCATAATCATCTTTCTCACTACCACCGTCATCACCATCACCATCACCACCATCATTCTCACTACCACCATCACCATCATAATCACCATCACCACCATCATCATAATCATCACCATCACCATCACAACCATTATCCTCACCACCACCATCATTCTCACTACCATCATCACCACCATCATTCTACCACCGTCATCACCATTATAATCACCATCACCACCATCATCCTCACTACCACCATCATCACCATCACCATCATCATCACCACCACCATCACCACCTCTGTTCTCTCTGACTCTGGTCAACTGATGTGTTCAGAGAGGGAACTTGATAAAAGACTGTGAGCTGTTCAAAGCAACTGACTGCCAGTTTTAGGAAAATAAAATCAGCAAACTGGGTCAGTTCCTTCCCTCCTGGTTCTACAGATGCATCTTCTTCACAAAGTGCATCTTACTCAACAGCCAGGGTTCTAACATGTGCCCATAAAGCAAACACAACTCACACAGAGCTCCTTGTGGCTTCCCTGTGCCTGTGATCACAGACTGTAAATTTATATATTTCCATTTCTAACTCTACATAGCAACTGCATTGTAATAAGTACTTACATCTTCAGGTGTTTTATCATATTTATTCCTTGAGTTTTTTACAATCAAATGGTGTGACGAAAGCACGTTGACTACATCTGCATTTCCAAACTTACAAGCAAAATGCAACGGTGTGTCGTAGCCCTGAAAAAAGGTGCAGAGGAAGTACAATTATTCACACTTGTCTCGTGAGGTTGCTCTAAGGTGAAAATACATACTCATTCATTCATTTATTTTGAGACGGAGTCTCACTGGCGTGATCTCGGCTCACTGCAACCTCTGCCTCCCGGGTTTAACCGATTCTCCTGCCTCAGGCTCCCCAGTAGCTGGGACTACAGGCACCCGCCACCACACCCAGCTAATTTTTTTTTTTTTTAATATTTAGTAGAGATGGGGTTTCACCATATTGGTGAGACTGGTCTCGAACTCCTGACCTCAGGTGATCCACCTGCCTTTGCCTCCCAAAGTGCTGGGATTACAGGTGTGAGTCACCGAGCCCGGCTTATACTTTTTTTAAAAAAAAAGACTCACAAACAAAAAGGCCATAAAAGACGCTGCTTTTATAATGGAAAAATAATTGGCATTCTAGCACATACCCACTTCATGCCAAGGCTTGAGCTTAGCATACTGACCTGGGTGCCCAGACCCTGGAGGAGCTTAAATTCTCCATAAACAGTGAACAGCAGCTTTAACCATTCAGGGCCCAGTACAATGTCATGTAAAACATGCCCAGAAAGTGAAATACACAGATGAGGACCACAACCAGAATAAAGCAAAGCCCACGAATTTGGTCTGTACTCAAAGAAGTCTCTGCAGCATGTGACACCACAGTAAACGAAATTTTTTTCACTGCTGATGATGCTGCATCACGCCCTGGCTGGGAACCCAGGTCTCCGTCCGTGACGCTGCGTCATGCCCTCCTTCCCTGGATGGTGTCACAGGTCTCCACACCATCTGCCTGGAGCTCCCACAGCTGCACCTCTGATCCTTCCTTATGCTCTGGGCAGTCTCAATGTCACCTTCAACTGTGGCCTACAGACCAGCGGGCCTCATGGTCAACAGTGCCCCTGAGCCCAAGACCTGAAGGGCCAACTCCCTCCCAGGCACCTCACTTGGACATCCCACAGGCAGCTCCACTGCACCGTGTAGAAAACAGAATTCATTTACATGTAGCACAGCCAGAAACACCTTCTCTCGTCACCTCTGATTACCAAGATTCTGGCTGTGAAGTGTCCGGTGGCATCGTATGCCATGGCAGCCATCCCTAAGCTTCTGCACAGGGAAGAAAAACTCGTCATGGCCCCTGCGGCCTGCACTGACACCCCCGCCTCCACTCCCTGGCAACACAGCCTAGGTCACCCGCAAATGTCCTCCTACAGCTCCCTCCCGCCATCACCCACTGGAGGTATCCCTTACAACTCTCTCACACGACCCCAAAAAGGTCTGGATGTTTGCATATACCACCATGCTACCTGTACTCCATCCTTCTGTCCAGGGGCTGGCAAGCTTTCTTGGACAAGGACCAGATAGTAAGCACTATAGACTTTTTTTTTGAGACAGAGTCTCGCTGTGTTGCCCAGGCTGGAGTGCAGTGGCGTGATATGGGCTTACTGCAAGCTCCGCCTCCCAGGTTCATGCCATTCTCCTGCCTCAGCCTCCCAAGCAGCTGGGACTACAGGTGCCCGCCACCACGCCCAGCTAATGTTTTGTATTTTTAGTAGAGACGGGGTTTCATCGCGTTAGCCAGGATGGTCTCGATCTCCTGACCTCGTGATCCGCCTGCCTCGGCCTCCCAAAGTGCTGGGATTACAGGCGTGAGCCACCGCACCCGGCCTCACAAATCTTTCTTAAACTACAATACTGGCTACCATTCCTATTAAAACAGCCAGCGGAGGCGGCTCCCGGGCAGCGTGCGTGCAGTGAGCAACCCTGCTGCTGCCTGCTCGGCTCCCACAGCCCATCACTCGGCTCCCACAGCGCCCGCACCGCGGCCCATGACTGCCTGAACACAGACGCCGCCAGCCAAGATGTCAACCCGAATTCTCCTCACAAAGGCCTGCCGTCCAACTCCATGACCAATGTCCCTGTTGACACAGGTGGGGCTGCCCAGGCTACTGCTGTTGAGGGTCTGACAGAGGCTGAGGAGGAAGAGCTCAGGGCCCAGCTACCAAGATGGATGAGGAAACTGTCACTCTACACCAGTGCTGGCAGCCAAGGAGGGGGGACTGTGGAGAGCTTGAGAGGAGGCTGGGCCTCTCTGCCTTGGAGGCTGAAACAGAACCTGCTCTAACGCCTATGTGAAGACTTCTGAGAAATGTGGAAGTGGAATGAGAAAGTGGCCCACCCGGATCTCTGCAAGACTCAGGAAATGCTCCCACAGCAAGAAAGAAGACCTCAACCAAGACAGAGACCTCAGCAGCCCTGTCCATGGTGGGCTCTGCCATCAGCAGGAAGCTCGGAGACGTAAGGAACTCTGCAACTTTCAAGTCGTTTGAAGACCAAGTTGGGCCCATGAAGTCTAAGGTCGTGGGTGACAGAGAACAGCAAGGACAATCTCCCTTCCTCAGCAGGGAGGGGCGACAAGCCCGTCGGATCCCACACCTCTCTAAGCCTGTGGTCGCTTACGCTCAGCTGCAGAGCACACATACACACCCTCAGCATCACGGCCGGAGCTCTGCGCAACGAAGCGGCCAGCCAGGATGCACACGCAGAGCCGGCTTTGAGAACAGTCCTGCCCATCCACAAGGAGACGTGGCTACTGCATCCACATGAATTTCAACAGTTGTGTACATAGTTATATACTAAAGTTTGTAGGTGAAACAGATAACTGTGCTGTCCTTCCTAGGGGTACAGGAAGTGGACAGGGCGGAGGATTTGAAATACTGAGCCAAAGCCCAGGCTCCCTTTAAGAATCACGTTAGTGGCCAGGCACGGTGGCCCACGCCCGTAATCCCAGCACTCTGGGAGGCCAAGGCGGGCCGATCATGAGGTCAGGAGATGGAGACCATCCTGGCTAACACGGTGAAACCCCATCTCTACTAAAAATACAAAAAAATTAGCCGGCATGGTGGCGGGCGCCTGTAGTCCCAGCTACTCGGGAGGCTGAGGCAGGAGAATCAGTTGAACCCAGGAGGAGGAGCTTGCAGTGAGCCGAGATCGCGCCACTGCACTCCCACCTGGGAGACAGAGCAAGACTCTGTCTCAAAAAAAAAAAAAAAAAAAGAATCAGGTTAGCCCATCAGAATGTTGAAGCATTGAAGAGTCCTACGCATAAGTGGCATTTTTGACCTCCTCCTTCCCTAACTCACAGAAGGAATGCAATCACCCCGAAAGCCCTACCTGTTCCATGAGTTTTTATCTTGAAATGCTAAACAAGAAGTGTCCATTTTCTGCCCACAGAAAGTAAACTGAATATCAACAACTGCCCAATTGTTGTACTAATCTAGCTTTAATGAAAAGCAAATTCATTATTTTTTTTTTAATGCAGTGGACTTTTCAAAAATTGAAATTAGGCAAAGCAGCTTTAGCCTCCTAGTGAGAGAATATTATGTCTTTGGACTCAAGCTGAAATTCAAGCCTCACATTACCTGATGCTTTATTTATCATAAACATAAACGAGGGTTGCTCAATGGCTGTGAGTCCTGTGTGGGATTTTACACCTGGCCTGTGTGACTGCCTGTTCCAGTTGGGGTGCTGGTTTCACTAACACGCTCCATCCCAGTGTATAAAACGTGCTTCTCTTCTCAAGCAGGGCAGCTCCCCTGGCTCCCTACTCTGCCCTGAAGGACTCTTGGGCTCCCAGGGGTGGGAGGGGCTAAGAGAAGGAAAAGCCTGTCTTTAGCACCCTTTAGAAGAGCTGTGCCCGCTTCCCAGTGCTGCCTTGCATGGGCCTGGCCCGGGGGGCACTCATCAGTGACTCCAACCCGCCTGCTGACTGCACTTCAGATGAAATGACCCCACAGGTCAGCTGGAGGGTGGGGCGTGGGCATCGGCCAGGATTGCTGTCACCTTTTCTCCGGAGCTACCAAGATCGTTCCTGTTTCTAAGCAGTCGCACCCCAGCAGCCTCTCTCTCTCACCACAGCCCTGCGCGTCAGGCAGCCTCTCTCACACCACAGCCCTGTGTGTCAGGCAGCCTCTCTCTCACCACAGCCCTGCGTGTCAGGCAGCCTCTCTCATCACAGCCCTGAGTGTCAGGCAGTGTGGTCTGCAGGGGCAGCTCTGTGCCTCAGTGGCTCTTGGTAGGACACTGAGGGCCTGCCTGTGTGTGGTGTGCACAGCTCTGCCACTCCCGGGAGGGGAAGGGCTGCTTAGCTCAAGGTGTCCTGTTCGGCAGAGGAAATGTCCTCTGACAACCGTGTCCCCAGACAGTTCAGACACCCTCGGGGACAGCACTGCACACACGACGATGATGCAGGGGCCAGGGAACCCCAGCACTCGGTGCCCTTTGTCCAGTGGGATGTGGTGAGAAGGCAGGTTGCAGGGGTGTAATTGATGTATCTTTTCCCCAAAGTTATTATACTAATGAGTAACTTGTCGATAAAACATTCTTTTGGGGGAAAACTTTTAACCAATTAAAAAAAGAAAGTGTGAGTGGAGGGTGTGCACGCACCATCTTGTCGGGGGTGTTGAGGTACAGGTCCACCACGTAACGGATACGCTTCTGCAGCATGGCCTCGTCGTCATCAGGGTACATCAGCCTCATGAAGTCAGGGTTCTCCAGGACATCCAGAGTCAGCTGGCAGATGGAAGCCTGGTTCTCTTTGGCAGCAACATGCATCACGTTGTACCTGCACCCTTCCTGAAAGAGAACCGCATGCTCTGAGCTTCCTGTCTGACGTGTGGACACGCCCTGTGCGAGTGCTGCAATGGAACGGCCGGGACCACGCACCTGCCCGAGGGAACCGCCGAGACCTACCTGCACGATAGTGGGGTTGTCTCCTGAGCCTATCAGATACCGGGGGTTGCTCCAGATAAGGTCAGAAAAGGTGTCCTCCTCTCCCTTCTCCACAGCTTTCCGAAGCTTGGCGGTGAGGTCCTGCGTGCGGGGATTTTTGTAACTGTTCGCTCGCTCTTTGTTGACTGTTTCTGATTCCGACAAGCACAAACCATCTGTCAGTAAGAGACAGAATTTAAGAACAATCAGTTTCACCAAAAGTCACTCGTCACCCATGCACCCTCTGATGAGGGATAAGGAGCTTTCCACAGAGGCTTCTGGGCCAACTGGGAGGCACAGGCGAGAAAAGACGAGAAGGGCCCGCGGCCACCGGCCCCAGCATGCAACGCAATGGCAGCCAGCGTGCCCCTGTCAGCAGAGCAAGTAGGGGAGAGCAGCCAGACCCGGCCACAATCTCACTGGGGGCCCCAGCCTACAACGGCAGCCAGCGCGCCCCCCATGAGCACAGCAAGCGGAAGAGCAGCCAGACCCTGCCACAATCTTGCTGGGAAAGGCTCTGTGAATGAGGCCAAGTTTGGTGAACTTTGTGTTTTTTCAGAGA
The DNA here is from genome assembly GCF_029289425.2 of Pan paniscus. Taxonomy (NCBI): domain Eukaryota; kingdom Metazoa; phylum Chordata; class Mammalia; order Primates; family Hominidae; genus Pan; species Pan paniscus. Next base: position 140,857,700 of record NC_073259.2, read on the forward strand.
CAGGGTCTGGCTCTGTTACCCAGGCTGGAGTGTGGTGGCACGAATATAGCTCACTGCAGCCTCGACCTCCTGGGCTCAAGTGATCTCAGCCCCTCAAGTAGCTGGGACTACAGTTGTGTGCCAACACGCCTGGCATATATATATATATATATATATATAGTATTTTTAGAGATGAGGTCTATGTTGCCCAGGCTGGTCTCAAACTCCTGGCTTCAAGGGATCCTTCTGCCTCAGCCCCCAAAAGTGTTGTAATTACAGGGATGAGTCACCACACCCGGCCAGTGAACTCTGAAAGCTCGGTCAGTAGGTGGAGGAGGAATAACGGCAGCAGCGGGCAAGGGAACACTCCCAGAAATCACGCAAGACCTTCGATGTGCACAGTGTGGCTGCAAAGGATTACAGGATTAAGGAGCCTGCCACCACCCCCAGCTGATTTTTTTGGGGGGACGCAGTTTTGCTCTTTCGCCCAGGCTGGAGTGCAGTGGCGCGATCTCAGCTCACTGCAACCTCTGCCTTCTGGTTTCAAGCAATTCTCCTGCCTCAGCCTCCCAAGTAGCTGGGATTACAGGCACCTGCCACCACAGCCAGCTAATTTTCGTATTTTTAATAGAGACGGGGTTTCACCATGTAGGCCAGGCTGGTCTCAAACTCCTGACCTGAGATGATCCACCCGCCTCAGCCTCCCAAAGTGCTGGGATCACAGGCGTGAGCCACCGCGCCTGGCCAATTTTTTATATTTTTGGTAGAAGCGGGTTTTCACCATGTAGGCCAGGCTGGTCTCAAACTCCTGACCTCAAGTGATCCGCCCACCTCGGCCTCCCAAAGTGCTGGGATTACAGGCATGAGCCACCGTGCCCGGCCTGATTTCTGTCTTAAGGTGATTTCCTTCTGAGGAATTCTCACAAATTGCAAAGAAGGAAATCCGTACCTGTTAGAAGCCACTCTGGTTTCCATCCAGGAAGCACCTGTATAAGGCTGACTGAGGGCAGGCGGATGACTGGAAGGAGAGGGCAACATTCTTCTGGAGTACCAGCCCACCAGGGAAGCCCAGACAACTGTGAGCTGCGAGAGGGAGCAGGAGCTGAGGCCAGACGACAGGTAAAGGCGGAGGTTCTACCCCACGCTGACCGTGAAGAGCCTCTTCACACAAAACCCTAGTTCTGAGCTGGGAGGTGGGCATGGGTCAGACTTCGGGCTGGACCGCTCCTACAGATGAGCCCGCCTTCTCCAGATGCCCTAGTCCTTGAAGTAGGTATAGCTTCAGGTGGGGAAGTAGACTGGTTTCAGGATCCAAAAAGGCGCAGGGGCTCACGCCTGTCATCCCAGCACTTTGGGAGGCTGAGATGGGAGGATCACCTGATGCCAGCAATTCAACCAGCCTTGGCAACATGGCAAGACCCTGTCTCCATAAAAAAATCTTAAATTCTAGCCTGGCCAACATGGTGGCTAAAAATACAAACATTAGCCGGGTGTGGCAGTGTGCACCTGTAATCCCAGCTACTCGGGAGGCTGAGGCAGGAGAATCGCTTGAATCCGGGAGGTGGAGCTTGCAGTGAGCCGAGATCGCACCACTGCACCCCAGCCTGGGCGACAGAGCAAGACTCCATCTCAAAAAAAAAAAAAAGAAAAGAAAAAGTTTAAATTAGCTGGGTGTGGTGGTGCACGCCTATTTCTCAACTACTTGGGAGGCTAAAGCAGGTGGATTGCTTGAGCCCAGGAGTTTGAGGCTGCAGTGGGCCATGATAGCACCAGACTGCACTCCAGGCTGGCAAAAGAACAAGACCCTGTCTCTTTACAAAAAAAAAAAGAAAAAAATCCAACAGACACGGGGACAGATGGAAGCGGCCACAGCGTTCTTTTCAGCTTCTCCACAGTCAAGATGCTAATTACTGGCACACCAGCATCGGAGCCAGCATGGCCTCCTGGTCCACTGAGACCCCATCGACTCTACCCTCATGGAGAAAACAAGTTACCACATCGGAGGAAAGACGGCACAAAACAGGGTGGGATCAATGTGACAGGAACACCAAGATGTGAATGGCTGCGTGATTTACCTTTCAAGCCGTCATTGCTAAAGAGTGGAGCTGTTTTCACAGGAGACAGTGGTAAGGACGTTTTGCTTGGAGAAGGGAAATAATCACAAATTCCTCTAGCAAATTTCTCAGCGTCTTCTCTGGTAGAAAAAGCTTTAAATCGGGACCCTTTGATCATCTTGACAGCTTGCAATGCTTCCTTTTTATTTTCATAAACATAGATCCTTTCTGGGTAAGAAAAGTAACAAATGAAAATCAGAGATGAGTGACTGGAGAGCTGTCACCTGGCCATGCCCTGGGCCTAACCATCAGCTTCCACGTCTGCTACCCAGTCGCCTGGCTTAGTTCAGATCTTTAATCCTGAAGAAAAAGGGCCTAAGCTAGCCAAAACAGAACAATTAACAAGCTCGACGGTGTGCACATATGCATGTAACATGATACATATTATGTTCATATATGTAATTCTATATGCCAAGATTCTATCCTAAAAACTAAATTTCGTATAAAGATCTAAATAAAAATTATTAAAAGGCAAATTAAAAAAAAACTATAATTATGTCAGCCAAGAACATAAGAGAATTTTAAACCCAATTTTGAACAGGGAACGCCTTTTTATTTTTTACTTTATTTTTTTTTTTGGAGACAGAGTCTCGCTCTGTCGCTCAAGCTCAAGTGCAGTGGCACGATCTTGGCTCTTGCAACCTCTGCCTCCCAGGTTCAAGCGATTCTCAGCCTCCCGAGTAGCTGGGATTATGGGCGTCCGCCACCATGCCTAATTTTTTGTATTTTTAGTAGAGACGGGGTTTCATCATGTTGGCCAGGCTGGTCTCAAACTCCTGACCTCAGGTGATCCGCCCGCCTCGGCCTCCCAGAGTGCTGGGATTACAGGTGTCAGCCACGGCGCCCAGCCGGGAATGGCTGGGTTTTTTTTGACATGGAGTCTCACTCAGCTGCCGAGGCTGGAGTGCAGTGGTGTGATCTTGGCTCACTGCGACCATCATCTCTCAGGTCCAAGCGATTCTCCCGTCTCAGCCTCCCGTGTAGCTGGGATTATAGGCACCGGCCACCATGACTGGCTAATTGTTGTATTTTTAGTAGAGACGGGGTTTCACCATGTTGGCCAGGCTAGTCTTGAACTCCTGACCTTAGGTGACCTGCCCACCTCAGCCTCCCAAAGTGCTGAGATTACAGGCATGAGCCACTGTACCCGGCTGGGAATGCCTTTTTAAACATGCCAAGAAACCATTCAAAACAAGATAATCCTGATTATATAAAAATATTAAAGCTCTGTAGTGGAACTATCACAATTAAGTTTTGTATGAGACTATCGTAAATACATAAGACATACACTACTGGCCAGGAGACAAAAATTTATGAACAATATAAGAGAGGAATGGTTACTGTCCACTACTGGATAAAAATAGCCATAGTTCGGGCACGGTGGCTCACGCCTGTAATCCCAGCACTTTGGGAGGCTGAGGCAGGTGGATCACCTGACGTTGAGAGTTCGAGACCAGCCTGACCAACGTGGAGAAACCCTGTCTCTACTAAAAATACAAAATTAGCCGGGCGTGGTCGCGCACGCCTGTAGTACTAGCTACTCGGGAGGCTGCAGCAGGAAAATCACTGGAACCCAAAAGGCAGAGGTTGGAGTGAGCCAAGATCGCACCACTGCACTCCGGCCTGGCGACAGACCGGGACTCTGTCTCAAATAATAAGTAAATAAATAAATAAATAAATAATAAAAATAAAAACTGCACCATGATCATTTCGCAGTGTTACTTTCTTTTTTTTGAGATGGAATCTAGCTCTGTCGCTCAGGCTGGAATGCAGTGGCACAATCTCAGCTCACTGCAACCTCAGCCTCCTAAATAGCTGGGACTACAGGTGCCCGCCACCACACCCCGCTAATTTTCTGTATTTTTAGTAAAGACGGGGCTTCACTGTGTTAGCCAGGATGGTCTCGATCTCCTGACCTCGTGATCTGCCTGCCTCGGCCTCCCAAAGTGCTGGGGTTACAGGCGTGAGCCACCGCGCCCGGCCCCTACCTATTCTTTAAAAAGATCTTACAGAAGAAGAATATTCCATTCTATTCATAGTGTTTAACCAATTATGTACTCATAGGCGTCACCACAAATGGTATCACAGTAATAACAATACTCATGACAGTGTGCAATTTCTGGCATTCCAATTAATACTGAGTTCTCATTTTTTTTTTCCAATGCTAAATCTTCTTTAAAATTACAATTCTTGGGCTGGGCACAGTGGCTCACACCTGTAATCTCAGCACTTTGGGAGGCTCAGGTGGGAGGACTGCTTGAAGCCAGGAGTTCAAGACCAGCCTAAGCAATAAAGCGAGACCCAGTCTCTTAAAAAAAAAAAAAAAATTAATTACCTAGGTGTGGCCAGGCGAGGTGGCTCACGCCTGTAATCCCAGCACTTCGGGAGGCTGAGCCTGGCGGATCACTTGAGCCCAGGAGTTGGAGACCAGCCTGGGCAACATGGGGAAACATTGTCTCTACCAAGAATACAAAAAAACTGGCATGTACTGGCACGTGCCCGTGATCCCAGCGATCCCAAGCTACTCCGGAGGCTGAGGTGGGAGGACTCCTTGAGCCTGGTAGGCAGACGTTGCGGTGAGTTGTTGAGATTGCATCACTACACCCCAACCTGGGTGAGAGAGAGACCCCAGTCTCAAAAAAAAAAACCACCAAAAACAACCAATTAGCTAGGCGTGCTGGTGTGTGCCTGTGATCTTAGCACTTTGGGAGACCAAGGTGGGTGGATCGCTTGAGGGCAGTTCAAGAGCAGCCTGGGCAACGTGGCGAAACCCCGCCTCTATAAAAAATACAAAAATTGGCCGGGCGTGATGGCTCACACCTGTAATCCCAGAACTTTGGGAGGCCGAGGTGGGCAGATCACGACGTCAGGGGTTCGAGACCAGCTTGGCCAAAATCGCGAAACCTTATCTCTACTAAAAATACAAAAAATTAGCTGGGTATGGTGGCGGGCGCCTGTAGTTCCCAGCTACTCGGGAGGCTGAGGTTACAGTGAGCTGAGATCGCGCCACTGCACTCCAGCCCAGGCGACAGTGCGAGACTCTGTCTCAACAAAACAAAACAAAACAAAAAAAACCAACACAAAAATTAGCTGTGTGTGGTGGCGTATGCCTGTGGTGCCAGCTACTCAAGCGGCTGAGGTGGGAGGATCACCTGAGCCAGAAAGGTTGAGGCTGCAGTGAGCTGTGACTGCACCACTGCAATGCAGCCTAGGTGGCAGAGTAACACCCTGTTTCAGATGAATGAATAAATTAAAAAAATAAAATGGCCGGGCGCGGTGGCTCAAGCCTGTAATCTCAGCACTTTGGGAGGCCAAGGCAGGTGGATCATGAGGTCAGGAGTTCAAGACCAGCCTGGCCAAGATGGTGAAACCCCGTCTCTACTAAAAATACAAAAAATTAGCCAGGCGCGGTGGCAGGCGCCTGTAATCCCAGCTACTCAGGAGGCTGAGGCAGGAGAATCGCTTAAACTGGGAGGGCAGAGGTTGCAGTGAGCCGAGATCGCGCCACTGCACTCTGGCCTGGGCAACAGAGCGAGACTTTGTCTCAAAAAATAAATAAATAAAAACAAAATAAAACCACAAATCTTTGATGCTGAAAAGTATTTATACATTCATTGGCCATTTGCATTCATTAACATAAAAGATGTGCAGGTTACACTGCATTTTAAAAAGGGGGAGATGACTAATCAACAAAGTTCCTAACCAACAGCAGCAGCCAGTTAATATTAATATCTCAGTCCAGCATATCTCATAGAATCCAATTTACCTAACAAATTTTAACAGTTCTCATGTTAAATTCACAAATATTTCAGAAAAGTTCTACATAAAAATGTTAACAATGGTTAACTGGGGTGATGAGATGGAGGGGATTGGATTTTTTCCTTCTTAATCTGTAGTTTTCCATTTTCAGACATCATCCCGCCCCTCCGCGTATGTGCTATCTGTGTGAGGAAATCCTACACACGGTCCCATTACCATTTCTCGCTGGGACGTCCTCATACACTGGACACACCCCATAGTACAGGGGCGGCTCCTTAGACGCAGTCGCTCCAGCTCTGTAGGTGTCGGTGGCACTAGGGGGCACCGAGCAGGTCTTGGATGTCACAGCTTCCTCCTCTGGAGGATTCAGGCCCACACTGTAACCAAAATCTCTGTCTTCAGAAAAACCAGCCTGATCAGTTGGGTTCCCTTCAGCTGGCTTCAAAATCCTTTGTGGGTCTTGGCTGAGAGTTGTGACACCTGCCTCATGGTGGTAGAAAGAAGACAGCCTTCCTCCTTGCTCCAGTAAAGCCTGAGCCAATTTTTTCTCAAAAATGAACCTTGTAGTTGATGTAATGGGTCCACATTTCAATCCAGCTTTGACGATTTCTTCTCTAAGGTCATCTGGATTCAGAAGTTTCAATTGAGCCAACAGAGCATCCATTGTCATTTCACCTAGGCCCAAGACAAAAAAATCAAAGAGTCACAAAATACTAACACCTGCTGAAGCTGGGTGACGAGTACTAGGGTTCATTATATAATGGCATCAGTTTCTGTTTCTTTCATTCAAAACTTTTTTTCTTGGCTGGACACGGTGGCTCACGCCTGTAATCCCAGCATTTTGGGAGGCTGAGGCGGGCGGATCATCTGAGGTCAGGAGTTCGAGACCAGCCCGGCCAACATGGTGAAACCACGTCTCTACTGAAAATACAAAAAATTAGCCGGGTGTGGTGGCGGATGCCTGTAATCCCAGCTACTTGGGAGGCCGAGGCTGGAGAATCGCTTGAACCCAGGAGGCGGAGGCTGCAATTAGCCGAGATCGCACCCCTGCACTCCAGCTTAGACAACAAGAACGAAACTCCAGCTCAAAAAAAAAAAAGAATTTTTTTTTTTTCGAGATGATGTCTCCCTCTGTCGCGCAGGCTGGAGTGCAGTGGTGCTATCGCAGCTCACTGCAACCTCTACCTCCTGAGTTCAAGTGATTCTCCAGCCTCAGCCTCCCAAGTAGCTGGGACTACAGGGGTCTGCCACCACGCCCGGCTAATTTTTGTATTTTCAGTAGAGACGGGGTTTCTCCATGCTGGCTGGGCTGGTCTCGAACTCCTGACCGCAGGTGATCCGCCCGCCTCGGCCTCCCAAAGTGCTGGGATTACAGGCGTGAGCCACCATGGCGGCCAAAAACATTTTATGATGCCCCCATCTCCGCAACTCCAAGAAAATTCCAAAAATGCTGTTACTTATTGGCAGAGGCGATTATCTTTTAAACAATGAATGAGTCTGCCAAAGACCCTGGAGGGGGAACCTACTGACCCCAAGATTCTGCCCAGGCATAAGCACCTCACCAGGTTCTCTGTACAGAGACAGTTTGGTGCTGAGGAACTGATGCAAAGGGCTGTGGCCAATCTACAGTGGAGCAGGCACACAGTAGGTCAAAGCAACTTGTAGGGCACAGTTTAAGGGGTGGGGGCAAGTGGAGAATAATTACGAATAAACAGACAGGATCTCAGTCCCGGGCAGGATTCCACTTTTCATATAAACTCTCTGTCCTTAATCTAATGCCACCATTTTTTTTTTTTTTTTTTTTTGAGACAGAGTTTTGCTCTGTCACCCAGGCTGGAGTGCAGTGGCACGATCTCAGCTCACTGCAACCTCCGCCTCTTGGATTCAGGCGATTCTCCTGCCCCAGCCTCCCAAGTAGCTGGGATTACAGGCGCCTGGAATCACACCTAGCTAATTTTTGTATTTTTAGGAGAGACGGGGTTTCACCATGTTGGCCAGGTTGGTCTTGCACTCCCGACCTCAGGTGATCCACCTGCCTTGGCCTCCCAAAGTGTTTGGATTACAGGCGTGAGCCTTTTTTCTTTTTGAGACGGAGTCTCGCTCTGTCACCAGGCAGGCTGGAGTGCAGTGGCGCGATCTCAGCTCACTGCAACCTCCGCCTCCTGGGTTCAAGCGGTTCTCCTGCCTCAAGCCTCCCGAGTAGCTGGGATTACAGGCGTGCACCACCACGCCCAGCTAATTTTGTACTTTTAGTAGAGACGGGGTTTCTCCATGTTGGTCAGGCTGGTCTTGAACTCCCAACCTCAGGTGATCCGCCCGCCTCGACCTCCCAAAGTGCTGGGATTACAGGCATAAGCCACCATGCCCAGCCCGTTGTATTCTTTGGGAGGCAGGCAGATCACCTGAGGTCGGGAGTTCAAGACCAGCCTGGCCAACATGGTGAAACCCCGTCTCTACTAAAAATACAAAAATTAGCCGGGCGTGGTGGTACATGCCTGTAACCCCAGCTACTCGGGAGGCTGAGGCAAGAGAATTGCTCGAACCCAGTAGGTGGAGGTTGCAGTGAGCCGAAATCACTGCACTCCAGCCTAGGGGACAAGAGCAAGACCTTGTTTCAAAAAAAAAAAATTACCCGAGCATAGTAGTGCACACCTACAGCCCCGGCTACTCGGGAGGCTGAGGCAGGAGAATTGCTTGAACCCAGTAGGTGGAGGTTGCAGTGAGCCGAAATCACGCCACTGCACTCCAGCCTAGGGGACAAGAGCAAGACCTTGTTTCAAAAAAAAAAAATTACCCGAGCATAGTAGTGCACACCTACAGCCCCAGCTACTCGGGAGGCTGAGGCAGGAGAATTGCTTGAACCCAGTAGGTGGAGGTTGCAGTGAGCCGAAATCACGCCACTGCACTCCAGCCTAGGGGACAAGAGCAAGACCTTGTTTCAAAAAAAAAAAATTACCCGAGCATAGTAGTGCACACCTACAGCCCCAGCTACTCAGGGGGCTGAGGCAGGAGGATCACTTGAGTCTGGGAGGTGGATGCCACCACGAGCTGAGATGGCACCCTGCACTCCAGCCTGGGTGACAGAATCAGACCCTGTCTCAACAACAACAACAAAAAAAACGATGGCGGTGGGGGAGTAATACATCTGAATTTAAGTTTCTACAGGGTTCTGCCTTTTAAACACATGTTCGTGATTTACATACTCAAGAAATAAGTAAAGCCGGGCGCGGTGGCTCACGCCTGTAATCGCAGCACTTTGGGAGACCGAGGTGGGTGGATCACGAGGTCAGCAGTTCGAGACCAGCCTGGCCAAGATGGTGAAACCCCATCTCTACTAAAAAAAAAATACAAAAATTAGCCAGGCGCAGTGGCGGGCACCTGTAATCCCAGCTACTCGGGAACCTGAGGCAGGAGGCTCGCTGGAACCCAGGAGACAGAGGTCACAGTGAGCCAAGATCGCGCCACTACACTCCAGCCTGGGCAACAGAGCGAGACTCCACCTCAAAAAAACAACAACAACAAAAAAGAAATAAGTAAATAAACAAAAAGATGGGGGAGACACCCACATGGAATACTAGCCAGAAGAAATGCACCTAACTGTATTACAAGTGAGTAACACAGGGGAAGCTAACCTACGTAACTTTGGAAAACAGTGAGTGACTAGGTGCTCTAAGGAGAAAGACAAAAAGGACTGTGCACCATTACCGTGTGAACAGGCTCTAGGCAGTAGATGTTTTCACAATGGTATAGGTTAGCACACCTAAAGCTATTTTCTGTGGACTCTAGGGCAAAGCAAATAATTGGAATACATGGTGGCTGATGAGAGCCAGGACTCTCAATGACAGAAAGGAAAGTGGGAGTGAGAACAGGGTTTCAGCAAACGATTCCTGTAAAGGGCGAGAGAGTAAGCATCTCAGACTCTATGAGCCAAAGGCCACGTGATTGCTCAGAACAGCCACAGGCCGCGTGTGGCGGCTCACACCTGTCACCCCAGTGCTGGGGGAGGCCGAGGCCGGAAGATCACTTGAGCCCAGGAGTTCAAGACCAGCCTGGGCAACACAGCGACACCCTTTCTACAAAAACTTTAAAAATTATCTGATGGCTGGGCGTGGTGACTCATGCCTGTAATCCCAGCACTTTGGGAGGCCGAGGCAGGTGGATCATGAGGTCAGGAGATTGAGACTATCCTGGCAAACACGGTGAAACCCTGTCTCTACTAAAAATACTAAAAAATTAGCAGGCCATGGTGGCGGGTACCTGTAGTCCCAGCTAGTCAGGAGGCTGAGGCAGGAGAATGGTGTGAACCCAGGGGGCAGAACTTGCAGTGAGCAGAGATGGCGGCACTGCACTCCAGCCTGGGCGACAGAGCGAGACTCCGTCTCAAAAAAAAAAAAAATTAGCTGAGTGTGGTGACGTGCACCTGTGGTTCCAACTACTTGGGGGGCTGAGGCAGGAGGATAAATTAAGCCTAAGAGTTTGAGGATGCAGTGAGCCCTGTTTGTGCCACTGCACTCCAACCTGGGCAACAGAGCAAGACCCCGTCTCCAAAAAAAAAAAAAAAAAGAACAGCCACAGATATACATAAACAAAAGGGTATGGTTGTATTCCAATAAAACTTTACTAAGGAAAATAGGTGGGGGCCAGTTTGGACCACAGTTTACTGACTCTTGCATTAGAATAAAGCCAGGGAGCCGGACACGGTGGCTCATGCCGGTAATCCCAGCACTTTGGGAGGCCAAGGTGCGTGGATCATTTGAGGTCAGGTGTTTGAGACCAGCCTGGCCAACATGATGAAACCAGGTGTCTACTAAAAATACAAAAATTAGCCAGGCATGGTGGCATGCACCTGTCATCCCAGCTACTCAGCAGGCTAGGTGGGAGAATCGCTTGAACTGGGCAGGCAGAGGTTGCAGTGAGCCTCCAGCCTGGACAACAGAGTGAGACTCCACCTAAAAAAAAAAGAATAAACCCGCGGACGTCGCATTGAAATTGGAAGTATCAGTATGATCACAAGGTCTTTGACAGATCGATGGGTAAAGATGTGAGAAACAGCTAGGCCTGAACACTGGGTTATAATGTTCCATTAACAATTTTTTTTTTTTTTGAGATGGAGTCTTGCTCTGTCGCCCAGGCTGGAGTGCAGTGGCATGATCTCTGCTCACCGCAACCTCCACCTCCTGGGTTCAAGCAATTCTGCTGCCTCAGCCTCCCGAGTAGCTGGGATTACAGGTACCTGCCACCACACCCCGCTATTTTTTTGTATTTTTAGTGGAGACTGCCTCACCATGTTGGCCAGGCTGATCTTGAACTCCTGACCTTGTGATCCACCTGCCTCGGCCTCCCAAAGTGCTGGGATTACAGGCATGAGCCACCGCACCCGGCCAAGTACACAACTTTTGAGATTGGCTTTTCCTATTCAGCATAATGCCCTTGAGATCCACCCACATGGCAGAGTGGATCGCTGCGGAGTGGCACCCCGGGGCACCCATGTGGCAGAGTGGATCACGCAGTGTGGCACCCTGGGGCACCCACGTGGCAGAGAGGATCGCTGCAGAGTGGCACCCCAGGGCACCCACGTGGCAGAGTGGATCGCTGTGGAGTGGCACCCCGGGGCACCCACGTGGCAGAGTGGATCACTGCGGAGTGGCACCCCGGGGCACCCACATGGCAGAGTGGATTGCGCAGTGTGGCACCCCGGGGCACCCACGTGGCAGAGTGGATTGCGCAGTGTGGCACCCCGGGGCACCCACGTGGCAGAGAGGATCGCTGCGGAGTGGCACCCCGGGGTATCAATGTGCAAGTTTAACCATTTGAGTTATTTCAGTTTCTGGTAATTACAAATAAAGTTGCTATGAACATTAAATATGGGTTTTTGTGTGAAAATAGTTTTCATTTGTCTAATAAAAGCTCAGGAACGCAGGGCAGGTTTAACTTCCTAAAAACCTGCCAGGCTGATTCCCAGAGTAGCTGCACCACTTACCATCCCCACCTGCAATGCACGAGACCCAGTTTCTCTAAATCTCTGCTCACTATATATATAACATATGTATATTATATATGCCATATGATATACGCGTATTATATATACCATATGATATACATATATTATACATCATATATAAAAATATATTTTTATATTAAATAAAAATATCAGTATTTTTTATTTCAGCCATTCTCAAAACACCAGCCTCACCCCCCGCCACCTTGTCCGCAGCTCTGCCTGGATGATGCCGGTGGTGACAGTAACAGCACTCAGAGATGCTTAACACATACCAAGTGCTGCACTTACCCAACTCCCAAAAAAGCCTAACCAGGTATTACTATCATCCCTATTCCTAAATGAGCAGGCTGAAAACAGGTTAAGCCCACAGCAATAAGTGGTAGGGCCCGGTGCGATGGCTCACACCTGTAATCCCAGCATTTTGGGAAGCTGAGGCAGGTGGATCACCTTAGGTCAGGAATTCGAGACCATCCTGGCCAACATGGTGAAACCCCGTCTCTATTAAAAATACAAAAATTAGCCGGGCGTGGTGGCAGGCGCCTGTAATCCCAGCTACTCGGGAGGCTGAGGCAGGAGAATCGCTTGAACCCGGGAGGCGGAGCTTGCAGTGAGCCGAGATCGCGCCACTGCACTCCAGCCTGGGCCACAGGGCGAGACTCCATTTCAAAAAAAAAAAAAAAAAAAGTGGTAGGGCCGAGACACAAACTCACACAAATGGACAGGAATCCCCACTCAATCATCAGAAAGCACCGCTCCGCAGTGACTAACAGTCTGACAATTTAGAGTAAAAACAAACTCAGTTTCTCCCACTAGTCTTGCAACATGCTTCAGACACCAGGTATGTGGGGATTTTCTCCCCACAAATCACGCAGGTCATCAGTTCTGCAGTGGACACAGGCTGGGTGTCGTCTGTCATCCTAACTCAGTCATCTATTCTGACAGCGTCTTCCTGGAGATACCAGCAGACCCCACAGGTTAACGGCTCAGCCCCCCAAGACTGCCCCCCACTTCCAGTGCCCAGGTTGTTTGACCTGCGCTTCGGACCGACGGGGCGTAACCCGGTGACCTCCTCAGGTTGCGGTAATTTGCTAGAGTGGCTCCCGAACTCACAGACATGTTTTACTTACACTTACCAGCACAGTATAAAGAATTACAAAGAATACAGGTGAAGAGATGCGTGAGGTAAAACCGAGGGGAAGCGCTTGTAAATTCAGGGCCTCTGGGCACCGCCTCCAGGAACCCCCACGTACTATCTGGAAGCTCCCTGAACCCAGCCCTTTTGGGTTTTTACAGAAACTTCATTTCACAGGCATGATTCATCAGCCATTGGTGATCAACTCAACCTTCACCCCTCTCTCCTTCCCAGAGGTTGGGGGTGGGGCTGAAAGTCCCCAGAACCTCTAACCCTGCCTTGGTCTTTCCTGCGACCAGCCCCATCCAGAAGCTCCCTAGGGGCTGCCGGCCACCAGTCCACTCAGCCTACAAAAGACATCACTTTGGAGGTTCCCGGGATTTCAAGACTTGTATGCCAGGAAAAGGGGATGGAGGTGAAATACACAGTTCACTGTATCAGTCACCTCAAACTTAAAACGACCAAAACCCACCTCTGATCTCCACATCACCCAGACCCGACAGTCTACCGCAAAGCAATAAATGGCCACCTTCTCCCGTTTCCTCTGGCCCCAAACCCCTAAGTTACATTTGCCTTTTCCGTCTCTGCCTTACGTTCAATGACCAGTAACCGCAGTGGCTTCACGTTCCAAACACACCCGGGACCCAGGGGCTTCCTCCCCCGCCGCCCTCCTTTGGGCCATCCCTCCCCAGGTCTCGATAGACCGCAGCAAGAGTCTCCGCTAACGCCTCGCCGGGCCCCCGCCGCCTTCCCCGGAGGCTGCCCCCGGGCCCGGGAAAGCTCTCACCTCCGAACCCGGCGTGGCCCCTCCGCCCCCGCCCCGGGAAGCCAAGTCCCCCGCAACTGCCCTTTCCGCGGCCGGAATGGCCTTTCCCGACCGGCCCTGGTTTCCCCGGCCGCCTCGCCCAACTGCTGCCGGCTCCAGGGGCTCCAGGGGCGCGGCCCGGACCCCAGGCCCGAGGAGGGCGTCGGGGCGGGGAAGGGGCCCGGGTGCGGGGACCCAGCGACCGCCTGGGCCTTACCTGGGGCGGGGGCGGCGGCCGCGCTTGGCGGAGGAACTGCGGTCCCGCTGCGGCCCAGACCTCCCGGCCGCGGGCCCAGCCGCCGCACCAGCCACCGCACAGCGATCAGCAGCACCGAGGCGCCCAGCAGCTCCCAGGCCAGCGCCGCCCACTCGGCCGCCGCCAGCCGCGGCCACAGCATCGCCGCCGCCCGGGCCGCAGCCGCCGAGGAGCCCGCGCCCCGCGCCGCGCCCGTCCCAGGACCCCGCGCCGGGCTGCCCGCGCCCTGCCTGACGGCGCCGCGCTCGAGGCGGCCGGGGCGGCGCGGGGGACACGGACGGCGGCCCCGCTCACGGAGGCCCGGCGAGGGCGCGGCCCCGGCCGTGGGACCCAAGCGGGCGGGAACGGGCGAGCGGACGGGCGGGCGCGGCAGGCGGGGCGCGGGCAGCCCGACGCGGGGTCCTGGGACGGGCGCGGCGCGGGGAGCGCAATGGGCTGGCGGGGGCCGGGGCTGGGGCCCGGGGAGGCCACCAGGGCGGGGCCGGGCGCGGGGCGGCGCTTCTTTTTGCGCTTCTTTGCGCCTCCTGGCCCCGGCCTGGCGTCCGTGGGGCGCTGTGAGTCTCCGAGAACGAAGCAGCCTCCCAGGCGTGCGGCCTCCGGGTTCGTGTGCTCCGAGCCCGAGGACCGTTTGCGGCCGCCGTCCCGTCCTGGAGCAGGAGTGAGGAGGCGCCTCTCACTTTCCTGCGAACCCGCAGAACAGGCGGCCGGCGCTGGGGAGACCGGCGGAGCTTCCCGCTCCTTCACCAAGTGGCCCTGACGCGCAGTTGAAAGCGTGGATTTTGCCGGGCGCGGCGGCTACGTCCGGAGTCCCAGCGCCTTGGGAGGCGAGGCGGGAGGATCCCCACGGCCCGGGAGCTCGAGACCAGCCTGGGCAAATATTTTGAAAGTCATGGTAAAAGCCGCAGTTACTTTTGCACCAACCTAATAGTGAGACCCTGTCTCGAAAAAGGGAAGGAGGATTTTACTGTATGTAATTTAATTTTTTATTTATTTTTTGATGCAGTGTCTTGCTCTGTCGCCAGCTGAAGTGCAGTGGCGCGATCTCCGCTCACTGCAGCCTCCGCCTCCTGGGCTCCAGCGATTCTCCTGCCTCAGCCTCCCAGGTAGCTGGGATTACAGGTGCCCACCACCACGCCTGGCTAATTTTTGCATGTTTAGTAGAGACGGGGTTTCCTCATGTTGGCCAGACTGGTCTCGAACTCTTGATGTCAAGTGATCACCAGCCTCGGCCTCCCAAAGTGCTGGGATTACAGGCGTGAGCCACCGCGCCCCGCCTAATTTAGATATTATTAAATGAAAATGAAAGACCTGAAAAATATAATTGATATCCTTGGTTAAAAACATAATTGATCTGAGCGAGGTGGCTCAGGTCTGTAGTCTCAGCAACTCTGGAGCGTGAGGGGTGATGGTAGTTTCAGTCCGGGAGTTCGAGGCTGCCATGAGCGTGATCTCTCCTGTGAATAGCCACTGCACGCCAGCCTGACCAACATAGCAAGACCCCATCTCTTAAAAAATATCATTGGATGATACTAATGGTTGGTTGGGCACTACAGAAGAAAGGGTCAGTAATTTTGAACATGGATGAAATGGAAATTCAAACCATGATGAGATGCTGCTTGAAATCCACCAGAATGGCTAAAATTTTAAAATTGGCAATATCAAATTTTGCTGGCAAGAGCAAACACTGAGTTAACCACTTTGGAAAATAGTGAGGCAGTTTCTTTCAAAGTTAAACGTACACCTCTGCTGAATTCTGAGTGTCTGTCCCCAGCGTTCATATGTTGAAACCCTAACCCCCCTTGGCCGGGCGTGGTGGCTCACGCCTGTAATCCCAGCACTTTGGGAGGCCGAGGCGGGCGGATCACGAGGTCAGGAGATCGAGACTATCCTGGCCAACACGGTGAAACCCCGTCTCTACTAAAAAATACAAAAAATTAGCCGGGCATGGTGGAAGGCGCCTGTAGTCCCAGCTACTCGGGAGGCTGAGGCAAGAGAATGGTGTGAACCTGGGAGTCGGAGCTTGCAGTGAGCCAAGATCGCGCCACTGCACTCCAGCCTGGGTGACAGAGCGAGACTCTGTCTCAAAAAAAAAAAAGAAACCCTAACCCCCAAGGTGATGGTATTAGGATGTGGGGCTTGTGGGAGGTGATAGGTCATGGGACAGAGCCTTATATACTTCCCTTAGAAGAGGCCCAAGAAGGCTGGGCACGGTGGCTCACACCTGTAATCCCAGCACTTTGGGAGGCCGAGACAGGAGGATCGCTTGAGCCCAGGAGGTGGAGACCAGCCTGAGTAATATGGCGAGACGCTGTCTGTGCTAAAAATTTAAAAAATTAGCTGAACGTGGTGGCACACGCCTTGAGGAGGGAGGATTACTTGAGCCTGGGAGGTCAAGGCTGCAGTGAGCCAAGATTGCGCCATTGCCCTCCAGCCTGGGAGAGAGAGACCCTGTCTCAAAAATAAATAAATAAACAAGTACATACATACATACATAAAAAGGTAATTATGTAAGTCCTCGTTACGGAGCCTCCATACATGAAGGGCTTTAGAGCTGATTTGTTAAATGGTCAGCTGTAGTCAACTGTTGACACCCAGCGTCCACTCTCCATTAAGTTATTAAGAGCTTTTTCTTCATAACAGAAGCTCTCAGTGGGCAGTGGAGATGCTGCCGTCTCCTGAACACATCCAGCGGCCACATGACTAAGCAAAGGCAGCGGAGAGTGGACGGACGGTGATGGACGCGGCCACGGAGCCCAAGCGCCCACAATGCGCATTCCTGTCTTTTCTCTCCCCGCTCACCTCAGAGCGGGACGGAAGGTGGGACCGGGAGAGCTGTTCTCGGGCAGGTGGACGCTGTGGATTAGCGGAGAGGGAAGGCACTTTTGTTCTCGGCACTGTGAGGCTGTCCTGGTCAATCCTGTTTTCATGCTTGAGGGTCTCTGGTGCAGCAGCTCCACCAGCCTTGACACCAGGACTTCTGTGGAATCCAGGTAAGCAGCCAGGGTCCTGATAGGGCCATGCCCTCACCCCCATGTAATGCATCCACTCCCAGTTAAATGAGAAAGGAACAATTACAGGAAAACATGGAGAACTCCACTGTTCAGAAGCCAACCCTATATTAGCCACCGTTTAGGTAGAAATGAAAAACTTTGAGACGTAAACTCCTTCAGGTAGAAGTAGATTTCCGGTGAATGAACAAAATGAAGCTTATTAGAATCAATGGCCTCTTCTAAGAGCCGTTCTGAATTTTTTTTTCTTTTGAGACGGAGTCTCGCTATGTCGCCCAGGCTGGAGTGCAGTGGCGCGATCTCGGCTCACTGCAAGCTCCGCCTCCCGGGTTCACGCCATTCTCCTGCCTCAGCCTCCCCAGTAGCTGGGACTGCAGGCGCCCGCCACCACGCCCGGCTAATTTTTTGTATTTTTAGTAGAGACGGGGTTTCACCGTGTTAGCCAGGATGGTCTCGATCTCCTGACCTCGTGATCCGCCCGACTTGGCCTCCCACAGTGCTGGGATTACAGGCGTGAGCCACTGCGCCCAGCCCTGATTTTATTCCTAGTTGTAATTTAACTTCTACTTCATTTCTGATCCGAGATCACAAAGGGGCCATGTGAGCCCCAGGGACTGAGCGGCAGCTGAAGTCTCACAGCTCGAGGATTTACTCCCAATGTGCTGGGGAAAGCCCTAGATGAGCAGGGAGTAGCTAATTTTTTTTCTTCCCCTTCTTTTTCAATATTAATTGGATTTCCTTAAAGGCCGTGTGTCTATTAAGTTTGTTATCAATGGCTATTTAGCACTTGTAGAAACCCAGCCATATGTTACATACAGTAGGGTCTAGTCAGGAAAACAGCCCAGGCCAAGTGGTTCAGCAGAGGAAATGCAGGGGCAGGGACGGCAACCGCAGGACGCCAGAGGCCCTCAGGTGGAGATAACGGCCCTGAGTGGAAATGTACAGGCTCCAGAACCTGGTGGGACCTGGGCTGATGCAGGGGAATGAGGGGTTTCAGGGGAGCTGCGGCCGTGACCATCAGACGCCCAGCTGCAGGGACAGGCAGGTGGCGGGGGGGGGGGGAGTCTGTTTTCTGGGTGAAGATGGGGGCATTTTTGAAAGCATTGGGAAGATACACTTGACGTATCTATCCAGTCTCCAGAAATGCACGTTTAACGCTCATAAGGAAATCTTGCAACAATTGAAGTGCTGTGGGAGGCTCCGCGAGCAGAGACAAGATTGTCCTTCTCTGGGTTTCAGGGCATTTAGACATGACACTCAAAAATATTTCACTGTGGGCTGGGCGCGGTGGCTCATGCCTGTAATCCTAGCACTTTGGGAGGCAGAGGCAGGTGAATCACCTGAGATCAGGGGTTCAAGACCAGCCTGAACAAAATGGTGAAACCCCATCTCTACTAAAGATACAAAAATTAGCCGGGCGTGGTGGCGGGAGCCTGTAAGCCCAGCTACTCTGGAGGCTGAGGCAGGAGAGTCACTTGAACCCGGCAGGCAGAGGTTGCAGTGAGCTGAGATCGAGACGCTGCCCTCCAGCCTGGGCAACAAGAGTGAAACTCCGTCTCAAAATATATCTATTTCATGTGAAGGTGAAATCCAACCCCGACGATGTGTAGAAAAGCCCAGCAATCTCCCGCAAATCCCTGAGCCGATGGCCGCGGAGATGGGCGTCCTGGTGGTGCTCCCAGAGCTGCCTCCCCAGGTGCTGCCAGGACATGCTGCCTTTGCGGCTAGAGGTTCCCACCTCATCAGCAATGGGGGCATCGCCAGCCCTCAGCTGCCTTGGGCACCCACAGTCGGCCTTCACGGCTCCCAGAGGTTCCGCCACCTTCGGCCCTCACTTCAGATGGAGTCAGAACTTAGAGACGTGGACACTGTGAAGGTCACCGGCAGCCAGTGGTGGAGCCGGGGGGAGGGTGTAGGACGCCCCCACACACAGGTGAAGAGGGCACTGCCAGGGGGAGGGCTGTGGGACGCCCCCACACACAGGTGAAGAGGGCACTGCCGGGGGAGGGCTGTAGGACGCCCCCACACACAGGCGAGCAGAGGGCACTGCCGGGGGGAGGGCTGTAGGACGCCCCCACAGGCGAGCAGAGGGCACTGCCAGGGGTGGGGCTGTAGGACACCCCCACACACAGGTGAAGAGGGCACTGCCAGGGGGAGGGCTGTGGGACGCCCCCACACACAGGTGAAGAGGGCACTGCCGGGGGAGGGCTGTAGGACGCCCCCACACACAGGCGAGCAGAGGGCGTTGCAAACATGGGCAGAGGCGGCCCAGCGGCAGTTTAACATCGCCCTGTGTCCAGGAGAAAGGCCACTGCCCAAGTATGCTCTTTATCGCAACCTGCAACATTCCCCCTCAGACGGAAGCGTGTGTAGAGGCCGCCAAGTTCCAACAAATGCTCCCGACTGTAGACGCCACCAAGTGCTGGGACTTGCTCTCGTCATCTGGGAAAGGCTTGGGGACGCTGCCAGCAACTGTCATGTTTATCCATCAAGCTAGACGGCGGAAGTGTAGTCGTCTTAGTTTCCCCCATTATCTGCTTCCTGCTTTTTTTTTTTTATCTCGAGTCTCAACTTTGTTGCCCAGGCTGGAGTGCAACGGCACGAACTCCACTCACTGCAGCCTCCACCTCCCGGCTTCAACAATTCTCCTGCCTCAGCCTCCTGAGCAGCTGGGATTACAGGTGCCCATCACCACGCCCGGCTAATTTTTGTATTTTTAGTAGAGATGGGGTTTCACCATGTTAGCCAGGCTGGTTTCAAATTCTTGACCTTGAGTGATTCACCCGCCTCAGCCTCCCAAAGCGCTGGGATTACAGGCATGAGCCACTGTGCCTGGCCTGCTTCCTAATACTACCCGAGGTCTCAGATTTCTGAGTGACCTGGTGATTTTTAAATCCTGAGTCTCCTTCATGCCTGTAATCCCAGCACTTTGGGAGGCCGAGGTGGGTGGATAATGAGGTCAGGAGATCGAGACCATCCTGGCCGACACGGTGAAACCCCGTCTCTACTAAAATACAAAAAGAAATTAGCCGGGCGTGGTGGCGGGTGCCTGTAGTCCCAGCTACTCAGGAGGCTGAGGCAGGAGAATGGCGTGAACCCGGGAGGCGGAGCTTGCAGTGAGCCGAGATCGCGCCGCCGCACTCCAGCCTGGGCGACAGAGTGAGACTCCGTCTCAAAAAAAAAAAAAAAAATCCTGAGCTTCCCATCAGCGATACGTCCTCTGTCCTACACTCAACCCAAATTCCTGACAGTACCTGCCACCACTCTAAGCCAGGAAGAAGTGACCCATTCATCTCTGCCAAAACCACTCCTGACACCCACTGCTGAGCTCTGTAGCAGGATGCAGCGTGGAGCTTCGAGCTGCTGAGACAGACACAGCTTAAAATACACCTGTCAGTGCAGTGCCTGCAAACACGTAGCAACTCCATGGAGAAAAGGAAAAAGTTCAGATACATACATGTCCCCTTAAGGGTTCTATAGACAAAAAAAAAATTATATCCTTAATATTTCAGAAAGTTAAGGCCACAGAAGGTGGTCAGGGAATTTTTACTCTGATCTGTGTAGCAATTCTCTGGGTACAGAAGCTGGTAACGCTCACAGGAAGAAGTGCATT
Organism: Pan paniscus; assembly: GCF_029289425.2. Lineage (NCBI taxonomy): Eukaryota > Metazoa > Chordata > Mammalia > Primates > Hominidae > Pan > Pan paniscus. Next base: position 140,878,367 of record NC_073259.2, read on the forward strand.
CATTAATCCCACAGGGCCAAGCCCAGCGACCACCACTTCCTGCCCCTTTTCTGTACTTTTTAAACCATGGTGGCCTCTAATAACGTCTAACTGAAAACTCTGTACCTGGTTAACTCTTTTTTTTTTTTAGACGGAGTCACGCTCTGTCACCCAGGCTGGAGTGCAGTGGTGTGATCTCGGCTCACTGCAACCTCTGCCCGCTGAGTTCAAGTGATTCTTCTGCCTCAGCCTCCTGACAAGTGGGGATTACAGGCGCCCGCCACCACGCCCGGGCTAATTTTTTGTTTAGTAGAGGTGGAGTTTCACCATGTTGGCCGGGCTGGTCTTGAACCCCTGACCTCAGGTGACCACCCCCTCCCAGCCTCCCAAAGTGCTGGGATTACAGGCGTGAGCCACCACGCCCAGCTTACGCCTGGTTAACTCTTAATGACCAAAATCAAAGTACGGATGAAAAAGACTGAAAAAGATGAGAATCTGGGAAGTCACATTGCTGAGGTCTGAGAGTCATGACTCCACTGTCACCGGGGAGGCCCAGCAGAGGGCAGCACCTGGATGATGAGACCCAGTTCGGGAGGCGCAGCACAGAGCGGTCACCATCCTTCCCCGGTTCACCGGGAAGCTTGCTCCCCCGCCTTCTGTATTCCTGGCCAATGACAACGGGCAAAGTGAAGCGTGGGCCAAGGACGGAGGAGGCGGTGCCGCGCGTCTGCCGTGGTCACAAGCCACAGAAGTTTGCTTCACTCCTGCCAGAAACCGGCAGGACAGTAGAATTCTCTTTTAAAGCACGTGTTGAACAGAGCGTGTAATAACATGAGATTAAAAAGTTACTGCCAAACGACAAAATATAAATATTAAAATGAAGCTTCCAATGAATATGAAAATCTTTACCAAAAAATAGTTTATTGCACAAAATTTAAGGAATTCCCAAGCACACTTACATTTGTAAAAAATCAACGTGCTTTTTAAAGTCACACTTTGTCAGACACGGTGACCCCTTTCCCAAGAACAGCCACAACTTGAGGACTCTCTTTTGTGAGGAAATTTTTAATAAAAACAAGTAACTCAAAAGCACTGAATTTTCCAGACCCTCTAACACATTTCCCTCCGGATCCTGTGAGAGCCTGAGATCACTTATGACGAGATTCACCTGGACCTTCCGGTCAGTGAGCTCAGAACACCTCACACCACAGTGTCACTCAACTCAAGTCCCTCCTCACATCAGAGGGCTCCTCGAAGGAAGGCCCCAGGACGGTTCTCAGATTTGCTGGTCCCTCCCCTCCTAGAATCTTCACGTACAACATTCTGTTTTTGTTTTTAAAGACTTCGGGGAACTAGGACTCTATGTTGTGGGAACCCTGCACCAAGGAGAGTTGAGGGCCAGCTCCTTAGCGCAGCACAGCACAGACTGTGTTCTGGTGGGCAGGGACCCTGCTGGACCCACCCGAGGACAGTCCATTTCACATTCTATCAAAAACACTGCCTGATCCATATTGCAGAGAGTGGGAACGGGTGTGAGTCCGTAAGACCCGTAGCGTCAATCTCACATATACCACGGAAAAACACATGAAAACCAAGTTACATTGTTTTTGGAACGTCAGAAAAACAAGTAGTGACATCGTGAAGTGCCCTAGCCTGTTGTGACACACGGCGTGGGGATGAACACGCCACATAATGCGCTGGTGACCCTGTTTTCTAAGCAGTACTCCCAACTTCACTGCCTTTTCCGTGAGGGTATTCCATCATTCCCACTTCTGCCCACAAGAACAAAATAATTCAAACTTTACACACTGAAGTAACTGGGAGGTAGAAGTGCCATAAGAGTCCCTTGGAGATAAGAAAAAAACCTCAACAATAAAAAAAAGCAATTTAAAAATCCAACTTCAGCCAGGGGGGCGGTGGTTCACGCCTATAATTCCAGCACTTTGGGAGGCTGAGGCTCAGGATCACCTGAGGTCAAGAGTTCAAGACCAGCCTGGCCAACATGGTGGAACTCCACCCCTCTAAAAATACAAAAATTAGGCTGGTGTGGTGGCGGGCACCTGTAATCCCAGCTACTGGGGAGAATGAGGCAGGAGAATCGCTTGAACCCGGATGGCGGAGCTTGCAGTGAGCAGAGATCACGCCACTGCACTCCAGCCTGGGCGACAGAGCGAGACTCTTGTCTCAAAAAAAAAAAAAAAAAAAAAAATTCCAACTTCCTCTTTTAGGCGTCTTCTTAAGGAAGGAAGCCTGAAGGAAGTGTCCGCGTGAACACGAGAGGCCTCAGATCCAGAAGCACAAGCCGTGCATGAAAACACCAAAAGACTCACTGCAGGGAGCAAAGGCAGCCAGGCCCTGCCAAACCAGAGGGGGCCCTAGCACCGGCGGCCACAGAGCGCTGGGGGAGGCATCGCACCCAAGGGCACACACGCAGGAAAACCGGGGTGAGAACATAGAGCTACTTTTCCTTCGGTATTTTCAGAATTAGTCTGTCCTAAGAGAAAAAAACATACACGGTGAACATCACTCACTTGAGGACTTTCCATAAGCAAGGAGAAGTCGCTCCCCACTGAATGTGTGATTTCTCCATTTTAGATTTTTTAAAATAATTTATTTATTTTTGAGACGGAGTCTCGCTCTGTTGCCCAGGCTGGAGGGCAGTGGCGCGATCTCGGCTCACTGCAAGCTCCGCCTCCTGGGTTCAAGTGATTCTCCTGCCTCAGCCTCCCAAGTAGCTGGGATTATAGGTGTGCACTACCACACCCGGCTAATTTTTGTATGTTTAGTAAAGACGGGGTTTTGCCATGTTGGCCAGGATGGTCTGGACCTCTTGACCTCAGGTGATCCACCCGCCTCGGCCTCCCAAAGTGCTGGGATTACAGGCATGAGCCACCGCGCCCGGCCCGATTTCTTGATTTTAAAATTAAAACAAAGGGGTAGTACAGCCAAAATAAATAAGAACGTAAATTGCCGTATTTTTTTTTCTAATGGTACAAGAACAATTTAGTAAATAACATCTTCAACTTAAGATAAAAAGTAGGATATATTTATAATGAAATTTTCAAGTATTATTTCAAAATTAACCCTGTACAAATGATATATTTTGGAAATTCCAATATTTGCTAGAGAATATTTTTTAAATACCAAACATCTTTGTGGTTAATGCTACCTTAACCTTACCAATTAACCTTCTAAAAGTATATTACAACAGAACACAAATAGCTTAAAACACACCATACCGTTTTCTCCACAAAACAGACACCAGACACCGACATGAGCACATCTGGCCTGGCCAGTGACTCAGAACCTCATTTCAGGCCAGTACATCTGCAGAGGAGGCCACGCGGACCCATTCTCTCTCTCCTAACTCATATAATAAATATTATTTTAGATTTTCTTAGCAAACTAGGGGACAACTTACAGACCCCACCTCTCCCAGTCAGCCAGTGTCTGCAGGGTTTCAGGATTTGGGGTGGGAAACAGAAGATCTCACACGTCGTGCTGATTTTAAATAAGGCATCTGTCTCTGAGACACCTGGGAGAGCACAGCCACCTTCCTCACGGTGCCTGCCTGTCTCTTCCGGAAGTCGCCTCTGCTCGCCACATGATGCTGGTGTAACCACAAAAGATCCAGGACTTCTCGATGACTGCACAAGTACAGGCGCTCCCACACACGAGTACAGGCGCTCCCACACACGAGTACAGGCGTTCCCACAGACACTGGTAAAGATTTTCACTTGGGGAACAGGAGTGTGAGGCTTGTTACCGCCTGCACCTACGCCTGGCTGACTCCAGGGGAAACGCGGGAGTCGCTGCAGGGAGCCCCTGGTCCGCTCTCCTCCTCCTCCACCCTCCTTCCTCTCCCTCTGGCCTCTCCCTGTGCCCCCAAAGGTCAGATCAGATATGGGGCCTCAGTGTCCTTGTGCCTCCTGACGGCCGTCAGGCCTGACCAAGGGTCCAAGCTGCCCCTTCCCGGTGGCCACCCACGGTGGAATCACACAGGGCCAGTGGCCTGAGAGGAAGAGACCAGCAGGAAGGAAAGATCCTCAGCAACAAAGTAAAACCAGAACAACAGAGGACCTTTCTGTGTAAGAATATTTGGCTTTAGAAGGTAAATAAAATAATTATATTTCTTAGAATTTTCTGACTGACATCCCTAAATCCTGCAGGTAAGTTATTCCCAATAAATTTTCAAAAGGCAATCAATAATAAGTAGCTTCTTCTTCAATAATATGAGCATATGCTTCTTAAAGATTGGGTGACAGGCCGGGCGCGGTGGCTCACGCCTGTAATCCCAGCACTTTGGGAGGCTGAGATGGGCAGATCACTTGAGGTCAGGAGATCGAGACCATCCTGGCCAACATGGTGAAACCCCATTGCTACTAAAAATACAAACATTAGCCTGGCATAGTGGCGCACGCCTGTAATCCCAGCTACTCGAGAGGCTGAGGCAGGAGAATCGCATGAACCTGGGAGGCGGAGCTTGCAGTGAGCGGAGATCGTGCCACTGCACTCCAGCCTGGGCAACAAAGTGAGACTCTGTCTCAAAAAAAAAAAAAAACAAAGATTGGATTATGATCTTCAGTATCTATGTACGCATCCTATGGTGGGATGGCTATCCAAAAAAACAAGTAAAAAGCCAAAGGTACAAATAAAATTTCATTTCTGCGGAAAAGTAAAGCTCTTACTGAATGGAACAGGGAAGTGAGAAACTGCAGCCGGCCTGGCCAGGCGCGGTGCCGCAGACCCTGTCACACAGCTGCTCCCAGTTACGCAGCCTCTCCCTGTCACCCGCAGAGAGCAGCATCAGTGGCCGCTCAGAAGCCACGACCTACAAGTAACCCTTCAGACACGTTCAAAGCTCCTCGCCCAGAGCCTATCAGGCTTTTAAGAGTTGGTCATTCCATGTGAAAAGCTAATTGTGATCTTCGAATGTTTTTCTAGTCCTTGGCTCTCATTCTGCTATATATTTTACTTCTTGTTAAAGGCAAAACAAAACTTAAATTTCATGTCTTAGAAAAACATCGACCACACAATCAAATAAATAACATTGATAAGAGAGCATTCTGGGGCAGCGGCGCACGGAGGCGAGTCCGCAGCAGTCACTCTCCCGGCCCTTCTTTGGAAGCCCTGCTCTGACTGTGTCTCTGTGGGTCGCCGCGTGGGCCGGCGTGACCCCCCGGGGGCACAGGGCTGGCAGTGGCTGGCTCCAGCGGCGTCCACGAGGACAGAGACTCGTGCACCGTCAGGGCGTGCTCCTCCATCTGGCGCTGCAGGCTGTCCATCTCCTGCCTGGGACAGAAGGAGGAAGAAGGCCCAGATCACACAAGTGCCAGGCAGAACGCGCCACCTGTGGACAGTGTCACTCGCTAGCACCTGAGTGGACCGGGTCGCCTTCGGGGATCCGCAAACCAACTGAGACCACAGAAGCTCAGCTGTTCTCAGCACCGTTCTCTACACTGTGCAGAGGACACAGGCTCAAGGACCAGTCCTGACCAGGCGGCAGGGTGGAAGCTGTCACTGAGGCCTGGCACACGCGACTTCCACTCTGTTACCTGCCCTCGGGGCGCCGCCTGGCTCCGCCCTACACACTTCGCTCAGCCTCAGGCTGCCAGGTGCACCATGTGTGGCCTTCCAGCTTCTCAGGGCCTATCAGGGTAGTTTAACTCCAGGCAGTTTCCACCTATGAGTTCACAGGCTGTGTGTGCGAGTTCCCCCACCTTTATATAAACCTCAGAGGCTGTGCGAGTCCCCCTCCCACTTTATATAAACCGCAGAGGCTGTGAGTCCCTCCCCCTTTATATAAACCGCAGAGGCTGTGCGAGTCCCCCTCCCCCTTTATATAAACCGGAGGCTGAGTCCCTCCCCCTTTATATAAACCTCAGAGGCTGTGCGAGTCCCCCTCCCCCTTTATATAAACCGCAGAGGCTGTGCGAGTCCCCCTCCCCCTTTATATAAACCTCAAAGGCTGTGTGTGCAAGTCCCTCCCTTATATAAACCTCAGAGGCTATGTGTGCGAGTCCCCCACCCTTATATAAACCTGCTGAAACTCTGCTGGGCACTCAGTACTGGCACCAGGAGTGTCCTCCCAGGTAAGAGGGCATTAATCTTTAAGACTAGCTGAAGTGCAGCACGGAATACGGTCGTACTTGAGCTGCTGGAGGCAGCTGTTCAGGTTCTTGAGGGGCTCCTTGCTCACGGCGGGCGGTGGTCTCAGCAGCTCCTCCAGCAGCGAGGCGGGAACTGGGCAGTCCGGGATCTTGATGGGCGTGGCAGGGTTGGACGAGCTGGCCTCGCCTTTCGGCTCCTTTCTCTGTTTTTAAAAGCACATGATCAGCTTTCCCACCGTCCCCTCCCTCGGGTCGGTCTCACTAGCACAGCTTGTGGCAGACGGGCCTCCCCAGCTGGTGGACGTGGGGCCTCTGGGAAGGGGACCGTCCTGGCCACCGTGGCAGCCCAGCACGACAGTCCCCGGAGCTCCAGAATAGCTGGCTGGGGAAACACCTTTATTCCTAAGGCACAAAACCAGAGCAAAGCAGAGACAACCTAAGTCCTGGGTCTGCGGCAGGACGGGGCCGAGCCACAGACTACAGCTCTCCCAGACGCTTCTCCCATCAGAGACTCAAGACCTTGATGGGGAATTTCCTTAAGAAATTAAGTAAGTTTTCCAGCTTAGGCTCCCTTTTCTAGGACTTCAAACTTTTTCCACAGATAAGCACACGACGCTAAACGGCCTCTGAATCCGAGCGCTGCCTTCCCACCTGCCTCCTGGAAAACATGGATGTGGACCGAGCACAGAAAACCGCCGGGCACCTGCGCACAGCTCCCGGGCCCCAGCCCTTCACACACAGCAGGGACTGCCGAGTCACAGACCACCGCTCATCTGCTTTACAAAGCACATTATAACAAAGTGGTATTTGAATTCACAGAACGAGGAAAACGCTGTTGGATGGATGAAACCAGAATGAAATGATTTCATCTGTCACCTGAGCAGCATACCCCATTACCACTGACTACACAGCAGCTGCTCAGTGTGGGCTCAACAAATCCGTTTATGTCTGAATGACTAACACGTCTGCCAGCCTCCTGTCCAAGAGCATCTACAGCGCACGTCGGCTACCCCGGGAGGGACGCGGGCCTGAGTACCGTCTTGGCCGCGCCGCGGCGTAGGTCCAGCTTGAGCTGCTGGTTCTGCTGGAGCAGGGTCTTCATGTTGTTCTTCAGCTCCGACACTTTTGCCTGGAGCATAAATTTATCCTTCTGGGTCATGGACAGGTCTTCCTGGGCCATCTCCAACTCAGACTTGACGTTCTGTGGAAAATGAAGTCAGATTTTTAAAAGCTAACAGATCTTAAACATCCTGCCAAGATCCGAGTTTGTATTTTCATAGGTTAAGCACACATATGTCCTCCTCGGCGCCATCTAGATGATGCCAGTCCAGGTCCAAAATGCTCAGGACCAGAAGTGTGTCAAATTTTGGAATTCTGAATATTTGCATTACAACTACCAGCTGAGTATCCACAATCCAAAAATTTGAAATGTTCCAATGATCATTTCCTTTACCATGTTGATGCTCAGAAAGTTTCAGATTTTGGATTTTCTTGTTTTTTTTAGACACAGGGTCTCACTCTGTCATTCAGGCTGGAGTGCAGTGGTCCAACCACAGCTCACTGCCTAAGTGCTGGGACTACAGGTGTGAGCCACCAGGCCTGGCCAGGTTTTGGATTTCTGGATGATGGACGCTTGTCGGCCTGTGTCTATAAATAAATTCTCACTGTAACTCAAGCCCCTCATTTACAAGGGGGACTTAGCAATTACACTCCTTTCCCGAGCAGTCAAGACCGAACCCTGAGTTCCTTGTTGAGAAGTTTATCGCAAATTGGCAAACTTTTCCCACGCACCCTCCCATTTGCTGTAGTCCATGAAATCACGTTCTTGGTCCGTGACACACAGCGCGGCCAAGGGATCGGAGCCGGCCCAGGCTTCGCCCCTGCCTCTGTCCTGCCGCGTGACGTGGACCAGGTGACTTTGCGAGTGCCCCACTGGACGAGGGCGCCAGCTCCCCGGGAGCACTGCCTGGCCGCAGGCCGCATGGCACAGGAACCAGGGGCTGCCCCAGAAGTGGTGCTCCCGCCTGTGTCCAGCGCCTCATACACAGGTACCTGCAGCAGCTGCTGTAGCCCCTCCAGCTCCTTCCTGCCCTGCTGCTCCCGCCTGTGCCCAGCACCTCACACACAGGTACCTGCAGCAGCTGCTGTAGCCCCTCCAGCTCCTTCCTCCCTGCTGCTCCCGCCTGTACCCAGCGCCTCACACACAGGTACCCACAGCCACTGCTGTAGCCCCTCCAGTTCCTTCCTCCCTGCTGCTCCCGCCTGTGCCCAGCACCTCACACACAGGTACCTGCAGCAGCTGCTGTAGCCCCTCCAGCTCCTTCCTCCCTGCTGCTCCCACCTGTGCCCAGCGCCTCACACAGGTACCCGCAGCAGCTGCTGTAGCCCCTCCAGCTCCTTCCTGCCCTGCTGCTCCCGCCTGTACCCAGCGCCTCACACACAGGTACCCGCAGCAGCTGCTGTAGCCCCACCAGTTCCTTCCTCCCTGCTGCTCCCGCCTGTGCCCAGCGCCTCACACACAGGTACCTGCAGCAGCTGCTGTAGCCCTTCCAGTTCCTTCCTGCCCTGCTGCTCCGTCAAGTCCAGCTGCTGCTTCAAGGACTGGATTTCTCTTTCTTTCTGATCCACCTCCCATTTGAGATTTTCCATCTAAAGAGGGGAAAGTCACATGGCCAAAAGAACATTAAAGTGGCTTTACTGCCCTGGAAAATGGCTCTAGCTGTGTTTTGGTTTATCTTTTAATACCATATTCAGAAAACCATCACTGTTGCTCCCCAAGCAGGATGGAGTGAAGTCACCCAGGGCACCCGTGAGTCCAGCCCTGCAAGTCCAGCCCTGTGAGTCCAGCCCCCACGAACCATCACCTCTTGGTTTCCCACGGGCTGTTTGCTGAGCTGCTCGTCCAGCTGCTTCTGCAGGAGCTGGAGCTGCGCCCGGGCCTCGGCCAGCTCTGCTTGGAACTGTGCTATCTCCTGGGAATGTTTCCCCTCCCGAATCCTAGCGTAAAAAAACAAGAAAGAAGGGAATCACCACGCTCCTCCAGTGTGCTGTGCCCTCCCGCTGGGAAACGCTGCCTGTGGAAGGCGTTCGTCCTGGCAGGCCCTCTGCTGTGCACTGCGTGCTGCAGCCATGCTTGGTGCCCACAGTGTGCACTCGGGCAGTCCTTACGAAGCACCTGAGACTCACACTTCGCCGGCACCCCTCACAGATCCCAGAGTGCCGGCCCCGAGACCACAGTGCACGGGGCCCACAGAGCCGCAGCATCAGCCCCGTGCCGGGCCGCCCCTTCCCGCCTCTGACCTGAAGCTAAGTACTCCTGCTGGGGCGCTTTCTCTCTTGGGGGGAGGACACGGGGCAGTGAGTGAGGCTCAGGATTCTGGAGACGGAGGCTGGGTGCCTTCTACTCCTATGATTCACTCAAGTACTCGGCAATTTGCAAAATATAGATGACCCTCGCTGTGCTGAAGGTGTGAATTAGACCCCGCTCATTGCCAGGACAGCCATGTTTGAGGGCTGGCGGGGCCCAGGCACTCACTGAAGGTCGTCGGCCTCGGCCTGCAGCTTCTGCACCAGGTGTTCCTTGGCCTGCAGCTCCTTCTTCACCTCACTCAGCTCCAAGGAGGCCGCCTTGAAGTGGCGGCGGTTATGCCCGGCTTCCACCTTGGCAGCGGCCACCTAGGAGGAAGGAAGCCACGTTGTCCATGCCCTGCGTGACACCCACAGCTTTATGACGTGCCGGGCGCAGGGGGTGAATGCACTCCCGGCCCCGTGCACGTCCTGGCTGCCGGCGTGTGCTTCTCCACAGGCCTGTCAAGTTCCTTGTAAAGATGAAACCACCTGACCCGGAGCTCGGCACGCAGCAAGTGCACACTTATGTGGCTGCTGCTATCTGTTGAATGAACACATTTATTCGAGATTTCTCGGTCTAAATAGTTTTTATAGTCTTCTTCCAGTGTATTCACAGCCTGGACAACATAGCAAGACCCTGTCTCCACAAAAAATAAAAAAATTAGCAGGGCATGGTGGTCCCAGGTACTCAGGAGGCTGAGGTGGAAGGATCACTTGAGCTCAGGAGTTCCAGGCTGCAGGGAGCTGTGATCGCGCCACTGCACTCCAGCTGGGGTGACAGAGTGAGACCCGGTCCCAAAAATGAAATAAATAGGCCAGGCGTGGCGGCTCACGCCTGTAATCCCAGCACTGTGGGAGGCCGAGGCGGGTGGATCACGAGGTCAGATCGAGACTATCCTGGCTAACACGGGGAAACCCCGTCTCTACTAAAAATACAAAAAATTAGCCGGGCGTGGTGGCGGGCACCTGTAGTCCCAGCTACTTAGGAGGCTGAGGCAGGAGAATGGCGTGAACCCGGGAGATGGAGCTTGCAGTGAGCCGAGATCGCGCCACTGCACTCCGGCCTGGGCGACAGAGCGAGACTCCATCTCAAAATCTCAAAAAAATAAACAAATAAATAAATAAAAATAATAAAATAAAATAAATACATTTAAAAAATAAGAATAAAATTAATTGGAAGGCCAAGGCGGGCAGGTCATCAGGTCAGGAGATTGAGACCATCCTGGCTAATATGGTGAAACCCCATCTCTACTAAAATACAAAAAATTAGCCAGGCGTGGTGGTGCACGCCTGTAGTTCCAGCTACTGGGGAGGCTGAGGCAGGAGAATCACTTGAACCCAGGAGGCAGAGGTTACAGTGAACCAAGATTACGCCACTGCACTCCAGCCTGGCGACAAAGTGAGACTCCATCTGAAAAAAAAAAAAAACCCCGAAAAAAATTCAGTGAACCCTAAGCACGGAGCGAAAGCTGGAGAGCTGGGGCACCGTGTGAGCCAGCCTGAACCACGGCCCAGCAGCAGGCCCCAGGCAAGGGTTAAACGGCCGGGCGGATGAGGCCTGTGGGGCCAAGAGAAAGCTGTTAACTGCTCCTGTTAAAATATTCCAGCCACATTTTTTTTTGAGACGGAGTTTCCCACTTGTTGCCCAGGCTGGAGTGCAATGGTGTGATCTTGGCTCACCACAACCTCCGCCTCCTGGTTCAAGCGATTCTCCTGCCTCAGCCTCCCGAGTAGCTGGGACTACAGGCCTGCGCCACCACGCCAGGCTAATTTTGTATTCATAGTAGAGACAGGGTTTCTCCATGTTGGTCAGCCTGGTCTTGAACTCCCGACCTCAGGTGATCCGCCTGCCTCAGCCTCCCAAAGTGCTGGGATTACAGGCATGAGCCACCGCGCCCAGCCACCTGCCACATCTTAAAATTAATTCTATTTATAAAGAAACTTTGTTGTTTCACCCCTTAAAAAAAATCAAGAACCTTTTTCTTTTCATCTCAATTACATTATCATAGAAAAGTTCTTAAAGGTTGTGGCAAAGCCAGGTCATAGGAACGAAAGAAGCTTCACTGTTAGGCCGACAAGTTTGAATTGTGAAGCAATTACTTTTTTACAAGTTCAATTCAAACGGGATTTAAAGGAAAAGTGATGTGTTCTTTCCTGCCTTTCTCTAGAGACAACCAGTTATTTCTTGTGTTCCTCCTAGAAATTTTCTACATATACATGAGAATCAAATGCATGCACACACACCACAGCCCAGGCACACACGTGCACACACACACCACAGCCCTTGCACGGACACCCCCCGTGCACATACACACACCCCCCAGGCACACACGTGTGCGCACACACACCACAGCCCTTGCACGGACACCCCCCCGTGCACATACACACACCTCAGGCACACACGTGTGTACAGACATCACAACTCTTGCACGCACAGCCCCCCGCATGCACACAACCCAGGCACACACGTGTATACAGACATCACAACCCTTCCACGCACAGCCCCCCACGTACACACACACCCCAGGCACACACGTGCGCACACACACCACAGCCCTTGCACGAACACCCCCCCGCGCACATACACACACACACCCCAGGCACACGTGTGTGCAGACATCACAACTCTTGCACGCACAGCCCCCCGCATGCACACCACACCCCAGGCACACGTGTGTGCAGACATCACAACACTTGCACGCACAGCCCCCCGCGTGCACACCACACCCCAGGCACACGTGTGTGCAGACATCACAACCCTTGCACGCACAGCCCCCCGCGTGCACACCACACCCCAGGCACACGTGTGTACAGACATCACAACACTTGCATGCACAGCCCCCCGCGTGCACACACACCACACCCCAGGCACACGTGCACGCACACCCATGTGCACACACACGGCAAGCGTACTAGGAGTAGCTGCTCTGTGCCAGGTATGGCGGAGGTAGCCAGCAAGAAGCAGCGTTCTAACAGAGGAGCAGGGCCCAGACAGGGCACCTGGGGGTCAGGATGGGCCTCTGCTGGCGACGTGACCAATGTGTCAGTGAACACCTGAAGCAGGGCAGGGGCCAGCCACGAAAAGACAGCTCTCTACACAGAGAAGGGTCCAGAGAACCACCCCCCTTATCTGCCGAACACAAATGGGATCCTATGCTATTCTCAAGTTTGCTTTTGCAATGCAACATGACATACAGGACACCACTCCCAGCACAATATAAATACACATGCACGCGGAGCTCATTGGCCCCAGGCCCTCACAGTTGCACTGCCATTTAATCTAACGCCACCTTCTACGGACCAGAGCAGGTGCTCTGCGGCCTCCGTCACCAACAACTGCAACGCACCTTTGCTCTGTGTAACTGCTGGAAGGAGGCTGGTGTGTGAAGGACCCTGCATAGAATTCTAGGCACTGGAGCGTCCTCTGGAACGCCCTGTGAGCCGGAAGGTGGCACGCACCTGCTCCTTGAGGCTGTTCACCTTCTCCTTCTCCTTCTCTAGTGAGGCCTGCAGGGCCTGGACAAGATGCTTCATCTGGCGATCCTCCTCTTCTTTGCGCTGCAAAACTGCCTGCACCTGGATCAGATTGCAGGAGGACAGATAAGGAAGGACGTCGAATTACAAACACACAAGGCTGCTACAGCAGGCAACGTGACACACGCCACATCACAGGCACACGCCAGGGAGGTAGAGGAAACTTCACTGCTGAAGAATCTGTGACAGAAACAGAATCCTAGGTTGCGGGAGCATGATCACAGGGCCGCACTCAAGAACGTGGCACGCCTGTGGGCCCCACGGCTCCAGAGGCCAGGGCAGGAGGATCGCTGGAGCCCAGGAGGTTGAGGATGCAGTGAGCTATGATGGTACCACCGCAGTGCCCTCCACCGCACTGCCCTCCACTCCGGGCAAGAGCCAGACCCTGTCTCAAAAAAAAAAAAGAATGGGCCGGGCGCAGTGGCTCACACCTGTAATCCCAGCACTTTGGGAGGCCGAGGCAGGCGGATGACAGTCAGAAAATCGAGACCGTCCTGGCTAACACAGTGAAACCTCGTCTCTACTAAAAATACGAAAAATTAGCTGGGTGCGGTGGTGCCCGCCTGTAGTCCCAGCTATACCAGAGGCTGAGGCAGGAGAATCGCTTGAACCCAGGAGGCAGGGAGCCGAGATCGCGCCACTGCACTCCAGCCTGAGAGACAGAGTGAGACTCCGTATTACTAACAACAACAACAACAAAAAAATGGAACATGGTGGCTGGGAACTCAAAAACTACATACAAATCAGGGGCTGCAGCCGGGTACAAAAAGAACAGAAGTGGTGGGAACTAGGGCAAAATATGGAACTAAGATGGGATAGTCAACACCAGCAGCTCGATTTGGCCCCCAGGATTTCCCTGAAATGCCCAGCCTGGTCCTCAATTCAGAGAGGCTGTGGAGACTAAGTAGCTGAGTGAGAACCAGGTCAGGGTTCAAGTCCCAGTTCTGAATTGTGTGAACCTCTCGTTAAGTGCCCCCTACAAACAATGTCACTGTCTGGGACTGGAACTCAGCCACACCCACATGGAAGGTCTACCCCTCAAATAAGCAGGTCTACCCCTCAACTAAGCAGGTCTGCCCCCCGACTAAGCAGGTCTGCCCCTCGACTAAGCAGGTCTGCCCCCCGACTAAGCAGGTCTGCCCCTCGACTAAGCAGGTCTGCCCCCCGACTAAGCAGGTCTGCCCCTCAACTAAACAGGTGAACTGAGCACACGCAGGGGCTCCAGCCTCACCTCAGAGAGCCCAGCCCTGCACCAACAGCTGGGGACCCAGGGCCGTGGGTCACCCGGACTCCTGAGCCTGTTCTCTCGGCTGCAGGCCGGGTGGGCTACGAGTCAGCACAGGTGACCGAATCTGGATGAGATTCTCGGAGTGCGCACAGCCCCACCAACTCTCACACCGTTGCTGGCGTGAGTTTGACGAGTTTGAATACCTGAAGGTTCAACTGGACTAGGTCTGCCTCCCTCTTGGCCAAAGCTGTTTCTAGGATGCTGTTGTGTTCCCGCAGAGCTGCGTTGGACTGACCGAGGCCCGTAAGCTTCCCTTTCTCGTGCTCTAATTCAAGAGCCAACTTCTTGTTTGACTCCTCAAGGCGTTTTATCTTCTTCCTAAAGCCTCTGGATTCTTGAAGCTGAAACATACCAATGTCACTGTAAAATTACCTGCACTGGTGAGTGGAGTTCACATACCCCAGAAACAGGTGAGTTTTCAACAAGAAACAGCGAAAACTTAGGCCAGGCGTGGAGGCTCACGCCTGTAATCGCAGCACGTTGGGAGGCCGAGGCAGGGGGATCACCTGAGGTCAGGAGTTTGAGACCAGCCTGGCCAACATGGTGAAACCCCGTCCCTACTGAAAATACAAAAATTAGCCACTATCGTGGCACATGCCTTTAGTCCCAGCTACTCAGGAGGCTGAGGCAGAAGAATCGCTTGAACCCAGGAGGTGGAGGTTGCAGTGAGCTGAGATCGTGCCCCTGCACTCCAGCCTGGGCAACACAGCGAGACTCTGTCTCAAAAAAAAAAAAAAAAGAAAAAGAAAAGAAACATCGAAAACTAAAACACAGCAATGGGCTGGACGCAGTGACTCACGCCTGTAATCCCAGCACTTTGGGAGGTCAGGGGTTTGAGACCAGCCTAGCCAACATGATGAAACCCTGTCTCTACCAAAACTACAGAAATTATCCAGGTGTGGTGGCGATCACCTGTAGTTCCAGCTACTCAGGAGAATGAGGCGGGAGAATCACTTGAACCTGGGAAGTGGAGGCTGTGGTGAGCCAAGATCCTGCACTCCAGCCTGAATGACAGAGTGAGACTCTGTCTCAAGACAACAAAAACAAAAACAGAACAATGGACACCACACAACCCTGTGATGGACACCACAGGACCAGCAATGGACACCACAGGACCGTGCTTGCTTCATGATCTGAAGGCTGTCGTGGTCATGGTCAGTTGCTTCCCCAGGCCCCTCTCATTCCTCCCCATGGCCAAGAGCCCAGCCTTCTCCTGGGACCATGGGCTTCTGGAGAAGTCTGTCCAGGCACTCAGCAGGGTGGGCATGAGCAAAACCACTTCAGGACAGGACACAGCCAGAGAGTGGAACAGGCGGCCCTACTGTGACGGAGCTCCACAAGGAGGGGCTGGGGAGTGGGGGGCGCCGGGAAGCAGAAGGGCTGGGGAGGCGGGGGGGCCGGGACACTGAGCTGCCACCAGCACCGCTGAAGCGAGAACTGTCTCTGAACCTGAGATATCTGACGTTTTTCTTTTTTTGAGACGGAGTCTCACTCTGTCGCCCAGCCTGGAGTGCAGTGGCGCGATCTTGGCTCACTGCAACCTCCGCTCCTGGGTTCAAGCGGTTTACCTGCCTCGGCCGCCCAAGTAGCTGGGACTACAGGCACCCGCCACCACACCCAGCTAATTTTTGTATTTTTAGTAGAGATGGGGTTTCACCATGTCAGCCAGGCTGGTCTCGAGCTCTTAACCTCATGATCCGCCCACCTCAGCCTCCCAAAGTGCTGGGATTACAGGCATGAGCCACTCGCCTGGCGAAGTTGGGTTTCTTATTTGCAACCAAAGCATTTGAACTGAGAAGGGTTCCACTCTGAATTCTGTAACCACTCCACCAAAGAGGCTGTACAGTGATCCTCCCCAGAGGGCTGGAATCAGGGCCCGCCCCACCACAGAGCCAGAGGCCAACGGTCAGAAGGTGGCAACACCAAAAGTAGCAACGCTGGGCACACGGTGAAGTTTTGTTCTTCGGGTCTCACACGTGGCGGCATGTCCAGGGCTCACGTGACCTGCCCCACGCTGCCGCCACAGCAGATGGCCAGGCCTCACCTCGTCCTCCAGCTCCAGCACCTTCTCCCGGGACTCCTCCAGCTCCTGGCTGGTCAGCGCTATGACCTCCTGCAGTTCCTTTTCCAGCAGCGTCTTGCTATGACTGACAGCCTGCAGCTCCGCCTCCAGGGCCTGGATCCTTTCCTAAGGGCCAAGACGGAACGGGCGCTTGGTCATGGGACAGGCCCTGACCCCCCTCACTTCCCGTGGTGCCGGCAGACATGAGGCTGTGTGGCTGCACACACCAGACACCAGCTGTCTGACACAGTGTCACAACCTTCCTTTTTGTTAAAGAAGTTGAATTAACCGACCACAGCGTGCACACGATGACACACGGGGATAGTTGGGACAAGCAGAATCATCTCTTCAGTTCACAGAAGAAAATCTGACCTGCAGATAATGGCTATAAATCACCATCTGTGGCAAGCAAGCAGCACCAGTTGTAATAAATACCACACACGTGCTCACGCACCACACATCACATACACACTCATGTAACACACACCACGTGCACACGTGTTCGCACCCCACACCACACACACGTGCTCGCACCCCACACGCACATGCTCACACCCCACACGTGTTCGCACCCACCACACATGCACATATGTGCTCACACCCCACACTGCATGCACACACGTGCTCACACCCCACACCACACATGCACATATGTGCTCACACCTCACTGCATGCACACACGTGCTCACACCCCACACCACACATGCACATATGTGCTCACACCTCACTGCATGCACACACGTGCTCACACCCCACACGCACATGCTCACACCCCACACTGCATGCACACACGTGCTCACACCCCACACGCACATGCTCACACCCCACACGTGTTCGCACCCACCACACATGCACATATGTGCTCACACCCCACACTGCATGCACACACGTGCTCACACCCCACACCACACATGCACATATGTGCTCACACCTCACTGCATGCACACACGTGCTCACACCCCACACGCACATGCTCACACCCCACACGTGTTCGCACCCCACACCACACATGCACATATGTGCTCACACCCCACACTGCATGCACACACGTGCTCACACCCCACACGCACATGCTCACACCCCACACGTGTTCGCACCCACCACACATGCACATATGTGCTCACACCTCACTGCATGCACACACGTGCTCACATCCCACACACCATGCACACACACTCCACACGCCACACACACATGCTCACACCTCACACATGCACGGATACATGCAGGCACAGGTGTGCTCTCACACCCTGCCCACTTGCTGCCTCGATGGTACCAGGCCCTTGCCAAGCACGTTCCAGTACCACCTAACTTAACCCTTACATGAGAAGGTTCTCATTCACCTCAATTTGGCCTCATTTTGCTGAGGATCAAAAAGGTGAAAAATTTGCCAAAAGTCACCACTTGCGAGGGGTGAGGCCCGGACGGACACAAGACATCGGCTCGCAGCTGTGCTATTCCTCAGCTGCAACAGCGCGGCGAGGGGCCAGCTCTGCCCGGCCTTTGCGACCTCCCCACCCCAGCCCTTAGTGAGCCCAAAGAAAATGGCAACTGAATCAATCTCCCCAACATTTTACAAAGCAACCAGGTAGAGGAAGCACTTGATTTATTTATTTAATTTCAGACACAGAGTCTCTATCGCCCGGGCTGGAGTGCAGCAGCAAAATCATGGCTCACTGCAGTTTCAGCCTCACCTCCCAGGCTGAGGCGATCCTCCCACCTCAGTGTCTCAAGCATCTGTGACCACAGGCACGTGCTACCATGCCTGGGTTTTATTTTTGTATTATTTGTAAATACAGGGTCTCATTATGTTGCCCAGGCTGGTCTCAAACTCCTGTGCTCAAGCGATCCTCCTGCCTCAGCCTCCCAAAGCGCTGGGATTACAGGTGTGAGCCACCATGCCCAGCCGAGTTTATTTAACTGCTGGGATTATAGGTGTGAGCCACTGAGCCTGGCCAAGTTTATTTAATTGCTGAGATTACAGGTGTGAGCCACTGTGCCCGGCCGAGTTTATTTAATTTGACAAGAAAACCCCACGTTATGATACAGTCTCTTCCTACCCATAAATTCTTAAGTGGACAGGAGATAGAAACAAACCACATATAAGAAATACTAAGTTGTCAGTGCAAGGACACGAATTGGAGAATAATAAATAAAATGCGGATGAACTCACTCAGGTAGAATGTTATGCCTACCACGAAAGGTGACAGAGCACAGAGGGCCACGGCCTCCACGGAAGGCCCTGCTCAGAGCCCTCCAGAAAGGGCACCCGCTTGTTCTGGGCCACCGCAGTGTGGCTACCTCTAAATGCTCCCTGAACCCTGTCAATCGCTGACCCCATGCCCTCACTCCTGCTTCTCAGTGAGTGCGGAGGCTGCTTTTGCACCTGAGATGCGAGGAGGCGCAAAGGCAGCTGGAACGCGAGCGGACCTGGGCAGGCCCTCCCTCTGCCCCAAGGGAGCAGCTGAACTTCTCTGAGCCAAGGAGATTTCTTGAGGAAAATCAGGTGAACGCCACAGGCCACAGGCCATGTGGGGTTCATGAGGGAGACGCGAGGCAATGCTCAGTCACTGTGGGTTCCTGGCAACCTCGAAGATGAGCAGGAGTTTAGAGAGTTGCCACCTCCCACGCGAGCTCGGCCCCGCTAGGCTTTAGGGGACAACTGCTGATGGAGAGCCCTTCCCTGCACTGAGGGGCTGGTGACCCTGGCTGGGGATGGCACGGCGTTACCTACATGTAGAGCCAGGCTGCTGTCACTGCTGCCGCCCTGGGCTCGGAGCTGGCCCAGCTCCGCGTCCGCAGCCTCCTTGGCCGCGAGGGCCTCCTGCAGGCGGCGGCTGAGGATGCCCACGGCGTTCTCGTAGGCCTTATGTTTGGTCTTCATCTCCTTCTGGGCACTGGTCAAGTCTGAGCCCAGCCGCCTCATCTTCTGCTTCTGTTCCGTGATGGCCCTGGGGTGTCACGAGGGAGACACAGGAGGAAGCTGAATTATCCCGACGTGACCATCTGGCATTCTGGTTCGCCTCCCCCTGGCCCCCGCACCTCCCACCTGGCCCCCGCACCTCCCCCGGCCCCCCCCCCACCTCCCCCGGGCACATGCAGACTTACTTCCGGGCCTCTTGCTGCAACTCTTCGATTTGTTTCTTCAGCGCCTCATTGGCCTCTGTGACCACGACCATCTGCTCCTTATCGAACTGCAACGACTTTGGAAGGGAAGGAGGGCGTGAGGAGCGGCACTGCCACCCCCAGCCTGTCTCCCCTTCCTGGTTCCAGCCCATCACCCCCACCAAAGGCACTGCTCAGTCTTGCCCTGGAGGACTTGGGCCTTGAGAAAAATCCTGAGAGAGACGTCTGCCTTCTTACAAACCACTCTTTTTTTTTTTTATTGAGATGGAGTCTCACTCTGTCACCCAGGCTGTAGTGCAGGGGCGCGATCTCAGCTCACTGCAACCTCCGCCTCCCAGGTTCAAGTGATTCTCCTGCCTCAGCCTCCCGAGTGGCTGGGACTACAGGTGCCTGCCACCACGCTCAGCTAATTTTTGTATTTTTAGTAGAGACAGGGTTTCACCATATTGGCCAGGCTAGTCTTGAACTCCTGACCTCGTGATCCACCTGCCTCGGCCTCCCAAAGTGCTGGGATTACAGGCGTGAGCCACCGCACCCGGCCACAAACCACTCATTACTGAGGCCAACAAGCATTTCCAAACACTGTCCAGAGCATCAGAGGCACAACAGGACATGACTGGTTCATAGGAAAGCCTGTGGACCCAGGACCTCTCCTCCAAACCCCCAGGACCCAGGACCCCTCCCCAGGGCCCCAGGAACCCTCCCCAAGGCCCTCAGGACCCCTCCTCAAGGATCTAGACCCCTCCTCGGAAACCCCAGGACCCCTCCCTGGAGAGCCCCGGGCACCTCCCCAAAAGCCCCCGGGAACCCTCCCCGCAAGCCCCTGGATCCCCTCCCCACAGTCACCAGACCCCTCCCCCAGAGCCCCCAAGACCCTTCCTGAGACCCCGGGACCCCTCCCCAGAACCCCTGGGACCCTTCCCCGGAGACCCCGGGGCCCCTCCTGAGACCCCAAGACCCCTCCCCGGAGACCCCGGGACCCCTCCCCAGAACCCCTGGGACCCTTCCCCGGAGACCCCGGGACCCCTCCCCGGAGACCCCGGGACCCCTCCTGAGACCCCGGGACCCCTCCCCAGAGACCCCGGGACCCTTCCTGAGACCCCAGGACCCTTCCCTGGACCCCCCCCGGATGCCCTCCTCAGGATCAACTGTGAACACTGAGGGCCGCGTCCCCGACCTGCTCCTGCCCTCGCAGCCTTTCCCCAGCTCCTGTGTGCGAGGCGAGTCCCCACAACCAGCCCAGGCCTGCAGCTGTGGGGTCCAAACGTGCTCTGCCCGCACTGCTGAGTCCTCCAAGCCTCCTACAGTCCAAGGAGCCGGCCCTCCCCTTGGCCCACCTCCCCACCCCGGCACCAGCGCTAATCCATCAGCCCCCACTTTCCGAGAATCATGGTGCCGGCCACACCGCCTACTCACAGGCCTCAGCCTGGCTCCTAATGAGCCAGACATGCTGACCAATCTGCCTGCTGGGACCTTGGCTCGGTCCTCTCTGGCAACTTCAGAAACTTCATAAGCAAAACGTAGCGCTTGGTCTAATGTGCCATCAGACGACTCTCCCCAAATTTACTGTTGCTCTCCTGATTTCTCGTCTCACCTCCCGGTTCCTCAGCCTGGATGTCTGGACAGGATCCTGGACTGCGGCCTCCATCCCCCCACTCCACCCCTCACCTGCTCTGCTACCTGCAGCCGAGAAACTGTCACCAGCATCTCACACACCTACTGTGTGCAGAAGCCAGACCAGGCTCAGCTTCCACAGGAACATGACTAGCTCTGGTCAGTCCCAGCTCCGCACTCAGCCACGAGGGACTCCCAGGGTCCCCGGGCCCCGACGCCCTGCCCTGACGTGGGGTCTCCACAAAACACTCACCCTTGCTTTCTGCATCACAGCCGCTGTCCTCTCACATGCTAGATCCCGGGAGCCCATGGCAATGGGGAGAAGCCGGGTGCCTCACGGGGCCTCCTCACTCCCTCCCTTCATGCACCATCGCCACCTGGACTTACCAGGCCTCACCGGACTGCCCCTCTGGGACCTATGCTCCAGGTGGGCCTTGTTCCCAGCTGTTCTTCCAAAAGCCTCTCCCACCTTGGCCCCACCCCAGACACAGGCCCCGCCCCAGACAGACCCCGCCCCAGACAGACCCCGCCCAGACACAGGCCCCACCCTCCCGACAAGCACTTTGGCCGAATCCTCCCCATCAAGTGAGTCAACCCGACACGGACAGACCTGCAAGTGTGTTTCCATCTCGTCTCGCTCCTTCTGCGCCAACTGGAGATGCCCTTCAAGGTCCGCCATCTGCTGACGGACCTGGGCCGCCTCTCTGTGCAGGCGCGAGAGCTCCGCCTCGGCGGCCCGCTTCTCCCCGTGCACTTGCATCAGCTCCTGCCGCAGCTCCTTCAGCTCCGAGTCCAGCCTCTTCCTGGTGGCTTTCAGCTCACTGATGAGCTGGTCTTTGGAGGTGGCGTCGCGCCGGTAGGCCTCCACCATCACCTGCCAAAGACGGAGGCTGTGAGCGGACGCTGGGCGGCGGGGCGTGGGGGGCGTTCCTGGGGGTCAAGCTGGCTTCAACAAAAATGTTTACCACTTATCGGGGGCATAACTTTTTTGAGGTAAAGATACATTTCATCAAATCTAAGACTCCATCGACTGAGACACACCGTTTATCCACAGGTGACATCACTGCCTGTTGAGAGACTGCGTGGTGCACAAGGCAGTCACACCGGCCTCGTAGACGTCTCCTCTATTCCAAGGAGTCTGGCTCTCTCCTGACTTCAGTTGCACGGCTTTGCTTCCAACAGGTAATCCCCTTGCTTGTGGCTCAGTAATAAAGCAAAGCAGGACTCACGACACTGCTTCAGGGGCCGCCCTTGCTCAGAAATAAAATACAGCAGGCCGGGCGTGGTGGCTCACACTTGTAATCCCAGCACTCTGGGAGCCCGAGCTGGCTGATCACCTGAGGTCAGGAGTTCAAAACCAGCCTGGCCAACAAGGTGAAAACCCCGTCTCTACTAAAAATACAAAAAATTAGCCAGGCGTGGTGGTGCATGCTTGTAGTCCCAGCTACTCACGAGGCTGAGGCATGAGAATCATTTGAACCTGGCAGTTGGAGGTTGCAGTGAGCGGAGACAGCACTACTGCACTCCAGCCCGGGCGACACAGCCAGACTCTGTCTCAAAAAAAATAAAATACAGGCCGGGCGTGGTGGCTCATGCCTGTAATCCCAGCACTTTGGGAGGCCGAGGTGGGCGGATCACAAGGTCAGGAGATTGAGACCATCCTGGCTAACACGGTGAAACCCCGTCTCTACTAAAAATGCAAAAAAAAATTAGTCGGGCGTGGTGGCGGGCGCCTATAGTCCCAGCTACTCGGGAGGCTGAGGCAAGAGAATGGCTGAACCTGGGAGGCGGAGCTTGCAGTGAGCTGAGATCGCGCCACTGCCCTCCAGCCTGGGGTACAGAGCGAGACTTCATCTCAAAAAAAAAAATAAAATAAAATACAGCAGCGCTCACAACGCTGCTTCAGGGGTCGCCCTCGCTCAGAAATAAAACACAGCAGCACTCACAATATAGCTTCGGGGTCACCCTTGCTCAGATCCCATAAAATCCAACAGGAGGTACTGGCTTCACTGACACAAAATTTATATTCCATGTCTTTTTGGGTAACCAAAATTTGTTTCAATGCTGGAACTCTATGTGCATTTTTCAAAGACATTTTAAATGGCAAACACAACCTGTGTGTTAACAACACTGCACAACACACAGCTCCCTGGAGTGAGCACAACAGGGTATGCTGACAGGCGCTCCAGTGACAGCCGCCCCTGGAGATCTGAGGGGCCAAGACCCCCACCCCACTGTGGAAGTGTGTCTTGACTTTGCAGATTAAGTACCTTTAAAAAAAGTTAAAGAGGGCCGGGCGCGGTGACTCATACCTGTAATCCCAGCACTTTGGGAGGCCGAGGAGGGTGGATCACCTGAGGTCAGGAGATTGAGACCATACTGGCTAACACGGAGAAACCCCGTCTCAAAATACAAAATACAAAAAATTAGCCGGACGTGGTGGAGGGCACCTGTAGTCGCAGCTACTCGGGAGGCTGAGGCAGGAGAATAGCTTGAACCCGGGAGGCAGAGCTTGCAGTGAGCCAAGATCGCGTCACTGCACTCCAGCCTGGCTGACAGAGAGAGACTCCGTCTCAAAAAAAAAAAAAAAAAAAAAATTTAAAGAGAACTCAAGATGTTACCTTCTTCTCAACTTCAATGACATTAGAATTGCTAAGCAATTAAACCACAGAAAACTCTGTTCATATGCTTGTTTCAAGTGAAGAAATCAACAACAGATTTTTACCTTTTGTTGGAGAAACTGTTCCTTTATTTTTTGCATTTGCTTTTTCAGAGCGGCAGTCTCCTGCTGCAGGTGTTCCACCTGTGGGAGACATGCGCACAGACATTACACTGAGGGCTCCAGGAGGGGAATATGTCTGCACAGATGTTACACTGAAGCCTCCAGGAGGGGAACACATCTGCACAAATGTTACAGAGAGCTCCAGGAGGGGACACATCCTCACAGATGTTACACTGAGGGCTCCAGGAAAGGACACATCTGCAGAGATGTTTCACTGAGGGCTCCAGAAGGGGCTACATCTGCAGAGATGTTACACTGAGGGCTCCAGGAAAGGACACATCTGCAGAGTTGTTACACTGAGGACTATAGGAGGGGAATGTGTCTGCACAGATGTTACACTGAGGGCTCCAAGAGGGGGATGCATGTGCATTAATATTACACTGAGGGCTACAGCAGGGGGACACATCTACACAGATGTTACACTGAGGGCTCCAGGAGGGGGATGCAACTACACAGACATTACACTGATGGCTCCAGGAGGGCACATATCTGCACAGATGTTATAGGAAGAAGCACTTGTGTTCTGACGGGAACTGGTGGTTCCTAAGGCCTGGGCTCTCCCTCCTCACCACTGACAGCATGAAGGCACAGTGAGTGGCAGGGAGGTGGGAGAGGGGATGAGGCCAGGGGACACTCCAGCCCAGGGCTCGGCAAGCCTTTCTTGGAGATGCCTGATGGGAAAAGACTGCAGCTCACAGGCTGCACGTCAGTCACAGCTGCTCAGCAATGCTCTTGCAGCACAGGCGAGCGAGCAGGGCTGTTACAGTGACAGTTTACAGAACCCGGTGTTGGGCTGCGCCCACAGGCTGAGGGTGCTGACCCCGGGCTCTGGTCCTTGTCCTGCAAAGTCTGTTGGAGCCCAGCCCATTCAGCCCAGGAGCTTGTGAGAAATGCAGAGCCTCGGGCCCCACACAGACCCACCGCACAGGACCTGCACTCAGAGGGCCCCACACAGACCCACCCCACGGGACCTGCACTCGGAGGGCCCCACACAGACCCACCGCACGGGACCTGCACTCGGAGGGCCCCACACAGACCCACCGCACGGGATCTGCACTCGGAGGGCCCCACACAGACCCACCGCACGGGACCTGCACTCGGAGGGCTCCACACAGACCCACCGCACGGGACCTGCACTCGGAGGGCCCCACACAGACCCACCGCACGGGACCTGCACTCGGAGGGCCCCACACAGACCCACCGCACGGGATCTGCACTCGGAGGGCCCCACACAGACCCGCCGCACGGGACCTGCACTCGCCTCACACAGACCCACCCCACGGGATCTGCGCTCGGAGGGCCCCACACAGACCCGCCGCACGGGATCTGCACTCGGAGGGCTCCACACAGACCCACCCCACGGGACCTGCACTCGGAGGGCTCCACACAGACCGACCGCACGGGACCTGCACTCGGAGGGCCCCACACAGACCCACCGCATGGGATCTGCACTCGGAGGGCTCCACACAGACCCACCCCACGGGACCTGCACTCGGAGGGCTCCACACAGACCGACCGCACGGGACCTGCACTCGGAGGGCCCCACACAGACCCACCGCACGGGATCTGCACTCGGAGGGCCCCACACAGACCCACCGCACGGGACCTGCACTCGGAGGGCCCCACACAGACCCACCGCACGGGATCTGCACTCGGAGGGCTCCACACAGACCCACCGCACAGGACCTGCACTCGGAGGGCTCCATACAGACCCACCGCACGGGACCTGCACTCGGAGGGCTCCACACAGACCCACCCCACGGGACCTGCACTCGGAGGGCCCCACACAGACCCACCGCACGGGACCTGCACTCGGAGGGCCCCACACAGACCCACCGCACGGGATCTGCACTCGGAGGGCTCCATACAGACCCACCGCACAGGACCTGCACTCGGAGGGTCCCGGAGGACTCAGGAATCCATGTGTTTGTGAAACACTTCTCTACCTCAGCAAACAGCTCTCAGCGCACACACACATGGGGCGGCCGACTCCAGAAATAGGGAAGAGCTTGTTTAGGGCCTAGGTTTTCTGTCTGAATACAGAACACACTGCATGCAAATCCTAGTTATCACTAGAGCATGACTGAAGAATGAGCCTTTTTCCCTGCAATATGGAGGGCGGTCCCTCAGGAGCCCTCCTGCGAAGGATCAAAGTGCTGGTTGTTCCACACGCATCACTCATCTGTTCCGATGATCCTCACGTCACCTGCCCCTGGTCCCACAGCGGCTCCCACAGTGGGCAACAGACTTGGAACTCAGCAAACAGGGAGCCATGGTCAGAGAAACCTCAGCCCCCACGTGGATACTGCTGTGTCTAGATGCCTAGGGAACGCAGTGGCTCACGCCTGTAATCCCAGCACTTCGGGAAGCTGAGGCGGGCAGTTCACTCGAGCCTAAGAGTTTGAGACCAGCCTGGGTAACATGGCAAAACCCCGTATCTATTTAAAAAAAAAAAAAAAAAAAAGATGGCCGGGGATGTGTGCACATTCCGACAAGGCCAGGCAGAGTGGCCAACACCAGGCAGGCCCAGGAGGCCAGTCCATCTCCCAGTCGGCTGACTATGGTCCCCAGGTGGAAAACAGACTTCAGAGCTGGGAAGGCAGCTTCCAAGACAAGGTCACCGCTACCACCACCTTCATCTGCCCTGGGGAAAACAGCCCAACCCAGAGGTTAACTTGGATTCAATAACTGCCAGTAATGACAACACAGGTAAAATTCCAATATGAGAAATAACATCTAGCTCCACAAAAGTCTCTCTCGCAGTCTTCCAGGTATCAGCTGTTTCTTACTGAGCTAATGGTCAGTAAAATCAAGTTTAAATTCATCCACAGAATTGGGACAATTCCTCTAAATTTACTCCCCCAACACTGTAAACAGTAATGACCTGTCTGAGTGCCTCTTTACCAGAAAATCACTTAGTACAGGTCAGTGTTTGTAGTGACAGCTTCCTTCAGAAAGGAGGGAAAACAGGCTCATGATTTCCTCTTGCCCTTGATCCTTATAGAGTGGGATTTAAAGACAGAATAGGCCGGTCGCGGTGGCTCACACCTGTAATCCCAACACTTTGGGAGGCCGAGGTGAGCAGATCATGAGGTCAAGAGATGCAGACCATCCTGGCCAACATGGTGAAACCCCGTCTCTACTAAAAATACAAAAATTAGCTGGGTGTGGTGGCACGCACCTGTAGTCCCAGCTACTTGGGAGACTGAGGCAGGAGAATCACTTGAACCCCGGAGGCAGAGGTTGCAGTGAGCCGAGATCACCGCACTACACTCCAGCCTGGCGACAGAGTGAGACTCCATCTCAAAAGAAAAAAAAAAAGAAAAAAGGGGTCGGGCGCGGCGGCTCACGCCTGTAATCCGAGCACTGTGGGAGGCGGAGGCAGGCAGATCACTTGAGTTTAGGAGTTTGAGACTAGCCTGGCCAACATGGCAAAACCCCGTCTCTACTACAAATACAAAAATTAGCTGGGCACAATGGCTCAGGCCTGTAATCCCAGCACTGTGGGAGACTGAGGCGGGCGGATCACTTGAGGTTAGGAGTTCAAGACTAGCCTGGCCAGCATGGCAAAACCCCATCTCTACTACAAATACAAAAATTAGCCAGGCATGGTGGTTCAGCCTGTAATCCCAGCACTGTGGGAGACCGAGGCGGGTGGATCACTAGAGGTTAGGAGTTTGAGACTAGCCTGGCCAACATGGCGAAACCCCGTCTCTACTACAAATACAAAAATTAGCTGGGCATGGTGGCGCACACCTGTAATCCCAGCTACTCAGGAGGCTGAGGCACAAGAATTGCCTGAACCTGGGAGGTGGAGGTTGCAGTGAGCGCAGATCATCCCACTGCACTCCAGCCTGGGCAACACAGCGAGACTGTTTCAAAAAAAAAAAGAAAGAAAGAAGCAAATAATCAGCATCATTCCTGCATGGAGGGTTCTGATTCAAAACAAAACACAGCAGAATGCATTACCTGGCTGGATTTGATAGCTAATTCTTCTCTTAACTTCTCTAAAGTTTCCGACGTTTCCTCGGTACCTTCTTCCAAGCGTCTTGCTCCTCGGTCAAGCTCCTCCTTGCCACTCTTGGCCGCCTGCAGAGCCGCCTCCAAGATGATCTTCTCGTTCTGCAGGAGGCAGATCGTGTCCTCCCTGGAGGCGGCCTCGCCCTGCAGCTCCCCCAGCCTGGCCTGCAGCTCGTCGTAGTGTGTCTGCAGGGCATCGAGGGACTGCTCCCTGCTCTGCAGAGCCTCCTGAGTCAAGGTGAGCTGTTTCATCAGGTCCAGGTGCTCCTGCTGCAAAGCCTCAAGCTGCTGGTCTCGCTGGAGTAAAGTCAACTTCACCTGGAGAAGGAATGAAGCCCACATGGCTGCGCCTGACCCTCCTCCGAGAGTGTATGCCCTTTTCCTGTTCGGGTTTCAAGTAATTTTGATGGACACTACGGAGGGTCTTTTTTTCACGGACAATCCTGGTGTAGAAGAACCAGCAGGGCAAACACAGGGTCAGGTCTGCAGCAGCAGCAGCGTCTGACCGACAGCCCAACTCCCACCTGAGCGGACGTGGCCCCACAGCAGAGGACTGCTCGGTCTCCTTGTGTGCAGTCCTGGCTGCTCGGGATCACCTGGGGCCTGGGTCCAGCCTGAAGGGCTGCAGGGACTTACCTGCTCCAGCTGCTGCTCCAGGGATGCCGCCGAGTCCGCCATCCTCTGCAGCCGCTCCCTCTCACCTTCAAACTCTTCCAGCCTCCTCTGAAGGTCCTCCTCCACCATCGTCTTTGCCTCCTGAATCTGCATGAAGGCTGCTTCCTGATCCAACATGTCAGCCTGAGCCCAGGAAACTTGTTTTTAAAAAGGCAGGAAACCTTAATAGTGAACAGCAGCCGGTGGCCCCGTGCTCTGCAGAGAAACCCACCGCCCTGGCATGGGCCCCATCCACCTCCTCATCCTGTCTACCGACTGCAGACTGAGGGCCCAGGATGGGCAGCTTGGCCGCCCCCCAACCAGGAGACCGAGGCCAGGCCCAGCCCAGGCCAGCAACCCCGTGAGAAGGACTCGGACCCACTGGTGAGCAGAGCCTCCCTGACTTTCTCGTGTGGCGACAGCTGCCTCCTTTCGGGAGTGAGACCCGGACATGCTCTCACAAGAGCGGTGCTTGGTGCTACCGGGTAAGAGACCAGAGGCCCCCGCAGTGAACACAGCCTCACATCGGGGTACACTTCTTAGGGAAAACACAAATTCCTAACTTGAAACTTGAAATTTTCAGTTCTTCTCTACTAAGCCCTTGAAGCACTATGGGTGACGCAACGTGATTCTTGTCATCCCAGCCGGGCAGCCCAGCTAATGCCACAGAGAGGTGGGAGCAGTCGCAGGAGACGAGAAACCACGTGAGGCTGCAGAGAGCTCCCTGTACAACTGGCAAGATCGGCAACGAGACCAGCCCAGCAACATCCAGCACAGAACCTCCCTCCATACACTGCCTTGGGGTTTTACACCATTTCTTCTTCTTTAATTTTTCCACAAGGCTATCGAGTAGGTGACACTATCCCCATTTTATAAAGATGAGGCTCACGCCTGTAATCCCAGCACTTTGGGAGGCCGAGGCAGGCGGATCACCTGAGGTCAAGAGTTTGAGACTGGCCTGGCCAACATGGTGAGACCCCGTCTCTACTGAAAATACAAAAAATTAACAGCGTGTGGTGACGAGCGCCTGTAATCCCAGCTACTCAGGAGGCTGAGGCAGGAAAATTGCTTGAACTTGGTAGGCAGAGGTTGCAGTGAGCCAAGATCGCACCACTGCACTCCACCCTGGGCGACAAGAGCAAAATTCCACCTCAAAAAAAAAAAAAAAAAAAGATGCGGCTCAGATAGGTAAGAAATTGTCCAGCGCCCCACAGCTAAAGGAGAACAGCTATCAAGGCTGCTGCATTTCTGTCCTCTGGAGATGGCTGTGCAGGCAGCGGCCATGACCTCGACAGCGTGTGGTTGCTGGAGGGTTAAATGGCAATGCAGGCTGAGTGCTCAGTAAGCAAAGAAAATCCTCTCATCCCTAGGCTTCGACGGGCTGTCAGGCACAAACGCACTGGCCCCTTCCTCCGTACCCACTCTGTACCCAGCGCCATCCCTGACTGGCAATGACTGACGGCCGGGGGCCCAGGCCCGAGGCGGGGCTTGCAGGAAAAGAGCCGCAAGTGCTCACTGCACTAAGCCCCCACAGGTGAGGATGAGGGGTGGGGGGGGGGTCCCAAAGCCTTAACGAGCAGTCACTGCAGGCCACCCATGCTAAGCCCCCACAGGAGGGGTGGGGGGGGTGGTCCCAAAGCCTTAACGAGCAGTCACTGCAGGCCATCCGTGCTAAGCCCCCACAGGTGAGGGATGAGGGGTGGGGGGGGTCCCAAAGCCTTAACGAGCAGTCACTGCCCGCCATCCATGAGAATATTTAAGAGATACACACAGAGAGACGGAACATGTAAGAAAACACACACATAAATCGATGTCTGCGTCTGTTCTCCTAAGCTTCCACGGCCCCGGCCGCAGCCTCACCTCAATGCCCTGCAGCTGTGCCGCGATGCGCCCCTTCTCCTTCATGGACCTGTGCTGAGTTTCCGTCAGCTGCTGGGACAGGGACACATTCTCGAGTTTCAGGTGCTCCAGGAGACCTGCCTGGGTCATCTGTCCAACCTTAAAAAAAACCCACAAAGTAAAAAGTTGCTCAATTTCAAGCAAGAAATGCAGACCAGCCTGTCCCTGGAGGCCCCAGGGTGAGGGTCACTGGCTGCCCCCTCAGTGTCTCCCACGCAAGCCCCACTACCCACCACACGTCTTCCCATCTCAAAATATGTGCTGTCTGGGCTCTGCGTGCCTGAGTGGGAGGGCGGGCGGGCCATCAGCCAGCGCTCATCATGCTGTTTGTAGCTCATCAGACTGCGGTTTGTAGCAGGACCTACCCTAAAGTCCCCACTGACAAGGCATCTCTGAGCCCCTGTGGGTGAGGAGGGGCATCTCTGAGCCCCCGTGGGTGAGGAGCCTTATCTTAACTGACCAAATCCAGCCAGACACACACCAGGGCCTGCCCTCAGCCAGACGCCCGACAGGTGCCATTCCAGGGATACAGCCTTTCCAGCCAGCTAGGGCCCGGCCCAGACCTCCAGGTGCTCAGGCCCACGCTGGCCAAGCGTCTCGTGAAAAAGCCCAGTACCGTGGCCCTGAGGAGGACGGCGTCAGCCAAGGGAAGCAGCACTGAAAAGGAGGTGTGAGGACAGCCTGGGGCCTGAGGCTGGACCTGCCCGCATCGCCTCTAGCTCCATGCTGCTTCCTGGAGTGCACAGTGCGAGACGTGACAGAAGCCACAGGCTCCAGGACCTCAGGAGAAGGTGCACGGAGCCAGGGAAGACAGCCTTTGCTGGGACTGTGTTTCCAGACCATGAAAGCAGACTGACTGCCTGGAATTCTCCTCCCTCCTGAACGTTACTGGAAATGAAGGGATACATTTGGGTACCAAAAAAATGTATTAAAAACTCTGATTAAGGAATGCTGAACCTGGGTTCCAAAGGTATTTGGAAAAAGCAGTGAGGGCCCGGCAGTGGCTCATCCTGTAATCCCAGCACGCTGGGAGGATCGCTTGAGTCCAGGAGTTCAAAACCTGCTTAGGCAACATAGCGAGACCCTGTCCTTACAGAAAATTTTTAAACAATTAGCCAGGTGTGATGGTGTTCACCTATGTCCCAGCTACTTGGGGGGCTGAGGCAGGAGGACTGTTTGAGCCCAACAGGTCAAGGCTGCAGGGAGCTATGATGGTAACACTGAATTCCAGCAGCCTGGGTGACAGGGCAAGACCCTGTCTCCGAAAAAACAGCAGATAGGGCTCTGGAGCCACCGTTGCTTTAAAGCTTCCTCTCTTTTTGTTGTCCAGGCTACACCACCACACTTCCTTGTTGTTGGGTTTTTTTTTTTTGAGACAAAGTCTGGCTCTGTTGCCCAGGCTGAAGTGTGGAGTGCAGCAGCGCAATCTTGGCTCACTACAACCTCTGCCTCCTGGATTCAAGCACATCTCATGCCTCAGCCTCCCAAGTAGCTGGGACTACAGGCACTCACCACCACACCTGGCTAACTTTTGCATTTTTAGTAGAGATGCAGTTTCGCTATGTTGGCCAGGCTGGTCTTGAACTCCTGGCCTCAAGTGATCGGCCCGCCTCGGCCTCCCAAAGTGCTGGGATTACAGGCATGCGCTACTGCACCTGGCCCAAACTATACTTCTAAAATACACCTGGCTTGGCCTACGTCTTTAAATACCTCATATAAATGCACTGCAGCTGTAAAAAAGTGTATTAATTTGTATACTGATTTGTTTCCAAGCTATGTTGTAAGTAGAACAAATGCTTTTCCGTATTGTTCTTTGGCTCAAAAAAAATGTAACAGTCGAGTGTGGTGGCTCACACCTGTAATCCCAGCACTTTGGAAGGCTGAGGAAGGCGGATCACAAGGTCAGGAGTTCAAGACGAGCTTGGCCAATATGGTGAAACCCCGTCTCTCCTAAAAATACAAAAATTAGCCGGGCATGGTGGCGGGCGCCTGTAATCCCAGCTACTCGGGACGCTGAGGCACGAGAATCACTTGAACCTGGGAGACAGAGGTTGCAGTGAGCCAAGATCACACCACTGTACTCCAGCCTGGGAGACAGAGCAAGACTCCATCTCAAAACAAACAAACAAAAAAGTAACGAAAATTGAAGAAAACTTCTATTGTGTATATTTGTAACTCTAGCTGTAAAAGGAACATTTGGTGGAATTAGTATTTCACGTTCCCCTCTTGAGAAATAAAGTTTTAATAAATTTATAATATTTTATCTGGGAAAAAAAAAATTCCACAGCTAATTAAAAAATAACAGGCCTGGTGCGGTGGCTCACGCCTGTAATCCCAACACTTTGGGAGGCTGAGGCAGGCATCACTTGAGCCCAGGAGTTCGAGGCCAGCCTGGGCAACATGGCAAAACCTTGTCTCTACAAAAAGTACAAAACTTAGCCAGGCATGGTGGCAAGTGTCTGTGATCCCAGCTAGTTAAGAGGCTGAGGTAGGAGAATAGCTTGAGTCTGAGAGGTTGAGGCTGCAGTGAGCTGAGATCGCACCACTGCTCTCCAGCCTGGGTGACGGAGTGAGACAGTCTCAAAAAAAAACCAAAAACAAAAAGACTGAGGCTGACCAAAGGTACTCTTCAGCATCTCTGAGGTCATCCTAATTAGTCTAGGTGCTGAGACTCGGATCGAGGTGCACTCGAACCATTCGCCTGTCGGTCTGGGCGTCTCCAGCACACGAAGCAGTTGCTGTGGGCCGAGGCACAGGCCTGGACGGACACACACTCCCACATATGCGGGACCAAGCTGGACATGGGCTGTACCCGCTAACGAGTGGACGGGAGAGTAAAGAGTTTTCCAACAGGACGTAGAAAATGCAAGGCCTGCTGGGAAGACGTGGTCCCCGTGTATCACTGAGGGCTCAGGCAGCAGGGAAAGGAAAAGCTCCAACCGGGAAGAGAACCCCACTGGCACCGCACGCCTGTGAGACATCACAGCAGAGTGGGGAGGCTGAGGTGGGAGGGTCCCGAGACCCAGGCAGATGAGGATTCACAGGCATGTGTCACCATGCCCAGCAAGAGAGGCTTTGGAACTGAAAATGCTGGCAGAGGCTGCCGTGGGACTCCCATGTCAGAAGGTCGTGGGGGGGCCCACGGGACACGTCCTGCATAGGACACGTCCTACATGGGACACGGGGTGGGCTAGACAGCAGGTTAAAAACAAAAACATGTCTGTGAACTCTAAAAACAGAAACATCTCAGGAAAAAGCACCGTTCTACATGAAGACAAGAAGCGTGACCTGCCCTGGAAGGTAGATGGGGGCCGTACCTGGATGTGGGCCATCTCACCCTGCAGCCTGACGCGGGCCTCCTGTGCCAGGGCGAGCTGCTGCTGGTACCACTGCCGGACACTCTGCAGGGACGAGATCTCCGCCTGCGACGCTTTCAGCTTGCTGGTCAGCGTCGTCCGCTCCAGCTGCACCTGCTGAAGCTGGCTCTGCAAGGCTGTCATCTGCTGTCGCAGGTCGTGCACTGAAATGGGGCAAGCACAGCGGCTCAGGCCAGCGACGGCCAACGGAGGAGTCCGCAGCTCCGCGCGTGCGGAACACAAGGCGGGACTCTCGGGAGACCAAGAATGAGTCAGTTCCGGTTATTCCCCATAGCTGACTCCATGAAGTCGCCGTGAACACGGCATTAGTGGGCGCTGAGAGATGCCGCTCCTGGCAGAAATGCAGGGTGAGGTTCCTGCAGGCCTCTGCTCACAGCACCTTCACCAGCTCATCAATACATAACCTCTGTTCAGTGTTTCCATTTACGACACCGATTCAATACATAGCGTCGATTCATTCACACCGAGCTCACGGCCAACAGCAACTCGGCCAACAAGCCTGAGCAAAGATTCTCTAGGAAATAACAGTGGCCAGACACGGGGGTGCAGGGGGCATGGGGGGTGCAGGGGGCACAGGGGTGCACGCCCAGGAGATCCAGACCAGCCTGGGCAACACAGCGAGATCCCCCACCACCAAAAAAAAAAAATTAGCCAGGCGGGGTGGCATGCATCTGTGGTCCCAGCCACTTGGGAGGCTGAGGTGGGCGGATCCCATGAGCCCAGGAGTTTGAGGCTACAGTGAGCCACAGATGCACCGCTGCACTCCAGCGTGGGCAACAGAGCAACTCATCTCAAAGACAAATGAATTTTTAAAAACAAAAATAAAATTTAAACAAATAGAAACAGGATGAATTGAAAAAAATAAACCAAAAGAAAAAAATTAAGTACATCTTCTCCATGAAACACCTCACATCCCCTCTGTGTTTAAAAACACTAGACAGTGTTGGCCAGGCACAGTGGCTCACGCCAGTAATCCCAGCACTTTGGGAGGCTGAGGCAGGCGGATCACCTGAGGTTGGGAGTTCGAGACCAGCCTGGCCAACATGGAGAAACCCTGTCTCTAATAAAAATACAAAATTAGCTGGGCGTGGTGGCAGACGCCTGTAATACCAGCTACTAGGGAGGCTGAGGCAGGAGAATCGCTTGAACCTGGGAGGCAGAGGTTGCGGTGAGCCAAGATCGCGCCATTGCACTCCAGCCTGGGCAAC
Organism: Pan paniscus; assembly: GCF_029289425.2. Classification (NCBI taxonomy): domain Eukaryota; kingdom Metazoa; phylum Chordata; class Mammalia; order Primates; family Hominidae; genus Pan; species Pan paniscus. The sequence continues at coordinate 140,913,368 of NC_073259.2, forward strand.
AAGAGTGAAACTCCGTCTCAAAAACAAAACAAAACAACAACAACAACAACAACAACAAAAAACACTAGACAGTGTTTGGGGCCATCTTTAACTGCAAAATTACCCCCCAAAGCACAAACATGTAAACATGGCCCTGGAAAGAACTCCTGCCTGCAGCCCGGGCTGAGCACAAAGGCAGGCAGAGTATCCTGCCCTCCTCAGCGGGCGCCTAGGATGACTCACGTACTCTGCTGCTCCACACGTGTCCATGAATACTGAGTTTGTGGTTCAAACAAATTTAATCAAGTCGGCAAATTCACACTTAGGAAATCTGTGAGAATTGTCATGGACGCCAAGGCTCTGTCTTTGACCCAACGATGTCTACCAGCCATCAACAAACAGCAAGGGTATCCGTGTGGCTAATTCCAACTTAAACCCACCGGTTAGGACTGGGCAGCCTCATCAAAGTTCAGGTTGGTTTTGCCACCCCCCGATCACTGGTCAAGTGAAGCGTGGCAACCCACAGGGCCCCAAACTACTTTAGTGTTGAGAACTTTTTGGGTTTCATGGTTTTTCCTAAGGGATTGGGTATCACGAAATGCTCAAGGACTAAAATATTAAAGCGATTACAAGAGTACTACTGTCTCTCGGCCGGCTTTCTCTTTCCTAGTATTAGAATGCAGCCTCTGTGACGCCAGCTTGTCACCTTCCTCTGTGTCATCCAAGACCCAGTCTCACAGCCTCATGGGCGGACCGGCTCACATGGAGTCAGCCCTCACGGCGGCCGCACCAGGGACCCCTGGCTCAGGAGATCCCAAGACCTGAGAGATGAGCCCACCAAGCGGCCTCCCTGGGAGGACTCTGGACCCGGGTCACTCTACACCCCTCGGGCTTTGTCTTCAATCTTCCCACCCTGCTTCGCCCTCTCCTTCCCACTCCTGTTCACGCCTGCTCTGAGCAGGCCAACCACAGTCTTCTCCGTGCCTGCTGGGCACTGGAGTGTGAGCTCTGGGACTGGCCCGGGCGGGGACTGAGGGGGTGGAAGGCGTGCTGCCAAGCCACATGGAAGCCCACCGCGGCTTCCGCAATCCACTGCCCTACTTGTACTCTCTGGGCGAGCCTATAGGGCTCTATAGGGAGGCAGCTGGACCGACGCACTGCATCCAGGGAGAAAAGGTTGCCAGACGGACAGTCAAGGAGCTGTTCTTGAATATTTTAAATGGAATCTGCAATTCTGTGGAATAAGTGGGCAGCTCTACACTCCCAAATAACACTGGACTTTTGAGGCAGGATCACCGCAGATACTCCAGGGTCCAAGGTCAATCTCCAAGACCTAATTCATTCCCCTGGATGTGCACACAAAAATGTACACAATTCCACAAGTTCAACTAAAACTTGTATTTCCTTTAGAAAAGCAGCCTCCTTATGTGTAAATTATAAACCAATGCAACCCGCACAGTCACATGCCGACAGAGCTGTCAGCACCAGGGAGGAGGGCATGGCGGGGACCAGTCAAGGAAGGAGGGAGCAGCGGGGACCAGTTGAGGAAGGAGGAGGGAGCAGCAAGGACCAGTCAGGGAAGGAGGAGGGCGTGGCGGGGGCCAGTCGATGAAGGAGGAGGAGCAGCAGGGACCAGTCAGGGAGGGGGAGGGCGTGGCCAGGGCCGGCCTCACCTGTGTTGTCCTTGCTGAGCATGCTCCTCTGCATGTCCTCTACCTTGGCCATAAGCCTCTGGTACTGCTCCTCGGCCACCTGCAAGTCGTTGTTGGATGACGCCAGGCTGGCATTTTTTGCCTCCAGCATGTTCTGCAGGTCGGTCATGGCTCGCTCCAGGTCCCAGCACGACTGCTTCAGGGTGTCCACCTCCGAGCTCAGCGAGTCCTGCCGCTGCTGGCTGCTGTGGCTGCACTCCACCTGCGCCTGCAGCTTCGTGCTGAGGGCGGCCAGCTGGGCCTGCAGCTCAGCCTTCTCTTTAAGTGCCTGAAAAGATCCCAACAACCACAATGATTTTAAGAAAACGAGTCACTTCCATCCAGTGTATTAACAGGAACACAACCGGCGAGTCAGTCAGGGCCTGACAGGGGACCCTGAGACCCCCAGGTGCTCTCCCAGGGTCTGACAGAGGACCCCGAGACCCCCAGGTGCTCTCCCAGGGCCTGACAGAGGACCCTGCCCCGAGACCCCCAGGTGCTCTCCCAGGGCCTGACAGGGGACCCTGCCCCGAGACCCCCAGGTGCTCTCCCAGGGCCTGACAGGGGACCCCGAGACCCCCAGGTGCTCTCCTAGGGCCTGACAGGGGACCCCGAGACCCCCAGGTGCTCTCCCAGGGCCTGACAGGGGACCCTGCCCCGAGACCCCCAGGTGCTCTCACAGGGCCTGACAGGGGACCCTGCCCCGAGACCCCCAGGTGCTCTCCCAGGGCCTGACAGAGGACCCTGCCCCGAGACCCCCAGGCGCTCTCCCAGCAGAGCCGTCACAGAAAAAGGCGACTTTCCAAACAGGCCCAGGACGCACATGGAGCCTGCACTGGTTTTGGGCCCAACTGCACCTGCACAGGGCAGCGCTAGCGCAGGGCTGGGGAAGCACTCGTCTCCTGCGAGGACACTGGAAACGTGTTCAAAACACCAAACGTGTACACGGGTGCACACGTATGCGCACACACACAGAATGCCAGACGTGTAGAGGGACCCCTGAGAGATTAAAAGCGGATTCAGATCTGGGGGGAAATGGGCAAAAAACACAGGCAGGGAAAGGCGGCTGCCTCCTAAGTGCGGCTCCAGCCAGAGCCACGGGACACAGCACAGTCCTGAGTGGCCACGGCAGTGCTGTGTGGTCCCAGGAGCAGCAGAGAATCGCCAGAGGAAATCGCCCCACCACCTGCCCCCACGCTGAGGCCTACAGGGGCAGGGATCCAGTTCACACATCACCAAGACAACAAACACCCAAAGCAATCGAGGAACTCCACAAACTCCAGGAGACCCTAGAGCAAGGGGCCAGCAACCACCACACCTGAAACAACCCTCACAATCTTGGTGTGGATGCAACCGAAGGACCAATCAGTGATCCTAGGAGGATAAGAAGACAAAGTACAGTGACAGCAAGCCACCGTTTGAGAGAGTGGCTACACAGAGGAGGGGAAATGCATTCGACGGCGGGAGGCTCACGCTGTAACACTGGAGAAGTGACGACCGTACAACCAGAATTAGCCTCAAAACAGCCGAAATCACCTCTTCTGTAGACACAGCTTTAGGTGTCACAAACTGGTTGGTTTGTGTCCAAGGACCATGTTGTATGAGAAAACCATCTTCGACATGAGGCGTGCATTTAGCAAGGCAAGCTCCGGACACTGTGAGCAGCTCCGGCCCTGCTCTGCGGCCTCGCAGGCCGCAGGAGGCTCCCTCAGCTGTGTCACCTCAGGGCCTGGGTGCATTCTCACGCTCCCACGCCAGAAGCAGACAGCTGAACCCCACGGAACAGATTTACTCAACTGCCCACAGAAGATAAATACCTAGCTCTTCACTGTGGATAAAGTGCATACGACAAAATGACAAAGGAGAGCTGAAATAAGGGATGGAAAATGATGTTTCTGGCACATGCTAACCAAGCCAGCGTGTGCAGCTTTCTCTGATACAGCACAATTAGTATCAGAAAAAGCAGAAATCACTACAAAGAAAAAAGGTTCACCATGCCAGAAAAAGCTGCAACCCACCAAGAGAATTTGACTCTTATGGACTGTGAGACACCTAACATCTAGGAAATATTCTGGTAGAGACGCAGGGAGAAACACGCCCACGCATGATGAGGCAGAAAACTCACAACTCTTTCTAAGGCTGACAAGTAGACAAAAAACGTAAAGATGCAGAACCCTCGGCTGCCACACATGCTGCGGCGGCTGATTCCCAACCACATCTGTGAAACCTCGCACCCAACAGAGGAGCCACACATGCTTTCCGACTTCGCCGCACGCTGAGACGTCAGTCGAACGTCCGTTACCTGACTCGCCTCCAGTGACAAGGCTTCCAGCTGTCCTTCGAGTCGCATTTTCTCTTTGAGCACCTGCAGCATCTCCTCCTGTGTTTCTGCTGCAGAGCTCTCCAAGGACACGCTGGGGACAAAGGCACGGGTCAGGCCTGTGCGAGCCATCCTCATTTTCCTTCACACTCCTCCACATTCTCCAAATTCTACACACCCCTGCTGCTCTCTCCCAATTTTTTAAAATTAAGAGATTTAAGTAGAGAGCTGAGGCTTGCATGAATGCACGGATGAACATTCCTGCCAACAGTTGGCACCTCACGCTGTGGGAACTGTTACAGAAACATGAGACATGCAAGCGTCATGCAGCTTAGTGACAAGTCTATGTAAACGGGAGACTGGATATTTTAGTAACACAGACCATTGCTGATCTAATTCTACTGCTTAAAAAGCAGCAGACTTGTTATGAATTAAATGTTCATGTCAAGACTAAGGATAGAATCAGGAAGAAAAGCTGTGTATCGCCTGTTCCAGTGCGGAGAGCCGTGGGCCCGGGAAGCAACATCTCAGGCCAGGCCCTCTGCCCGCCCTGCCCGTCTCTGCCCACCCCGCCCCCTCTGTTGGCCCCACCCACCTCTGCTACCGCCCCACCCACCTCTGCCCGCCCCGCACCCCCCTCTGTTGGCCCCACCCACCTCCACCCGCCCCGCCCACCTCTGCTGTCCCCACCACCTGCTGCAGATGCTGTCTCTCCGACTCCGCACCTCCCCGTTGACCTCCTGCCCCTGGTCTTGGTGCTCAGCGGCTGCGGCCTGGAGGACGTCCTTAATGGAGGGGAACTGGCCCAGGGTATCCGCAGGAATCTCCTGGCCGTTGACCACATAGGGGGTGTCCTGCGTGCCCACTGTCTTCGACAGAATGCCATAGGTCCCTCGGGTGGAGGCGCTGCTGTACGATGAGCTGTCGCTGTCATTTCCATCCACCTCAGACACGCTGTCTCCAGCCAGGGAGGTGTTCTCCAGACGGTCGTCAGTGTCGGGGGACAGGCTGATCTCAGACACAACAGACGCCGCACTGCTTCTGTTCTGCTTCAGGGAACCCTTGGTAGAATCGGGAGCCGGGACATTTCCCCCAGAATTCCCCGCATTTGAATCTTCAGTTCTGTAATCGGCCAGAGACCGGATTTTGCTTGATTTGGAACTTTTTTTCTCCCTAGGATGTGCCGGAAGCCCCAGGCTGCCCACCTTAGGCCCCCGAGGGACACTGGTGCGCAGGAAGGAATATTCTTTTGTCATAGCCAGGGTACTGGCCCTTGGTAAGTTTTCTGGGTTTAACATGAGCTCAGGATCAAGCGTGCTAAAAAGTCTCGTTTTGGTTGCAGGTTGACTGGACTGAGAAGAAAACAAAAGTACAAAAATTACATTTAAAATCCACAAGCAGCATTCTTAAAACTGCCATTCAGAAAGGTGGCACCGATCACTACTCCCTCCACTGACAACCAGAGAGCACCACCTCCCCAGCCCCTCACCACACAGGGTCGGCCAGGCCTCCGATCCGTGGTGGTCTCACTGCCGCAAGGCCCCACTCTAGTGACCAGCATGACCACCTCTGGTCTAAAGCACACTCTTCAGTGACTGTGACCGCAACACGTTTAAAACACATCCCAGCAAGTACCTCCTCATCAGACTTCTGTAGGGACCAGCCCCACAGGGTCTACGAGAGAGCGTAGAAACAAAGACACAAGACAAGAGACAAGAGAAAAGGCAGCTGGGCCCGGGGGACCACTACCACCAATGCGCGGAGACTGGTAGTGGCCCCGAATGTCGGGCTGCGCTGTTATTTATTGGATACAAGGCAGAAGGGGCAGGGTAAAGAATGTGAGTCACCTCCAATGATAGGTAAGGTCACGTGGGTCATGTGTCCACTGGACAGGGGGCCCTTCCCTGCCTGGCAACCAAGGCAGAGAGGGAGAGGAGACACAAAGACAGCTTACGCCATTATTTCTGCATATCAGGGACTATTAGCATTTTCACTAATTTACTACTGCTATCTAGAAGGCAGAGCCAGGTATACAGGATGGAACATGAAGGCAGACTAGGAGCGTGACCACTGAAGCACAGCATCACAGGGAGACGGTTAGGCCTCCGGATAACTGCGGGCGGGCCTGACTGATGTCAGGCCCTCCACAAGAGGTGGAGGAGCAGAGTCTTCTCTAAACTCCCCTAGGGAAAGGGAGACCCCCCCCCCCGCCCTCCGCTTCCCGGTCTGCTAAGTAGCGGGTGTTGTTCCTTGACACCTTTTGCTACCGCTGGACCACGATCCGCCTGGTAACGGGCGTCTTCCCAGACGCTGGCTTCACCGCTAGACCCAGGAGCCCTCTGGTGGCCCTGTCTGGGCATAACAGAAGGCTCGCACTCTTGTCTTCTGGTCACACCTCACTATGTCTCCTCAGCTCCTATCTCTCTATGGCCTGGTTTTTCCTAGGCTATGATTATAGAGCAAGGATTATCATAATATTGGAATAAAAAGTAATTGCTACAAACTACTGATTAATGATATTCATATATAATCATATCTAAGATCTATATCTGGTGTAACTATTCTTGTTTTATATTTTATTATACTGGAACAGCCCATGTCCTCTCTCTCTTGCCTCAGTGCCTGAGTGGCTTGCCGCCCACAGACTTCCTCAACAGAACTTTCCTGGCTACTCTCCAGTTTATTTTATTTTTTTGGATAAACATAGAAATTTTCTTCAAGGCCGGGCGTGGTGGTTCACACCTGTAATCCCAGCACTTTGGGAGGCTGAGGCGGGCAGATCATTTGAGGTAAGGAGTTCAAGACCAGGCTGGCCAACATGTTGAAACCCCCGTCTCTACTAAAAATACAAAAAAATGAGCCAGGCATGGTGGCACACACCTGTAATCTCAGCTACTTGGGAGGATGAGGCAGGAGAATCGCTTGAACCCAGGAGGTGGAGGTCGTAATAAGCTGAGATCATGCCACTGCACTCCAGCCTGGGTGACAGAGTGAGACCCTGTCTCCAAAAAAAAAAAAAAATTTCTTCAAAAAGGAAGAACATTCTGTTGAACTACAACCACCTTAAATCCATAATTTCCTCCGTCTGCCCACAACTGCTCGCACGTGTGGGTGGCAAGCCACCCAGGTGCCGAGGCAAGAGACTGAGGACACGAGCTGTTCCAGTATAATAAAGTATATAAAATAAGAATAGTTATACCAGATATAGATCTTAGATATGATTATATATGAATATTATTAATCATTAGTTTGCAGCAGCAGCAATTACTTTTTATTCCAATATTATAATAATCCTCACTCTACAATCATAACCTAGGAAAAACCAGGCCATACAGAGATAGGAGCTCAGGGGACACAGTGAGAAGTGACCAGAAGACAAGTGCGAGCCTTCTGTTATGCCCGGACAGGGCCACCAGAGGGCTCCTGGGTCTAGCGGTAACGCCAGTGTCTGGGAAGACGCCCGTTGCCAAGCGGATCATGGTCTAGCGGTAGCATCAGTGTCAAGGAAAAACACCCACTACTTAGCAGAGTTTAGAGAAGACTCTACTCCTCCACCTCTTGTGGAGGCCCTGACATCAGTCAGGCCCACGCACAGTTATCCAGAGGCCTAACCATCTCCCTGTGACGCTGTGCTTCAGTGGTCACACTCCTAGTCTGCTTTCATGTTCCATCCTGTACACGTGGCTCTGCCTTTTAGATAACAGTAGCAAAATTAGTGAAAGTACTAAAAGTCTCTGATATGCAGAAATAATGGCATAAGCTGTCTCTCTCTCTCCCTCTCTCTCTACCTCAGCTGCCAGGCAGGGAAGGGCCCCCTGTCCAGTGGACACGTGACCCACATGACCCTACCTATCATTGGAGATGACTCACACTCTTTACCCTGCCCCTTTTGCTTTGTATCCAATAAATAACAGCACAGCCAGACATTCGGGGCCACTACCGGTCTCCATGTCTTGGTGGTAGTGGTCCCCCGGGCCCAGCTGTCTTTTATCTCTTTGTCTTGTGTCTTTATTTCTACACTCTCTCGTCTCTGCAAACAGGGAGAAAACCCACCAACCTTGTGGGGCTGGACCCTACATGCATGCCCCTCAATAGAGCAGCTACCCCACCCCCATCCAGAACCCAGGCCCTCTGCGGCCATTCTAACTTACTTCTCAGTTTATCCTTTTTGTTGTTATAAATGTTATACTTCCCACTAATCTTACAACTGCTAGGATAACTCTTGATTTTTCATACTTGCATTTTTATTTTTTTTTTGAGATGGACCCAGGCTGGAGTGCAGTGGTGCAATCTTGGCTCACTGCAACCTCTGCCGCCTGGGTTCAAGCGATTCTCCTGTCTCAGCCTCCTGAGTAGCTAGGACTACAGGGGTGTGCCACCACATCCGGCTAATTTTTTGTATTTTTAGTAGAGATGGGGTTTCTCCATGTTGGCCAGGCTGGTCTCAAACTCCTGACCTCAAGCAATCCACCCGCCCCGCCCTCCCATAGTGCTGGGATTATAGGTGTGAGCCACTGCACCCAGCCAGATTAAAGTATTTAAAAACATAACCTTAAAGGTATAAGAAGAACACGCTGGTGATTTTATTGATCTTCTTCTACTGAAGAGATCCTTTTGAAACATGACACAGGCTGGGTGTGATGGTGGGTGCCTGTAGTCCCAGCTACTCAGGAGGCTGAGGCAGAGAATCACTGGAACCTGGGAAGTGGAGGTTGCAGTGAACCGAGATCGCTCCAGCCTGGGCAACAGAGTGAGACTCCGTATCTCAAAAAAAAAAAAAAAAAAAAAAATTTTTTTTTTTAAAAGTAGCCGGGCATGGTGGCACGTGCTTTTAATCCCAGTTACTCGGGAGGCTGAGGCTGCAGAATTGCTTGAACTAGGGAGACGGAGGTTGCAGTGGGCCAAGACTGCACCACTACACACCTGCTTGGGTGACAAAGCGAGATTCTGTCTCAAAATACATATATATATATATATATATATATATATATATATAATTTTTTTTTTTTTTTTTTTTTTTTTTTAACTGCTCATTGACAATACGCCAGATCACCTAAGAGCTCTGATGGGACATGTACAAGGAGGTGAATGTTGCTTTCCTGCCTGCGGACACAGCATCCATTCTGCAGCCCATGGATGATGGAGACGTACAAGGAGGTGAATGTCACTTTCCTGCCTGCAGACACAACATCCCTTCTGCAGCCCATGGATCAAGGACTAGTTTTGACTTTCAAGTCTTATTACTTAAGAAATACCTTCTGTAAGGGTACAACTGCCATAGTCATAGTGTCTCCTCTCATGGATCTGGGCAAAGTAAACTGAAAACCTTCTGGAAAGGATTCACCATTCTAGACGCCATTAAAAACATTCATGATTCATGGGTGGAGGGTCAAAATATCAACATTAACAGGAGTGTGGAAGAAGCTGATTTCTACCCTCACGGACAGCGTTGAGGGATTCAGTGCTTCCGTGGAGAACCTGACTGCAGATGTGGTGGAAACAGCAAGGGCACTAGAACTAGAAGTGGAGCCTGAAGATGTGACTGAATTGCTGCAATCTCAGGATAAAACTTGAATGGGTAAAATGCCATCAAATAGCACCGCATGTTACAGAGACATCTTTTCTAAGATATGGTAAACTTTGGTGCGGTTTTAAGAAATTACCACAGCCCAACCTTCAGCAACCACCACCCTGATGAGTCAGCAGCCATCAAACTTGAGGCAAGATGCTCCAACAGCAAAGAGATTACGACTTGCTGAAGGCTCAGATGAGCGTTAACATTTTTTAGTAATAAAGCATTTTCAAATTAATGTGGGTACATCAGTTTTATTTAGACACAGTGCTACTGCACACTTAGTAAACTACAGCAGCGTATACACATAACTTCTTTATGCACTAGGAAACCAAAAACATTGTAGGACTTGCTTTACTGCAATGTTTACATTTTTGTGGTGGTCCAGAACTGAACCCACAGTACCTCTGAGGTCACCCGTGTTTGCTTTCTTTGCTTTTCAATTGGCAGATTTAGAAATAAAATGTGCTTGTTGCAAAAGAAGGCCCCTGAGCCCATGGCAGCTCAGAGAAGCCAATGGCAGGTCCCCGGGTTATGTGGGACCAACAGTCGTCTCTGGCACAGGAAGCTTTCCATGAGCTTGTTCGGGAGAGGGAGACTCACCCTCTCCTGCTGGCGCTTCACCCTGTACTGTTTGAGCTGCTCTTCCAGCCACTTCCGAGCCTGAAGTCGGACCTGCTCCTCCTTCTCCAGGGGCAGGGGAGAATCTGTAGAGCCTGCAGTGGGAAAATGGCAATTTGGAAACTCATAAAATACCAGGATGCAGAACAATCAGGCACAAGAACTTGGTCATTTTGTACTTAATTACCCATATACTTTACACCTAAACAATGCACAGCCATCTTGTTTGGAAGGACAATTTCTAGATCAAGAGAGAACTGTGAGCCCCGGACACGGACCACAGGTGGGATCTACCTCACAGGAGACACAGTGGCCAGGCACTGGGTCTGTGATCCCATGATGAGTACACCCCGCCTGGGGCATTCCCCTGGTAAAACAGGAAATGGCAGCAAGTGCCTTTTTTTTTTTTTTGAGATGGAGTCTCACTCTGTCACCCAGGATGGAGTGCAGTGGCATGATCTCGGCTCACAGCAACCTCTGCCTCCCAGGTTCACACCATTCTCCTGCCTCAGCCTCCCAAGTAGCTGGGAATACAGGCGCCCACCACCACGCCTGGCTAATTTTTTGTATTTTTAGTAGAGACGGGGTTTCACCATGTTAGCCAGGATGGTCTCAATCTCCTGACCTCATGATCCACCCGCCTCAGCCTCCCAAAGTGCTGGGATTACAGGCGTGAGCCACCGCGCCCGGCCTTTTTTTTTTTTTTTTGAGACGGAGTTTCATTCTTGTTGCCCAGGCTGGAGTGCAATGGTGCGATCTCGGCTCACCACAACCTCTGCCTCCTGGGTTCAAGCGATTCTCCTGCCTCAGCCTCCTGAGTAGGTGGGATTACAGGCATGCAACACGACGCCTGACTACTTTGGTATTTTTAGTAGAGACAGGGTTTCTCCATCTTGGTCAGGCTGGTCTCGAACTCCCGACCTGAGGTGATCCGCCCGCCCCGGCCTCTCAAAGTGCTGGGATTATGGGCGTGAGCCACCGTGCCTGGCAGCAAGTGCCTTAACAACAGAAAGAACTGGGTTCAAAGCTGGAGCCGTGCCGAGCACTCTGAGGCAGGCTCAGCTCTCACCACGCTGCAACTTGCCCTGGCTTCACAGCAGGTTCTCATGACCCCGCTGGGAGGTGAAACGCCGGCACCGTGGAGTTACAGGCAGTAGCCAGCCACAGGAGCTCAGCCGTCGTGGGGTCATGAGCCCCGAGTGCATTTCTTTGCTCAGTTACATTTGGGGTCCGCTTTGACGCACAGGTCATCTCAGCTCCTGCAGTAACAAGTCACATTACGATAAGGCTCTGGCGGTACTCAAATGGCTGAAGCCTGGCGCCAGGCCTCACTGCAGAGTAAATGCTGCACAGGCTCCGCCCTCCAGGGCTGGGGGGTGGTTACCTCAGTTTCCAGACAGACAAGACTCCAATCCGAGGTCATGCTCCGGGACAGGAGGGGAAAATTTACAACTTTTTAGCCAAAACCAGAATTTAAAATATCTAAAACCCAGACCTTTCATTGTAGGTGATGAAAGAGTTGCATGGTACGTGTTATAGTTACAAACCCAGGGCTCCACTTCCCAGGACTGAGTGTGTGGCCTCATCCTTCCTAAGCCATCAGCAGACACCGCCCGACGGCCTGGGTGCCGACCAGAGTAGGAAAGCGTAATCACACAACAACGCTTTACACATGACACCCTCCTTACAGGTAGATGCTGAGGAGATGAGCAGCTACTGTCCTAAATAATCCCTAACATCTGAGCAGTCACCAAGAATTTCACTGTAAAGGTACCATTATTAGTTTATACATTTTATCACTGAAAAGATCTCTAGTCCTTTTCACAAGGCAAAGTGGTCCAGATGGCTAGACCGTTAAGTGGCAAATTCAGGCCTATGGCCACCAGGCAGATATTTATATAAGTCGGCAAAATAAGCAGGGTTTCAACCAAACACTGACGCAGGAGATAGGCTCAGGGCCAGGCGCCAGCAGGAACAGGTGACCAGGGGCATCCCGCAAAGGCATGCACGTAGACCCAGCGCTGCTGCCCCAGACACCTGGGCCAGAGCTCACACATCTGTAACTTCAGGACCCCAAAGTAAATAAACTAAGTTGAAAAAAATCAGGAATCTAGACTTTTTTACATGCTACTTCTCAACTTAAATGCTGGCAGTGAGTTTTCAGAATTGTTTCAAATAAACACATGTGAAATGCAGTCTGATTTCAGTAATTTGGGGTTTTTTGTTGTTATTTAGTTTTAAGAAATTTTTAAAAATATACTGCAGGCCAGGTACAGTGGCTCACGCCTATAATCCCAGTATTTTGGGAGGCCAAGGTATGATGATCACTTGAGCCCAGGAGTTCAAGACCAGCCTGGGAAACATGGTGAGACCCCGTTTCTACACACACACAAAAAATTAAAATTAGCCAGGTGTGGTGACATGCACCTGTGGTCCCAGCTACTTGACGGCAGAGGCAGGAATATCCCTTGAACCTGGGAGGCAGAGGCTGCAGTGAGCTCTGACTCTGCCACTGGCCTCCAGCCTGGGCGACAGAGCAAGATCCTGACTCTAATTAAAAAACAAAACAGGCTGGGCCTGGTGGCTCATGCCTGTAATCCCAACACTTTGGGAGGCCAAGGCAGGCAGATCATGAGGTCAGGAGATCAAGACCATCTTGACTAACACAGTGAAACCCCGTCTTTGCTAAAAATACAAAAAATTAGCCGGGCCTGGTGGCGGGTGCCTGTAGTCCCAGCTACTCGGGAGGCCGAGGCAGGTGAATGGCATGAACCCAGGAGGCGGAGCTTGCAGTGAGCCGAGACAGCGCCACTGCAGTCCGGCCTGGGCGAAAGAGCGAGACTCTGTCTCAGAAAAAAAAAAAAAAAAAAAAAAAAAAAAAACAACAACAGACTGGATGCCCACCGTCTGCTTACCAAGCACCTGGGTGACACAGGACATGCAGGCTGGCCTTTAACGCAAAAGCGTCAGCACTGCTGCCAGTCAGACCGTAGCAGAGCCTTGACTCCACCTGCATCTTCACTCTCTAACTTGAAGCTCTCCTTGCTAAACTCACAGCCCCACGTGGGACTCGGACGGCACACGGCAGGCACAGGCACACAACAGCTCAGACAGCGAGTGCGCAGGGCACCTGCTCCCAAGGGGCTGAGCGACGCGGACGTGGAGGGTGGGAAAAGCGGGGTAACGGATGCTTACACAGTTGCGTTTCTTGCATAGGAAGACTGAGTCTGAGAGACTGCAAAGCTTCTTTTCTAACACTGCCCTCAGCACTAGTTCCCTGAGACTTCCTTAGGTTGTCATGGAAACCAGCCACACCTGGAGAGGCATCAGGGCCCACTGGGCTTGTGGTGGGATCGAGAGACGACGGAGGATCTGGGAAGGGTGGCGTTGGCCCATTCTGACAGAGGCCTCCCTGGCCAGGTCCATTCGGGCTTTCCCCTTCCGTGGAAGCTCTGTTTACCTCGGCACCTGGAAAGACAGAGCACGCTGGACCACCATGGCTTTAACAACAAGGTGACGTCGCTTTTCAGACATGCAGCTGGAGTAGGAGAGAAGAGGATCCAGACTCATGAGCACGGCACTTTCTCATCCCACAAAGGCTTCACTCTGAGAGGAGCAGCCCATGGGCCCCATCCCACAGGCGGGGTGGCCAGGATAAGGCCCACAGCCCCTCTGGTGTCCACGTCCTTCCTGTAAGGTGAACCCGCCCTCCACACCTCCACGCTCTAAGGTGAACCCGTCCTCCACTCCTCCACACTCTAAGGTGAACCCGTCCTCCACTCCTCCACACTCTAAGGTGAACCCCCCCTCCACTCCTCCATGCTCTAAGGTGAACTCGCTCTCCACACCTCCACGCTCTTGGCTGTAGAATTTATGTAGTAACGACAGTAACATTTCCTCTTCTCTTTTTTGAGACGGAGTCTCGTTCTGCTGCCCAGGCTGGAGTTCAGTCACACAAGCTCAGCTCACTGCAAGCTCCACTCACCAGATTCAAGCGATTCTCCTGCTTCAGCCTCCCGAGTAACTGGGATTACAGGCGCCCACCACCACACCTGGCTAATTTTTGGTCTTTTTAGTAGAGATGGGGTTTCACCATGTTGGCCAGTCTGGTCTCAAACTCCTCCCCATTCACCGGCCTCGGCCTCCCACAGTGCTGGGATTACAGGCGTGAGCCACCGCACCCAGCCAATGTTTCCTTTCCATTTAAGTAAAACCAATAAGAAATCTTATGAAAGTCGCCAGTTTAAAACAAGCAAAAACCACAAACACTTAAAACACAGCTGACAATCTTTCTAGCAGGCACTGGTAACAGCAGTGTTAATCAGAGTCACAGCCTCACATTTACAAAGGCTGACTTTGGAGTCATTTCAAAGCCTAAGCTTATCCTCCGAGGCGAGGACCCTAAGGCGAAGAGGTGGATGATGTCATCACACCACCCGTGAAGCAGAGACAGCCCAGAACTGCGCTTCTGCTTGACGACGGCCTGCTGGGTAAAGGCCTGGGTTGGACCAGTGACAATTCTATACCCACGTGTTACCTCAGTTCACCCACTCAAATGATTATATACAAATTACCCACAACACAAACTAAAACATAGTTCCTCATCAAATGGAAGAAAGATTTCTTTCAATGAAGTGATTTTCAGTCTTTTCCCTGCCCCCTAACTGCTGACTGGTGGGTGGGCCAGTTCACAGTCAAAGAACCAAGACATGTGAGGGGGGAGGGAGGGTCCTCAGGGGGTTCTGGTCCTGGTTCCGGTGGCTCTGGAGGCCCGGCAACACCCCCGCGTCTCACAGGGGTCAGCATTCCTCGGATCCCACGTGCATGCAGGACAGCAAATTTGCTTTTTGCTCAAGCAAATTAAAAATGAGTTTCTTGGCCGGGCGCGGTGGCTCACACCTGTAATCCCAGCACTTTGGGAAGCTGAGGCGGGTGGATCACGAGGTCAGGAGATCGAGACTATCCTGGCTAACACGGTGAAACCCCGTCTCTACTAAAAATACAAAGACTTAGCCGGGCGTGGTGGCGGGCGCCTATAGTCCCAGCTACTTGGGAGGCTGAGGCAGAAGAATGGCGTGAACCCGCGAAGTGGAGCTTGCAGTGAGCCGAGGTCGCGCCACTGCACTCCAGTCTGGGCAACAGAGCGAGACTCCGTCTCAAAAAAAAAAAAAAGGTTTCTTTCACTTGCAAATGTGAGTTCAAACTAACAGCAGATACTTACTGTCATGCCTCCCGAAAGAAAAACCAGAATAAAAGCAGGGGTGCCAGACAGGAAGCCAGACCACGGGCACCCCACCAACGCACTGAGATGCCTTTCATGCAAAGGACCCGTGAGCTCCACTGCTGGGACAGGGGGAACCTTGCATTTCAGATAAAAGTTACTGGGTTAGGCCGGGCGCGGTGGCTCACGCCTGTAATCCCAACACTTTGGAGGCCGACGCAGGTGGATCATTTGAGGTCAGGAGTTCAAGACCAGCCTGGCTGACATGGCGAAACCCCATTTCTACTAAAAAGACAAAAATTAGCCAGGTGTGGTGGCACGCGTCTATAATCCCAGCTACTTGGGAGTCTAAGGCAGGAGAATCGCTTGAACTCGGGAGGTGGAGATTGCAGTGAGCCAAGATCATGCCACTGCACTCCAGCCTTGGTGACAGGGCAAGACTCTGTCTCAAAAAAACAAAAAACAACAACAACAAAAAAAGAGGTTGGCCAGGTGCAGTGGCTCTCACCTGTAATCCCAGCACTTTGGGAGGCCGAGGTGGAAGGATAACTCAAGGCCAGGAATTCAAGACCAGCCTGGGCAACAGCAAGACTGTTTATACAAAAAGTTTTTAAAATGAGCCAGGCAACTGGGCGCGGTGGCTTATGCCTGCAATCCCAGCACTTTGGGAGGCCAAGGTGGGGGGATCACCAGAGATTGGGAGTTCAAGACCAGCCTGATCAACATGGAAACTCCATCTCTACTAAAAATACAAAATTAGCCGGGCGTGGTGGCACATGCCTGTAATCCCAGCTACTCAGGAGGCTGAGGCAGAAGATCGCTTGAACCTGGGAGGCGGAGGTTGCGATGAGCCGAGATCGCACCATTGCACTACAGCCTGGGCAACAAGAGCAAAACTCCGTCTCAAAAAAAAAAAAATCACCCAGGCGTGCTGACACGCATAAAAAATCAGCCAGGCGTGCTGACACGCACCAATAGTCACCGCTACCCCAGAGACCAATGCAGGAGGATCACTTAAGCCCAGGAGTTCATGGCTGCCGTGAGCTATGATTACACCACTGCACTTCAGCCTGCTCAATGGAGCAACACCCTGACTCTAAAAACAGTAATAAAATGTTTAAAATAGAAAAAGGGGTGGAGGCTGAGATTAATCCAGCATCTTGCTCGAGGGCACATTGCTCCTGAGCAGCAGATCTAAGAGCAGGCTCCACGGCCGCGGGTCTCGGAACTCTTGATCTTGGGCCTCTAAGTTGTTATCTGCCTCACCTGATGCTTATGTAGCAAGGACCAGCAAAGCCATCCTAAGCGCCTGAGTATCATTTTACAGGAATTAGACTGTGACTTCTGCTAGTAAATTAGCACATCTGTAGTCTACAGTTTTAAAGCACTGAACCTCCTGGCCAGGAAGAGGCATGAGAACTGAGTGAATAACTAAGTCACCCTTTCCCTCTGACACGTGAATAATCCAGGGGGCTAACGTAACACTGTGCTCCGTAATCCTTAGATCTCTACGGGGAGACTTCTGAATTCTAGCTATTACAAATTCAGCAACTGACCAATCAAAAAGGCAGAATTCGGCCAGGCACAGTGGCTCACTCCTGTAATCCCAGCACTTTGCGGGGCTGAGGTGGGTGGATCATTTGAGATCAGGAGTTCGAGACCAGCCTGGCCAACATGGTGAAACCCCGTCTCTACTAAAAATACAAAAAATAGCTGGGCGTGGTGGCAGGTGCCTGTAGTCCCAGCTACTCAGGAGGCTGAAGCAGGAGAATCGCTTGAACCCAGGAGGCGGAGGTTGCAGTGAGCTGAGATGGTGCCACTGCACTCCAGCCTGGGCGACAGAACAGGACACCGTTTCAAAAAAATAAAAAATAAAAAGGCTGGGCGCAGTGGCTCACGCCTGTAATCTCAGCACTTTGGGATGCCAAGGTGGGCGGATCACCTGAGGTTGGGAGTTCGTGGCCAGCCTGACCAACATGGAGAAACCTCATCTCTACTAAAAATACAAAAAATAGCTGGGCGTGGTGGCACATGCCTGTAATCCCAGCTACTTGGGAGGCTGAGGCAGAAGAATTGCTTGAACCCGGGAGGTGGAGGTTGCAGTGAAACGAGATCTCGCCATTGCACTCCAGCCCGGGCACCCAGAGCAAAACTCCACCTCGGAAAAAAAAAAAGGTAGAATTCTAGGCAGGGAACACGACAAAGACCCATAGATCCCTTCAGGGAAACACTGCTGCTGCCCCACACGTTTAATGGAGTTCTGTTTAGCAGGAATGTGCCTGATCTAAAGGTGGCATCATTCAGTTACTAAAACATACTTTGGGCCGGGCATGGTGGCTCACACCTGTAATCCCAGCACTTTGAGGCTGAGGCTGAGGCTGAGGCGGGCGGATCACAAAGTCAGGAGATCGAGACCATCTTGGCTAACACGGTGAAACCCCGTCTCTACTAAAAATACAAAAAATTAGCCGGGCGCGGTGGCGGGCGCCTGTAGTCCCAGCTACTCAGGAGGCTGGGGCAAGAGAATGGCGTGAACCCGGGAGGCGGAGCTTGCAGTGAGCCGAGATCGCACCACTGCACTCCAGCCTGGGCGACAGAGCGAGACTCCGTCTCAAAGAAAAAAAAACACAAAAAAAACTTTGAATTAAGTGAAAAGCTCACAGTGGTCTCAACGCCACATCCTCCCTCAACACCACGTCCTCCTGTGACCAGCACACAGAGGAACCTCACGACTTACACTGGGCTTTGTCCCGCTGGTCACGTGGCACCAGTGGGTCCTGCTGGTCAGGTGGCACCAGTGGGCCCGGGGGCTTCAGTGGGGCCTCGGGGAGAGACGAGGGGCCACTGTGGGATCTGTCCTCCTGGAGGCCATCTTGCTCGGCCGACGCGCCGTCCATGGTCAGGACGACACCAGCTGAGCTGACGCTGAGGGGCTACAAGTGAACCTTGGACAAGCTTGGCTTCTGCCATCAGCAACAGCCAAGAGCTCCTGGGAGGGGCCCTACTGTGTCTCCCATTTTCAGGAGAAGATCTGATGACTCACAAATGGCTTGATGTCAAACCAGCTAATATCATGATACCTGACAGGAGAGAGAGAGACAAAATGTATTATGAAACTTGTCAGATTTCAAGTATCAATTACAAAATTAGCATTTGGTTCCCAATTTGCATACGTAACAAGAAACAAATACAAACTTTTTCATTCAGCAAATAATCCTGGAGCACCCACAACATCCTAGGTTTTGAGGCTAAAATGCTGACCCAGCCACACTGGGCCCTTTCCTGAAGGAGCTTAATGTCTGTATCGGTGCCAACTAAAGAACATTCTGCTGGGACAGCGCAGCTCTGAATCTGTGGAGTAGGTGTCACACAGGGCAACTAAGCTTTAAATTTTATTTAAAATTAATTTGGGCCAGGCGCGGTGGCTCACCCCTGTAATCCCAGCACTTTGGGAGGCCGAGGCAGGCAGATCACCTGAGGTCAGGAGTTCAAGACCAGCCTGGCCAACATGGTGAAACCCCCACCTCTACTAAAAATACAAAAAATAGCCAGGTGTGGTGGTGAACACCTGTAATCCCAGCTACTCGGGAGGCTGAGGCAGGAGAGTCACTTGAAACCGGGAGGCGGAGGTTGCAGTGAGCTGAGATCACACCACTGCACTGCAGCCTGGGTGACAGAGGGAGACCCCATCTGAAAAACAATTTAAAAATTACAATACCAGACTCACAGGCCCCCCTCTCAGCTAGTGAGTGACTCTGCCCAAGGCCACGGCTCCTGCCGGCAGCCCCACCCCTTCAGGTTGGACAGCTCAGATCCAGAGAAACAAAACTTTAAAAAGCAGGTGCCATGGGATGTGGTAACTGTATACAGAGTGTACAAGGACACCAGAAAGGCAGCTGCCTTGGAGTGGGGGCACAGAAAGGGCATCTCACGGCAAGGCCCGTTCCCGTCTTTACCTCTAGCTGGGTTAGCTCTCTCAGCCTGCCCTGCCGGGCTACATTCAGAGGAGCAAAACTTTGCCCAACATTTGGCAAGTGATTATCCACCCTGAAATGTGCTGGTGATATTATTAACTCATTTCCTTATCAACAGGTAAGACACTAGCATGAGCTTCCATTCATTCTGCAGAAATGTTAGCATTTATTCCTTTAAAATCAGTTTCATATTAACCTACATTATGTTCTGTGTTTAACATTTTTCGTGATAAACATTACACAACCTTCGCCTCTAGCTTACAAATCCCACACAGAAGGTATAGACAAGAAGCCCACATGGGGCCGGGTGCGGTGGCTCATGCTTGTAATCCCAGCACTTTGGGAGGCCAAGGCGGGCGGATCACCTGCGGTCAGGAGTTTGAGACCAGCCTGGCCAACATGGTGAAACCCCATCTCTAATAAAAATACAAAAAACTAGCCAGGCGTGGTGGCAGGTGCCTGTAATCCCAGCTACTTGGGAGCCTGAGGCAGGAGAATCACTTGAACCTGGGAGGCGGAGGTTGCACTGAACCAAGACCACGCCATTGCACTCCAGCCTGGGCAACAAGAGTGGAAACTCCGTCTTAAAAAAAAAAAAAGGGCTGCGTGCGATGGCTCATGCCTGTAATCCCATAACTTTGGGGGGTCAAGGTGGGTGGATCACTTGAGGTCAGAATTTCAAGATCAGCCTGGCCAACAAGGTGAAACCTCGTCTCTACTAAAAATACAAAAATTAGCCAGGCATGGCAGCGCGTGCCTGTAATCCCAGCTACTCAGGAGGCTAAGGCAGGAACATCGCTTGAACCTGGGAGACAGAGGTTGCAGTGAGCCAAAATTGTGCCACTGCACTCCAGCCTGGGAGACAAGCACAAAACTCCATCTCAAAAAACAAAAAACAACAACAAAAAAGAGAAGCCCACGTGGCTGGTCCTGGAGAGCATGTGTGTCACTGACCCCGCAGCAGGACGTGCCTGTCTTTCTAGGGGTTTTTACTCTACCTGCCATCTAGACTGGTCACCTGTAAAAGAGGAAACCCATGGGTGGTGGGTGTAACCCAGTCCACTGACACAGTCAATGACTCACTGAAGGGCGTGCAGACCTGTGAGTATCTGCTCATAACTATAATAATCCACCATTCCTCTCTGCCACCTTGCATCCTACAGGCCAGAGACAGTTATGAGTTCATAACAGTGTTGTTCAGGATATTAAAAGGTTACGTATGCTATTAGTGTAAAACTAGCATTAAGGGTTTGTAACCAGAAAGCACTGTGAATAGAAATGTGTCCTAACATTAGTAACTATAAATCTGGCATAGCTAATCAAGAAACTACTGTAAACAAAGGATCCTAGATGTCTTGACTCAGGGTGCCTGGCACATAAAAATATTTAAAGATTAAAGCAATGTCTGAAGCACAGAAGTGAAGGAAGTTACCAAGGCTGGTCAGAAGCTAATCCTGTGTGCAACGAATTCTCAATCTCATGTTTGCGTCTATGATCATCTAGTAACATCTCTCATCCCTGGATTTTCCGGGTAGGTGGGTGATAAATGGGCCTTAGAGCCTAGGCAGGGATCTGAACTACACACCTGCCCTTACACGCAGCACAGAACCCTCTGAAAATCACTTTCCAGGAAAAACACTGCGATCTCCACCAAGCCTGCCCCTCAGCTACAATCCCAGACACACTCCAAGAGAACTGGGGGTCAGCCGGCCACGCCCACCTGGGAATGGAGAAGACGCCCACAAAGCAAGGGGAGGAGCATCAGCAAAATGATGGCTGCTTATCACAGGCTTGCCCCTTTGACAGATGAATTACAAACTGGCACGGACGACTACACGCGGTGGAATGTGGACTCGACTGCGCCACTGAATACTGGTACCCTGTACATCTGGTCCTCTTGAAAATTTCCTAGCAAAAGAAAACTTGCGTTTTGCTTTGTGATGTCTTTGCTTCCGCCTTGCGGGGGTGGGGTGATGATATGGAAATGACTGTGTGTGCCTACGCGTGCAGACCCTCCTGGCCCCTCGGGTAAAGGAACCGACCGTGTGTGCCTACGCGTGCAGACCCTCCTGGCCCCTCGGGTAAAGGAACCGACCGTGTGTGCCTGCGCGTGCAGACCCTCCTGGCCCCTCGGGTAAAGGAACCGACCGTGTGTGCCTGCGCGTGCAGTCCCTCCTGGCCCCTCGGGTAAAGGAACCGACCGTGTGTGCCTGCGCGTGCAGACCCTCCTGGCCCCTCGGGTAAAGGAACCGACCGTGTGTGCCTGCGCGTGCAGACCCTCCTGGCCCCTCGGGTAAAGGAACCGACCGTGTGTGCCTGCGCGTGCAGACCCTCCTGGCCCCTCGGGTAAAGGAACCGACCGTGTGTGCCTGCGCGTGCAGACCCTCCTGGCCCCTCGGGTAAAGGAACCGACCGTGTGTGCCTGCGCGTGCAGACCCTCCTGGCCCCTCGGGTAAAGGAACCGACCGTGTGTGCCTGCGCGTGCAGACCCTCCTGGCCCCTCGGGTAAAGGAACCGACCGTGTGTGCCTGCGCGTGCAGACCCTCCTGGCCCCGCAGGTAAAGTGTCTCGTCCACCCCCTCTGCCATCACTGTACCTCACGTGGCCTCCACCACAGCACATCATGTCTGCCATTGCGTGTGTGCCCATTACATGGCGAGATCCTTGAAGACAGAGACTCATTCCCCGTCTGCCTCCCACCACCTTGAACACTCCCAACTCCTAACGTGCCAACGCGGGTTTAATTTGCCGAATTAAATCTTCAGTTCTGCTGAGTACATTCCTCGGCTACAAAGCTAATGGTTCCAAAACAAAATGATCAAGTATTTGAATCCTTGAGCATCAACACTGCCTTTTAAAATACAGAAAAGTCTAAACTAGTCCAGCTGAAACATCTGTGAGCTTCAGTTCCAATGAGGGAGTCCAGGGAGTTAGAAACTGGAAGAGCACCTTTTTTCAGGTGGCCGGGAAGATGGCGGACATTCAGACTGAGAGTGCCTACCAAAAGCAGCCGACCATCTTTCAAAACAAGAAGAGGGTCCTGCTGGGAGAAACTGGCAAGGAGAAGCTCCTGCGGTACTACAAGAACATTGGTCTGGGCTTCAAGACACCCAAAGAGGCTACTGAGGGCACCTACATTGACAAGAAATGCCCCTTCACTGGTAATGTCTCCATTCGAGGGCGGATCCTCTCTGGCGTGGTGACCAAGATGAAGATGCAGAGGACCACTGTCATCCGCCGAGACCACCTGCACTACATCCGCAAGTACAACCGCTTCGAGAAGCACCACAAGAACATGTCTGTACACCTGTTCCCCTGCTTCAGGGACGCCCAGATTGGTGACATCGTCACAGTGGGTGAGTGCCGGCCTTGCCGGCCTCTGAGCAAGACAATGCGCTTCAACGTGCTCCAGGTCACCAAGGCTGCCGGCACCAAGAAGCAGTTCCAGAAGTTCTGAGGCTGGACATCGGCCCGCTCCCCACAATGAAATAAAGTTATTTTCTCATTCCCCCAAAAAAAAAAAAAAAAAAAAAAAAGAAACTGGAAGAGCAGCATCACGGCCACGGCCCAGACAGGCACCACCACCTGACAGAAGGAAGGACAGGATGACCAGCAGGACTGGACTCAGCCATTACAGGTGGAACATGCAGAGGAGAACTGCTGCAGAGGCCCACAGTGACGATGCCTGGGCCTTACACTGACCAAGAAGGAACACAGCCAAAGACGCTCAGGTTCCACCGAGAGGGCACGCCAACATGGTGACAGCCAACCGCACCGAGCTGAGTCCAGTGCAATCACAGATTCTGCTCACTTAATTCCCCTGCTGGTGTCCAAGCAGCCCACCTCTCCAAAACGGAGACCCCATGACGGTGACTGTAAGTCACAAAGACGGCCCCTCTTTACAGGCAGCTCCTCCTGAAGCCGGACCAGAGAGAGAATTCACTAACTGCCTGGAGTTTGGTGACAGTGATACTTCTCCCTGTAGGGCAATAAGCTGGCAGTCTCGGTCGATTCCCAGTCTTGCTTGATTTTTAGTTAAAATTTGGAATGACTCCGTCGTCAGGGCCTCATTACCTCAGACTACTGACAAAAGCCGATCTCCGGGCAGCGAGGAGGAGGAGCAACTGCCGGTGCATCACAGAAAGCTGGTACTACAAACATGGCTCTATTTTATTTTTTAAATAAAGAGGCCAGCCTAATCAGTCTCACTTATGATCACTCGCACTCCTGCGTCTCTAGAGGGAAGAGACAGAACAAAGCTGTCACTTAGAACTGCGAAAGGTACACACAACCCTAGGTTCACAGCTGGGTAACATCAAGGGACTTCATACTGAGAAACCACCACCTCAGGCACCTACAGGACTTTCTGCTTCCCCCACACCTGAATTCTGTATACAAACATTCACGGCTCCATCTACACCACCTCGTTTCACCTGTTCCTATCGGGTATTAGAAACAACAGAGCACAGCCAAAAACCAAACACGATTTCCTCAGGAAAAGAGTACCTGGTGGAGGGCACACTAGTATCCAAAAGTAAACACAGATCTATACACAAAGTGAAAACCAAAAGCAAGCAAGCCTCATGTCACTGCAGAGACGTGAAGGGCAGGCTTGGAAGTCAGGACTCCGGCCTCAGCTCCCGACCCTCCACCACTTAGCTGTGAGAGCCTGGGCTAAAGACTTCTTAATCACATTTAGCCTGTTTCCTCACCAGTAAAACAATGAGAAAATGAACGCAAAATTTTGCCAGGATTAAATATAACAAGGCACAGAGTCTGTCCCGTGTCCTCAATAAAATGACAGTAAATATCACGATTTTCCCTTTAGTTGTTGCTTGTCAAAATCGCTAAAAGCCAACTGAAGGCATTCTCACTTGGGAAAGTATGCTACTTCTTAAGGCAATCGGGGGAAAAAAAGCTCCTCTTCAATCTGAGTGATGTCAGATGATTTATTTCCTTCTTGCCATTTAAGGTATACTGCCTGGAAAGATATTAAAGGGTTATAAAGCGCTATGTTGATGTCGTTTAAAAGACAGTTCAAAATAATCCACGACGACGGGTGCGGCTGCTCACACCTGTAACACCAGCACTTTGGGAGGCTGGGGTGGGAGGATCGCTTGAGGCCAGGAGTTCCACACCAGCCTGGGCAATACAGCAACACACCCAGTCTCTTAAAAAAAAAAAATCCATGAGTCACCTGTAAATGGCTTACACTGGCCCAGTGACAATCAACTCCAACCTCTTACGAATCCAGCACCTGCCTACACCAACATCCTTACCGCCATCGCTTTCCCCCTTTGCCATTACACTCTAGCCACATCCTCCGCCCTCAGGGTCTTCAAACTTTCTGCCTGAGGCGCGCTTTTCTCACAATTTTGCCTGGCTTGCTTCTCGTCATAGAGGCCTTAGCACGGAAGTCGCCCGCCCCCCAGGCTCCCACTTAGAGTAGCGGACCCCACCCAACCACCGCCCGGTACCCTCTCGCTGGCGACCCTGGGTGTCCCTGTCCTAGGTGGGCTCGGCGGGGGCAGGGACCCAGACCCACAATAACCAGGACCCGCCACACGACTGACATTCGTCGGGTTCATACCCGTGACAACGCCCGGCCCCACTCGCTCTGGCCACCTGGAATGAAGACAAGTCGGCCAGCGACAAAGACAAACAAGGAAGTACACGGACTCCTGAAACCCCGACTTCCCACGAACCACCCGACACCATGTCGCGCCTGTCAGCTGCAAAGGGCCAGACTAAAGCAAGCACTGCCCGAGTGGTGGCAGTGGACAGCTTCGGGACAGGCCGCGCTCGTCAGGCGCAGACAAGCATTCAGGAGGGCTCGCGGGCACCGGCATTTACAGAGCCAGCTCCGCCGCAGCTGAAGGCGGGCGCCCAGGCCCGAGGCCACCGCAGCGAGGCGGGGGTGACTGGAACGGGGCCGTCCCGCAACGCTGCAGGGACGCGCCCAGGCCCCGCCGCCCCACGCCCGGCCTCCGCCGCCGCCCCTCGAGCCTCCCCCGCCCATGCACTGCGGGAGCGGGAGCCCGAGCCCCGAGGCGCCGCGGCCTCCGAGCCCCTCACCCTGCTGCTCTGGCAGCCCCGGAGGCCGCCCGGCCCGGATGCTCCGGCGGAGACGTGGCCGTGCGAGGGGCGGGGCGAACGGTGCAGCGGCCTCGGGTCCCCGGAAACAGCCTGCACGCGCTACTTTCGTTCCGGAACAGAGAACGTCCTCCTCTTCTTCAAGTGGCCACCTTAGGGCCGGGGACCCTCTGCCCACAGGGTCCGGATCGAGCTCACCTCCGACTGTGATGAGGCCGCCTTCAGAAAGTGACCTTAAGAGTTTGCGGACCTTCCCCTAGTAGAAACGCAACTTCCGGAATTGCAGGACCAACTCTTTCAGGAAGCTGAACCGAGCTTCCGGCGGAAGTGGCGTGGCCGGGGCTCGGCATGGGCGCGGCCGAGCTCGGTGTGGGCGTGACTTCCCCGCCCGCCCTAGTCGGGTCCCCGCCCCAACCCCGCACCTCCACCCGGCCGGCGCCCTTCGCGCTTCAGGTGCCAGTTCAAAGGCGACGCTGCTTTGGACCCTATTTGCTTCCCCTTTAAAAAGGGCAAAGCTGGACGGCGCGGGCCGCGGGCCGCTGGGGAACGGCTTTCCACCTTCCCTCATCCGCCAGGCCGCTCTTCCAGCTGTCAGGAAGGAAATGGCCTGGAGGGCGCCTCGGGGTCCTCTGTGATGTTGCGCTCATCTCTGCGGATTTTGGAATACGCTTCAGTCTACGAAGCTTTCTGGGATTTTGATGGGAACTGCTGCAGATCGTTTGGGGAGCACGGGCATCGCTGACTCGGTCCTTCATCTGTGTCCATGGTGGCCCCTCCATTTATTTAGGTCTTTTGATTTCTTCCACCAGCATTTTGTAATTTCAGCATACAGATTCTGCACCTTTTAAGTTTATAGTATTTCACATCAAACAACTGTAACACTGCGTTTTTGACGTTTTCCACGTGTTCACTGTTGGTCTACACAAATGTGATGAATTCTATGTTGATTTTCTTATCCTGAGACCTCGCTGAACTCATTAGTTTGAGGGTTCATTTGGTGTTTTGCGGTTGTTGTTGAAAATCCTTGTATTTTTTACATGGGCCATCATGTTATCTACAAATGCAAATTCTAACACAAAATGATCAGACTGAGGCGTAAAATGTATGAATGAAACTATACAACTTTTAGAAGAAAACAGAATTTCTCACATCTAGAGCTTGGGGAAGAGTTCTTAGATCTGACCAAAAAAGCACAATTCACAAAAGAAGTTGATAGAGTCAACTTCATGAAAAAATTAGAAACTTTTCACCAGATGCGGTGGCTCACGCCTGTAATCCCAACACTTTGGGAGGCCAAGGTGGGCGGATTACCTGAGGTCAGGAGTTTGAGACCAGCCAGGCCAAATGGTGAAACCCATCTCTACTAAAAATATAATAATTAGCCGGGCATGGTGGCATGTGCCTGTAATCCCAGCTACTCAGGAGGCTGGAGGAGAATCGCTTGAATCCAGGAGACGGAGAGGTTGCAGTGAGCCGAGATCGTGCCACCAGCCTGGGCAACAGAGCAAGACTCCGTCTCAAAAAAAAAAAAAAAAAAAGCCGGGCGCAGTGTCTCACGCCTGTAATTCCAGCACCTTGAGAGGCCGAGGCAGGTGGATCACAAGGTCAAGAGATCAAGACTATCCTGGCCAACATGGTGAACCCTGTCTCTATGAAAAATACAAAAAAATTAG
The DNA here is from genome assembly GCF_029289425.2 of Pan paniscus. NCBI lineage: Eukaryota > Metazoa > Chordata > Mammalia > Primates > Hominidae > Pan > Pan paniscus. The sequence goes on from NC_073259.2 coordinate 140,940,512, forward strand.
CTGGGTGTGGTGGTGTGTGCCTGTAGTCCCAGCTACTCGGGAGGCTGAGGCAGGGGGATCACTTGAACCTGGGAGGCAGAGGTTGCAGTGAGCTGAGCTCGTGCCACTGCACTCCAGCCTAGGTGACAGAGCGAGACTCCATCTCAAAACAAACCAACCAACCTTGTGAGAAAGACCACATTAAGAGGATGAAAAGATGAGTTACAGACTGTGAGAAAATATTTTCAAACCACGTTTGTTGAAGGACTAGTAGCTAGAATATATAAAGAACTCTCAAAACTTGACAGTAAAAAAAAATACAATTATTCTGGGCACAATGGCTCATGCCTGTAATCTCAGCACTTTGGGAGGCTGAGGGGGCAAATCACTTGAGGCCAGGAGTTTGAGACCAGCCTGGCCAACATGGAGAAACCCTGTCTCTACTAAAAATACAAAAATTAGCCAGGCGTGGTGATGCACGCCTGTAATGCCAGCTATTTGGGTGGCTGAGGCACAAGAATTGCTTGAACCTGGGAGGCGGAGGTTGCAGTGAGCTGAGATTGTGTCACTGCACTCCAACCTGGGTGACAAAATGAGACTCCATCTCAAAAAAAAAAAAAAAAAAAAAAACCCACACACACACACAAACAGAAGACAAGCAAAAAACATGAAAACACATTTCACTAAAAGGATATATGAGTGGCAAATAAGCTTGTGACCAGGTTCAGCATCACTAGCCATTACAGAAATGCACATTAAGACTATCTTGAGGTCAGGCGCGGTGGCTCAAGCCTGTAATTCCAGCACTTTGAGAGGCCGAAGCAGGTGGATCACCTGAGGTCAGGAGTTCGAGACCAGCCTGACTAACATGGTGAAATCCTGCTTCTACTAAAAATACAAAAATTAGCTGGGCATGGTGGCAGGTACCTGTAATACCAACTACTTGGGAGGCTGAGGCAGGAGAATCGCTTGAACCTGGGAGGTGGAGGCTGCAGTGAGCTGGGATCACACCATTGCACTCCAGCCTGGGTGACACAGTCAGACTCTGTCTCAAAAAAGAAAAAAAAAAAGACTGCCTTGGGATATTAGTATACACCTATTAGAACAGCTGAAATAATATACAGCAGTGGCAATATGAAATGCTGGGAATAATGTATTCTGGAGTAACTAATCTCTTATACATTGCTGATGGGAACAGCAATAGTGCACCCACTCTGGAATATAGTTGGGCAGTTTCTTCAAAAAGTAAACAATTTTATGACCCAGCAACTGCACTCCTGGACATTGAACTCAGAGAAATAAACTTCTGTCTACACAAAAGCCTGTACATTACTGACCCCAAACTGGAAACAACCGAAATGTCCTCTGACGTGGTGAAACAAACCGTGGACCCCCCACGCCACTCTGACATGGTGAAACAAACCATGGACCCCCCACGCCACTCTGACGTGGCGAAACAAACCGTGGACCACCCACGCCACTCTGACGTGGCAAAACAAACCGTGGACCACCCACGCCACTCTGACGTGATGAAACAAACCGTGGACCACCCACGCCACTCTGACGTGGTGAAACAAACCGTGGACCACCCATGCCATGGACACTACTCAGCAATAAAAAGGAGCTGACCACTGATGTGTGCAATAACTTGGACGAAGCTCCAAGGCATTACATCCAGGGAGGAAAACATCTCCGAAGGTCTACACTGCATGAACTGTACGATGTGTCCACTTATGTCACAAAATGACAGCATTATAAAGTGGTGGTGGGGTTCGGATGACTAAAAAGGGGTAGATAGAGAGAGATTTTTGTGGTGACGGAACTGTTCTGTATTTTGTGACTGTGGTTACGTGAATGTCCTCATGTGATAAAATGACAGAATGAAGAAAACACTCCACCAAGCTCAGTTTCCTAATTTTCATATTACACTATCCTAAGGTGTAGCCAATGGGAGAAATAGGGAAAACATTTAATTAGCATAAGATCTAGTATTCCATAGCACAGGAGAGTGAATATAGTTAATAATAATGTATTGTATATTTTTAAGTAACAAAAAGAGTGGAACTGGAATGTTCCTAACAAAGAAATGATACAGGCTTGAGGTGATGGATACCCCAGTTACTAGGAGTTGATCATTATACATTGTATGTCTGTATTAAAATATCAAGGTACTCCATAAATATATACACCTTTTATGTACCCACAGTCATTTAAAATTTTAAAAATTTAGCAAGCAAAATGTGACAAACATTAAATTTAAATACAGTTAGAAACAATGAATCTAATCATATACTAAGTTGATGGCACAGTGTGGGAAAAATGCTAATCTAAGTAAAATTCTTAACAGCTTTAATACAATTCCTATGCAATAAAATATACCCGTGTTATGTGTGCAGTTCAGCGACTGTAGTAAATGTGCAGAGCTGTGCACCCATCACTCCAATCCAGTTTCCGGATACTTCTGTTACCTCAGAAGGATCCTTCTTGCATTCACTCCCTATCCCCTCCACCCAGCCCGACAACCACTCAGCCACCTTCTGTCTTTATGAATGTGCCTCTTCTGGACATTTCATAGAAATGGGATCATATCGTATGTGGCCTTCTGTGACGCCTTTTCACTTGCATGGTGTGTTTAAGGTCCATCCACACTCAGCACGTTTCCTCGCTGCACGATACTCCAGTGTCTGGATACACCCATTTTGTCTGTCCATGCATCAGCTGATGGACCCACTGAGGTGCCTTACGCGAGCCCAGCACTATTCTGCGTGCGGGGGGTCCCTGCTTTGGTCCAGTTTCATGTTTGTGTGTGGATACCTTCAGAGGGCGGTAACTGATGAAAAGAAAATAAAACTGGGTGAAGCGTTCGAGCGGGAGGGGCTACCATCTGCATGGGGCCGTCATTCATATTTATCGTAGCCTACTGTCTGCAAGTACTATTCTAGGCACTGTCCCAAATCCCTGCTCTTACAGAAGGTATATTCTAGTGGGGACCAGACAACAAGCACAGAAGGTGACAGGAAGAGTCAAGAAAAGACAGAGGCAACCCTGGGGAGGCTCGCTGCTATTTCAGGCCGATGGTTGAGGGAGGACCTCTCAGGAGAATGTGAGCCAACAAGTAAGAAACGGAGTTGCTGGGCGTGGCGGCTTACGCCTGGAATCCCAGCACTGTGGGAGGTAGAGGCGGGCAGATCGCTTGAACTCAGGAGTTCAAGACCAGCCTGGGCAACATGGTGAAACCCTGCTCTCTACTAAAAATTAGCTGGGTGTGGTGGTGTGCACCTGTAGTCCCAGCTACTCAGGAGGCTGAGGTGGGAGGATCATCTGAGCCCAGGAGGTGGAGGCTGCAGTGAGCTGAGATTGCGCCACTGCCCTCCAGCCCTGACAACAGAGCAAGACCCTGTCTCAAAAACAAAAAAAGAAAAGGAAAAGAAAGAAAAGGAATCATGCAGGTACTGGTGGGAACAGTGTCCCAGGAGAGGGAAAGGCAAGGAGAACGAGTACTCAAAGGCACCTTTGAGGAAGTAATATTTGAGCTGAACGTGCGTGACAAGGAGGACCAATGCACGCACAGATCTGGGAGAAGAGCAGTGAGATGAGGGGGCAGCAATCAGAGCCGCAAGAAGTTCCTGAAGAGAAGCCTGGGGCACTGAGGACAGCCAGCAGGGATGACTCCTGGGGTTTGGCCTGAGCTACAGGGAGGCCATGCCATCTTCTGACAGTGGAGAGGGCAGGTCTGCCGGGCGTACCTGGTGGGCCTGGGGTCCCCACTGGAAACAGCTCTCTTTGACAACATGAATCTGGGATGTTTGAACACCAAGTGGAGCCATCAGGTCAGCAGTTAGAGCTGAGTGTCTGCTACAGAGACCTAGAGCTACAGGGTGAAGGAACGTGCTGGGGAGCAGGGGAGAGGGTGAAGCGGATGTTGGGTGCTCAGCCATGCCCCACACTCCACCTCCAACCACAGCACCTCTGAGACAGACTGGACCCTTCCTGAAAACAAAAACCAAACGGGATGAGTGTGTGGGGGGTAGTGAGCTTCCTGTGGCTGCTCTAAGAAGTTACCACCAACTTTGCTGCTTAAACTAGATTTATTCTCTTGCAGTTCTGGAGCTCGGAAGTCCAAAATGAAGGGGCAGGCAGGGCTGGTTCCTTCTGGTGGCCCTGCAGGGAGATCTGTTTTCTTTTCTGCTTCGACAGCCTGCCCTCCTCTCCTGGCTGGAGGTCCTTGCTCCCTCTGCAAAGCACATCCCTCCCACCTCTTCTCTGTCACCAAGCCCCTGGCCTCTGCTGTCACCAAGCATCCTCTTCCTGCCTTTGACTTCTTGCTTGCTTTTTTTTTTTTTTTTTTTTTTTTGAGATGGAGTCTCGCTCTGTCGCCCAGGCTGGAGTGCAGTGGCATGATCTCGGCTCACTATAAGCTCCGCCTCCCGGGTTCAAGCCATTCTCCTGCCTCAGCCTCCCGAGTAGCTGGGACTATAGACACCCACCACCACGCCCGGCTATTTTTTTTGTATTTTTTAGTAGAGACGGGGTTTCACCATGTTAGCCAGGATGGTCTCGACCTCCTGACCTCGTGATCCGCCCGCCTCAGCCTCCCAAAGTGCTGGGAGTACAGGCGTGAGCCACCGCGCCCGGCCTCTGGCTTCCCTCTTACAATGACTCCTACTGTTGCACAGAGGGCCCACAAGCTAATCCAGGATCCTCCCCTCATCTCAAGGTCCTTAATTCCACCATATCTGCAAAGCCCCTTTTACGGTGCAAGGCAACATCATCACAGGCTCAAGTGATCGGATACGGGTATCTGTGGTGGCGGGACGGGGACATGGCTCAGCCCACCACGGGGTGTCAATGGTATCCAGCATGTGGGGTTTGCCAAACAACAACAAACAAAACCACCCAATTTTTATAAAACGCCGTGGCGTGCGAGCTTTGATGGCAGAGTGTTACAATATGTTCAAGCCCTAAATCCCAGGACCTCAGAGGTGACTGTATCTGCAGACATGGAACACGTCATGAATTTGCGTGTCATGCCTGCACGTGGGCCACACTAATCTTCTCTATATCGTTCCAGTTTTAGTAGGTGTGGTCTTTAAAGAGGTGATTAAGATAAAATGAGGCCACTGGTGTGGGCCCTAATCCAATAGGACTGGTGTCCTCGCAGGAAGAGATTAGGGCACAAACACGCATGAAGAGAAGATGATGTGAGGACTCAAGGAGATGCTGCCCACGAGCCAAGGAGACAGACCAAAGAGGAACCGGCCCCGCTGACACCCTGATCTCACAGTTCCAGGCCCCAGAACTGTGAGAAAATACTTTCTGTTGTTTAAGCCGCCTGTTCTGCGGCGTTTTGATCCAGCGGCCCAAGTGGACCCACATTCAAGGCCACCACTGGGCGGGGCAGCCCTCACAAATGCATGCTCCCAGCACAGCATACGGCACTCACAATGCCGGGCTCCCAGCACAGCATACGGCTCTCACAATGCCGGGCTCACAGCACAGCGCACGGGCCTCACAATGATAGACTCACAGCACAGCATATGGCTCTCACAATGATAGGCTCCCAGCACAGCATACGGCACTCACAACGCCGGGCTCCCAGCACAGCGCACGGCACTCACAATGCCGGGCTCCCAGCACAGCATACGGCTCTCACAATGATAGGCTCACAGCACAGCGCACGGCCCTCACAATGATAGGCTCACAGCACAGCGCACGGCCCTCACAATGATAGGCTCACAGCACAGCGCACGGCCCTCACAATGATAGGCTCACAGCACAGCACACGGCCTTCACAAATGCATGCTCCCAGCACAGCATACGGCCTTCACAATGATAGGCTCACAGCACAGCGCACGGCCCTCACAATGCCAGGCTCCCAGCACAGCGCACGGCCCTCACTCCTGGTCTGACTGGCCTTCAACATTCTCTCCTGAGTCTATTCCTTCCACAGACACGCACGACCAAGTGTCTGCTCTGTGTGAGGAACTTTAAGACTCCACCATCTAGACCCACCGCCTCAGAAGGAGACAACCATGAAAAGTGAGCGACAGAGGAAGGGGCGCCTGTTTGTGCCGCGGGAAAGATTTCAAGCCCAGGGCACGGCTCATCAGCTCATCAGACCTTCACCGTTCAGTAGCCAACTGGTCAGTGATCAGTAGATGCTGCCCTGGGGCCAAACATTTCAGACAAATAAACAACAGTGGGCAGACAGGCAAGATCCCTGCTCTATTTTTTTGAGAGGGGGAGACAAACAGTAAACAGATGTTTCCTTTCCGATAGTGACAGGTGCTGGGGGGAAACTAGACTGGCTGGCGGGGTGGGGGCAGCCCTGCAGGAGCTGAATGAGGAGAGGCTGCAGAGGGAGGGGCCGGCGCCTGAGGGGCTGTTTGTGAGAATTAGCTGGTTCGGTGGAGAAGCAGAGGAACACCTGAGGGGCTCCAGGAGAAGCAGGTAGGGAGAAGAGGTTTTCTGAGGGGTGGAGGCAGGGGTCATACATGCTGGGCCTTCAAGGGCCATGATATGGTTATCATTACTATGTAACAAACCACCCCAAATGCAGTGGCTTAAACAACTACTTATTTCTCATGATTATATGCTGGCTGCCTGGTGCAGCACTGTGCTGGTGTTTAACAACCTTCTCTTCAGAAGGAAACAAAAGCAAAATTAAAAACCACCCTGATTTGAAGCATTTACCAATTTCCACAGTGCAAACACTCCTCCCAGGGCCCTCCAACCAGGCCAACCGAGCTGAGTGGGTAAGGCTGGAAGGGGCGCCATCCCACACAGGCCACAGAAGCACACACCCTCGGGCCTGCAGGTAACAGGCAGGTGCGGTAAACTAACTAGAAAGTGGTGCGTCCTGAGCACTCATCACCTTTGTTTTCAATGTAACTCAATTCTAAGTGTAGAGGATGCTTGAATAATGGCTGTCTACCAGTTACCAGCACTAGGCGTTTCTGGAGGTGGCTCCCCCGAAGATCACCCGGCTCCGTCCTGCTGCCGGTCAGCGCGCGGATCTGCAGGGCTAGGCTGTGCTCTGCATGCGGCCCTCCCTCCTCAGGGAGGCAAGACCCGGCTTCTCTACGCGGCTGCAGCCGCCCTCAGAAGGCGCAGGAGCTAGCGTGCATGCCAAAACGGAGCCCACGTGGAGGCAGAGGGCGGGCACGGCCGCGGGGACAGCGTTCTGGTTTCCCCATCAAGCCAGGCTGGAGGGACGATCTACTTTCCTAAATCCCCTCCGTTCTCATGCTTTCCTTCCCTTCCCAGTGCAGGGCTCCCGGCAACCTAGTGGCCCTGGCAGTGACTCTGGGGCCTCTTCAGGGAGCCGGCTGCAGCTGCCTCAGGGCCAGCATTGCTCCACTCTCTCCAGCCTGCCAGCCCGAAGCTGGGGGGCTGTCACCAGGAAACCCTTGCTGGCGGAAGCCCCTTCCAAACTCAGCTGCCTCTCTGCCTTGGCCACACCCCTGGGGTGAAGGCCGTGTGGTGCTGGGAGCAGCCCCTGGACCCCAGCTCTCACACCTGGGCCCAACCACTCCCATCCTGCTGGCCCTGAGGTCATTAAGATGACTTAAAGCAGATTTAAAACAGCCTTTGTAGCTGGCCTAGGGAGGAGGGTTGGCCTGAATCTCTCAGTCTGTTTTAAGCCAATCTGCCCGGACTTCCTGGCTGCAGTCAGAAGCTATGACAGAGGCCATCCCAGAGAGGCCTCACTGGGGTGGACGGGTTCACCTAGAACCTGAGGCCCCCTTCCCTGGCTTGGAGCCTGGGCAGCACACGGAGGGGTGGGCAGGGCTGACCCCCGCTTCTGAGGGGCACCAGGGAGCACAGAGGGAGCCGCAGGTGAGGAGTGCGTGGGGAGACGGTGCGTGGGGAGACGGTCCGTGGGGCCAGCGGGCAGCTGCAGCCCTGCCCTGGGTTTGTCCCAAGGCTGGGCCAAGGAGCCAGGAAGAAGCAGTGGGATCTGCAGCAGCACCAGGCCGTCCTCCAGAAAGCCTGTGGACGACCCACGCAGCCACCCCACAAGGAGAGCAGGGCTCCAAAACCACCACAGCCGGTCAGTTTTGCTGGGTGGGATGGCTGGGTCTTGAGGACGAGGAAGTACAGAAGCTCATGAAAAGACGGAATGAGTTCACGGCCACCTGCTTCCATAAAACACGGCTCCTTACCACACCCGAGGAGTAACTGCCCTGATCTCCCTGCCTCCATAAAACACAGCTCCTTACCACGCTGGGAGGATAACTGCCCTGGTCCCAAGGCCTCCTCCCTCACATCACAGCCAAACCCAAGCTGTTCCGACTGCTCCAGGTAGAAATCCTCTTCACAGTGGGCCAGGAGTTGGACTTCTCTGAAGGACTAAGGAAGCAGGAGTGAGTCCCTAGGACACCTGGAGCCCTGAGGCTCTCTGAGCTGCCTGCCCTTCCTGGACAGATGCAGCTGGTCCTGAGGAAAGACCAGCATCCTCTACAGGGCAAGTGTTCTTGTTTCTACTTTTTGGAGATAGGAAGGGGAAGAGTGAGTATCAACCGATCTCTCTAAGACACAGACGCAGGGTAGCCCCAGCCCACTTCATGGGCGAATGCCAGCCTCCCCTCTCAGCCTCGCCCCTGCACAAACTGGCAACCTCCCCTCTCAGCCTCGCCTCTGCACAAACTCAGGAACTCCCCTCTCAGCCTCACCCCCGCACTAACTCAGGACCTCCCCTCTTAGCCTCACCCCTGCACAAACTTGCAACCTCCCCTCGGCCTCGCCCCTGCACAAACTTGGGACCTCCCCTCTCAGCCTCACCCCTGCACTAAGGACCTCCCCTCTCAGCCTCGCCTCTGCACAAACTCAGGACCTCCCCTCTCGGCCTCACCCCCGCACTAACTCAGGACCTCCCCTCTTGGCCTCACCCCTGCACAAATTTGCAACCTCCCCTCTCGGCCTCACCCCTGCACTTAGGGACCTCCCCTCTCAGCCTCGCCTCTGCACAAACTCAGGACCTCCCCTCTTCCTCACCCCTGCACCAACTCAAGACTTCCCTTCTTGGCCTCACCCCTGCACAAACGTGCAAACTCCCCTTTTGGCTTCATCCATGCACAAACTTGGGACCTCCCTTCTCGGCCTCACCCCTGCACTAACTAGGGACCTCCCCTCTCAGCCTCGCCCCTGCACAAACTCGGGATCTCCCCTCTCAGCCTCGCCCCTGCACTAACTCGGGACCTCCCCGCTCAGCCTCGCCCCTGCACAAACTTGGGACCTCCCCCTTAGCCTCGCCCCTGCACTAACTCAGGACCTCCCCTTCTCAGCCTTGCCCCTGCACTAACTCGGGACCTCCCTGCTCAGCCTCGCCCCTACACAAACTCGGGACCTCCCCTCCCGGCCTCACCCCTGCACTAACACGGGACCTCCCCTCTCAGCCCCACCCTTGCACAAACTCAGGGTCTCTGCATTGTGGCTTCTTCTGGTGCTCAGCTGAAGACAAAGCCTCCACACTGGATGAACAGGTTGTGGCTTCCCAGCATTGGCAGAATGAAGAGACCTGAGCAGATTTCACAGGAGTCACTGAGGGACAGCAGGTGACAGAGTGACCATCACTAGCAGTGAGGCACTCGGAGCTCACTCTGCATGGGGCCTGCCTCCCTCGCATGGGGAAGTGAGGCAGCCCCAGACACGAGCCCAACACGAGAGCGGAGGAGCAAACGCGGCTCATTTATTAGAATATGCAAAAGAGAGGACTTTCCTCCACAAATACAGAGTGCTGCTTCTCAGTTTCTATCAAGAGCAAGACAACAGTTGAAAACTGTATTCCTGAGAAGAAGCAAAAAAGTTATCAGTTTGCAAACAAGGATAACAGGTGATTTCAACAAAAGATAAAAAACTTTTTTTTCCAAAAATCAAAATTTCAAGTATTATTCCAGATGACATGGCAAAGCTAGCACAGGCGGAAGCCAAGGTGCCCCTCAGGCTCTGTAGGGTCTTGGAGGAAGGGCCCGGGCAGCATGAGGGAGCGGCGCGTCCTGGGACCTGCGTCCAGCCCTGGGCTTGGGGCCGTGAAGGGAGCAGCACGTCCTGGGACCTGCGTCCAGCCCCAGGCTCGGGGCCGCGGTCACTCACCGGTTAGCAAGGAGTGACTAACTTGGCGGCCACGTCGAGGGTTAGCAGTTTTGGACATTGGAAGGTTTCTTTTTTAATAAACAGAAGCATATGCTTATTCTTTCAAATACCATACTATACCCAATTTTAGTCAATTTGTAAATTATAAATTATATTATTTGTGCTACAGTTTGTGACATTTAAATCTTATTAGAAGATAAGCACCAAACCTATTAAAATAAAAAATAGATAAAATGCTGTGGTTTTCCCAGCAGCAGGATATTGTGTATGTCCTGTAGGCTGTAAACTTATGCTCCCTTCTCCTGAAACAACGTTTTTGATAAACTTGCCCTTCTCCCTTGAAACTTTTCCTGAAAACAGACTTCTGCTTTAACTGTAGTTACGGAAAATGTACAAAAGAGCAAAACTGCCCCTCTCAGCGGGACGGCCGCATGTTACAGAAAGGCTTCATCTCTGCTGCTGATGCCACCATGAGCCCTGCCCAGCGCTCACCAGGAGGGCGGGCTGCGGCCCCCAGGGCTCTGGGGAGGGTCTCACTCAGAGGGTAAAGCTCCACAGAAGAGTCATCCCAGAGCACCTGTCGGAGACCCTGCGTCCCTTCCCTCAGGGGGCTGTGAAAACACCTTGACGTGTTTGTCTCTGTATTTTAAAAACACGCTCTCTTCGCCTCCAGTGCTGAAAGCTGCTCAGGGCCTCTGGATGCTTAGCTTTTGAACCTTGTCTGTTCACAGATATGATTGAATTTCCTGCAGGGAGAAAATGGCCAAATTACACAAGAGAGCATTGGAGAGGCAATCAAATAAATTACACAACAGAGCATCGGAAAGGCATTCAAATAAACGCATTCTGAAACCATACACAGAAAAAGCTACCTGAGAAAGAGTGTGTGTGCTTCTCACAATATCAAAGAAACTAACCCCCAAAGGTAAACTTCTTTATCCCTTTAAAAATTTTGAAACAGAAGTGCAAACATCTGGCCACGCACAGTGGCTAATGTCTGTAATCTAGCACTTTGGGAGGCCGAGGCGGGCGGATCACTTGAGGTCAGGAGTTCGAGACCAGCCTGGCCAACATGGTGAAACCCCATCTCTACTAAATATACAAAAAAAATTAGCCTGATGTGGTGGCGAGCGCCTGTAGTCCCTGCTACTCGGGAGGCTGAGGCAAAAGAATTGCTTGAACCTGGGAGGCAGGGTTGCCATCAGCTGAGATCACACCTCTATACTCCAGCCTGGCAGACAGAGCGAGACTCCATCTCAAAAAAAAAAAAAAAAAAAAGAAGTACAAACATCTTAGATAATTTTTTTAGAGAAGAGAATAAAAGCTGCACCTCCTCAGGCATCCCCGTGGCATCTGCTGACAGGGCTGAGGCAGACACACCAAGCTGGATGGCCTGTGGCCACCTTCCCTCTCCACAGACTGTGGGCAAGGAGGACCAGCATGGCTGCACATTTCTACTGAAAACTGTCTGCCAGTCAACAGTGAAATCTCTTTTTGCAACAACATGGTCTCTTCCATGTGCTGTTTGTGCTCAAACACAAAGCAAGGTTTTTATTCCACAAAATCCCTGTGAGGGAGGCGCCTTTCTCTGAGTCCACACAACATCTCGTCCTGAGGGCACTGTCTCCATCACTTTAATCTGAACTCCTTGGGCCACAGGAGTGATTTACGTGATCACCTAACCTAAGAGATGCCTCCTGACCTACGCCTCCCAGGGCAATGCAGATGGTGCTGTGAACCTCCTTTAAGGAGCACGGGAAAGACACCACGTGAGGGTGACGATGTGACAGCAATCACAAATGCCTGCTCACGGGACGGACAAGAACCCAGCTGTGCAGCGCTTTTCGAGGGGGGCCTGAGGCCCTCAGTGACTGCAGCCTTTGACTTAGAAACGGCTAAGCCTGAAATGATGGGGTGTGCCCCGGATGCCTCAGACGACAGATAAAGCTACTCCAGCCAGGAAGACACAGAAGTGGAAGACGGAGATAAAACTGCATGAAACGAAGGGATAAAGGAAGAGCAGGATTTCTAAATGAAGATACCGGTTCCTAAAGGGTGCAACCTGAGAGAAGCATAATGACCATATCAGCCTATTTATAAGCAGGCAGTTAACTCATTCATCACTCTGTAGCTGACGCCTGTGCCCCCAGCTGCACTCACATGGCGTGGTGAGCTTTCACCTGAGTGCGGCAGTTACGGCCCCAGTAGCAGTCAGGACGGGATGTTACGGCCACTGGAAAAAGAGAAGGGGTACGCATCTATGAGATGTATCGCACGCACCCACTCAGCTACCTGAATCCCAGCAGAGACCCAAAGACAGACGCTGCGGTGGAAACGCAGCGTCCCTCCATAACTAGTTTCCTCGGACCGTTCTGAGATTTCAGGAAAGGAAACACATGTTTAACTAAAAACCCAACTGAGGGTCAGGTACAGTGGTTCATGCCTGTAATCCCAGCACTTTGGGAGGCAGAGGCAGGAGAATCGCTTGAACCTGGGAGAGGGAAGTTGCAGTGAGCCAAGATCACACCACTGCACTTCAGCCTGGGCGACAGAGTAAGACTCTGTCTCAAAAATAAATAAATAAATAAAAATTAAAAAATAAAAACCCAATTGAGGAAATAAAATTACCCCAGTTGACTACTGGATGTCTTTACAAATCTGTTTTAGAAACCCACGTTACACTCATGAGTAACTGCAAATAGACCCAGGGCCTAAAACAACCACAGCCCTGTATGGCCTGACGTCCTGCCGGCTCCTGACTGAGGCCAAATTCTGCTTAGAACATTGAGCAAAGTGCAAACAGGGTGTCTGTAAAGAAAAGAGTGCTGGCCGAGCGTGGTGGCTCATGCCTGCAATCCTAGCACTTTGGGAGGCCGAGGTCAAGAGTTCGAGACCAGCCTGGCCAACATGGTGAAACCCCGTCTCTACTAAAACACAAAAAATTAGCCGGGCGTGGTGGCGGGTGCCTGTAATCCCAGCTACTCAGGAGGCTAAGGCAGAAGAATTGCTCGAACTCAGGAGGCAGAGGTTGCAGTGAGCCGAGATTGCACCACTGCACTCCAGCCTGGGCAAAAACAGCGAAACTGTCTCAAAAAAAAAAAGAGAGGCAGAAGCCAAGAAGCCAACCCAGACAGAACTAGAGCCACGAGGAAGTCGGGGGCTCCTTACCTGGCAACTCGGAAGCAGGAATGTTCTGCCGATACTGATAGGTCAGCTCACGGAAGCTGCGCAGGCCACAGCAGTAACACAGAACGGTGTCTCCCGTGACTCTGTAATCTGGAAGAAACACAGCCAGTTACCCAGCAACACCATCTTCCCAACAGCAGCGCACGGACTTCACAGCAGTGGGAGACTAACGCACTGACCATAAATGGGGTGAAGACAACGGGCGACACGTTAGAAAAATAAGAACAAAGCCAATCTAGATACCAATTTATTTTTATTGAGACGGAGTCTCGCTCTGTCGCCCTAGCTGGAGTGCAGTGGTGCGATCTCGGCTCACTGCAAGATCCGCCTCCCGGGTTCACGCCATTCTCCTGCCTCAGCCTCCTGAGTAGCTGGGACTACAGGTGCCCGCCACCACGCCGGGCTAATTTTTTGTATTTTTAGTAGAGACTGGGTTTCACCGTGTTAGCCAGGATGGTCTCGATCTCCTGACCTCGTGATCCGCCCGCCTCGGCCTCCCAAAGTGCTGGGATTACAGGCATGAGCCACTGCGCCCGGCCACCAATTTATTTTCTTACAGCAAAACAATCCCACGTGGATATAACATTTATTTTATTTATTTTTTGAGACCAAGTCTTGCTCTGTCGCCCAGGCTAGAGTGCAGTGGCGGGGTCTCAGCTCACTGCAACCTCCACCTCCTGCGTTCAACTGATTCTCCTGTCTCAGCCTCCCGAGTAGCTGGGACTACAGGTGTGTGCCACCGTGCCCGGCTAATGTTTATACTTTTTTAGTAGAGATGGGGTTTCACCATGTTGGCCAGGCTGGTCTCAAACTCTTGTCCTCAGATGATCCGCCCGCCTCGGCTTCCCAAAATGCTGGGATTACAGGCGTGAGCCTCCGCGCCCGGCCCCACATGGATATAAAATTTAAATATTAAAACTCCCAAAAAACAAGAAGAAAATGAGAAAATTAGCTATTTCTAAGTATGTCTTGAAAACCAAATTGCACAGAGGAAAGGATTTGTACATTTGGCTATCTACAATTTAAACATCAAAATTAAAATAAATACAACAAAAGTGAACTACTACTATAGTGGAAACATTTGCAACACAAATGAAAATGTGCTATACCCTTAATTAACAAAGGTATCGGCCAGGCACGGTGGCTCGCGCCTGTAATCCCAGCACTTTGGGAGGCCGAGGCAAGCGGATCACAAGGTCAGGAGTTCGAGACCAGCCTAACCAACATGGTGAAACCTCACCTCTACTAAAAATACAAAAAAAAAAATTAGCTGGGCATGTTGGCGGGTGCCTGTAATCCCAGCTACTCAGGAGGCTGAGGCAGGACAATTGTTGAACCTGGGAGGCGGAGCTTGCAGGGAGCTGAGATTGTGCCATTGCACTCCAGCCTGGGTGACACAGCAAGATTCCATCTCAAAAAAAAAAAAAACAAAAAAAACTAAGATTAGCCAGGCATGGTAGCACACGCTTGTGGTCCCAGCTACTTGGGAGGCTAAGGTGAGAGGATCTCTTGAGCCCAGGAGGTCGAGGCTGCAGTGAGCTGTGATCGTGCCCCTGCACTCCAGCCTGGGCAACAGAGCAAGAACCTGTCTCATATATATATTTCTACAGCCTCCCTTAGTGATAAATTATCATACTCCACAAAGCATCGTGTGCCCCCCTGGAGAGGAGTGACCCTCACCAAGTGACTGACACATCAAGCAAGAGATTCACCAAGTCCCCGAGGGTCCCAGGACAACTGACCCCACGACCTCTGGATAGACAAGTGGTAGAGACCCTCCAAGCTGGCCCCACCTGTTGGAGGCCACACAAATGTTTCTTATGATTAGGCATAATTGAAGCCTGTCAGTAACAATATGAACCTGTGATCAATTAAGCAGCTGACCAATTGTTACCTCCTCCTTGCTCTTGTTACCCAATAAATATGAAGGGCTGTAGAAGCTCAGGGGCAGCCTTTGCTCACTAGAAGCAGGGAGCTCTCCTCTTCTTCCCCATGTTGCCTTTCCTTAAAAGTTTCTTTTGTCTTTTTGTTTTCATTTCTACGTTTGTCCCTTTGTTCAGTCCTGTAATGATGGTCTCAAGCAGTAACAGCAGTAACTGCTGTAGTGAGGGTCTCAAGCAGCAGTAGTGGCAGTCGGCCACACCCACCCTCCCCTGCAAGGATAGAAGCTGCTGGAATATGTCATGCAGGTTCATGCTTAACTGTCTTTTTTTTTTTTTTTTTGAGACGGAGTCTCGCTCTGTCGCCCAGGCTGGAGTGCAGTGGCGTGATTTTGGCTCACTGCAAGCTCCGCCTCCCGGGTTCATGCCATTCTCCTTCCTCAGCCTCCCGAGTAGCTGGGACTACAGGCGCCCACTACCATGCCCGGCTAATTTTTTGTATTTTTCTTTTTTTAGTAGAGACAGGGTTTTACCGTGTTAGCCAGGATGGTCTCGATCTCTTGACCTCATGATCCGCCCGCCTCAGCCTCCCAAAGTGCTGGGATTACAGGCGTGAGCCACCACACCCGGCCCACGCTCAACTTTCAAAAAACAACCTGAAGGCTGGGCACAGTGGCTCACGCCTGTAATTCCAGCACTTTGGGAGGCTGAGGTGGGCAGATCACCTGAAATCAGAAGTTCAAGACCAGGCTGGCCAACATGGGGAAACCCCATCTTTACTAAAAATACAAAATTAGCTGGGTGTGGTGGCACATGCCTGTAATCCCAGCTACTCAGGAGGTTGATGCAGGAGAATCGCTTGAACCCAGGAGGCTGAGGGGGCCTTGAGCTGAGATCATGCCACTGCACTCCAGTCTGGGCAACAAGAGCGAGACTCCATCTCAAAAAACAAACAAACAAACAAAAACAACCTGAAAGCATCAGGATCTTTTTCCTCTCTTCCAGGTTGGGTGAAGGTCGGAGTTGTCACTGGGAGAGCAGACACGCAGGCACAGCCCTGGACACTCACATGTGCCTTAGAGCAGGAGGCAACAGAAGAACTCACCAGACAGCAGAAACACTCCCCGCTGGAGAGCCACGAGGCTCTCGGTCAACATGTTTTTCCATGTCAAACCTCTGGTTGCCAGGTAATTCTGTGACGCCAAAAAAGAGAGGAATAAGAAATACTCGTTTAGAGGAAGAAACACCGAAATAACGAGAGAGAAAACATTTCATAAAAGGCCTCTGAAAGTGTGCAAAGCCAAAGCTCAGACCCTTATAAGTGGCATTTGCAGAGGGCTGCACATTCACGGCCTGCAGCACGAGAAGTCTTGTCCAAGAGCCTCCTGGAAGTCCCAAAAGGTTCCAGTGTAACAGTTACCAGAGTCTCTCAAAAGTTCTGCCAAGACCTACACAGCCCAGGTGTGAATGAGACATGAAAGCCAGGCCACAGTGCACACAGCCCGGCAACGAGCCCAGGCTGTTGCACAAGAAAAGCTGAGGACTTGGCATCTGTTCTCTGTGCCCTCCAAACACACACGAGCTGTTGAGCTCCTTCTGTGGGCATCAAAGCAGAGTGTGGGGCTGAGCGGGCGCCTGCCAGGTGTGTCTGTGGCAAGCCTCAAGGCCCCACCATTGTGTGTGCTGTCAGCAAAGTGCTCGGCAAGAGGGCGGATGCGCATGTTAAACATATATAAATCCTAGAAACCGAGGTAGCTTCCTAGACGTGGGAAGGCAAATGGCCAGAAGAGAAAGGGACCAGAGAAAAGGCCCTGGTCTTGCTAAAGGGCGGCACCTTCAAGAAGCCCTCACCGAGAGCTGTGGGAACAAGAGCTGCGGGAACAAGAGCTGCGGGAAGCGGCTCCTACGGATTGGTGGCAGGAGGTACAAAAACGAAATACCTATTTTTGGAATACGGAAAAAACAGACAAACACCAATGGCATGCAGAGAACCAGCTGGCTGCACTAGTGAGGAAACATGGCTCCCGGCTCCTCAACCCGCAGCGGGTCGGGAAAAACAGATAAACACCAATAGAATGCAGAGAACCAGCTGGCTGCACTAGGGAGAAAATGTGGCTCCCGGCTCCCCAGCCCGCAGCGAGTCGGTACCTTCAGGATGTCTGACTCGTAGCTGTTGTTGTTCAGCACGCCGTCCAGACACTTGTCACCCAGGTTGAGCTCTGCCGAGATGAAGGGGCAATGTTACCTGTTTATAATGATGTCGCAGGAAAGCACTGTCTGCCCGACACTGAGGATAAACATATTTCTTTTCATTACAGATTCTAGAAAGAATAAGAAGTTCAATGATAAAACTCAATTTTAAACAGAGGACAAGTAGAAATGATTTCCATTCCACTCCCTCCTTAAAAAGATCAGCTCTCCGAGTCTCCCCAGCACCTGGTCTTGGTATCGTAACAGCAGAACCCCGCTGCAAGGATTCTGTCCTGGGAGTATCTCCCCTAATCATTCTGTTAAGGCTTGATTTTGAGCTAACACGAATTTGACACACCTCTGCAGTCCAGCCAGGAATAGGTATCATTTGATGACCAACAGTGGCCTCATCCCTATAAACATCAGGCTATGGACCCCACCATCCCCTGCCCTCAAGTTCACCAAGAGAACATGCAAAGGTCAAAGCAACTGGGGCCTGAAGAGCCAGTATTACCACAGAACGGGGCCAGGCAGCCGTAGCAGCCGGTCCGGGTGCAGCCCCAGTACAGGTGGCAGAAAGGCTGCAGGCAGACCGCACCTGTGGAGAGAGGACACTCGTTACACGCACTCAGCGCTGAGGGCTGTCTCCAACACAATTCGTCAGCACCAGGCTCAGGAGCTCAACTCTCTCGGAAACATTGTTCAGGAGGAGTCTCATGGAAATCGGGGCGGGGCCACATCCAGCTAACACCACCCAGGTTGTGATGGACTGTGATGGCGAGGAATTGTATCCCTGAAAAAAGGTGAGGCTCACATTTTCTGGTTTGTTATTTTTTAGAGATGGAGTCTCGCTCTGTGGCCCAGGCTGGAGTACAGGGGAACAATCACAGCTCACTGCAACCTCCGCCTCCTGGGTTCAAGGGATCCACCCACCTCAGCCTCCCGAGGAGCTAGGACTACAGGTGCACACCACCAGGCCCGGCTAATTTATTTTTTATTTTTGTAGAGACAGGGTCTCACCATGTTGCCCAGGATGGTTTCAAACTCCTGGCTTCAAGGGATCCTCCCACCTCAGCCTCTCAAAGCGCTGGGATTACAGGCGTGATGCACTGCGCCCGGCCTCAGACCCACATCGTTTCTTAAACTGAACATTTACAGGCGTGATGCACTGCGCCCGGCCTCAGACCCGTATCGTTTCTTAAACTGAACATTTACAGGCGTGATGCACTGCGCCCGGCCTCAGACCCACATCGTTTCTTAAACTGAACACCACATGCTCATCCCAGGAAAACAGTGAGAGCCACAAAAGAAAGAAATCTCACCTGCTCCACCACCCTAACACGGCTTCGATGGGCTTCATTCTAGCTCTGAACATGCAACATGCTTGCCCCCAACTGCACATATTCAGGTGGCTTTTTTTTTTTTTGAGACAGAGTCTTGCTCTGTGGCCTAGGCTGGAGTACAGTGGAGCAATCTCGGCTCACTGCAACCTCCGCCTCCTGGGTTCAAGCGATTCTCCTGCCTCAGCCTCCCCAGTAGCTGGGATTACAGATGCCCACAACTGGCCAATTTTTGCATTTTTAGTAAAGATGGGGTCTCACCGTGTTGGTCAGGCTCGTCTCAAACTCCTGACCTCAGGTCATCCGCCCGCCTTGGCCTCCCAAAGTGCTGGGATTACAGGCGTGAGCCCGTGCCCGGCCTAGGTGGCCTTTTTCTACCTAGGTATTTTTCCATGTTGTCACCTTGGCTTTGTAGACGTTATTTATTTATTTATTTATTTATTTATTTATTTATTTTTTGAGACAGAGTCTTGCTCTGTCTCCCAGGCTGGAGTGCACTGGCGCGATCTCGGCTCACTGCAACCTCTGCCTCCCGGGTTCACGCCATTCTCCTGCCTCAGCCTCCCAAGTAGCTGGAACTACAGGCGCCTGCCACCATACACGGCTAATTTTTTGTAATTTTAGTAGAGACGGGATTTCACCATGTTAGCCAGGATGGTCTCGATCTCCTAACCTCGTGATCCACCCACCTCAGCCTCCCAAAGGAAATTATTTTTAATTGTCTGATATTCTATACAATGGAAATCCCTAAAATATAATGTTAGGTAAACCCTTGCTAAAATTCTCACAGGATTGAGTCCTTAAGTCTTATAACGCCTACGACCACTTCACCAATGCCTCTATATACGAAGCATGCTCTGTGAAATTAGAGTGAAGAGTTTGGATTCCTGGGGAAAAGCTGGGCCGAGCTGCCATCTGCTGACCACCGCGTGTGTTAGACACGGGACAAGCTGTTCTCTGTGGCTTCTCACCTGCCCTCCCACGTGCAGCATCAGCAGTGGCCAGCGCCTGCCGTGGATGACCCCCAAGGCAGCGACCGCCCAGATCACCGGGTGTGTCCCACGGCCATGTGTCCCGACACTGCAGGCTAGACCCCACCCCTGCCAAGCCCAGTCTCAGGGTACAGACCCCAGCAGTAACCTGTTTGGTTTCCTGAGTGCCCAGAACATTTTTAAGCCATTCCAGACAGAACCAGTGCTGTGGTCCTGTGTGCTGCTCACACAGGGCTCAGTGCACAGAGCAACACCGGTGTGTGCGGCAGGAGCCAACCGCGGTGCTCAACAGGGCTAGGGCTTTCTTCACCTAACACTTTCACATATAAGGAGCTCTGACAAATTAGGAAGTCATAAAAAAAAGGCAAAGGACATAGACAGACATTTCTGCAGGAATACATTAAAACAGCCGTGAAATAAAGGACAAGCTCCATTTTTAATAATAAGAACTGTATGTGTATGCATATATATATATATATATATATATATATATATATATAATGTTTTGTTTTGAGACAGGATTTTCCTCTGTCGCCAAGGCTGGAGTACAGTGGCACGATCTCAGCTCACTGCAACCTCCTCCTCTCGGACTCAAGCCATCCTTTGGCCTCAGCCTCCCGAGTATCTGGGATTACACATGTACACCATCATGTCTGGCTAATGTTTGTATTTTTTGTAGAGATGGGGTTTCACCATGTTGCCCAGGCTGGTCTGAAACTCCTGGACACAGAAGATCCACCTACCTTGGCCTCCCAAAGTGCTGGGATTACAGACGTGAGCCACTGTGCCTGGCCAGAGTTGTATACTAAAGCATCAACATTCATATAAGAGGTTTAACAGTGACACATTATAAAGCAACCGCAGTGCTGGCAGGGGATGGACACAGATCCAAGCCAAGTCCCCGGTGGATGGAGATGTAGCCTGTGAAGGGGCAATGTTACTAGATGGTGGGAAAAGATAGATTATTCAATATGGTGACGTGGGGAAAACTGATCACACAGATGGAAAAAAAGAAACAGCATCCTTACTTCACAGGTTACCCTAAGGCCAACACCGCTTTGAAACCTGAACCCTGAAGGACAGATAGGAACCCGCCTGCGTGCGGTGGCGCGGGCACTCACACTGCTGAGGGGCGACACGCGGGTCCTGCTCGCGCTCTGCTCTCCGGTCGGGCATGGGCTGGAAGCAGCAGGTGCACAGGGCGTGGCTTCCTTGCAGAGGGCACACGTAATCCTGGACTGCTGAAGCACACGCACATTCAGCCGGAGCACATGGGACCCAGGGCAGAAAGACAGCAGGTTAGAGAGGCCGCCGGGAAGCACAGCGAGGAGAGGTGCACCTGAGACAGCCGGGGAAGAAGCAGACCTGCCCTGCTAAACCACCAGGGACCTTCTGCCACCCAAACTCGGGGAGTCAAAACAGATTAACAATAACCAAAAATGATCTTTGATTTAGCAGCTGGAGCAAGATTTCAAAGATCTGTTGCAAGTTCTCTTTTTTTTTTTTTGAGACAGAGTCTCACTCTGTCGCTCAGGCTGGACTGCAGTGGCGTGATCTCGGCTCACTGCAAGCTCCGCCTCCCGGGTTCACGCCATTCTCCTGCTTCAGCCTCCCGAGTAGCTGGGACTACAGGTGCCTGCCACGCCTGGCTAATTTTTTTTTTTTTTTTGTATTTTTAGTAGAGACAGGGTTTCACCATGTTAGCCAGGATGGTCTCGATCTCTTGACCTTGTGATCCGCCCGCCTCGGCCTCCCAAAGTGCTGGGATTACAGGCATGAGCCACCTTGCCCGGCCGATCTGTTGAAGGTTTTCTATTATTTCCTATAAAGAGAGGACAAGCCCATAGAACCTATGATATAGAATAAAACAAGCTGTGTGTTCAATTTCTGCTCAGGTGAGAGAACAGCCATCTCTCAAATAAACAAAGGACAGCCACAGTGCACAAGACCAATCGATGTGGCAGCAGGAAGTCTGAGCCCACACAGCCAAGTTCCCTGGACACTCGCCACCCACACAGGAAAGACCCTGCGAGGTCAACATGCCGGCCATAAGGACGGCAATTTCACCACCCAGGTTTACTGAGCACCCACTGAGGGACCCAGGACCCCAGAGGGAGGCGCTGGTCCCACCATGCAAAGGAAGGAGCTTGTCCAGTGACCCAGACAGAGCTGTTGAGTGGTGGAAGCAAACCCAGGCTGGTGGACGGGCATCCATACCAACGCCAAGCACTGCTTTTGTCCGTTCCGTCCACGGGTTCTACAAGAAGCCACTGAGAATGCAGCACAAGGATGTGGCTCTACATCCATCCCAGGCCAGTGGCCTCGTGATGTGCTCAGCCCCCACCCGTGGCCAGGAAGCCAGGACCCCTGAGGGCATCTTCCCATTCTATGAGTCTGGAGTGAGCAGGGCGGAGAAGTGAAGCCTCTATACCCCCTGCCCAGCTCTCCTCTGACTTCCTGGATAGCACCTGGAGCCCCTTGCTGGAAAAAGGCACCTGACGGGGAAACATTTCGCATTAAGCCAACTCTGGAGACGCAGGGCAGCTTCTGGCGACATCGCCACTGCTGGGGAGAAGCCCGCCTCTTACTTGAGGGACAGATACGCGATCATCACTTTGGGTCTGGCAAACCCACTGGGGGACATCAGCTGCCCCGAGGCAGTGGC
Organism: Pan paniscus; assembly: GCF_029289425.2. NCBI lineage: Eukaryota > Metazoa > Chordata > Mammalia > Primates > Hominidae > Pan > Pan paniscus. The sequence goes on from NC_073259.2 coordinate 140,962,839, forward strand.
TGGGGAGAGGCCAAGTATTAAGGTCAGGGTTGTTAATTCCCAGGAGTGTTCAGGAGGGGCTACGAATGAACAGTTACTTATCTGATTTCCCAACCCAAAATCAGTCACGAAAAGCAACCAACTGTGAGTGCAGGGAGACCACTGAGGCCAGGGCCCAAAGGGGGCGAGCAGGGCAGAGAGGAGGCGGGCAGAGCGCGGCCACGTGCACATCAGCACCGGGCACAGCCACAAAGTGACTCACGCGAAGGCTGAGGCCTGAGGGCGGCGCGGCTCACCTGTCGTCAGGCTGACGGACGTGGAGGGTGCATCCCCCAGGGCCTGTGGGGCTCCTGGCTCGCCCTCGGGTGCCGGGCAGTGGGGAGGCTGCGCCGCCTGCCTTCTGTACTCAGGACACTGCCGGCACACGACGTATGGCTGGCTGCAAGGAAGCACAGGGCCGAGCTGTGTGCAGGCCCCAAGCCTCTCAGGTAGGGCCGGTGCCACGCGGGTCCGCAGCCATCACAGCTCAGCTCCACCGTCGCTCAGCTGCTTGGTGTGAGGGGAAGGGCCGGGCCCCATTCCTGTCCAGCACCCCAGTGTTAGAGAGGGACCAGAACGAGTCGAAGGGCAAGGACACGCCACTCTGCATCCCCAGCTCAGCCCCCACGCTTTGGAGCCCCATCCCCAGGGCCACTAGGTCCCCATTGACGTGTGCTCCCAGGAGACGACGCCAGAGCGTGCTCCTCAGGACCTGCCTACTCTCCCCTGTTAAAAGCAGAGCGCGGTGGGCAACGTACTGGGAGCCACACCAGGCGCCTGCAAAGCCCCGAATCACTTGTCTTTTCTACACTTCCCTTGTACTTCCAAAAACGAGCAGATAAAAATGTCAACTGTAAAAAAAGAACCTGTAGGAACAAATACACGAGGCTCTCCTCTCCATTTGAAAGGCTTTTCTCCGCCTGACACCAAGGCTAGGGGCCAATGAGGCCAACAGGTAAGACCCAACCAGATAAAAAACAAGGCACAGAGAAAAGACATATTTTTTCATAAGGAAAAAATGTAAATGAAAATGAGATTACCTACTTCTCCTTCTAAACTGGCAAAAAGAGGCCCTCATGCAGACCTTGTAGAGTGCATTAGGCGCACCCTTTCCGATCGGTGTCTGGATAACAAACTTATCAAACGTCTATCAAGGTCCAATTCCCAGTCACACTCTGTGACTCGACTGCTTCACGTCTAAACATTGACGTCACTGCGCATGTGCACAAATACGGATGGAAGAAATGCACGGCAGCAACTGTTTCCCAATTCAAACGCTGGGGACATTATCGAGCTGTACATGCAGCCGAATCCCAGCTTCATAAAAATATTTGTTTCTCATGCCTGTAATCCCAGCACTTTGGGAGGCTGAGGCGGGCGGATCACGAGGTCAGGAGTTTGAGACCATCCTGACTAACACGGTGAAACCCAGTCTCTACTAAAAATACAAAAAATTAGCCGGGCATGGTATCGGGAGCCTGTAGTCCCAGCTACTCGGGAGGCTGAGGCAGGAAAATGGCGTGAACTCGGGAGGCGGAGCTTGCAACGAGCCAAGATCCAGCCACTGCACTCCAGCCTGGGCAACAGAGCGAAACTCCATCTCAAAAAACAAACAAACAAAAAATAAATTTGTTTCTCACGCCTATAATCCCAGCACTTTGGGAGGCCGAGGCGGGCTAATCACCTGAGGTCAGGAGTTCAAGACCAGCCTGGCCAACATGGTGAAACCCTGTCTCTACTAAAAATACAAAATTAGCGGCCAGGCGCGGTGGCTCACACCTATAATCCCAGCACTTTGAGAGGCCAAGGCAGACGGATCACTTGAGGTCAGGATTTCGAGACCAGTCTGGCCAACATGGTGAAACTCTGTCTTTACTAAAAACACAAAAATTAGCTGGGTGTGGTGGCGTATGCCCGTAATCCCAGCCCCTCGGGAGGCTAACACGGGAGAATCACTTGAACCCAGGAGATGAATGTTGCAGTGGGCGAAGGTCATGCCACTGCACTCCAGCCTGGGCGACAGAGCGAGACTTTGTCTCGAAAAAAAAAATTAGCCAAGTTTGGTGGTGCATGCCTGTAATCCCAGCTATTTGGGAGGCTGAGGCAGGAGAATCGCTTGAACCCGGGAGGCGGAGGTTGCAATGCGCCAAGATTGTGCCATTGGCAGGGCACAGTGGCTCATGCCTGTAATCCCAGCACTTTGGGAGGTCGAGGCCGGCGGATCACGAGGTCAGGAGATCAAGGCCATCCTGGCCAATGTGGTAAAACCCCATCTCTACTAAAAATACAAAAAAATTAGCTGGGTGTGGTGGCACGCGCCTGTAGTCCCAGCTACTCGAGAGGCTGAGGCAGGAGAATCGCTTGAACCCAGGAGGTGGTGATTTCAGTGAGCTGAGATCGTGTCACTGCACTCCAGCCTGGCAGCAGAGCGACACTCCGTCTCAAAAAAAAAAAGAAAAAAAAAATTTGTTAGTACATTACATTTCATTTTGTTAACGATTATGACACACGTATGAATGGCTGGGTAGATGCAGCAAAATCTTAATGCTAAAAGTGGTTTTGGTTTCCTTCTTTTTGCTTAACAGTCACATGCTAAACTTGGCAAAAGGAAACAAAGATAAAAGTTTCAGGGTTTTTTTTTTGTCGTTCATTGTCTTTTTAAATATCATGGCCTCGACCCAACATTCAGACCCCGGTCTTGTGCATTAGGAAACCTCAACATGTCAGCAGATAAATAAGGTCTCTGAGGCTGGGATTGTCTCGGCCTGGTGATGGTGCCTCTTCTGTAATAACGTCCTGACAAATGATAAACATTGCAATTTATACTACAGGACTTTATAGTCACTAGATCAACTACAAAGAATACATGTGCTCATGTGGGAAAAAATAACATGGAATGATGTCCCTCTGTCACAGCCAGAGATGCCACACCCATGACGAGTCGAAGCAAAGGGAAGGGTGTCAGCCGAGGGTGCAAATGTCTACAGCAGTTGCCTGTGGCTGACGCTCTGCTGGCTACCCCCTGGCTACCCCGCTAAGTGTTCACCCAGTCCCTGCCACGCCTCTCAGGGGAGGTGCTAATACTATCCAATATCAGAAAACAAGCTCAAGCCATTTAAGAGCTTGGCTGCTCAGGGGCAGAACTAGAACTCAGGACCCATGCTGTCCACCCAGTAGTGAGCTCTTGGTCACGGTTGTGATGCTCCTCTGGCTCGCACACTCTGCTCTGAGCCAGTGGCATGATTTACCTAATGTCTGAGGACTCACTGTCAACGTCTGACAGCTCCAGCAGGTCCTCTGAACTCCCTTCTTCATCAGAAAAAGACCGCCTGACTTTGGGCTGCAGCATGTCTTGAGTGATTTTATTCCTGGCATCCATACTTTGCACATCTTCTTCACTGCGACTCTTGTCTAGAATTGAAAGGACACAGCGCCATTCACCGGCAGTGAGACATGGCAGGCAGACACAGCTCACACTGCTGGGAGCTCGCGTGCGCAGTGCTGCGGAAGGAGGGGTCTGGGCGGACCGCCCTCACGTGCCCGGGTGCTGGTGGAGGGACCGCCCTCACATGCCTGGGTGCTGGTGTGTGGATGCCCTCACTTGTCTGGGTGCTGGTGGAGGGACCACCCTCGCTTGCCCGGGTGCTGGTGGAGGGACCACCCTCACGTGCCTGGGTGCTGGTGTGGATGCCCTCACGTGCCTGGGTGCTGGTGGAGGGACCACCCTCACGTGGCTGGGTGCTGGTGGGTGGATGCCCTCACGTGCCCGGGTGCTGGTGGGTGGATGCCCTCACATGCCCGGGTGCTGGTGGAGGGACCGCCCTCGCTTGCCCAGGTGCTGGTGGAGGGACCGCCCTCACGTGCCCGGGTGCTGGTGGAGGGACAGCCCTCACGTGCCCGGGTGCTGGTGGAGGGACCACCCTCACGTGCCCAGGTGCTGGTGGAGGGACAGCCCTCATGTGCCCGGGTGCTGCTGGGTGGATGCCCTCACGTGCCCGGGTGGTGGTGGAGGGACCGCCCTCACGTGCCTGGGTGCTGGTGTGGATGCCCTCACTTGCCTGGGTGCTGGATGAGGTATGCTTCCACGAGGTTGTTGAGGATGTGGTTTTTACAGATCCGCTCCACGGGACAGCGGCAGGTAGGACACAGGGACGAGCGCTCCATCCAGCCTGAGTAGCAAGCCGCGCAGAACGTGTGCATGCAGGGCTGCAAACTGAAAGTGCAAGAGGAACAGTGTCCAGACAGTCCCACAGATGCAACCGCGACCCTCGGCCAAGGTCCGCAGCAGCCCCACCACGGAAGGGCCTACAGGGGCCCAGCCATCGTTCAACCTAAAAACCCTTTAAGTCAGTCTTGGTTAATGAAAAGAAATCAGAGGCCACACGGCCTCTGTGTTTTCAGGAAAGACAGAGGCGAGTAGATTATGACTTCAGGAACACAAACAACAGAGACAGCAAGTGTTTCTGGCCCAGAAGTTGGAAGGTTGTCACTCTTGAGTTCCCGCGGAAAAGCAAGGAGGCCCTTCCTCAGCGGCTCCTGCGTTCATTCTATGCGAAATACACCTTCCCAGCTAAGGAGCATTTAAAATGTGCATAGTTCCTTTCATCTGTTTGCAGAGTTCATGGGGTCAAACACGACCCACACACCCAAAACTTGTGGGGTCTACAGCCTCCGGCTCTGGGTTCCAGGTTTCCTCCTTGTTGGTGCCATGAGTAAAATGAAAGTGGTAGCCATGCGGGGTGGCTCACGTCTGTAATCCCAACACTTTGGGAGGCCAAGGTGGGCAGATTACCTGAGTGCAGGAGTTCGAGACCAGCCTGGCTAATATGGTGAAACTCCCGTCTCTACTAAAAATACAAAAAAATTAGCCAGACGTGGTGACGCATGCCTGTAGTCCCAGCTACTTGGGAGGCTGAGGCAGGAGAATCACTTGAACCTGGGAGGTGGAGGTTGCAGTGAGCCAAGATCACACCACTACACTCCAGCCTGGGTGACAGAGCGAGACTCTAACTCCAAAAAACAAAAACAAAAACAAAAAACCACCCCGGGCTACATGGCGAAACCGTCTCTACAAAACACACAAAAATCAGCCGGGTGGCTGGGAGTAGTGGCTCACGCCTATAATCCCAGCACTTTAGGAGGCAAATGTGGGCAGATCACCTGAAGTCAGGAGTTCAAGACTAGCCTGGCCAACATGGTGAAACCCTGTCTCTATTAAAAAATACAAAAAAATTAGCCGGGCATGGTGGCACACGCCTGCAGTCCCAGCTGCTCAGGAAGCTGAGGTAGGAGAATCGTCTGAACCCGGGAGGCTGAGGTTGTAGTGAGCCAAGACTGTGCCACTGCACTCCAGCCTGGTGACAGAGCGAGACTCCATCTAAAAAAAAAAAAAAGGAATAAAAAATATTTAGAACATTAAAAAAAAAAAAAAAAGCCAGGCATAGTGGTGTGCACCTGTAGTCCCAGCAACTCAGAAGGCTGAGGTCAGAGAACCGCTCGATCCTGGGAGGGAGAGGTTGCAGTGGGCTGAGAAAGCTCTACCCACTCCACCCACTCTTATCTGGGTGACAGAGTAACCTCAGCAGATGCCAGGCCAAACAGGACCTGCAGGCTTGTTTCATGCCCAGCCCTGCCCCACACTGGACGAAGAACCTGCAGTGCCATGTTCCGTGAGCCAAGGGTGAACACAGTCGCACCTCACGCAGTCGTGCAGCAGGTCCTGGCAGATGATGCATGTCAGCGTCTCCTCCATCTTGTCTGGCTTCCCAGCCGCTGCTCTGACGTCCTCGTGGACGGTTTGGGCATTTCTACATGGTTGTGCGACCAACAACTGCCCGTTCAGGTCAAGGTCCCCATCTACAGGAGAAAGGGATGTGTTCTGTCGTAACCAAGAAGGAAATACACGCAGGTTCAGGTCAAGGTCCCCGTCCACAGGAGAAAGGGATGTGTTCTAACTGTCGTAACCGAGAAGGAAATACATGCAGTCTTTTTTTTTTCGAGACAGAGTCTCGCTCTGTCGCCCAGGCTGGAGTGCAGTGGCGTGATCTCGGCTCACTGCAAGCTCCGCCTCCCAGGTTCATGCCATTCTCCTTCCTCAGCCTCCTGAGTAGCTGGGACTACAGGTGCCCACCACCACGCCCGGCTAATTTTGTGTATTTTTAGTAGAGACAGGGTTTCACCGTGTTAGCCAGGATGGTCTCAATCTCCTGACCTCGTGATCCACCCGCCTCGGCCTCCCAAAGTACTAGGGTAACAGGTGTGAGCTACCGCGCCCCACCCTCTTCTGGTGTTTTTATTTTTCTATAATGCTCAGATGTTGGTAATCAATTAATTTTTATTTTTAATTAAAGAAACTGTACACAATTTAAAAAGCCAAGTATTTAGAAGAAGCCAGGTGCAATGGCTCACAACTGTAATCCCAGCACTTTGGGAGGCTGAGGTGGGCAGATCGCTTGAGCCCAGGAGTTCAAGACCAGTCTGGGCAATATAATGAAACCCCATCTCTAAAAAAATGGGAAAAAAAATTAGCCGGCTATGGTAGCGTGCACCTGTGGTCTCAGCTACTCAGAAGGCTGAGGTGGGAGGACAGTCTGAGCCCAAGAGGTGGAGGCTGCAGTGAGCCAAGACTGCACCACGGCGCTCTGGCCTAGGTGACAAAGCAAGATCCTGTCTCTTAAAAAAATGTATACATAATATATTTAGAAGAAAACAAAGGCAGTCACCCTCCGTCTCAGCCGCTCCTCACCCAATTTCCCTCCTCGGAGGAAAACTATTTTCATGTCTTTGAGCTGTTTCTTCTGGTATTTACCTCTGTGTTTCTAAGTTATCATGGTACATTTGATTTATCAATTTTAGACATCATTCCTGACATCTATTAAGGTAGAGAAAAACTCTGACCTGAGACACCCCTGCCAACATTACATTAACAGATTACATTAGTTCATGATACTGTATTTGTATTATTATGCTTATGCAAGTATTCACTGCTGAGCCAAGTAGTTTACTAGATTAAGTTGTGTGACTTACACAATTTTTCATGTTTGCTAGAATTAAAATTTCCTCATTCCTGTGCTTATTTTTCCTGTGTAACTGTTGCTGACTCTTTCCACACCTTCCCCATGCCGATCAACCCCACGTGTCAGATAACCTAATTTCTTTCCCTGGGGACCCCTCCTAGAACCTTCCTGTCACAGTGCCCCAGTGGCTGGCTGCTCTCTAGACTGCCATACAGCAATCCTTCTACCATAACATTCCCAAATGTTTTCTAATAATCTTAACTTTGGCTTTCAAAGTGCAGACTTCTCCCTAAATCATCTTCAATGTGAAGATTTAAGCTACATTTTTAGAAATTATTGTCCTACCAGGACAGAGGGCTTTCTTTTTGATTTTCTTTTTTTTGAGATGGAGTTTTGCTCTTGTTGCCCCGGCTGCAGTGCAATGGCACAGTCTTGGCTCACTGCAACCTCCACCTGCCGGGTTCAAGCAATTCTCCTGCCTCAGCCTTCCAAGTAGCTGGGATTACAGGCATGCACCACCACACCCAGCTAATTTTTGCATTTTTAGTAGAGACGGAGTTTCACCATGTTGGCCAGGCTGGTCTTGAACTCCTGACCTCAGATGATCCGTCCACCTTGGCCTCCCAAAGTGCTGAGATTATAGGCGGGAGCCACGGTGTCAGGCTTGATTTTTATTTTTAGAGATAAAGTCTTGCTCTGTCGCCTAGGCTGGTCTCGAACGCCTGACCTCAAGTGATTCTCCTGCCTTGGCCTCCCAGTGTTAGGATTACGGATATGAACTACTGCACCTGGCCAGTAAGGAGGATTTTGAGATTAATTCTGCAATTCAGAAGGCACTATTTCCAGACCAAGAGAACAGCCTGTAGCAAATCACAGTTCTATCTGGATTATGCAAACCGCAAAAAAAACAGGCCCAGGTTTTCTGAATGAAAATGCCGGAGGTGTTACAGGCATCAACCTGAGGCAGGGTCCACATGCCCCTGCAGGAAGCAATGCCCCACAGCACGGAGCATGGCAGCGGCCCCCGCATGCCCCAGGAGCACACGAGAGGACTGAGGACACACACAACCAGACACTAACCTCCTCTCATTTTCTTCTTCACGGGCTCCAAATCCTCCTGATCCTGGGGTTCCAACGACGAAAAGGACGCAGTCTTTCTGTCTGGGAGAGCTGAGGCAAAGCTGGAGACTTCATCACTTGCCACAGAGGGACCACTTCCTTTAGGGGAGATGCCACCACCCCCAGACCCTGTGAGAGGAATCAAACAAGATAGGTGCTGATCCATCCAGCTCAGGAGAGAACCATGCCTGTAAGGTGTCACTGACTGGAGCCCAGTGCAGCTGGCAGCCTGAGATGTTGTAGTTTAGGAATGACAAGTGGCTTACGAGGAGTGTGTGCTCACTCAACTCACATCTTAACTCTATTTGTGCCTATCTCTACGAGGGGTGGAGCTGGGGGCAAGGAGCCCATTTGCAGAGAAACAAATGCAGAGATGTCTGTGACCAGGCTTAGCCCTCGAGCACCGAGTCTAACGCAGGGCAAACCCACATACCCGTGGTCATATGATGCACACTGTGTCATAAACTTGTTACAACAGAGCTTTGGGCCGGGTGCGGTGGCTCACACCCGTAATCCCAGCACTTTGGGAGGCCGAAGCAAGTGGATCACCTGAGGTCAGGAGGTCAAGACCAGCCTGGCCAACATGGTGAAACCCCATCTCTACTAAAAATACAAAAAAATTAGACAGGCGTGGTGGCGAGCGCATGTAGTCCTAGCTACTCAAGAGGCTGAGGCAGAAAAATTGCTTGAACCCGGGAGGCGGAGGTTGCAGTGAGCCAAGATTGTGCCACTGCACTCCAGCCTGGGCAACAAGAGCGAAACTCCCTCTGGGGAAAAAAAAATAAAAATAAAAAATAGAAGTCTGAGGCTGGGCATGGGGCTCACGCCTGTAATCACAATACTTTGGGAGGCCAAGGTGGGAGGATCACTTGATCCCAGGAGTTTTAGACCAGCCTGGGCAACACAGCAAGACCCCATCTCTACAAAAAATACAAAAAAGAAAAAAAAAATTAACTAGGCGTGACAGTACGAGCATATGGTCCCAGCTACTCAGGAGGCTGAGGTGGGTGGATCACTTGAGCCCAGGAGTTCGAGGCTACAGTGAGCCATGACCATATCACTCTCCCAACCTGCACAACAGAGCAAGACCTCATTTTTTTTTTTTTTTTGAGACGGACTCTTGCTCTTTTGCCCAGGCTGGAGTGCAGTGGCTCACTGCAAGCTCCGCCTCCTGGGTTGACGCCATTCTCCTGCCTCAGCCTCCCAAGTAGCTGGGACTACAGGTGCCCGCCACCACGCCCAGCTAATTTTTTGTATTTTTAGTAGAGACAGGGTTTCACCGTGTTAGCCAGGATGGTCTCGATCTCCTGACCTCGTGATCCACCCACCTCGGCCTCCCAAAGTGCTGGGATTACAGGCCTGAGCCACCACACCCGGCCTGACCTCATTTCTTAAAAAAAAAAAAAAATGCCAGGCGCGGTGGCTCATGCCTGTAATCCCAGAACTTCAGGAGGCCAAGGTGGGTGGATCATCTGAGGTCAGGAGTTCGAGACCAGCCTGACCAACATAGTGAAACCCCATTTCTACTAAAAATACAAAATTGGCCGGGTGTGGTGGCACATGCCTGTAACCCAGCTACTTGGGAGGCTGAGGCAGGAGAATTGCTTGAACCCAGGAGGCGGAGTTGCAGTGAACGAAGTTCGCGCCATTGTACTCCAGCCTGGGCAGTAAGAGCAAAATTCCGTCTCAAAAAAACAAAGTAAAACAAAACAAACAAACAAAAAAAACAGAAGTCTGTGTAAAGCACAGATGCTCCAGTGGAGGGATGCATAGCTTCCAACGGGTGGAGATGGTGCTGCGTGTGAACTATTTTACAAGAGGTGTGATAACGGGAAGGATACAGCACAGTGACTTGTAGGGAGAGCGCTACCTCCACGAGCAAGAAGCCAGAGTCATAACGACAGGAATGACCTTGGCAGAAAAACAGGCAGACTTTCTAATCACCTCTATCTTTTTTTTGAGACAGGGTCTCACTCTTCACCCAGGCTGGAATGCAGTGGCGAGATCTTCATTCACTGCAACCTCTGCCTCCTGGGCTAAAGCGATCCTTCCACCTCTGCCTCCTGAGTATCTGGGACTACAGGTGTGCACCACCACGCCCAGCTAAATTGTTTTTTGTATTTTTGGTAGAGACAGGGTCTTGCCATTTTACCCAGGCTGGTCTCAAACTCTTGAGCCCAAACAATCCACCCACCTTGGCCTCCCCAAGTGCTGGAATTACAGGTGTGAATAAGGATTACAGGTGTGAATACGGATTACAGGTGCGAATAACCTATATCTTACTAAAGACTTAGTTTATCATATTACAGCATAATACATATCTAGCTTACAGTATTCAAATGTAAGTGTTATTATTTGAAAAAAAAAACAAGAAACTGGCTTACAGCAGCTGAAAGAAAACAGAATAGTTTTGGGGACAAACCACCTCATATACGAACAGAAGGAAAGAGACAGCCTGTGGGCCGGCCCCCAGCCGGCACCCACTCACACCATCATCTCCAGCGCCCCGTGCTCAGCCAACGTGGAGAGGAGCACCATCTTACCACTTACAGAATGTACCTGGCACACTGCCTCACATTTAGTAGCTGCTCAATAAGCAGTAACTATACTTATTTTGTTAGTATGCATACACTTAGGCATACAGATAGAAGAATTTTTATTTTTTATTATTTTTATTTTCTTTTTGAGACAGAGTCTTGTGCTGTCACCCAGGCTGGAGTGCAGTGGCAGGATCTTGGCTCACTGCAACCTCCACCTCCTGGGTTCAAGAGATTCTCATGCCTCAGCCTCCCGAGTAGCTGGGATTACAGGCGCCCACAACCACACTTGGCTAATTTTTGTATTTTTAGTAGAGATGGCGTTTTGCCATGTTGGCCAGGCTGGTCTTGAACTCCCGACCTCAGGCGATCCACCCACCCGGCCTCCCAAAGTGCTGGGATTACAGGCGTAAGCCACCACACCAGGCCAGAAGAATTTTTTTTTTAATTACATAAGTAATATATAAATACGCTGCCCTTTTTAAGTAGAACATTATCAAAAAATTATGCAAACCGTATTACCCAGACTACACACTGTGCTATGCACATTGGTGGATAGGAACAGGAAACAACTTTACTGGTGAAGTTTGTTTTCTTTACAGGCCAGAGCTGTTTTGTGTTTCATTTCTGAAGAGGGTCTAGTAGCCACAAAATGCACATGGGACTTGGCCCTAGGGACATGGTATAGTTTATCTAGGCAGACAGTTCAAAATCTGCAGTCAATCCAAAATACTAGTAACCCTGCGTCCTGTCTGTGCTTGCTGCACTTGAAACGCTGTGGGCCACGCTGGAGCGGCTGGAACGCCACCTCTATTCCTCTGGGGCTGTCCCTGCACGGGGAGAGTCAGTGCATGCTGGATCTAGCTGTGAAGAGCCAGCACACATCCCAGCTGTGCCCAAGGGTAGGTTTTAAGGAAGCTGGAAGATACGATGAAGGGTACACAGCCCAAGAGAGCTGGTAAAACTTCAACATTCAGGTGGCTATTCAAATCTGGCATGTTTTCTTTTCTTTTTTTTTTTTGAGACCTGGTCTGTCGCCCAGGCTGGAGTGCAGTGACGCGGTATCGGCTCACTGCAACCTCCGCCTCCCAGCCTCAGGTGATCCTCCTCTCTCAGGTAAAACTCCTGTCTCAGCTTCCCGAGTAGCTGGGACTACAGGCGCCTGCCACCATGCCTGGATAATTTTTGTATTTTCAGTAGAGACGGGGTTTCACCATGTTGGCCAGGCAGGTCTCAAGCTCCTGACCTCAAGTGATTTGCCTGTCTTGGCTTCCCAAAGTGCTGGGATTACAGGTCTTTTTTTTTTTTTGAGATGGGCTCTGGCTTTGTTGCCAAGGCTGGAGTGCAGTGGTGCAATCTCAGCACATTGTAACCTCCGCCTCCCAGGCTCAGGCAATCCTCCCTCCTCAGCCTTCCAAGTAGCTGGGATTACAGGCATGCACCACCACACCCGGCTAATTTTTGTATTTTTTATATTGTATTTTTTGTAAAGATACGGTTTCACCATGTTGCCCAAACTGGTCTTGAACTCCTGGGCTCAAGGGATCTGCCCACCTTAGCCTCCCAAAGTGCTGGGATTACAGGCGTGAGCCACTGTGCCCAGTGCTGAGATGCTTTCATCTTGAAGTGTTATTTTCTTTCACTCATAAATTTAAGGTTATGATGTTAAAACAAAGGTAAATCAAAGAGGCTCTGAGAAGCCGGGGTTGTGTTTAGTCTATAGGAGACAGGCTAGTAGAAACTTGTCTGTCATGGGTTTGGTCTCCGCTGTTCCTCTTATCTCCAGAAATAACAGGTGGAAACTACATAGCACTCACTCTCCACAGTCTTGCCTGCAACTTAGTGTCCCCAATTAGCACCTGAGAAGTCCTCCCAGGTGAGTCCCGAAATCACATCAGAATGTTACAACACACCAGAATGTGACAACACACCGGAATGTTAACACACCGGAATGTTACAACACACCAAATGTTACAACACACTGGAATGTTACAACACACCAACACACCGGAATGTTGGAATGTTACAACACACCGGAACACCACACCAGAATGTTACAACACACCCTGGAACGTTACAACACACCGGGAATGTTACAACACACCAGAATGTTACAACACAGCATGTAACACCAAATGTTACAACACACGGGAACGTTACAGCACACCGGAAGGTTACAACACACCGGAATGTTACAACACACCAGAAAGTTACAACACATCGTGTAACACCAAATGTTACAACACACTGGAACGTTACAACACACCGGAAGGTTACAACACACCGGGATTGTTACAACACACCGGAATGTTACAACACACCAGAATGTTACAGGAATGTTACAACACACCAGAATGTTACAGGAATGTTACAACACACCAGAATGTTACAACACATTGGAATGTTACAGGAATGTTACAACACATCTGGATGTTACTCTTCAGATGGCTGGGATGTCATCCATCAGACTGAGGTATGCTTTTAGAACACTCTGCTCCTGGTGACCAGCCTGGCCAACAACGTCTCTACTAAAAACACAAAAATTTTCTGGGCGTGGTGGTGGTGCGCGCCTGTGACCCCAGCTACTCAGGAGGCTGAGGCAGGGGAATCACTTGAACCCGGGAGGCAGAGGTTGCAGTGAGCCGAGATTGCGCCACTGCGCTCCAGCCTGGGCAACAGAGCAAGACTCTGTCTCAAAAAAACAGAAAATAAAGAGCACTCTGCTGCTGAGGAGCTGGGCTCATCCAAAGGAGCCTCTGAAGAAGGAAGGGGCGGATGCAACAAGGCCTCAAGGACATCAACGAACAGGAGAGGTGTGGCTGCCCGTGCGAAGACAGAGCAACGGCATACGACGGAGTAAAAACCACATCAACAGAAGTGGAAACAGGCCCAGAGAGCGTGAGAGGTTTCTGGTTTCAAGAAGGCACACTGAGTCCCTGCACCCGATGCCTCTCCTTCCCCAAATCCCACTGGAATACACAGAGAGACATAAAAACAAGGAGTGTCCTGTAGCAGAGCAGCCAGGCTGGCCCATGAGACAGAGGGAGCAGTCTTCTGGGAGACATGGCTCTTGCTGCTGCGGATCAGCCAACAGATCCGTGGAAAGCAAAGGTCCCTTCTCCGGAGGCTTCCTGGTGCCTGCCATGAATGTGTCAGTGATGTCCAGAGCTCTGGCAGCCACTGTGAAACCTCGAGGCAAAAACCTAAGCAAAAACAGCAGCGTGGAGTGCACAGAAGGCCCTGGTGACCTCAGGAGTAGCTGAGCTGAGCGGGCATTTCTGGACTTTTTATCAGGGAACCAGCTTTCCTGTCAGATCGAAACACAGCCTAATCTGAGATTCAGAGGCTCTTCTGTTCATAGGAATCTGCAGACTGCTATGGAATGTAAGAACGCGAGAGCCAAGCACTCCAGGACTAAGAATGAGCCCAGACGACACGAAGAAAGCCGTGAGACTTCACTGAAGAACAGGAAGAGCTTAACAAACAAGGAGAAACACCATTTTCCTGGGCTCTGTAAAACTGTCAATTCTCCCCAAATCAAAAATCTCAAAAAGATTTTTCTATTAAACTGGAAAAGCTAATTCAAAACATAATCTAGAATAGAGAATAGCTAAGAAAATAAAATAATAATATGTATAGCGCGATCCAATTTAGAGAATCCATATGTACACATCCTCCACGTGACAAACCCTAAAAGAAAACAGAAAACATTCCCGTCACGCTGCACCCAGATGGAATTTCTTCCCAATGACCATGGAAGAGGTAGGAGTCATGCCGTAAGGAACAGCATCTGCAAAACTAGTTTTAAATAACATCCTCTTCTGGATGAACTCTGAAAACACCACACTAAGTGAAAGAGCCCAGTCACGGCCGGGCGCGGCAGCTCACGCCTGTAATCCCAGCACTTTGGGAGGCCGATCGGACGGATCACGAGGTCAGGAGATCGAGACCATCCTGGCTAACACGGTGAAACTCCGTCTCTACTAAAAATACAAAAAATTAGCCAGGCGTGGTGACGGGTGCCTGTAGTCCCAGCTACTCAGAGGCTGAGGCAGGAGAATGGCGTGGGAGGCGGAGCTTGCAGTGAGCCGAGATCACACCACTGCACTCCAGCCTGGGCGACAGAGCGAGACTCCATCTCAAAACAAACAAACAAACAAAAAACAAAAAAAAATTAGCCAGTCGTGGTTGCAGGCACCTGTAGTCCCAGCTACTCGGGAGGCTGAGGCAGGAAAATGGCGTGAACCTGGGAGGCGGAGCTTGCAGTGAGCCGAGATCGCACCACTGCACTCCAGCCTGAGCGACAGAGCGAGACTCCGTCTCAACAACAACAAAAAAGAGCACGCATGATTCCATGTCTGTGAAGTGTCTAGAACAGAAAAATCCAGAGGCCGAAAGCACACGCAGCTGCCAGGGGCTGGGGGGAGGGGACATGGGGAGTGACTACTGGTGGGGTCGAGGGGAAGGGGATATGGGGAGTGACTGCTGGTGGGGCCGAGGGGAAGGGGACATGGGGAGTCACTGCTGGTGGGGCCGAGGGGAAGGGGACATGGGGAGTGACTGCTGATGGGGCCGAGGGGAAGGGGACATGGGGAGTGACTGCTGGTGGGGCCGAGGGGAAGGGGACATGGGGAGTGACTGCTGATGGGGCCGAGGGGAAGGGGACATGGGGAGTCACTGCTGGTGGGGCCGAGGGGAAGGGGACATGTGGAGTCACTGCTGGTGGGCACCGGTTTCCTTTTGATGTCAATGAGGGGTGATGGTCCCACACCTTGTGATGTACTAAAATCCACTGAAATGTACACTTCGGCTGGATGACTTTTATGGTATGCGAATTATAGTCTCAATGAAACTGCAAAATACACCATGGTACTAGAGTCCCTGATCTTCACTTCTCTTGGGAAGTGAAGGGAACAACACACTCAATATTGACTCCTACAGAAATCTCACTACTGAGAACCTCATGCCAGTCCTCAGTCGCTTATCTGCCTCTGTAACAACACAGGTAAAGAGTAGTGAACAAAAACCATGCAACCAGCACCAAGACCTCATGAGATGTGACCTCACCACAACTGGAGGAACGCTCTCGCCCTGCAGGAGAAGGCTCCGTGGAAGAGGCCGAGGCTGTGGGGAAGAGGTCTGACGTCGACGTTGATGGCTGTGGTTCCTCAAAGCACACCTGAGTGGCGGGCGATGACGGAGGGACCCGGGGATCGGCCCCTCGCCCTGCACCTGCACCTGAGGTATCTTTGGTCCCATGGAACACATTTTCCTTGTTAGCTTCTGTAACCCAAAAGGAGCAGAAGCAGCACACATCCAGGGCTCAAGCAGACACTCTAGGGATTGAAATGCTCTTAAGAACGCAACAGCCCCAAGGCCAGGCACGGTGGTGCAGGCCTGTAATCCCAGCACTTTGGGAAGTCGAGGCAGGTGTATCTCCTGAGGTCAGGAGTTCGAGACCAGCCTGACCAACATGGTGAAACCCCGTCTCTACTAAAAATATAAAAATTAGCCAGGCGTGCCGGGCGCGGTGGCTCATACCTGTAATCCCAGCACTTTGGGAGGCTGAGGCGGGTAGATCACGAGGTCAGGAGATCGAGGCCAACCTGGCTAACACAGTGAAACCCCATCTCCACTAAAAATACAAAAAATTAGCTGGGCATGGTAGCGACTGCCTGTAGTCCCAGCTACTCGGGAGGCTGAGGCAGGAGAATGGCATGAACCCGGGAGGTGGAGGTTGCAGTGAGCCGAGATCGTGCCACTGCACTCCAGGCTGAGCAACAAGAGCAAAACTCTGTCTCAAAAAAAAAAAAAAAAAAAATGGGAGACTGAAGCAGGGGAATTGCTTGAACCCAGGAAGCGGAGGCTGCAGTGAGCTGAGATCATGCCACTGCACTCCGGCCTGGGCAACAGAGCGAGACTCCATCTCAAAACACAAAAGGAATGCTATAGCTCCTAACATGCACCCACTTCTTTGCTACACTCTTACTTACCAAAGGATTCTTGTGTCATGCCTTGCTTTTCACTTAAAGATTCATAGAGGTATGCCACGTCTAAAAGAAAATCAATCAAATCAGAAAAGTGGTGGCCCCTGTGCAAACTGAGAACTCATTTTTCTCTTCTGTTCTCCAGTCCATTTGTTTTTGTTGATTATTTTGACTCATCAGCTAATAACAAATTCATCAGTTTAAGAGATTTCAAAACAAGTAATCTAAAACATCTCTACCAACACAAAAGAAATAAGCCTCGGGAAAAAATGGCATCAGGAGGCAGAAGAAGGTGAAGAATCTATGCCTCGCTTATAATTTCAAACTACACAAAGGAGCAGATACAAGATCCTTCCGTGTGGCCAGGGGCTGGTTAAGTTTATGCTGAAGATGCCTAAGACATATTTGCCCCATTCTCCCTCACCACTGTGGTCTTTAGGTATTTCAGGGGTGGCCAGGTGTAGTGGCTCTTGCCTGTAATCCCAGCACTCTGGGAGGCTGAGGCGGGTGGATTACCTGAGGTCCCAAGTTCGAGACCAGCCTGGCCAACATGGCGAAACCCTGTCTGTACTAAAAATACAAAAATTAGCCGGGTGTGGTGGTGTGCACCTGTAATCCCAGCTACCTGGAAGGCTGAGGCAGGAGAATCGCTTGAAACCAGGAGGTGGAGGTTGCAGTGAGCTGAGATCACGCCATTGCACTCCAGCCTCGGCAACAGAGCAGAGTGAGACTCTGTCTCTTATTTATTTAAAAAATTAAATAAATAAGTATTGGCCAGGTGCAGTGGCTCATGCCTGTAATCCCAGCACTTTGGAAGGTTGAGGTGGGTGGATCACCTGAGGTCGGGAGTTTGAGACCAGCCTGTCCAGCATGGCAAAGCCCCGTCTCTACTAAAAATACAAAAATGAGCCGGGCGTGGTGGTGGGCACCTATAATCCCAGCTACTCGGGAGGCTGAGGCAGGAGAATTGCTTGAACCCGGCAGGTGGAGATTGCGGTGAGCTGAGATTGCGCCATTACACTTCAGCCTGGGCAACAAGAGCGAAACTCCATCTCAAAAAAAAAAAAGTATTTCAGGGGTGACCTTCGAAGGACTCCCATAACTTTCCTTGTCCTATACCGTTCTTCCACAAAACAAAAACGGGACTTCTGGAGCTGAAAAAACTTACTGGAATCCAGTCTAACCTTTGATGTTTCTTGTAAGGTCTCCAAAAGCAGAACCATCAATGGCCTCCAGACCCTTGGTCCTAGGTTTTATTCCCCATAACTCAAGTTCTTCTCCTGTAGAACCCAAACCATCCCCATCAGTTTCTCCTTGGCTGCCATTTTGGGATTGGCTGCTCATGGCCACAGTGGTATTCCTGAGGAATGGCTGGGCTCAGGCTGCAAAGTCAACACTCCCACTCAACAGACACTATTCACGGCAGGAACCCATGTGAGCAAGAAATGGGGTGTAGCCAGGAGGAACGTTCCTATGGGAAGGGATGTAGCCAGGAGGAACGTTCCTATGGGAAGGGATGTAGCCAGGAGGAACGTTCAGAGCGCGCCCTCACGTGCAGCCCCGTGCGGGTCTGACCCCGGCAAGCCTTCCTCTCTCTTACTGTGTTCCGGTTCATTCTTCCTGTACACCAAGTAGATGACATCCCCAGTCTGTAAAGGGCATGTCTGCTTCTTAACAACCTTCAGCTTGTTAATCACTGTTCCACTGGTGCTGTAAAAAAACAAAAACACAATTTATTCTACTTAAAATAACTTGGAGTTACAAGATTTTTTTTCTAGCACCATTAGCAAGCAGCTCGATATGACCACTCTGGAAATACTCATAGGAACAGTGTAAATACGTAACGATGCACACATCCATGCACCCCTCACCATTCTCTCGAGAAATGGCTCGCCCACTTCTCCCTGACTGACAGCCTAACCAGCAACCACACCTGCTCACGTGCTTGGCAGCTCTGTGCTGCAGGGCTGGGTTCTCTCCCCGTTTGCCTCCTAGTGGACCCGGAGGCCTCGTCTGCAGCGTGGTGCTTCCACCTCCAGCCTCCCCTGAGCTGGACTTGCGCTATCCACAGTTCTGTTCCTTGCAGCCATCACAACCCCGGTGAACTCATGCCTCCAATGAGTACTGATCCCTCCCAAGAGACTGGCTCTGGGCAGAAGCGGACTAAATGCTGGGCCGTCAGCTGCAGGACATGGCCCTGCACTCAGAGCTTGTGGTCTGGCTGCCAAGCCCCTTGAGGTACTCTGCCCAGGGAGAGGCCAATACAGATGCTGCTGACCCAGGGACAGACAGGAGGAGGCTAAGTTGATGGGGCAGGAAGTGCCTCCTGGGGACTTCTGAGCAGAGACCTGACAGCAAATCAGGTGTTGGTCAGGTGACCAAGGTCCAAGAGCACAGCATACCCGACACACAAAACGGCAACCGGGCAAAACGACTGAAACCACACATGCCTCAGCTCTGCAGCTTCACTCCCGAGGCCCCAGCAGTGGACAGAATTCACATCCGAGTGACCACCACGGTTTGCTGAGGGATGGGAGTGGCAAACGATTTCCATAAACAGAGGGTAAACAGTGTAGGTTTTGTGGTCACCACTGCCACTACTCAGCTCTGCCGTCTGTAGCAGGAAAGCAAATGCAGACAGTAAGCAAATGAACTGCCACGGCCGTCTCCCCGTAAAACCTCCGAAACCAGGCAGTGGCTGTGTGTGTCTGAGTTCTGCTGTTACAACACAAAGCTGACCCTGGAAGATGCGGTTTTGAGCTGTGCAGATGCACTTATACACGGGTTTTTTTCAATGAGAGGGAATGAATCCCACACATATGCTGGACTGACTTTCTGTGTCCTCCTGCTCCACAGGGCTGGCTACGGGGCTGGAGTGCACACGGACTTGGGTGCATGCAGGGGTGCTGGAGCTGGACTGACTTTCTGTGTCCTCCTGCTCCGCAGGGCTGGTTACGGGGCTGGAGTGCGCACGGACTTGGGTGCATGCAGGGGCGCTGGAGCTGGACTGACTTTCCGTGTCCTCCTGCTCCACAGGGCTGGCTACGGGGCTGGAGGGTGCACGGACTTGGGTGCATGCAGGGGGCTGGAGCCAATCCCCCCAGATGCCGAGGGGCGACTGCAGTCATCGCTCATCCTCCTGTTCTTTCCAAACAAAAATCTGATTATTTCACTCCTCCGCTTACACCCCTTTGATGACTCCTCACTGCTCTCAGGCTAAAGCCCAAGCTCCCTTGTGTGACTTTGCCGCTCACCACACGCTCCGACCACACGGCCCTGCTTATGCTCAGGGGCCCCTACACACGTGGTTCCTTCTGCCTGAGCACCCCTCCCCTCCAGCCCACCTCTGCCAAGGAACGTGGCACCTCTGGAACCTGGAAAAGGCAGAGAACAAATTCTCCCCTGGAGCCTCCAGAAGAAACCAGCCCTGTTCAGACCTGGATTTTAGCCCCATTAGACCCATATTGGACTCTGGACCTCCATAACTATAGTAAGACAGCAAATTTGTGTTTTTTAAATCCATTAAGCTTGTGGTAAATTACAATAGCCATAAGAAAGTACCACCACCATGCAGTCAGCACAGGGAAGCCATGCCCTGAAGCAGGCGGGACGGCCCAGGACCAGCACCCAGCGTGGGGAAGCCAGGCCCTGGAACAGGTAGAAAGGCCCAGGACCAGCACCCAGCGTGGGGAAGCCAGGTCCTGATGTAGGCGGGAAGGCCCAGGACCAGCACCCAGCACAGGGAAACCAGGCCCTGGAACAGGTGGGAAGGCCCAGGACCATCACCCAGCGCGGGGAAGCCAGGCCCTGGAATAAGCGGGACTGCCCAGGACCAGCACCCAGCGCGGGGAAGCCAGGCCCTGATGTAGGCGGGAAAGCCCAGGACCAGCACCCAGCGCGGGGAAGCCAGGCCCTGGAACAGGCGGGACTGCCCAGGACCAGCACCCAGCACGGGGAAGCCAGGCCCTGGAACAGGTGGGACTGCCCAGGACCAGCACCCAGCGCGGGGAAGCCAGGCCCTGATGTAGGCGGGAAAGCCCAGGACCAGCACCCAGCATGGGGAAGCCAGGCCCTGGAACAGGCGGGACTACCCAGGACCAGCACCCAGCGCGGGGAAGCCAGGCCCCGGAACAGGCAGAACTGCCCAGGACCAGCACCCAGTGCAGGGAAGCCAGGTCCTGGAACAGGTGGGACTGCCCAGGATCAGCACCCAGCGCGGGGAAGCCAGGCCCTGATGTAGGCGGGAAAGCCCAGGACCAGCACCCAGCATGGGGAAGCCAGGCCCTGGAACAGGCGGGACTACCCAGGACCAGCACCCAGCGCGGGGAAGCCAGGCCCCGGAACAGGCGGGACTGCCCAGGACCAGCACCCAGTGAAGGGAAGCCAGGCCCTGGAACAGGTGGGACTGCCCAGGATCAGCACCCAGCGCGGGGAAGCCAGGCCCTGATATAGGCGGGAAAGCCCAGGACCAGCACCCAGCGCGGGGAAGCCAGGCCCTGATGTAGGCGGGAAAGCCCAGGACCAGCACCCAGCGTGGGGAAGCCAGGCCCTGAAGCAGGCAGGACAGCTCGGGACCAGCACCCAGCGCGGGGAAGCCAGGCCCTGATGTAGGCGGGAAAGCCCAGGACCAGCACCCAGCATGGGGAAGCCAGGCCCTGAAGCAGGCGGGACAGCTCGGGACCAGCACCCAGCGCGGGGAAGCCAGGCCCTGATGTAGGCGGGAAAGCCCAGGACCAGCACCCAGCGCGGGGAAGCCAGGCCCTGATGTAGGCGGGAAAGCCCAGGACCAGCACCCAGCGTGGGGAAGCCAGGCCCTGGAACAGGCGGGACTACCCAGGACCAGCACCCAGCGCGGGGAAGCCAGGCCCTGATGTAGGCGGGAAAGCCCAGGACCAGCACCCAACGTGGGGAAGCCAGGCCCTGGAACAGGCGGGACTACCCAGGACCAGCACCCAGCGCGGGGAAGCCAGGCCCTGATGTAGGCGGGAAAGCCCAGGACCAGCACCCAGCGTGGGGAAGCCAGGCCCTGGAACAGGCGGGACTACCCAGGACCAGCACCCAGTGCAGGGAAGCCAGGCCCTGGAACAGGTGGGACTGCCCAGGACCAGCACCCAGCAAGGGGAAGCCAGGCCCTGATGTAGGCGGGAAAGCCCAGGACCAGCACCCAGCGTGGGGAAGCCAGGCCCTGGAACAGGCGGGACTACCCAGGACCAGCACCCAGTGCAGGGAAGCCAGGCCCTGGAACAGGTGGGACTGCCCAGGACCAGCACCCAGCACGGGGAAGCCAGGCCCTGATGTAGGCGGGAAAGCCCAGGACCAGCACCCAGCATGGGGAAGCCAGGCCCTGAAGCAGGCGGGAGAGCTCGGGACCAGCACCCAGCGTGGGGAAGCCAGGCCCTGAAGCAGGCAGGACAGCTCGGGACCAGCACCCTGCCTTTCCCATTGTGCCAAGAAATAGAGAACTTAATCTGATACCTATTAGACTAGGAAAAGGAGCATCAGTTCTTCCTATTAAAACCTACTTCCTAGTCTTCTATCCCTGAAACTATCAGTTACCAAAGAATCTCACAGAGCCTGATCTTTACCAAACAAAAGAAATCCTGCGGTGAGAACAGCACACTCTCAACATACTGCTAGAAGACCACCTGCCACTTGCAGCAGATTTAAAAGACGCACATTCTGGCCGGGTGTGGGGGCTCACACTTGCAATCCCAGCACTTGGGGAGGCTGAGGCAGGTGGATCACCTGAGGCCAGGAGTTCAAGTCCAGCCTGGCTAGCATTGTGAAACCCCATCTGAGCTGGGCGTGGCGGCGGGCACCTGTAATCCCAGCTACTCGGGAGGCTGAGGCAGGAGAATCGCTTGAACCCGGGTGGCGGAGGTTGCAGTGAGCCGAGATCGCACCAACAGCACTTCAGCCTGAGCCACAGAGCGAGACTCCGTCTCAAAAAAGAGAAAAAAAGGAATAGGCACATTCTGAGTAACACTGACACAGACTTCCCTTCCGAGAAATCATCCCAAGAAAATAGACATGAAGGCAGAGTTTGGGAAAGAGTCACTGCAGTGTTATTTATAGTAAGAAAAAGTCAAAACAATAAATGTCCACCAATAAGGGAAGTGACAAAGAAACTATCCTAAGATAATGAAAAGATGAGCTGGATGTAGATGCAGTGACATGTGAAGCGCTCCATAAAACACCATAAGTGAAAAAAGCTGGCCGGGTGCGGTGGCTCACGCCTGTAATCCCAGCACTTTGGGAGGCTGAGGCAGGCAGATCACCTGAGATCAGGAGTTCGAGACCAGCCTGGCCAACATGGTGAAATCCCGTCTCTACTAAAAACACAAAAAAATAGCCGGGCTTGGTAGTGTGTGCCTACAATGCCAGCTACTCGGGAGGCTGGGGCAGGAGAATGGCTGGAACCTGGGAGTCGGAGGTCGCAGTGAGCCGAGATCGTACCACTGCACTTCAGCCTGCAACACAGCGAAACTCCATCTCAAAAAAAAAAAAAGAAAGAAAGAAAAAAGCTGACGCTACAACAGTATGTGTAGTGTGATTGCATTTATGCAAAATATATATACCAACATACGCATTTTTAACGTATGAATAGGATTTTGGAAAGCTTTCCACTTTCCAAGTTTAATATCCCTAAGCTGAATGTCCCTAATCAGAAATGTGAAATCCAAAACTTTTTGAGCACCAACAAGACACTCAAAAAAATACTCACTGGAACATTTCAGAATTTTGAATCAGACATGCTCAACTGGTAAGTATAATGAAAATATTCTAAAATCTGAAGCAATCCAAAATCTAAACAGTCTAGTTTCAATCATTTCAGATACTCAATCTGTACTTCAGTTGTACAAGAACGAGAATTTATTAGTTTTAAAAAATGATTTTTTGATTTGAGAGAAAGAAATCAAACTTGAATAGGCTTGCAAGAACCAAAAATTACCAGCATCTTTTAAGTCTTATTTCTGAGACATACTTAATTTGAATACATTCAAGAAGGGTCATAGACACCAAAGTGTCACTAAGCGTCCCATCCTGGAAACCAGGAAATACATCTTCTAATACCTTGGGAGCCTAATTAACTACAGTCATGCCCCAGATAATAAACTTTTGTTTCGTTTTGTTTTGAGATGGAGTTTCACTCGTTTCCGAGGCTGGAGTGCAGTGCTGCCATCTCAGCTTACCACAATCTCCGACTCCCGGGTTCAAGTGATTCTCCTGTCTCAGCCTCCCAAGTAGCTGGGATTACAGGCGCATGCCACAACGCCCGGCTAATTTTTATATTTTTAATAGAGACAGGGTTTCTCCATGTTGGCCAGGCTGGGCTTGAGCTCCTGACCTCAGGTGATCCAACTGCCTCAGCCTCCCAAAGTGCTGGGATTACAGGTGTGAGCCACCGCGCCCGGGCTGATAATAATGTTTTTTTCAACAGACGCATATACGATAGGAGTCCCACAAGATTAAAATATCATATTTTTACTGCACCTGTTCTGTGTTTAGATAAATACTCTTACCATTGTGTTACAACTGTCTATAGCATTCAGTACAGTAGCACGGTGTATAGGTTGATAGCCTAGGAGCAATGGGCTATACCATATAGCCTAGGTATGTAGTAGGCTACACCATCTAGGTTTGTTTAAGTATACTCCATGAGGTTTGCAAGATGATCAAATTGTCTGACACATTTCTCAGACTGGATCCCTGTTGCTAAGGGACACATGACTGTGCTGTTATAAAAATGAGCCGCTGTTATCACACTAAAGACAGCATTTCTTCTCCTCCTCAGCCGTGGCACACAGCACAGAGCACGAAGTCAGGCTTCTTAAGCTACGAGAAGAAACACCAAAAGAAGCTCAGAACATACTCACCTGGTATCTTCCAGTGTCACCTGACCTGATTTTTCATCCACTACAATTCTACAGTGATCTCCAGAGACCAGTTTATTGCTGGGGAAGGAAAGGTCGCAACCTAAAAAAGAGAGGGTGGGACAACACGGGATATGATCGTGGTAACTGTGAACACTACTGCACTTTGTTTACCAAAGTATGTGGTTCCAACTCAGGATCCCCATTGTACATATGTAAAAAAAACACTTGACCAAGAAAGACATAAAGAAATTTTTTTTTTTTTCTTGAGACGGAGTCTCGCTCTGTCGCCCAGGCTGGAGTGCAGTGGCACCATCTCGGCTCACTGCAAGCTCCGCCTCCCAGGTTCACACCATTCTCCTGCCTCAGCCTCCAGAGTAGCTGGCACTGCAGGCGCCCGCCATCACGCCTGGCTAATTTTTTGTGTTTTTAGTAGAGACGGGGTTTCACCATGTTAGCCAGGATGGTCTCGATCTTTTGACCTCATGATCTGCCCACCTTGGCCTCCCAAAGTGCTGAGATTACAGGCGTGAGCCACCACGCCCGGCCCATCCTGAACCTTTCTGAATCCCCACCCTCTCAAAGACACCCATCAATACCTCCAGTTACACACAGCCTCTTGAATGGCAATTTTACAGCCGGGCGCAGTGGCTCATACTTGTAAACCCAGCACTTTGAGAAGCTGAGGTGAATGGATCACGAGGTCAGGAGTTCGAGACCAGCCTGGCCAACACAGTGAAACCCCATATCTACTAAAAATACAAAAATTAGCTGGGCATGGTGGCGGTTGCCTGTAATCCCAGCTACTTGGGAGGCTGAGGCAGGAGAATCGCATGAACCCAGGAGGCAGAGGTTGCAGTGAGCTGAGATCGCACCACTGCACTCCAGCCTTGGCGACAGAGCTAGACTCCAACTGGAAATTAAAAAAAAAAAAAAGCAATTTTACAACATGCTTGCATACACAGCTAACCTGATGAGTATTATTAGAACTTTAAAAAAACTCAGGGGGTTGGCTAGGTCCAGTGGCTCATGCCGAGGCAGGCGGATCACAAGGTCAGGAGATCGAGACCATCCTGGCTAACACAGTGAAACCCCATCTCTACCAAAAATACAAAAAATTAGCCAGGCATGGTGGCGGGCGCCTTGTAATCCCAGCTACTCAGGAGGATGAGGCAGGAGAATGGCGAGAACCCGGGAGGAGGAGCTTGCAGTGAGCCGATATGGCGCCACTGCACTCCAGCCTGGGTGACAGAGCAAGACTCTGTCTCAAAAAAAAAAAAAAGAAAAGAAAAAACTCAGGGGCTTAAGTAATTCTTCAGTATCTTAATTTAGTCCTTAATTTCTTTTCTGTGTAAACTTAGGTTTCATAAATCAACATAAAATTGAAACAATGACAGTCACAGAAAAAGTGACTGAGCCAACTGTGATAGGCATTTTTTTGTTTGTTTGTTTGTTTGTTTTTTTTTGAGATGGAGTCTCGCACTGTCGCCCAGGCTGGAGTGCAGTGGCACCATCTCGGCTCACCGCAACCTCCACCTCCCAGGTTCAAGCCATTCTCCTGCCTCAGCCTCCTGAGCAGCTGGGACTACAGGCATGCGCCACCATACCCAGCTAATTTTTTGTATTTTTAGTAGAGACGGGGTTTCACCATGCTGGTCTTGAACTCCTGACCTCTTGATCCACCCGCCTCAGCCTCCCAAAGTGTTGGGATTACAGGCGTGAGCCACCGCGCCTGGCCTGCGATAGGCATTTGTACACGTATAAGAAACTGCATCTTATATACAGGGATGCATCTATAGCTGAATACAGTAATTCTGACACTTTGGTATTTTTTTTTTCTTTTTTTTTTTTTTGAGACGGAGTCTCTTTCTGTGGCCCAGGCTGGAGTGCAGTGGCACGATCTCGGCTCACTGCAACCTCTGCCTCCCGGGTTCAAGCGATTCTCCTGCCTCAGCCTCCTGAGTAGCTGGGATTACAGGCGCACACCACCAGGGCCAGTTAATTTTCGTATTTTTAGTAGAGATGAGGTTTCACAATGTTGGCCAGGATGGTCTCGATCTCTTGACCTCGTGATATGCCCGCCTCGGCTTCTCAAAGTGCTGGGATTACAGGCGTGAGCCACCAGCGCCCGGCCCTGAATACAAAAGCAAGAGGGAAAATCCTCAATACTTGCCCTCTCCTTAAATCAAAAGAACAAAGGCGTTTTAATATCTCATCATTAATCATTACTGCCTATAATAATCTATAAGGATACATAAAGATACTAGAAGACAAAAAAGCGAAGGGTTTGGTCAGGAGACAGTGGCATGCAAACATACTTTTCCTAAACATTCCACATAGAAAGACACCCTGAATCTGCTTTAGCCTGAGCCTTGCTCCCATCACTGACCTATGGGTGTGTGAATCAGAAGACTCAATATTGTTAAAATGTCAGCTGTCCTCCAGATTGTTTCATACATTCAATGCAATTCCAGTCAAAATCCCAGAGAGCTTGTAGACACTGACAAGCTGATTCTAAAGTTCACAGAAAAAACGTGTAGAAAAACCAAAGCAATTTTGAAAAAGAATGAAGCTGGAAGACTCATATTACTTAACTGACTTACCATCATGCTATAGTAATCAATACAGTATTGTGGCTGTGTAAGGATGGCCAGACAGAGACAAATGTAAAATCTAAAACTATGAAACTTCCAGTGGAAAAGACAGGCAAAAATCTTAGTGCCGTTGGGTCTTGCATGGACTTCGCAGATAGGATACAAAAAGCACAAACCAGGAAAAAATAATAATAATAAGCTGAGGTTTGTCAAAAGTAAAATCTGGGCCAGGTGCCGTGGCTCACACCTGTAATCCCAGCACTTTGGGAGGCCAAGGGGGGCGGATCACAAGGTCAGGAGATCGAGACCATCCTGGCTAACATGGTGAAACCCCATCTCTACCAAACCTACAAAAAATTAGCTGGGCGTGATGGCGGGTGCCTGTAGTCCCAGCTACTCGGGAGGCTGAGGCAGAAGAATGGCGTGAACCCAGGAGGCGGAGCTTGCAGTGAGCCGAGATGGTGCCACTGCACTCCAGCCTGGGCGACAGAGCAAGACTCCGACTCAAAAAAAGAAAAAAAAAGTCAATTCTGGGCCAGGCGTGGTGGCTCACACCTGTAATCTCAGCACGTTGGGAGGCCGAGGCGGGCGGATCACAAGGTCAGGAGTTCAAGACCAGCCTGACCAACATGGTGAAACCCAGTCTCTACTAAAAATACAAAACTTAGCCAGGCATGGTGGCGGGCGCCTATAATCCCAGCTACACGGGAGGCTGAGGCAGGAGAATGGTGGGAACCCAGGAAGCGGAGATTACAGTGAGCCGAGATCACGCCACTGCACTCCAGCCTGGGCAACAGAGCGAGACTCTGGCTCAACAAAAAAAAAAAAAAGTAAGGCTGGGGGCGGTGGCTCACGCCTATAATCCCATCACTTTGGGTGGCCAAGGCGGGCGGATCACTTCAGACCAGGACTTCGAGACCAGCCTGGCCAACAGGATGAGACCCCATCTCGACTAAAAATACAAAAAATTAGCCGGGCATGGTAGCATGCACCTGTAATCCCAGCTACTTGAGAGGCTGAGGTGGGAGAACATGGGAGGTGGAGGTTGCAGTGAGCTGAGATCGCGCCACTGCACTCCAGCCTGGCAACAGAGCGAGACTCCATCTCAAAAAAAAAAAAAAAGTAAAAATCTGTTCTTCAAAAGATATTGTTTAAAAAGATGAAAAGAAAAGCTATGGACTGGTGGAAATATTTGTAAAACACATATCTGACAAAGATCTTGTATCCAGAATGTATAGAGAACTCTGATAACTCAATAAATAGAAAGTAAATAATGCAACTTAAAACAATTTAAACACTTTATCAAAGAAGAGATATGGATGGCAAATGAAGCACATGACAAAATGCTCAACATCATTAATCTTCAGAGAAATGCAAATTAAAACCATGAAATACCACTACACACCAAATAAGAATTGGCTGAAAATAAAGACTGACCACAGGCCGGGCACGGTGGCTCACGCCTGTAATCCCAGCACTTTGGGAGGCCAAGGCGGGCGGATCACGTGGTCAAGAGATTGAGACCATCCTGGCCAACATGGTGAAACCCCGTCTCTACTAAAGATACAAAAAAATTAGCCAGGCGTGGTGGCACGTGCCTGTAGTCCCAGCTACTCAGGAGGCTGAGGCAAGAGAATGGCTTGAACCCGGGAGGCGGAGGTTGCAGTGAGCTGAGATTGCGCCACTGCAAATCCAGCCTGGCGACAGGGCAAGACTCTGTCTCAAAAAAAAAAAAAAAAAGACTGACCACCTACAAGTGGCCAAAAGGGAAGTGGAAAACCTGGAACTCTCGTACTGTGCTGTGGGACTGCAAAATGGACAAGCACATGGGAAACAATGCGGCAGTTTCTCAGCAAGTTAAACAGACACTGGCCACGTGGCCCAGCAATTCCATTCATAGTTACTTAGCTAAGAGAAAAATGTATGTCCCTACAAAGACTGCACACTTATGTTTATATTAGCTTTATTTCTTACAAAAACAGGAAGCAGTATAAATGTCCACCCACTGGTTGTAAACTAACAAGCCATGGTGCATCCAAACCACAGAACACTACCCGGTAACAGAAAGGAGCAAACTGCTCATCCATGCAACAAGGTGCGTGCCAGGGAAAGAAGCCAGGCGCAGAAGATGACGGCAGACACCGTGACCCTGTGTCACAACACGCTGGAAGCAGCAGAAGGCAAAGAAACCAGATCAGTGGCTGCCAGGAGCCGGGACTCAGGGGGACCTTTCAGGGTGACGAACATGTTCTACATCTTGACTGCACTGGTGAGTACATTTCCCAAAACTCATGGAACTGAACCCCAAAAAAGGTGAATTTTACTACAAGTAAATGATACTGCCATGAAACCAGATATTAAAAATCTTATTTGTGCAAACATTCTGTACTATTGGAAGTACTGTACCCAAGGCAAGTATCACCTGTGGTCAAGCTCTTCCCATTCCATTGAGCGTAACTGCCAGGACAGTCTCCTTCAAGCCCCAAAACCAGTGCAAGTCACGGTGTCGCCAGAGCCAGTTTGTAACAGAGGTGTCTCCATGCCAGAACATCAGGTTTTTTTTTTTCTTTGAGACAAGGCCTTGCTCTGTTACCCCAGCTGTGGTGCAGTGGAGCAATCACAGCTCACTGCAGCCTTGAACTCCCAGGCTCATGTGATCCTCCCACTTCAGCCTCCTGAGTAGCTGAGACTACCAATATGCACCACCACGCTCAGCTAATTTTTTAAGTTTTTGTAGATACAGGGTCTATGTTGCCCTGGCTGGTCTCAAACTCATAGGGTCAAGAGATCCTCCTGTTTTGGCCTCCCAAACTGCTGGGATTACAGGCATGAGCCACCGTGCCTGGCCTGAATATCAGCATTCTAATCTGGAACCAAGATGCTTTGTGCTAAAGTTCTATTCACAGCATTTGCTGCGCTTGACACTTGGTGGGTTAAATCTTTCAAGCAGTTGATGTACATTTCTGCCACTCTCTTAGAATAAAGAGCTCTTGGCTGGGCGCGGTGGATCACGCCTGTAATCCCAGCACTTTGGGAGGCCGAGGCGGGAGGATCACCTGAGGTCAGGACTTAGAGACTAGCCTAGCCAACATGATGAAACCCTGTCTCTACAAAATACAAAAATTAGCCAGGCGTGGTGGTGAGTGCCTGTAATCCCAGCTACTCTGGATGCTGAGGAAGGAGAATCACTTGAACCTGGGAGGCGGAGGTTGCAGTGAGCCGAGATCACATCATTGCACTCCAGCCTGAGAAACAGGAGTGAAACTCCGTCTCAAAAAAAAAAAAAAAAAAAAAAAAAAAAAAAAGGCTGGGCGCAGTGGCTCACGCCTCTAATCCCAGCACTTTGGGAGGCCGAGGCGGGTGGATCATGAGGTCAGGAGATCAAGACCATCCTGGCTAACATGGTGAAACCCTGTCTCTACTAAAAATACAAAAAAAATTAGCCGGGCATGGTGGCAGGTGCCTGTAGTCCCAGCTACTTGGGAGGTTGAGGCAGGAGAATGGTGTGAACCCAAGAGGCAGAGCTTGCAGTGAGACGAGATCGTGCCACTGCACTCCAGCCTGGATAAAGAGCTTTTTGGGAAAACAAGGTTGTTGCACCCCTTCCTACACGTTACCTAGGCTTTCCCCTTTCCCCCAAATAATGCCTTATAAATGGCAGGCACATCATTGCTTTAAAATAATCAAGTTCTGTCTGGGCGAGGTGGCTCATGGCTGTAATCCCAACGCTTTGGGAGGCCAAGGCAGGTGGATCATTTGATTTGAGGCCAGGAGTTCAAGACCAGCCTGACCAACATGGTAAAACCTCATCTCTACTAAAAATACCAAAAAACTAGCCAGGTGTGGTGGCACACGCCTGAAATCTCAGCTAGTCTGGAGGCTCAGGCAGGAGAATCACTTTAACCTGGAAGATGCAGGTTGTAGTGAGCGAAGATTGCACCACTGCACTCCAGCCTGGGTGACAGAGTAAGACTCCGTCTCAAAAAATAAATATATCAGGCCGGGCACAGTGGCTCACGCCTGTAATCCCAGCACTTTGGGAAGCCGAGGCGGGTGGATCACCTGAGGTCAGGAGTTCAAGACCAGCCTGACGAACATGGAGAAACCCCGTCTCTACTAAAAATACAAAAAGTAGCTGAGCGTGGTGGCACATACTTGTAATCCCAGCTACTCGGGAGGCTGAGGCAGGAGAATTGCTTGAACCCGGGAGGTGGAGGTTGAGCCAAGATGGCACCACTGCACTACAGCCTGGGCAATAAGAGCAAAACTCCGTCTCAAAAAAAAAATACATATATATATAAAAAATAAATAAATAAAATAATCAAGTTCTACAACTGTTAGGAACTGAATGTTTGTAACTGAGTGTCTGTACCCCCCTAAAATTCATACATTTAAGTCCTAATCCCCAATGTGACTGTATTTGGAAATGGGGCCTGTGAGCTGATAAATGTTAAATGAGGTCACTAGGTGGGAATCAGATGTCACAGGGCTGGTGCCCTCTTAAGAGGAGGCAGAGAGAGCAGAGTCCCCCTCTCTGCCGTGTGAGGACACAGCAAGAAAGTGGACACCTGCAAGCCAAGAGAGCCCTCACCAGGAACCCAATCTGCCAACACCTTGATCTTGGACTTCCCAGCCTCCCGAACCATGAAAATAAATTTCTGGCCAGGCACAGTGGCTCACACCTGTAATCCTAGCACTTTGAGAGGCCGAGGCAGACAGATTGCTGGAGCTCAGGAGTTCGAGACCAGCCTGGGCAACACAGTGAAACCCCATCTCTACTAAAATAGAAAAAAATAAGCCAGGTGTGGTGGTACGTGCCTGTAGTCCCAGCTACTCGGGAGGCTGAGGCAGGAGAATCGCTTGAACCTGGAAGAGGGAAGTTGCAGTGAGCCGAGATCGTGCCACTGCACTCCAGCCTGGGTGACAGAGCGGGACTCTATCTCAAAAATTAAAAAAATAAAATAAAATAAAAAATAAATTTCTGGCCGGGCGCGATAGCTCACGCCTGTAATCCCAGCACTTTGGGAGGCTGAGGCAGGCAGATCACGAGATCAGGAGATTGAGACCATCCTGGCTAACATGGTGAAACCCCGTCTCTACTAAAAATACAAAATACCACTGCCAGGCGTGGTGGTGGGCGCCTGTAGTCCCAGCTACTCGGGAGGCTGAGGCAGAAGAAGGGCAAGAACCCGGGAGGTGGAGCTTGCAGTGGGCCGAGATCGCGCCACTGCACTCCAGCCTGGGTGATAGAGTGAGACTCTGTCTCAAAAAATATATAAATACATAAATAAATAAATAAATAAATAAATTTCTGTTGCTTAAGCCACCCAGAATGTAGTATTTTGCTATGGTAGTATGAACAAACTAATACAATAATCTTAAAGTTTTTGCTGGCAACATTATTTATAAATTCACTAAAATCGTTCTATTAAAAGATAAACTCAACGACATATTTTCTCTCCTTGTCTTAACATGTAATGTCCTACCATGTAATAACATGTA
This sequence comes from Pan paniscus, assembly GCF_029289425.2. Classification (NCBI taxonomy): domain Eukaryota; kingdom Metazoa; phylum Chordata; class Mammalia; order Primates; family Hominidae; genus Pan; species Pan paniscus. Next base: position 140,995,486 of record NC_073259.2, read on the forward strand.
TAACATGTTACAATAACAATGGCTAATGCTAAGTGCTAACGCTAAAGTTCCTTCTAAGCAGTCCGTGTATGATCTCATTAACTCCTCAGAGCAAATCTATGAAGTAGGTACATAGGCGCAGAAAGATGTCCTTAGCCCAGAGTAATGTGTTGACAGATTGGAAACCCACATAATTTGTCTCTAGGGCCTCTGCTCTTCACCAAACCTCCTAGTCTATCAAGTAAAGACAAAGGGAAAAATCTTCAAATACTTCCTCTTGTCTTAAAGGGATAATTTTGATATGTTATAATGATATCTAAATACTTTCAAAGTTGTAAAATAAACTTTGACTTGATACTGGAATGTAAGACTACCAAAACACCCCAAAAAACAAAACCAGGTCAGACACAGTGGTTCACACCTGTAATCCCAGCACTTTCGGAGGCCGAAGCAGGTGAATCACTTTAGTTCAGCCGTTCAAGACCAGCCTGGGCAATATGGCGAAAGCTCGTCTCTACTAAAAATACAAAAATTAGCCAGGCATGGTGGCGCACGCCTGTAGTCCCAGCTACTCCAGAGGCTGAGGCGGGAGAATCACTTGAACCGGGAGGCAGAGGGTGCAGTGAGCTGAGATCACACCGCTGCACCCCAGCCTGGGCCACAGAGCAAGACTCTTATCTCAAAAAAACAAACAAACAAAAAAAACCAGGTGCAAGCACATTATAAGGGGTGAAATTAACCAAAAAAAAAAAAAAAAAAATTGCTTCCAAACAGCAAATATTTCCCATCCTCGCTCCTTTTTAGAGTATAATGTCGGAGCTAATTCATTAATTTTCAGACAAACTAAACATTTTTGTTGACAGGACCAGTGCATTTCTCTCCCCATACAAAGGCTTCAGAGGAAATCAAACTACCAGATGGTCACTTGGGAGACTGGAGGCAGTGAATGTGGAGGCTGAGGGAACTTTCTCTCACCCGTTGTATGACTTTGTTCAAGTTCTTAGCTTTCCAGGTTTATTAAATAAATAAATATTCTAGGGGCTGGGACTTGAGATCTTTTTTAATATAAGCACTACAGCTATAAATTTCCCTCTGAGTACTGCCTTGGCTGCATCCTAAATACCTTTTGGTGTATTCTATTTTTGTTTCATTTGTCTCAAAACAAGGTCCCCGTTGTAAAGACTTATTTGACCCACCGGTTGCTTTAAGAGTGTGGTGTTTCATGTCCACATATCTGTGAATTTTCCACTTTTCCTTCTATTATTTTTAATTTCGTTCCATTACAGTCAGAAATGATACTCTGTACGGCAACGAACGTGACAATATTGCATTTTGGAGAGTATATTAACACAACTAACTTATACAGTTGTAACGAAGGCTAAATGATGTGCGTGAATCATGCGCAAGAATCGGTGGGCAGAACACCGAATAAATACCAGTTCTTACATGACATTTCACTCCACGGAAAAATCTGGAGCGCACACTGCACCGCCGCCCCTGTGGCCTGCCCGCAACCCGGTGGCTCTGCCCGGCCCCGGCCCCCGGCCCCAGGCCCCCGTCCCCGGCCTCAGCCCCGCACCTCGTCTCCGCCCGATGGTCCACTCCCGCTTCCTCAGGAGGACGTGCGGCTCGCTCTCCTCCGCGCCCAGACGCAGGAGCCGTCCCCAGGGCTGCGGCGGCGGCGACTGCTTGCCTTCCTCGGGCCGCTCCATCGGGATTCACACCTGCGGAGACCCCGGAAACGCCCATGGAGACTCCCGACTCCAGAGGCCGAGACTCGGCGCCCGCCCCACCCCGCGGGCCCCGGCCCGGCCGCCCGCGCCCACGCAGCCCCGCAGCCCGGCCTGGACGCCGGCGGGCGCCCCCTCCCACGGCCGCAACCAGGTCCCCCTTCGCCGCCCGCCGCAGCCCCCTCGCCAGCCGCGCTTACCCCCGCCCCGCGCCGAACCCGGAACCGGCTGCGCCGCCGCCGCTGTCAAGAGACATTGCGGCTCCCTCAGCTGATCCGCGGGGCGGGGCCAGAGGCCTCTGCGCCCCGCGATTGGCTGGCGGCGGCGCTCACCAAGAGCGGCAGCTAAAGCGGAGCCGGGAGTGGCCCGCGAGAGTAGGCGCGTGGAGGGCGCTCGGCCATGTTTGATCCTGGCCAGGCGACTTCGTCGCCTGCGGATCACGGAAGTGGCTGCGGTCGGCGCCATGTTATGTTGGGGCAGAAGGGACGGGGAACTTCCGGATTGGAAGCCCCAAGGATTCTGAGAGCCCCGCTAATCTGGGGATGACTCCTAGGAGTAGAAGACGGTCCATCTTAGTTGTCACGAGGTAGTGCACGTGGGGACCCTTTCGGGTACAGTTGCACACAGTGGATCACACAGATCCGAAGTCTGAGGCACAGGGCGCGGTCCGCGAGTGGGAGCGGCTGCTTGTGGGCAGGGTGGACGCGGGGCCACGTCTTGGCCGGCGTTTTGCGGAGTCTTCCTGTTCTGAACGCGCGTAACTTTTGCCTCAGTATCTCACTTCTTGGAATCCGGCGGCGTTCACGTGTGTGCTCCAGAGAAGGGCGCCAGAGGGTATTCCCTGAAAGTGAAAGGTCGGCGAAAGAGGAGTAAAGACGGCGAGACGCGTCCACGCAGGGGGAGTCTGTGCGGTTTGGAGGAACGCGCCAATGTCTGCACTCATGAGGAGCCCCCAAGGGCGGTTTTAAGAGGGTGAAGCAGGACCGGGCGCAGTGACTTACGCCTGTAATGTAAGTGCTTTGGAAGGCCTAGGCAGGAGGATCTCGAGCCCAGGAGTTCGAGATTAGCCTGAGACCTCATCGCTACCAAAATAAATAAAGTAGGCATCCATTTGTGTAAAACAAACCATATATACACACATATATACATATATAAACATTTGTATATATAGGTATAGGCATAGTTATCTATACCTTGTAAACCAAAAATAAAATTGTAAGCCTCCCCAACCAACTGAATGAACTGAGTCTCTCAACGCCAAAGTTAATCTGAAAAACCAGTTCAGTCCCTGATGGGAAGCAGGGTTTGGATATGTCCCATTATACTGTCCTCCCTTTGGAATTCAGGTATAACTGACCAGCGTCGACGTTAAAACAGACAACTTAAGGCTGACCAAACGGTCTGTAGCATTAAGATACATCACATGACAAATAGCAGGTCCTGGAAGAAAACGAAGTCTTTTACCCTGACATGTATTTATTTAACATAGTTTTACGTAGCCCTGCAAAACTGTCTCCTGGGGGAAATCTACTTTGTAGAGAATCTCCTTCCTTTTCCACATCTTTTCCTGATCCAGGAGAGAATGTAAGACTCTGGCACCTTTTTAACTCTGATAAGAAAAGTTTACCATCTATTCTCTCTGAAGCCTGCTGCCTGGAGCGGCATCTGCATTAGAATGGCCAGAGTGGTGGTGCTCAAGCCTGTAATCCTAGCACTTTGGGAGGCCGAGGTGGGTGGATCGCTTGAGCCCAGGAGTTCAGACCATCCTGGGCAACATGGGGGGACCCCGTCTTAGCTGGACGTGATGACAGCACATGCCTATAGTCCCAGCTATTCGGGAGGCTGAGGTGGGCAGATTCCTTGAGCCCGGGAGGACAAGGCTGCGGTAAACCACAGTCTGTGCCACTGCAATCCAGCCTGGGCAACAGAGACCCTGTCAAAAAAAAAATAACAAAATAGAAACTTTGTCTCCCTTAGCTTAACCCAGACAATCCTTTCTATTGATTCCAGGTCTTTAGATAATAACTTAACTCTTTCAACCAAGTGCCAATCAGAAAATCTTTGAATCCATCTATGAACTTTCTCCCTAAAAGGTGTAAAACCGGCTGGGTGCAGTGGCTCACGTCTGTAATCCCAGCAGTTTGGGAGGCTGAGGCAGGTGGATCATGTCAGGCCTCTGAACCTAAGCTAAGCCATCGCATACCCTGTGACCTGCATGTATATATATGCCTAGATGGCCTGAAGTAACTGAAGAATCACAAAAGAAGTGAAAATGGCCTGTTCCTGCCTTAGCTGATGACATTCCACTACAAAAGAAGTGAAAATGGCCGGTCCTTGCCTTAACTGATGACATTACCTTGTGAAATTCCTTCTCCTGGCTCATCCTGGCTCAAAAAGCTCCCTCATTGAGCACCTTGTGACCCCCACTCCTGCCCACCAGAGAACAACCCCCCTTTGACTGTAATTTTCGTTTACCTACTTAAATCTTATAAAACGGCCCCACTACCCCTATCTGCCCTTTGCTGACTCTCTTTTCGGACTCAGCCCGCCTACACCCAGGTGAGTAAAAAACTTTATTGCTCACACAAAGCCTGTTTGATCGTCTCTTCACATGGACGCGAGTGAAATTTGGTGCCGTGACTCGGATCGGGAGACCTCCCTTGGGAGATCAATCCCCTGTCCTACTCTTTGCTCTGTGAGAAAGATCCACCTACGACCTCAGATCCTCAGACCAACCAGCCCAAGGAACATCTCACCAATTTTAAATCGGGTAAGTGGCCTCTTTTTACTCTCTTCTCCCACCTCTCTCACTATCCCTCAACCTCTTTCTCCTTTCAATCTTGGTGCCACACTTTAATCTCTCCCTACTCTTAATTTCAGTTCCTTTCCTTTTCTGGTAGAGACAAAGGAGACGCGTTTTATCCATGAACCCAAAATTCCGGCGCCGGTCATGGACTCGGGAAGACAGTCTTCCCTTGGTGTTTAATCGCGCAGGGACGCCTGCCTGATTATTCACCCACGTTTCAGAGGTGTCTGACCACGCAGGGACGCCTGCCTTGGTCCTTCACCCTTAGTGGCAAGTAATGCTTTTTTGGGGGGCAAGAACCCCCCAACCCCTTCTCTCCGTGTCTCTACCCCTTCTCCACTTTCCTGGGTGGCAAGCACCCCCCACCCCCTTCTCTCCATGTCTCTACCCTCTCTTTTCTCTGGGCTTGCCTCCTTCACTATGGGCAAACTTCCACCCTCCATTCCTCCCTCTTCTCCATTAGCCTGTGTTCTCAAAAACTTAAAACCTCTTCAACTCACACCTGACCTAAAACCTAAACGCCTTGTTTTCTTCTGCAACACCGCTTGGCCCCAATACAAACTTGACAATGGCTCTAAACAGCCAGAAAACGGCACTTTCAACTTCTCCATTCTACAAGACCTAAATAATTTTTGTCAAAAAATAGGCAAATGGTCTGAGGTGCTTTACATCCAGGCATTTTTCACACTTCGTTCCCTCCCTAGTCTCTGTTCCCAATGCGATTCCTCCCAAATCCTCCTTCTCTCCCTCCTGCCTGTTCCCTCAGTCCCAACCCCAAGTGTCGCTGAGTCTTTCCAGTCTTCCTTTTCTACAGACCCATCTGACCTCTCCCCTCCTCCCCAGGCTGCTCGTCGCCAGGCCAAGCTAAGTCCCAATTCTTCCTCAGCCTCCGCTCCTCCACCCTATAATCTTTCTGTCACCTCCCCTCCTCACACCCGGTCCGGCTTACAGTTTAGTTCCTTGACTAGCTCTTCCCCACCTGCCCAACAATTTCCTCTTAGAGAGGTGGCTGGAGCTGAAGGCATAGTCAGGGTACATGTGCCTTTTTCTCTATCAGACCTCTCTCAGATCAGTCAACATTTAGGCTCTTTCTCATCGGACCCCACTAAATACATACAGGAATTCCGATATCTAACTCTGTCCTACAAGTTAACCTGGAGTGACTGAAATGTCATCCTAGCTTCTACCCTCTCCCCAGATGAATGGGAAAGGGTTTTTTCTCTAGCCCAATCTCACGCTGATAACCACCGGCTTCATGAGCCAGACCTCCAGGAAGGCATTAGAGCAGTTCCCCGAGAGGATCCCCAATGGAACTATCAGGCAGATTCCCCAGGTACAGCTAGGCAAGATTACATGATTTCCTGCCTAGTTGAAGGGCTTAAAAAGGCAGCTTACAAAGCTGTTAATTATGACAAGCATAAAGAAACTACCCAAGGTAAAGACGAAAACCCAGCCCAGTTCATGGCCCACTTAGCAGCAACCCTCAGACACTTTACCGCCCTAGACCCAGAGGGGCCAGAAGGCCGCCTTATTCTTAATATGCATTTTATCATCCAATCCACTCCTGACATTAGGAAAAAACTTCAAAAATTAGAATCTGGCCCTCAAACCCCACAATAGAAATGAATCAACCTTGCCTTCAAGGTGTACAATAATAGAGAGGAAGCAGCCAGACAGCAATGCATTTTTGAGTTACAATTACTTGCCTCTGCTGTGAGACAAAACCCAGCCACACCTCCAGCACACAAGAACTTCAAAATGCCTAAGCCGCACATGGCTAAGCCACAGTAGTCAAGCATTCCTACAAGACTTCCTCCATCAGGATCTTCCTTCAAGTGCCAGAAATCTGGCCACTGAGCCAAGGAATGCCCATAGCCTGGGATTCCTCCCAAGCCGTGTCCCATCTGTGCAGAGAACCACTGGAAATCAGACTGCCCAGCTCACCTGGCAGCCACCCCTAGAGCCCCTAAAGCTCTAGCCCAAGACTCTCTGACTGACTCCTTCCAAGATCTGCTTGGCTTAGGGGCTGAAGACTGACGCTGCCCGATCACCTTGGAAGCCCCCTGGACCATCATGGATGCTGAGCTTCGGGTAACTCTCACAGGGGCGGGTAAGTCCATCCCCTGTTTAATCGATACGGGGGCTACCCACTCCACGTTACCTTCTTTTCAAGGGCCTGTTTCCCTTGCCCCCAAAACTGTTGTGGGTGTTGACGGCCAAGCTTCAAAACCCCTTAAAACTCCCCCACTCTGGTGCCAACTTGGACAACATTCTTTTATGCACTCTTTTTTAGTTATCCCCACTTGCCCAGTTCCCTTATTAGGCTGAGACATTTTAACCAAATTATCTGCTTCCCTGACTATTCCTGGACTACAGCTATATCTCATTGCCGCCCTTCTTCCCAACCCAAGGCCTGCTTTGCGTCTTCCTCTCGTATCCCCCCACCTTAACCCACAAATATAGGACACCTCTACTCCCTCCCTGGCAACCGATCACATGCCCATTACTATCCCCTTAAAACCTAATCACCCTTACCCCGCTCAATGCCAATATCCCATCCCGCGGCATGCTTTAAAAGGATTAAAGCCTGTTATCACTCGTCTGCTACAGCATGGGCTTCTAAAACCTATAAACTCTCCTTACAATTCCCCCATTTTACCGTCCAAAAACCGGACAAGTCTTACAGGTTAGTTCAGGATCTGCGCCTTATCAACCAAATTGTTTTGCCTAGTCACCACGTGGTGCCCCACCGTACACTCTTTTGTCCTCAATACCTTCCTCCACAACTCACTATTCCGTTCTTGATCTTAAAGATGCTTTTTTCACTATTCCGCTGCACCCCTCGTCCCAGCCTCTCTTTGCTTTTACCTGGACTGACCTTGACACCCATCAGTCCCAGCAGCTTACCTGGGCTGTGCTGCCGCAAGGTTTCAGGGACAGCCCTCATTACTTCAGCCAAGCTCTTTCTCATGATTTACTTTCTTTCCACCCCTCCGCTTCTCACCTTATTCAATATGTTGATGACCTTCTTCTTTGTAGCCCCTCCTTTGAATATTCTCAACAAGACACCCTCCTGCTCCTTCAACACTTATTCTCCAAAGGATATCAGGTATCCCCCTCCAAAGCTCAAATTTCTTCATCTGTTACCTACCTCATGATAATTCTTCATAAAGACACACGTGCTCTCCCTGCTGATCATGTCCAACTGATATCTCAAACCCCAACACCGTCTACAAAACAACTCCTTTCCTTCCTAGGCATGGTTAGATACGTTCAACTTTGAATACATGGTTTTGCCATCCTAACAAAACAATCATATAAACTCACAAAAGGAAACCTAGCTGACCCCATAGATCCTAAATCCTTTCCCCACTCCTCTTTCCTTTCCTTAAAGACAGTTTTAGAGACTGCCCCCACTAGCTCTCCCTGACTCATCCCAACCCTTTTCATTACACACAGCCGAAGTGCAGGGCTGTGCAGTCAGAATTCTTACACAAGGACCAGGATCGCGTCCTGTAGCCTTTTGGCCAAACAACTTGACTTTACTGTTTTAGGCTGGCCATCATGTCTCCATGCAGTGGCTGCTGCCGCCCTAATACTTTCAGAGGCCCTCAAAAATCACAAACTATGCTCCACTCACTCTCTGCAGCTCTCATAACTTCCAAAATCTATTTTCTTCCTCACACCTGATACATATACTTTCTGCTCCCTGGCTCCTTCAGCTATACTCACTCTTCCTTTAGTCTCCCACAATTACCATTGCTCCTGGCCCAGACTTCAATTCAGCCTCCCACATTATTCCGGATACCACACCTGACCCTCATGACTGTATCTCTCTGATCCACCTGACATTCACCCCATATCCCCATATTTCCTTCTTTCCTGTTCCTCACCCTGATCACATTTGGTTTATTGATGGCAGTTCCACCAGGCCTAAGGGTGGAAGGCCTAAGGGAAGATACTATAGTATCTTCCACATCTATCATTGAGGCTACCACTCTGCCTCCCTCCACTACCTCTCAGGAAGCTGAACTAGTTGCCTTAACTCGGGCCCTCACTCTTTTTTTTTTTTTTTTTTTTGAGATGGAGTTTCGCTCTTGTTGCCCAGGCTGGAGTGCAATGGCGCAATCTCGGCTCACTGCAACCTCTGCCTCCTGGGTTCAAGCAATTCTTCTGCCTCAGCCTCCCAAGTAGCTGGGATGACAGGCATGCACCACCACGCCCGGCTAATTTTGTATTTGTAGTAGAGACAGGGTTTCTCCATGTTGGTCAGGCTGGTCTTGAACTCCCAAACTCAGGTGATCCGCCCGTCTCAGCCTCCCAAAGTGCTGGGATTACAGGTGTGAGCCACCACACCCGGCGCCCTCACTCTTGCAAAAGGACTACATGTCAATATTTATACTGACTCTAAATATGCCTTCCATATTCTGCACCACCATGCTGTTATATAGGCTGAAAGAGGTTTCCTCACTACGCAAAGGTCCTCCATCATTAATGCCTCTTTAATAAAAACTCTGCTCAAGGCCGCTCCTTTATGTATCTCTCAGCAAAGACCCACTGGAATTCCCCTAGGTAACCTTTCACCTTCTCGATGTTCCTTTATTCTTCATCTCCAAAGCCCAACTACACACATCACTGAAACAATTGAAGCCTTCCAGCTCCATATTACAGATAAGCCCTCTATCAATACTGACAAACTTAAAAATATTAGCAGTAATTATTGCTTAAGAAGACACTTACCCTGCATTTCACTCCATCCTTGGCTACCTTCCCCTTGCTCGTCAGGCTCTCCTCCCAGGCCCTCTTCTTGTTTACTTATACCGAGACCCATAAATAATAGTGAAAGGTTGCTCGTAGATACTTGACGTTTTCTCACACACCATGAAAATCGAACCTCTCCCTCTACGCAGTTACCCCATCATGAAAGGTTGCTCATAGACACTCAGCGTTTCCTCATACACCATGAAAATCGAACCTCCCCTTCTACGCAGTTACGCCATCATGAAAGGTTGCTCGTAGACACTCAGCGTTTCCTCATACACCATGAAAATCGATCCTCCCCATCTACGCAGTTACTCCATCATGAAAGGTTGCTCGTAGACACTTGACGTTTTCTCATACACCATGAAAATCGAACCTCTCCCTCTACACAGTTACCCCATCATGAAAGGTTGCTCATAGACACTCAGTGTTTCCTCATACACCATGAAAATCGAACCTCCCCTTCTACGCAGTTACGCCATCATGAAAGGTTGCTCATAGACACTCGACATTTTCTCATACACCATGAAAATCGATCCTCCCCTCTACGCAGTTACCTCATCATGAAAGGTTGCTCGTAGACACTCGACGTTTTCTCACACACCATGAAAATCGACCCTCCCCTCTACGCAGTTACCCCATCATGAAAGGTTGCTCGTAGACACTCGACGTTTTCTCGCACACCATGAAAATCGAACCTCCCCCTCTACGCAGTTACCCCATCATGAAAGGTTGCTCATAGACACTCAGCGTTTCCTCATACACCATGAAAATCGAACCTCCCCTCTACGCAGTTACGCCATCATGAAAGGTTGCTCATAGACACTCAGCGTTTCCTCATACACCATGAAAATCGAACCTCCCCTTCTACGCAGTTACCCCATCATGAAAGGTTGCTCGTAGACACTCAGCGTTTCCTCATACACCATGAAAATCGAACCTCCCCTTCTACGCAGTTACCCCATCATGAAAGGTTGCTCGTAGACACTCAGCGTTTCCTCATACACCATGAAAATCGAACCTCCCCTTCTACGCAGTTACCCCATCATGAAAGGTTGCTCGTAGACACTCAGCGTTTCCTCATACACCATGAAAATCGAACCTCTCCCTCTACGCAGTTACCCCATCATGAAAGGTTGCTCATAGACACTCAGCGTTTCCTCATACACCATGAAAATCGAACCTCCCCTCTACGCAGTTACGCCATCATGAAAGGTTGCTCGTAGACACTCAGCGTTTCCTCATACACCATGAAAATCGAACCTCCCCTTCTACGCAGTTACCCCATCATGAAAGGTTGCTCGTAGACACTCAGCGTTTCCTCATACACCATGAAAATCGAACCTCCCCTCTATGCAGTTACCCCATCATGAAAGGTTGCTCGTAGACACTCGACGTTTTCTCGCACACCATGAAAATCGAACCTCCCCCTCTACGCAGTTACCCCATCATGAAAGGTTGCTCATAGACACTCAGCGTTTCCTCATACACCATGAAAATCGAACCTACCCTCTACGCAGTTACGCCATCATGAAAGGTTGCTCGTAGACACTCAGCGTTTCCTCATACACCATGAAAATCGATCCTCCCCATCTACGCAGTTACCCCATCATGAAAGGTTGCTCGTAGACACTTGACGTTTTCTGACACACCATGAAAATCGAACCTCTCCCTCTACGCAGTTACCCCATCATGAAAGGTTGCTCATAGACACTCAGCGTTTCCTCATACACCATGAAAATCGAACCTCCCCTTCTACGCAGTTACGCCATCATGAAAGGTTGCTCATAGACACTCGACATTTTCTCATACATCATGAAAATCGAAACTCCCCTCTACGCAGTTACCTCATCATGAAAGGTTGCTCATAGACACTCGACATTTTCTCATACATCATGAAAGTCTAACCTCCCCCTCTATGCAGTTACCCCATCATGAAAGGTTGCTCGTAGACACTTGACGTTTTCTTACACACCATGAAAATCGATCCTCCCCTCTACGCAGTTACCTCATCATGAAAGTTGCTCGTAGACACTCGACGTTTTCTCACACACCATGAAAATAGAACCTCCCCCTCTACGCAGTTACCCCATCATGAAAGGTTGCTCGTAGACACTCAGCGTTTCCTCATACACCATGAAAATCGAACCTCCCTCTCTACGCAGTTACCCCATCATGAAAGGTTGCTCGTAGACACTCAGCGTTTCCTCATACACCATGAAAATCGAACCTCCCCTTCTACGCAGTTACCCCATCATGAAAGGTTGCTCGTAGACACTCAGCGTTTCCTCATACACCATGAAAATCGAACCTCCCTCTCTACGCAGTTACCCCATCATGAAAGGTTGCTCGTAGACACTCGACGTTTTCTCACACACCATGAAAATCGACCCTCCCCTCTACGCAGTTACCCCATCATGAAAGGTTGCTCATAGACACTAGACGTTTTCTCATACACCATGAAAATCGAACCTCTCCCTCTACGCAGTTACCCCATCATGAAAGGTTGCTCGTAGACACTCAGCGTTTCCTCATACACCATGAAAATCGAACCTCCCCTCTACGCAGTTACCCCATCATGAAAGGTTGCTCATAGACACTCGACATTTTCTCATACATCATGAAAGTCTAACCTCCCTCTCTACGCAGTTACCCCATCATGAAAGGTTGCTCGTAGACACTCGACGTTTTCTCATACACCATGAAAGTCTAACCTCCCCCTCTACGCAGTTACCCCATCATGAAAGGTTGCTCGTAGACACTCAACGTTTTCTCACACACCATGAAAATCGATCTTCCCCTCTATGCAGTTACCCCATCATGAAAGGTTGCTCGTAGACACTCAACGTTTTCTCACACACCATGAAAATCGATCCTCCCCTCTATGCAGTTACCCCATCATGAAAGGTTGCTCATAGACACTAGACGTTTTCTCATACACCATGAAAATCGAACGTCCCCCTCTATGCAGTCACCCCCCACCAGTCCCCATTACAACCTCTGATGGCTGCTGCCCTAGCTGGATCCCTAGGAGTGTAGGTACAAGACACCCCTTTCAGCACTCCTTCTCATCTTTTTACTTTGCATCTCCAGTTTTGCCTGGCACAAGGTCCCTTCTTCCTCTGTGGATCCTCTACCTACGTGTGTCTACCTGCTAATTGGACAGGCACATGCACATTAGTTTTCCTTACTCCCAAAATTCAATTTGCAAATAGGAGCAAAAAGCTCCCTGTTCCCCTCATGACACCAACATGACAAAAAAGAGTTATTCCACTAATTCCCTTGCTTGTCGGTTTAAGACTTTCTGCCTCTACTGTTGCTCTCAGTACTGGGATAGCAGGCATTTCAACCTCTGTCACAACCTTCTGTAGCCTCTCTAATGACTTCTCTGCTAGCATCACAGACATATCACAAACTTTATCAGTCCTCCAGGCCCAAGTTGACTCTTTAGCTGTCCTCCAAAATCGCTGAGGCCTTGACTTACTCAATGCTGAAAAAGGAGGACTCTGTATATTTTTTAATGAAGAGTGTTGTTTTTACCTAAATTAATCTGGCCTGGTGTATGACAAATTAAAAAAACTCAAGGATAGGGCCCAAAAACTTGCCAACCAAGCAAGTAATTACGCTGAACTCCCTTGGGCACTCTCTAATTGGATGTCCTAGGTCCTCCCAATTCTTAGTCCTTTAATACCTATTTTCTCCTTCTGTTATTCAGACCTTGTATCTTCCGTTTAGTTTCTCAATTCATCCAAAACTGTATCCAGGCCATCACCAATCATTCTATATGACAAATGCTCCTTCTAACAATCCCACAATATCACCCCTTACCACAAAATCCTCCTTCAACTTGACCTCTCCCATTCTAGGTTCCCACGCCACCCCTAATCCCGCTGGAAGCAGCCCTGAGAAACATCGCCCATTATCTCTCCATGCCAGCCTCCCAAAAAAATTTTTTTCGCTGCCCCAACACTTCAACACTATTTTATGTTATTTTTCTTATTAATATAAGAAGGCAGGAATGTCAGGCCTCTGGACCCAAGCTAAGCCATCACATCCCCTGTGACCTGCAGGTATATGCCCAGATGGCCTGAAGTAACTGAAGAATCACAAAAGAAGTGAAAATGGCCTGTTCCTGCCTTAACTGATGACATTCCACTACAAAAGAAGTGAAAATGGCCGGTCCTTGCCTTAACTGATGACAATTACCTTGTGAAATTCCTTCTCCTGGCTCATCCTGGCTCAAAAAGCTCCCCCACTGAGTACCTTGTGACCCCTACCCCTGCCCGCCAGAGAACAACCCCCTTTGACTGTAATTTTCCTTTACCTACCCAAATCCTATAAAACGGTCCCACCCCATCTCCCCTTTGCTGACCCTCTTTTCAGACTCAGCCTGCCTGCACCCAGGTGATTAAAAAGCTTTATTGCTCACACAAAGCCTGTTTGGTGGTCTCTTCACAAGGACGCGAGTGAAAGATCACGAGGTCAGGAGTTCAAGACCAACCTGGCCAAGATGGTGAAACCCCTTGTCTACTAAAAATACAAAAAAAATTAGTCGGGCTTGTTGGCAGGTGCCTGTAATCTCAGCTACTCAGGAGGCTGAGGCAGAGAATTGCTTGAACCCAGGAGGCAGAGGTTGCAGTGAGCCGAGATTGCGTCACTGCACTCCAGCCTGGGTGACAGAGTGAGACTCTGTCTTTAAAAAAAAAAAAAAGTATAAAACCAAGCTGTAGCCCCACCACCATGGGCACAGGGTCTTAGGACCTCTTGGGACTGTGCCGTGGGCCGTGATCACTCACTTTTGGCTCAGAATAAACCTCTTCAAATTTTGTAGAGCTTGACTCTTTTAATTAATAATGTGTACATACAAATATGTTTATGAAAATGAAAATCTCTCTAGAAGGATACACAAGGAAATGGCGGTGGCTTCCTCTGAAACACGGACTTAAAGTCAAGGGGGTAATGAAGACTTACCTTTCACTATATGTTTCTCTCAGTCAGTTCCACCAGAAAAACAGAACCAAAATCTGTAGGATGATGGAGAACACAGCAAGACCCATGAATTCCATGAGCATGGGCCCATGGTGCACCTCATTTACTGTGAAGTGGGTTCTTCGATCAGAAGCAATGTCATTGTTACAGGAAAAAGAGGAGTTCCAGTCCAGGCTCCAAGAAAGGGCTCTTAGATCTTACACAGGAAAGAATTTGAGGTGAGTCACTGAGCACGGTGAAAGAAGCAAGTTTATCAGAATCTACTCTGTTACAGAGTAAGGCATCCTCAGAAAGCAGGAAGAGGAATGCTGTACAGGAAACTCTTAAGGAGCTACAATTAAACCTGGAATGTGCAGATGTGCTCACTGAAGGTAGGGCTATTGGTGCTATCAGTGACCATTAATCCTTCAACCTAAGCCTGCTCATTAAGGTTCTCTCTGAGTAAAGTGGGCTGCACTCTTAGGACATCTGGACATTCTGCAGGCTTGGTGGGAGATGTCCCATATGACCATAAATATTTCTGCAATTATAATTGGTGGTCAGCTTAGAATGTGGCTATTTTCAGACCATGGCAACCTTACAGGTGTCTTGTGAGTGCCTAGCTACTTACCTTAAGATAGAGTCACTCTGGTCGTGTTTTATGAAACCAGAGGCCTGGTAAACAGGTTTCTCTAACACCACAACGGTGGGTAAGGTATTCTGTGAGTTTTGCAGTCATTGCGTGATGATGGAGTACTACTCTGTATGCCTCACTTTATGGCTTGGTGGGTCAGATAACACTGAGTTCGTGATGAGCAGCTCAGGTCATGCAGTAATTTGGTGGGCCATGCTTAATTATTCAGTCCCTAATACCGTCCTGTAGCAAGCCAAAAGCTGGTTGTCAAAAGAAGAGTACGGGTGGAAGAGAGCGCTTCTCAGACCTCGGCTGCGCGGCCCTAGGAGTGCCGAGCTTACGGAACCACAGCCATGACTGAGGCCAATGTGAATCTGAAGGCCTAGCCCCTCGCCGATGCCCACCTCACCAAGAAACCACTGGAGTTCATTCAGCAGTCGTGTAACTACAAGCAGCTTCAGAAAAGAGCCAACGAGGCCACCGAAACCCTTAACAGGGGCATCTCTGAGTTCATCGTGATGGCTGCAGACACCGAGCCACTGGAGATCATTCCGCACCTCCACTGCTGTGTGAAGACAAGAACGTGCCCTTCATATTTGTGCGCTCCAAGCAGGCCCTGGGGAGAGCCTGTGGGGTCTCCAGGCCTGTCATCACCTGTTCTGTCACCATCAAAGAAGGCTCACAGCTGAAACAGCAGATCCAATCCATTCAGCAGTCCATCAAAAGGCTCTTATTCTAAACCTGTGGCCTCTGCCACGTGCTCCCTGCCAACTTGTCCCCTGAGGTTGTGTATCATATTGTCTGTGTTAGCATGTAGTATTTTCAGCTACTCTCTATTGTTATAAAACGTTGAAGTCCAAAAAAAAAAAAAAAAAAGAAGAGTAATTATCTGCAGACAATGTCAGGGCTTTGCACCAAAATCCTAAAAGTCTACATTGTGATTCTCCTATGCGGGCCTGCCAAGGCTCCACCCAGCATCGCTCTCTGCCACTGACATGTCAAGCACCATTGGATCTGCTGGGTCATGTGACCAAGTGGTAGAGCACCTTGCACAACAGCCTGCATCTGTTGCAGAGCCTTCACTTGTTCTGGGCCCCACTCAAAACTAGCAGCTGGCTGGGAGCTCAAGCCTGTCATCCCATCACTTTGGGAAGCCAAGGTGGGTGGATTGCCTGAGCTCAGGAGTTCGAGACCAGCCTGGCCAACATGGTGAAACCCCGTCTCCACCAAAAATACAAAAAATTAGCCGGATGTGGTGATGCACACCTGTACTAGGGAGGCTAATGTAGGAGGCTAAGGTGGGAGGATTGCTTGAGCCCGGGAGGTGGAGGCTGCAATGAGCCATGATAGCACCACTGGACTCCAGCCTGGGCAACAGAGTGAGACCCTGTCTCAAAAAACAAACAAAAAAAACCCCATTTATTTATTTATTTATTTGTTTTTGAGACAGAGTCTCACTCTGTCACCTAGGCTGGAGTGCAGTGGCACAATCTCGGCTCACTGCAACCTCTGTCTCCAGGGTTCAAGCAATTCTCCCCCGCCTCAGCCTCCTGAGTACCTGAGATTACAGGTGCCCACCACCAGGCCCAACTAATTTTTGTATATTTAGTAGAGATGGGGTTTTGCCATCTTGGCCCGGCTGGTCTCCAACTCCTGACCTCAGGTGATCCGCTAGTCTCGGCCTCCCAAAGTGCTGGGATTACAGGCGTGAGCCACCACGCCTGGCCACAAAAAACCTTTTGAGATAGTCAGTGAGTCATAAAAAATTATCAAACATGGAAATTCTCTTAAGTGAAAATGAAGTGAGCTAATAAGTACATTTTTAAAAGATTACTGATGGGCTGGGTGCGGTGGCTCATGCCTGTAATCCCAGCACTTTGGGAGGCTGGGATGGGCAGATCACAAGGTCAGGAGATCAAGACCATCCTGCCCGACCTGATGAAACCTTGTCTCTACTAAAAAATACAAAAATTAGCCAGATGTGGCAGCGCACTCCTGTAGTCCTAGCTACTCGGGAGGCTGAGGCAGGAGAATTGCTTGAACCCGGGAGGCGCAGGCTGCAGTGAGCCGAGATCGGCCACTGCACTCCAGCCTGGGTACAGAGCGAGAGACTCTGTCTCAAAAAAAAACAAAAACAAAAACAAAGATTACTGAGGAATTTGCTTCTATTAAAACCAGAAAAGTAAAATTACCTTTTACATTTTCTTTTTTTTTTTTTGAGACAGAGTTTCGCTACTGTTGCCCAGGCTGGAGTGCAGTGGCGCAATCTCGGCTCACCACAACCTCCACCTTCCTGGTTCAAGCGATTCTCCTGCCTTAGCATCCCCAGTAGCTCGGATTACAGGCATGTGCCACCACACCCAGTTAATTATATATTTTTAGTAGAGACAGGGTTTCTCCATGTTGGCCAGGCTGGGCTCGAACTCCTGACCTCAGGTGATCTGCCTGCCTTGGCCTCCCAAACTGCTGGGATTACAGGCATGAGCCACCGTGCCCAGCCCTTTTTTTTTTTTTTTGAGATGGAGTCTTGCTCTGTTGCCCAGGCTGGAGTGCAGTGGCATGATCTCGGCTCACTGCAACCTCCTCCACTTCCCAGTTTCAAGCAACTCTCCTGTCTCAGCCTCCTGAGTAGCTGGGATTACAGGCATGCACCACCATACCCGGCTAATTTTTGTATTCTGGTCTCGAACTCCTGACCTTAGGTGATCTGCCTGCCTCGGCTTCCCAGAGTGCTAGGATTTTCCTTTTTTTTTTTTTTTTTGTAAGTGAAAGCAAGTTTATTAGAGATGTAAAGAAACAAAAGAATAGCTACTCCACAGGCAGAGCAGCCTATATTTTCCTTTTGATATGAACTTTTTTTTTTTTTTTTTGAGATGGAGTCTCATTCTATTGCCCAGGCTGGAGTGCAGTGGCGGGATCTGGGATCACTGCAACCTCCGCCTCCCGGGTTCAAGCGATTCTCCTGCCTCAGCCCCCCTAGTAGCTGGGACTACTGGCATGCACCACCATACCCAGCTGCCTTTTTTTGTATTTTTAGTAGAGACAGGGTTTCACCATGTTGGCCAGGCTGGTCTTGAACTCCTGACCTCAGGTGATCTGCCTGCCTTGGCCTCCCAAAGTGCTGGGATTACTGGTGTGAGCCACTGTGCCCAGCCGCTATGAACTATTTTAAGTGGAAATAATGATTTTTATTCTATTCTATTATTTTTTATTTTGAGACAGAGTCTTGCTCTGTTGCCCAGGCTGGAGTGCAATGGTGCAATCTCGGCTGACTGCAACCTCTGCCTTCTGGGTTTAAGCAATTCTCCTGCCTCAGCCTCCCGAGTAGCTGGGACTACAGGCACGTGCCACCATGCCCGGCTAATTTTTGTATTTTTAGTAGGTACGGGGTTTCACCGTGTCAGCCAGGATGGTCTCGATCTAATGACCTTGTGATCTGCCCACCTCAGCCTCCCAAAATGCTGGGATTACAGGCATGAGCCACTGCACCTGGCCTAATGTTTTGAGTTTTAATACATGTACTTTGCAAAACTTTCTTCTTTACAACTACTTTAACCCTGTAGGGAAAATAAGACAGGAAGAAATGAATAAAGCACATCCACAGGAGTGCTCATTTTCCTTCTCCCAGACTCCCCAAGCTGTAGGCACCAACACTGTTCTCTGCAAGTCTCACCTGGGCCACGCACTTCTCTGGACTTGCATGGATTTCCTCCCAGAACGATCCTGATTAAGGAAACACCAGGTGCTCTCTGTTTCCCGCTGCCAACCCCTCTGTGAAGGGAAATGCCTAAAACAGATCTCACTCAGAGATCTTTACTTTCCAGAGAAAGTAAAGAATAACGCATGGGAACATTCCAGAACATGAGGGAATCTCTGCTTATGAATTTAAGGAAAGTGTCCCTGGTGGACGTGGAGAAAAGGGAACCCTCATACACGGTTGGAGGAATGTAAATTAGTACAACCACTACCGAGAACAGTTTGGAGGTACCTCAGAAAACTAAAAATTGAGCTACCACAAGCTCCAGCAATCCCTGATGGCTAAATACCGGAAAGGGAATCAGCATGTCTAAGAGATGTCTGCACTGCCATGTTTGCTGCAGCACTGTTCACAACAGCCAAGATTTGGAAGCAACCTAAATGTCCATCAACAGATGAATGGATAAGAAAATGCGGCGCCTGTAATCCCAGTACTTTGGGAGGCCCAGGCGGGCGGATCATGAGGTCAGGAGATCGAGACCATCCTGGCTGACACGCTGAAACCCCCGTCTCTACTAAAAATACAAAAAATTAGCCGGGCGTGGTGGCGGGCGCCTGTAGTCCCAGCTACTGGAGAGGCTGAGACAGGAGAATGGCGTGAACCCGGGAGGTGGAGGTTGCAATGAGCTGAGATCGCGCCACTGCACTCCAGCCTGGGCAACAGAGCGAGACTCTGTCTCAAAAAGAAAGAAAGAAAGAAAGAAAGAAAATGCGGCGCATGGCGGGGCACAGCGGCTCATGCCTGTAATCTCAGCACTTTGGGAGGCCGAGGCAGATGGATCACAAGGTCAGGAGTTCAAGACCAGCCTGGCCAAGATGGTGAAACCCCATCTCTACTACAAATACAAAAATTAGCTGGGCGTGGTGGCGGGAGCCTGTAATCCCAGCTACCCTGGAGGCTGAGGCAGGAGAATCGCTTGAACCCGGGAGGCGGCGGTTGCAGTGAGCCGAAACCACCTCCAGCCTGGGCGACAGAAACAGACTCTGTCTCAGAAAAAAAAAAAAAAAAAAAAAGCGAAAAAACGTTATTTATTTATTTATTTAGAGACGGAGTCTTGCTCAAGTTGCCCAGGCTGGAGTGCAATGGCACGATCTCGGCTCACTGCAACCTCGGCCACCCAGGTTAAAGCAATTCCCCTGCCTCAGCCTCCTGAGTAGCTGGGACTACAGGCGCGCAGCACCACGCCCGGCTAATTTTTGTATTTTTAGTAGAGACTGGATTTCACCTTGTTGGCCAGGCTGGTCTGGATATCCTGACCTCACGAGCTACCCGCCTCGGCCTCCCAAAGTGCTGGGATTACAGGCGAGAGCCACCGCGCCCGGCCTATAAAAACATTTTTTAAAAAGGACAATGACTCTAGAGATTCCCCGGCAGAGTTCCTCTGGGAAGCTTTTCCTCACCGAAGACGCGGCCTCAAGTCATCCCCAAGCCGGGGCTCCTGGGTGGCTTCTCAGGAAGCCAAGCTCCCTCACCCCGTGGCGACGCCGCGGGCGGAATGCGCATGCGCGCCACGAGCCACAATCGTAGGGTTGGGCGCGCCCTGCCGGCCACCAGGGGCAGCGCAGGAGCTGAGCGCACCCCATCAGCGAAAGAAGCGCGCCTCCCCGCTCTTTTCTGAACCATATCTCCTAAACTATAATTTTGGAGATCAAAAGTGCGGTGGAGCCTCCTCTTCTGTGGCTTGATAGGAGTGGGGGAGGTAACAAGAAGCAAAAGTACAAAGCCAATATATTAAAGTCAACTGAAACTGGAAAACTTTAAAGGCCTACCGTTTGCAATAAAACAACAAAAAGAAATCCTTGGATACAACAAATCCAAGAAATCCTTGCTCTAACAAAATATGAAACCATCTGTATCCAGAAAACTATGAAACACTATTAAAAGAAAACGTAGGCCGGCGCAGTGGCTCACACCTGTAATCCCAGCACTCCGGGAGGCCAGGAGCACAGAGGGCTCGCCTGAGGTCAGGAGTCCAGAGGAGCCTGGGAAATATGGCCAAGCCCTGTCGTTACTAAAAATACAAAAATTAGACTGGCTTGGTGGTGTGCGGCTGTAGTCCCAGCTACTCGGGAGGCTGAGATGGAAGGATGGCTTGAGCCCTAGAGAGGGAGGTTGCAGTGAGCCATGATGGGGCCACTGCACTCCAGCCGGGGGAACAGAGGGAGACTCTATCTTAAGGGAGGGAGGGAGGGAAGGAAGGAAGGAAAGGAGGGACGGAAAAGAAAGAGAGAGAGAGAAAAAAAGGAAAACATAAACGGAGCATACTCCTTTTTCATTATTGTAGTCACAATATTGCTAAGATGTCAATTCTTCCCAACTGTAGAGTTGGTGCCACTCCGACAAAAATCCCCGCAATTAATTTCGTAGATGTTGACAAACTGTTTGTAAACCTAGAATTGTAAATACAACCCTGAATAATAATGAACTTGAAGAACTCAACTTCCAAATCCAAAACTTTTAAAAGCTACCAAAAGAGCACTATCTTTGCAAAAGAATGGGCATTCTTTCACATGAACAATATCATTTTATCTTAT
The DNA here is from genome assembly GCF_029289425.2 of Pan paniscus. NCBI lineage: Eukaryota > Metazoa > Chordata > Mammalia > Primates > Hominidae > Pan > Pan paniscus. The sequence goes on from NC_073259.2 coordinate 141,016,655, forward strand.
TTTTAATTTTTTTTCAGGGTGTTGCTGTCACCCAGGCTGGAGTGCACTGGCACCATTATAGCTCACTGAAGCCTCGAATTCCTAGGATCAAGGGATCCTCCCACCTCAGCCTCCTGAGTAGCTGTTACTATAGGTGCCACCACGCCTGGCTGGAACAATATCATTTAAACTAAGCTTACATAGAATGTATTAATAATACAATCACAGGCAAGGACCCTTGCTTCAAACGTGTTAGGAAGCTGCAGAATTGAGGCCAGCCAAAACAGAGAGATTAAATCACATACATTTCTAGCTTTAATTTTCTTCCTATTTTCACAGATCATGATTTTCATAATGATAATACATGAAGTGGTCCTTATAATAAGTAGATTCTATAGAGATGTGTATTGTATCAGCAGATGTCCGGTGTAGAATGCCACTTCCATCACAGCTTCTGAACACACAATGCTATCTACAATCGATTAAAAAATATATTTCAAAAGCCAGTTTCCCCAATATACCAAACTTCAGCATTCACTGATGTACTGAAAACTTATATTTGCCAATAATAGATTTTAGGGTAATTCATATTAAGATAGGATGGTTTTTAATATTATTTGAGGATAGATAGGAAATTTTAGTTGAGCAGGTTCTATTTTGTTTGAGTGGATCCATTAAAAAGATTGTTATTATTGCCGAGTGTGGTGGCTCGTGCCTCTAATCCCAGCACTCTGGGAGGCTGAGGCGGGAGGATGGCTTGAGCCCAGGCGTTTGAGACCAGCCTGGGCAACCTAGGCAGACCTCATCTCCAATAAAAATACAAAAATCAGCCTGACGCAGTGGCACGTGCCTGTAGTCTCAGCTACTTGGGAGGCTAAGGCGGGAGGACCACTTGAGCCCAGGAGTTCGAGGCTGAAGTGAGCTATGATGGCACCACTGCACTCCAGATGAGGTGACAGAGACTCTCCCTCTAATAAATAAATCAATACATCAATGAAAAATTTTAAAAAGATTATTTGTTGAGTGTCAGGGTGATTTATTCTTCTAATAAATAGAATATTTACTTACAATTATATATCTTCTCATTAATACTCCAGTTCTAGTTACAAACTGGTAAAAATTGAGATAAAATCATAAAACTAACCAGGAAAACATTGACCTGCTAAAAACATAGAATCAGTGAAACTACTCAGGAAATACTTGCTATGACAGATGACTCTCTCTGTTAAAGGGTCCCATGTAGAGACATTTCTATGAATATTGAACAGTTAACAAAAAACTGAGACTGGGGGAGTGACAGACAATTCAGATTACAAAGCAAAAGCAACATAGGATTCAGATAAATACGATACCATGGTGAGACAAAATCTTTAAAGCACAAATGGTTTTGAATGTAGAAGCTCATATTTCACTGAGTTAACTATTCACTGATGCGTAGTCCGCTTTTCAGCAGTGATCTCCAATCAGTCCCTCCTTTCACAGAAGCCAGCGCAGGAGGCGCACGCGTCGCTTCCCGCCCCGCACTTCACCGCCCCAGCCCGTCCTGGCTGCCACCCGCCGTCCCTGAGAAACGCTCAGACGCTTCTCTCTCTCTTTTTAAAATTATACTTTAAGTTCTGGGGTACACGTGCAGAACCTGCAGGTTTGTTACATAGGTATACACGTGCCATGGTGGTTTGCTGCACCCATCAACCCGTTATCTACATTACGTATTTCTCCTGATGCTATCCCTCCCCTGGCCCCCCACCCCCGACAGGCCCCGGTGTGTGATGTTCCCCTCCCATTGTCCATGGTTTTTATTTTATTATTATTTTTTGAGATGGAGTCTCGCTCTATCGCCCATGCTGGAGTGCAGTGGCACCATCTCGGGTTCAAGCGATTCTCCTGCCTCAGCCTCCTGAGTAGCTGGGATTACAGGCATGCACCGCCACGCCCGGCTATTTTTTTTTTTTGTATTTTTAGTAGAGACGAGGTTTCACCATGTTGGCCAGTCTGGTCTCGAACTCCTGACCTCGTGATCCGCCCGCCTCGGCCTCCCAAAGTGTTGGGATTACAGGCGGGAGCCGCCGCGCCCGGCCTCAGACGCTTTTCTCTAGGTAAAGCCGCGGGATGAACCAGCCCCTGTGGAAATTTAGAAGTAACGACGTCCGTCAATTTCTGTATGAAAAATATACAGATCGTGTGACACGTCTTCTGGGAATGAAACTCTGCTAAACTCGCCGTCACGAGTAGATGAACACACTTAAAGTTTGTAGTTAAGAGGAAAACAACGCCAACGACACAAATGCCCCAAGCGCTGGATGAAGCAGCGACCCAGGATGGGGCTGGCCTGGAACGGGAACCAAGACGCCCGCCCGGACGAAAACGAGCAGGGAAACCCGGGCCGGGGTCGGCCGCCCCACACGACGCACTGCGCAGAGACCACGCGGCTCCGGGTCTCGCCTGCGCCGGCGCATCCCTCGCAGACGCGCTCCTCGCACGCGAGGGCCCCTTCTCCGAAGCGCACGCCTAAGACTGCGCGCCGCAGTCCGCCCTGTCCAGCTGAGGCGCAGACCCGGATGCGTCCCAGCGGGGCGGGGCGGGGCGGAGAGCCGCGTCCAACGGCAATGGGAGCCGCACGCTGCTAGGCAACATGCTGTCTCCCGGCAACGTAGAGGCGGGGAATTCGCCAACGTGTCTGAAACAGACAACAATTTTAGCCAACGGCTGCGTGGGCCTTGGGCGTCCTGGCCAATGGGAATAGTGAGGGGCCTGTCACTAAGAAACCTGTCCCTGAGCAACGCATAGGAGGGGTGGAACCCAGCAGCGCTGACTGAGCCGCCGCGAAGTGCCGGAACGTATTACCTGGGAGCCAAATTTCAGAGCGTCGTTTGTCTTCCCAAGTCCACCAGCTTTCAGCGTTCTCCAGCCTCGCCACACCCCCGCCTCGGGCCGTCCCCGCCCAGACGCTTATCCCCGCGAGAAGCTGAGCGCACTGAAGTGAGCCCGGCGGCTGCCGCGGGAGGAGGAGCCCGCCTCTGGACACGCCCGTCAGGAAGCTCAGAGGCGGCAGCACGGCTTCTGCGTTGATTTCCGCTTTACTTTTACTCTTTCCTTGGGTTAAAAATCAAACGCGGACCCGAGGCGTCAGAGATGGGCGGTCGTTAGGCGCAGTGGCGGCCCCCGGATGTGTGCGATGGGACGGTGGGCTCGGAACGTGCGGACGTGGGCTTTGGAGGTGCGAGCCCCATTGGGCCAGGGCTGGGTCCGGGCAGTGGTGCGGGGTCTCAGCTGTCCGTCACAGGAGATGTGCAGGCCTCGTCATCTGGGGTCTTACGTGTCAGTGATGTGGGGTCTGCCGGGTCAGTGAGGGGGTCTGTGAGGTCACTAGTGGGAGGCCACTCCCAAAGTGATTCCCCTCTGTCCCACCTGCTTCCCTGAGAAGAGCTCACTTATCCTTCACCAGGATTTAAAAATATATATCCATAAGACCAACCTGTAATATTTTTTTCTTTTTTGGAGACAGGGTCTCTTTCTGTCACCCAGGCTGGAGTGCAGTGCCACAATCTCATTGCAACCTCTGCCTCCTGGGCTCAGGCAATCCTCCCACTTCAGCCTCCCGAGTAGCTGGGACTACAAGTGTGTGTCACCACACTCAGCTAATTTTTAAATTTTTTATAGAGACGAGGTCTCACTCTATTGCCCAGACTGGTCTCAACTGAGCCTCCTGTCTTAGCCTCCCAAAGTGCTGGGATTACAGGCATGAGCCACCGCGCCCACCCAATATTCTCTTTTTCATGGACCTTGTTTAGTTGCACTAAAAAAAAAATTAATATATTTTATTTTTGTTTGGAGCGTGTTGGGTTTACAGAAAAATCAACTGGAAAGAACAAAGAGTTCCCAGTGTTCCCCTTATGTTCTACCATAGTGTTTCCCCTATATTTACATTTCATATTACTCTGGTACATTTGTTACAACTGATACACCAATATTAATATATTATTATTAACTGAAGTTTATAGTTTACTTTTTTTTTTTTGAGTCGGAGTCTCGCTCTGTTGCCCAGGCTGGAGTGCAATGGCACGATCTTGGCTCACTGAAACCTCTGCCTCCCGGGTTGAAGCAATTCTCTTGCCTCAGCCTCCCAAGCAGCTGGGATGATAGGTGCCCGCCATCACGCCCGGCTAATTTTTGTATTTTTAGTAGAGACAGGGTTTCACCATATTGGTCAGGCTGGTCTCTTGGCCAGGCTGGTCTTGAACTCCTGACCTTGTGATCCACCCGTCTCAGCCTCCCAAAGTGCTGGGATTACAGGCGTGAGCCACCACGCCTGGCCCTTTTTTTTTTTTTTTTCTGACGGAGTCTTGCTCTTGTTGCCCAGGCTGGAGTGCAATGGCACGATCTCGGCCCCATGCAACCTCCACCTCCCAAGTTCAAGTGATTCTTCTGCCTCAGCCTCCCAAGTAGCTGGGATTACAGGCATGTGCCACCACGCCTGGCCACAAGTTTTAAATTTTAATGAAGTTCAACTTATCAGTTTTTTGTTTCACAGATTGTACTTTTGGTATGATATCTGAGAAAATATCACTAAACCCAGGATCACCTAGATTTTCTCCTGTGCTGTCTTCCAGGAGTTGTATAGTTTTGCATTTCACATTCAGGTCTTTGATCCATTTTGAGTTAGTTTCTGTGAAAGGTATAAGGTCTTTGTCTAGATTCACATTTTTGCCTGTGGATGTCCAGTTTTTCCAGCAGCATTTGCTAAAAAGACTATCCTTTCTCCATTGCATTGCCCTTGCTCCTTTGTCAAACATCAGTTGACTATATTTGTGTGGCGCTGCTTCTGGGCTCTTTATTCTACCCCACTGACCTCTTTGTCCATTCTTCTGCCAGTATCAGAGTGTCTCCATTACCATTGCTTTATAGGAAATTTTGAAGTTGGGTAGTGTCAGCTCCCCAACACTGCTCTTCTCCTTCAATACTGTGTTGACTATTCTGGGTCTATTTCTAATCTAGCAATGGAAGTTTTGCATTTCATTAGTCTTTATTTATTTATTTATTTCAGACAGCGTCTCGCCCTGTCACCCAGGCTGGAGTGCAATGGCACAATCTCGGCTCACTGCAACCTCCACCTCCAGGGTTCAAGCAATTCCCCTGCCTCAGCTTCCCAAGTAGCTGGGATTACAGGCACACACCACCATACCTGGCTAATTTTTTGCATCTTTGGTAGAGATGGGGTTTCACCATGTTGGCCAGGCTGGTCTCGATCTCCTGACCTCGTGATCCATCTGCCTTGGCCTCCCAAAGTACTGGGATTACAGGCGTTAGCCACCGCGCCCTGCCTCACTAGTCTTTTCAAAAAAGAAGCTTTTAGATGTGGATTTATTATCTGTTAATTCTCATTTTCATCTTCATTATTTCCTTTTTGCTACTTTTATTTGGATATTTTCTAGGATTCTTCCTAATCTCTTGGGTTGGATGCTTAACACTTACATTTCCATTGATCCTGTTTTCCTAATACAGGCATCTGGGGTAATGCATTTTCCAGTAAGTGCCACTTTAGATTATATCCCATTTTGTGTGGTGTCCTATATCAGTTAAACCCACCATATTCATTGTATAAATCAAATTTTTCATATACTTAGTGTATTAGTCTGTTTTCACGCTGCTGATAAAGACATACCCAAGACTGAGTAATTTATAAAGTAAAAGAGGTTTGATGGACTCACAGTTCCATGTGGCTGGAGAGGCCTCACAATCATGGTGGGTGAAAGGCACTTCTGACATGCTGGTGGCAAGAGAGAATCAGAGCACCAAGCAAAAAGGAAACCCCTTGTCAAATCACCAGATCTCATGAGACTTATTCAATACCATGAGAACAGTATCAGGGAAACCCCTCCCAAGATTCAGTTATCTCCCACTGGGTCCCTCCCACAATATGTGGGAATTATGGGAGCTGCAATTCAAGATGAGATTTGGGTGGGGACATAGCCAAAACAAGTTATCTCCCACCAGGTCCCTCCCACATGTGGGAATTAAGGGAGCTGCAATTCAAGAAGAGATTTGGGTGGGGACACAGCCAAACCAGATCACTTACCAATTATGTGCTGTCCTGCTCTATCAATTCCTAAGAAAAGTGTGCAAAAATTTCCAAATGGTAATGTGGATTTGTAGTTTATTCCTCTAATTGTCCTATTTTGTATAATACATTCTTTGGTCTATGTTAATTTGAAATTTTGAACATAGAATCATTATATCTTCATAGAAAATTGTACTTTTATCCCTATATAATGACCCTTTTTATTCCTAACGATGGTTTCCCTAAAGCTTATGTTACCCAATTAATGTTTGCCAGGTATATATTTTTCCACTCATACTCACTTTTTATAACATTTTTATGCATTTACTTTATAAACATATACATGGAATATTTTAAAGCATAATGCGACATTCTGCTTTTAAACCGATGAGTTTATATGATTTGTGATTATTGATACAGTTGGCTGGGTGCGGTGGCTCACGCCTGTAATCCCAGCATTTTGGGAAGCCGAGGCAGGCAGATTACTAGGTCAGGAGATCGAGACCATCCTGGCTAACATGGTGAACCCCCGTCTCTACTAAAAATACAAAAAATTAGCCGGGTGTGGTGGTGGGTGCCTGTAATCCCAGCTACTCAGGAGGCTGAGGCAGGAGAATGGCGTGAACCCATGAGGCAGAGCTTGCAGTGAGCCAAGATGGCGCCACTGCACTCCAGCCTGGGCGACAGAGCGAGACTCCGCTCAAAAAAAAAAAAAAAAAAAAAAGATTATTGATACAGTTATGTTTATTTCTATCATTTTACTTTTTGCTTTCCATTGGCCTTGTGTTTTTTGTCCCTTATTATTTTCTATCTTCTTTTGGATTTAATCAAGCTTTCTCACTTCCGTTTTCAATATCTATTCTTTAAGTGTTAATGTTAAGGTGTTTGCTATGTATACAAGACTTAACAAAGTCTAAAGGTAATCACTTAATCTGCTCTCTCCATAAACAACAGAGAGGCATCCCAATTTTTTTTTTTTTTTTTTTTTTTGAGGCAGAGTTTTGCTCTCTTGCCCAGGCTGGAGTGTGATGGCCTGATCTCGACTCACTGCAACCTCTTCCTCCCAGGTTCAAGCAATTCTCCTGCCTCAGCCTCCTGAGTAGCTGGGATTACAGGTGCCTGACACCACGCCCAGCTAATTTTTGTATTTTTAGTAGAGACGGGGGTTTCTCCATGTTGGTCGGGCTGGTCTCGAACTCCTGACTTCAGGTGATCCACCAGCCTCGGCCTCCCAAAGTGCTGGGATTACAGGTGTGAGCCACCACGCCTGGCTCCAATTTTTTTTTTTTTTTTTTTTCTGAGACAGAGTTTTCACTCTTGTTGCCCAGGCTGGAATGCAGTGGCACAGTCTTGGCTCACTACAACTTCCACCTCCCAGGTTCAAGTGATTCTCCTGCCTCAGCCTCCCAAGTAGCTGGGATTACAGACACCCACCACCACAGCTGGCTAATTTTTTTATTTTTTTTATTTTTTATTTTTTATTTTATTTTTTATTTTTTATTTATTTATTTTTTATTTTTTATTGATCATTCTTGGGTGTTTCTCGCAGAGGGGGATTTGGCAGGGTCACAGGACAATAGTGGAGGGAAGGTCAGCAGATAAACAAGTGAACAAAGTTCTCTGGTTTTCCTAGGCAGAGGACCCTGCGGCCTTCCGCAGTGTTTGTGTCCCTGGGTACTTGAGATTAAGGAGTGGTGATGACTCTTAACGAACATGCTGCCTTCAAGCATCTGTTTAACAAAGCACATCTTGCACCGCCCTTAATCCATTCAACCCTGAGTGGATACAGCACATGTTTCAGAGAGCACAGGGTTGGGGGTAAGGTCACAGATCAACAGGATCCCAAGGCAGAAGAATTTTTCTTAGTACAGAACAAAATGAAAAGTCTCCCATGTCTACCTCTTTCTACACAGACACAGCAATCATCCGATTTCTCAATCTTTTCCCCACCTTTCCCCCCTTTCTATTCCACAAAACCGCCATTGTCTTCATGGCCCGTTCTCAATGAGCTGTTGAGTACACCTCCCAGATGGGGTGGTGGCCGGGCAGAGGGGCTCCTCACTTCCCGGTAGGGGCGGCCGGGCAGAGGCGCCCCTCACCTCCCGGACAGGGCGGCTGGCCGGGCAGAGGGGCTCCTCACTTCCCGGTAGGGGTGGCCGGGCAGAGGCGCCCCTCACTTCCCCGACGGGGCGGCTGGCCCGGCGGGGGGCTGACCCCCCCACCTCCCTCCCGGACGGGGCGGCTGGCCGGGCGGGGGGCTGATCCCCCCACCTCCCTCCCGGACGGGGCGGCTGGCCGGGCGGGGGGCTGACCCCCCACCTCCCTCCCGGACAGGGCGGCTGGCCGGGCAGAGGGGCTCCTCACTTCCCAGTAGGGGCGGCCGGGCAGAGGCGCCCCTCACTTCCCCGACGGGGCGGCTGGCCTGGTGGGGGGCTGACCCCCCCACCTCCCTCCCGGAGGGGGCGGCTGGCCGGGCAGAGGGGCTCCTCACTTCCCGGTAGGGGCGGCCGGGCAGAGGCGCCCCTCACCTCCCGGACAGGGCGGCTGGCCGGGCGGGGGGCTGATCCCCCCACCTCCCTCCCGGACGGGGCGGCTGGCCGGGCGGGGGGCTGACCCCCCCACCTCCCTCCCAGACGGGGCGGCTGGCCGGGCGGGGGGCTGACCCCCCCACCTCCCTCCCGGACGGGGCGGCTGGCCGGGCGGGGGGCTGACCCCCCCACCTCCCTCCCGGACGGGGCGGCTGGCCGGGCGGGGGGCTGACCCCCCACCTCCCTCCCGGACGGGGCGGCTGGCCGGGCAGAGGGGCTCCTCACTTCCCAGAAGGGGCGGCCGGGCAGAGGCGCCCCTCACCTCCCGGATGGGGCGGCTGGCCAGGCGGGGGGCTAACCCCCCCACCTCCCTCCCGGACGGGGCGGCTGGCCGGGCCGGGGGCTGACCCCCCCCACCTCCCTCCCAGACAGAGCGGCTGGCCGGGCAGAGGGGCTCCTCACTTCCCAGTAGGGGCAGCCGGGCAGAGGCGCCCCCCCCACCTCCTGGACAGGGCGGCTGGCCGGGCAGGGGGCTGATCCCCCCACCTCCCTCCCGGATGGGGCGGCTGGCCAGGCGGGGGGCTGATCCCCCCACCTCCCTCCCGGACGGGGCGGCTGGCCGGGCGGGGGGCTGACCTCCCCACCTCCCTCCCGGACGGGGCGGCTGGCCGGGCGGGGGGCTGACCCCCCCACCTCCCTCCCGGATGGGGCGGCTGGCCGGGAGGGGGGCTGACCCCTCCACCTCCCTCCCGGACGGGGCGGCTGGCCGGGCAGAGGGGCTCCTCACTTCCCAGTAGGGGCGGCCGGGCAGAGGCACCCCTCGCCTCCCGGATGGGGCGGCTGGCCAGGCGGGGGGCTGACCCCCCCACCTCCCTCCCGGACGAGGCGGCTGGCCGGGCAGAGGGGCTCCTCACTTCCCGGTAGGGGCGGCCGGGCAGAGGTGCCCCTCACCTCCCGGACGGGGCGGCTGGCTGGGCGGGGGGCTGACCCCCCCACCTCCCTCCCAGACGAGGAGGGAGGACGCTCCTCACTTCTCAGACGGGGTGGCTGCCGGGCGGAGGGGCTCCTCACTTCTCAGACGGGGCGGTTGCCAGGCAGAGGGTCTCCTCACTTCTCAGACAGGGCAGCCGGGCAGAGACACTCCTCACATCCCGGATGGGGCAGCAGGGCAGAGGTGCTCCCCACATCTCAGACGATGGGCAGCCGGGCAGAGACGCTCCTCACTTCCCAGATGTGATGGCGGCCGGGAAGAGGCGCTCCTCACTTCCTAGATGGGATGGCGGCCGGGCAGAGACGCTCCTCACTTTCCAGACTGGGCAGCCAGGCAGAGGGGCTCCTCACATCCCAGACGATGGGCGGTCAGGCGGAGACGCTCCTCACTTCCCAGACGGGGTGGCTGCCAGGCAGAGGCTGCAATCTCGGCACTTAGGGAGGCCAAGGCAGGCGGCTGGGAGGTGGTTGTAGCGAGCCGAGATCACGCCACTGCACTCCAGCCTGGGCGCCATTGAGCACTGAGTTAACGAGACTCCGTCTGCAATCCCGGCACCTCGGGAGGCCGAGGCTGGCGGATCACTCGCGGTTAGGAGCTGGAGACCAGCCCAGCCGACACATCGAAACCCCGTCTCCACCAAAAAAATACGAAAACCAGTCAGGCGTGGCGGCGCACGCCTGCAATCGCAGGCACTCGGCAGGCTGAGGCAGGAGAATCGGGCAGGGAGGTTGCAGTGAGCTGAGATGGCAGCAGTACCGTCCAGCTTCGGCTCGGCATCAGAGGGAGACCGTGGAAAGAGGGGAGAGGGGAGAGGGGAGAGGGGAGAGGGGGGACGGGGGAGGGGAGAGGGGAGAGGGGAGAGGGGAGAGGGAGCTCTATCTACCACACAGTCCTCCTAATTTTTTGTATTTAGTAGAGAGAGGGTTTCACCATGTTGGTCTGGCTGGTCTGGAATTCCTGACCTCAGGTGATCTGTCTGCCTTGGCCTCCCAAAGTGCTGGGATTACAGTCGTGAGCCACTGCACCCAGCGTCCCAACATTTTTATCTCTGATCATCCTGAACACATACCATGTTACTCACTGTTTTAGTTCTGCATTATTTTTGTTGCATAACCAGTAACATAACATTATTATTGTTAGTTTACATAGCCAATACTAGTTTAGGTTCACATGTATTACCTCCTGGCTTCACCCACTACTTTTCTCTGATGGCAATCTTTGGAAGTTCCTTCATTGAGGGTTTATTAGTGGTAAACTCTTTATCTTTGCTGTGGTGCAGTGTCTAGAATTTTTGTTAAGTGAAGGTTTTACATTTAAATCTTCATCTATTAAGTTTGAATATGGGATGAGTTATGGATTGAGGTTCATTTGTTTTGTATATTGATTTTCAATTGTTGCAGCACCATTTTTTTAAACCACTATTTTCATTGATTTGCCCTTGCAACTTTGTCAAAAATCAATTGACCATATACACCGAAGGTCTATTTATGTATTCTCAATTATGGTCCATGATCTATGTGTTTATCCTTTCTCTGACACAATGTTTAGATTGCTGTATCTTTACAGTAAGTTTCGAAGTCAGGGAGTGCGAGTCTTCCAACTTTGTTCTTCTTTGACAAAAGATGTTTTGGCTATTCTAGTTTCTTCTGCTTTTCCAAATAAATTTGATTAACTTGTTAATGTCTACAAAAACTCCTGCTGGAATTTCCATTGGGATCGCAATACATTTATAGGTAAATCTAGAGAGAACTGACATTCTACTATTTATTGTTTCAAACCACAAATATGATACATATTTCCATTTATTTAGGATTTGGATTTCCCTTATTTCTCTCATAAGCATTTTGACGTTTTCAACATACAGATCTTTTATAACAACACTTACCCACTTCCCACCATTCTACCCCCATTCCTAAACCTTGGCAACACAAGAATCTGTCCTCCATTAAAAATGTTATGATTTCAGAAATGTTATATAAATGGAATAATACAATATGCAACCTTATGGGACTGATTTCTTGCATTTGGTGTATTTCTCTAGAGATTAATCCAAGTTTTTGTGTGTATCAGTAGTCCATTTATTTTCCTGAATAGCATTCCATATGTGTGTGCCACAATTTGTTTAACCATTTACCTTATTCTCAGTTTTTGGCTGTTCAAATAAACTGATATTAATCTGTGTACAGGTTTTGGTGAGAAAATATATTTATCTGGGATAAATCCCCAAAAGTGCAATTGCTAGGTTATATGGTAATTTGATGTTTAATTCATAAGAAACTGCCAAACTGTTTTCTAGAATTGCTGTACCGTTTTCCACTCCCACTGGTAATGTATTAGTGATACAGCTTCTATGTACCCTCAACATTTGATGGTGTCACTATTTTTTTTTTTTTTTAGACGGAGTCTTGCTCTGTTGCCCAGGCTGGAGTGCAATGGCGTGTCTTGGCTCACTGCAACCTCCGCCTCCAGGTACAAGCAGTTCTCTGCCTCAGCCTCCCAAGTAGCTGGGATTACAGGTGCGCACCACCATGCCTGGCTAATTTTTGTATTTTTAGTAGAGATGGGGTTTCACCATCTTGGCCAGGCTGGTCTCGAACTCCTGACCGCGTGATCCACCCGCCTCAGCCTCCCAAAGTGCTGGGCTTACAAGCATGAGCCACTGCACCCAGCCGCTGTCACTATTTCTTCTCTTTTTTGAGACGGAGTCACGCTCTGTCGCCCAGGCTGGGGTGCAGGGGCACAGTCTCGGTTCACTGTAAGCTCCACCTCCCAGGTTCACGCCATTCTCCTGCCTCAGACTATTTTTTACTTAAGCCATCTTGATATCTTGATAGGTGTGTAGTAGCACTTCATTGTGATTTGAATTTGCATTTCCCAAATCACTGATAGTGAATGTTTTTTCATGTGCTTGTCATCTGTATGTTTTTCTCAGTGAAATATCTGTTAATGTCTACTGCCCATTTTATAATTTTTTTTTTTCTTTTTTTTGGGATGGAGTTTTGCTCTGTCACCCAGGCTGGAGTGCAATGGCACAGTCTTGGTTCACTGCAACCTCCAACTCCTGGATTCAAACAATTCTCCTGCCTCAGCCTCCCGAGTAGCTGGAATTACAGGTGCATGCCACCACACCCAGCTAATTTTTATATTTTTAGTATAGACGGGGTTTCACCATGTTGGCCAGGATGGTCTCAATCTCTTGACCTCGTGATCTGCCCACCTCGGCCTCCCAAAGTGCTGGGATTACAGGTGTGAGCTACCGCGCCTGGCCTGCTGTACAGTTTTAAAGACGAATTACATTGATGTATTTTGAAATATTCAACTTACCCTTACATACGTGGAATAAATCCCACTTGGTCATGGTGCATACTTCTTATATATTTTGAATTTTGTTTTCAAATATTTTGTTGAGGATTTTCACATGTAAGTTCATGACAGATATTGGCCTGTAGTTGTGTGTGTGTGCACACATGTGTGCATGCAGTCATGCTGTCTTCAGTTTGTTATCAGGATAGTGTAATACTGGCCTCATAAAATGAGTTGAGAGGTATATTCCCCCTCTTCTATTTTTCTGGAATATCATGTAAAGCTGATATAAATTATTCTTTAAATGACTGGTACAGTTCTCCATCTGGGCCTAGAGATTTCTGTTTGGGTAGATCATTAGTAGTTCAATTTCTTTACTGGATATAGGGCTTTTCGATACTCAACTTCATCATGGGTGAGTTTTGGTAGTTTGTGGTTTTTAAGAAATTAATCCATTTCTTCCAAGCTGTTGAATTTATAAGTGTGAAGTTGTTAGTAGAGATCCTTTTTTATTTTTGATGTTGGCAAGGTCTGTAATAAAGTATTTCATTTTTAATACTGGTGATTTGTATCTTTTTATTTCTGTCAATGTTGCTATAAGTTAATCATTTTTGTTAATTGTTTTAAGAATGAGCTTTTAGTTGTCCTATTTTCGATCACTGACTTCAGTTCTTTATCATTTTCTTCCTTGCACTTGTTTTGGATTTATTTTGCACTTGTTTTTCTAGTTTCCTGAGGTAGAAACTTAAATTACTGATTTAAAAATCTTTCCTTATTTCTCATGTACACATTAGAAGGGTAAAATCTACTTTTGTGTGTGTGTGTGTGTGTGTTTTTGAGACAGAGTCTTGCTCTGTCGCCCAGGCTGGAGTGCAGTGGCGCTATCTCAGCTCACTGCAACCTCCATCTTCCGGGTTCACGCCATTCTCCTGACTCAGCCTCCCAAGTAGCTGGGACTACAGGGGCCTGCCACCACGCCCAGCTAATTTTTTTTTTTTTATATTTTAGTAGAGATGGAGTTTCACCGTGTTAGCCAGGATGGTCTTGATCTCCTGACCTTGGGATCCGCCCGCCTCGGCCTCCCAAAGTGCTGGGATTACAGGCGTGAGCCACTGTGCCTGGCCTACTTTTTTATATCAAGTTGTGTGTGTTTGCTTTTGTTTTGTTTTAGAGATGGGGTCTCACTCACTCCGTCACTCTGTTGCTCAGGCTAGAGTGCAATGGTGTGATAACTCACTGTAGCCTCAGACTGGGCTCCAGGAATCCTCCTACCTCAGCTTCCCACATCAGGCTAATTTTTTTTTTTTTTTCCAAGACAGTCTTGCTCTGTCACCCAGGCTGAAGGGCAGTGGTGCGATCTCAGCTCATTGCAACCTCTGCCTCCCAGGTTCAAGTGATTCTCCTGCCTCAGCCTCCAGAGGAGCTGGGGTTACAGGAGCCCACAACTGCGCCCAGCTAATTTTTGTATTTTTAGTAGAGATGGAGTTTCACCATATTGGCCAGGCTGGTCTCGAACTCCTGACCTCGTGATCTGCCGGCCTTGGCCTCCCAAAGTGCTGGCATTACAGGCTTGAGCCACCAGGTCCAGCCTAAAAAAAAAATTTTTTTTTAGAGATGGGGTCTTGGCTGGGTGTGGTGACTCACACCTGTAATCCCAGCACTTTGGGAGGCTGAGGCAGGTGGATCACCTGAGGTCAGGAGTTCGAGACTAGGCTGGCCAACATGGTGAAACCCTGTCTCTACTAAAAATACAAAAAATTAGTTGGGCATGGTGGTGCACACCTGTAATCCCAGCTACTTGGGAAGCTGAGGCAGGATAATTCCTTGAACCTGGGAGGCGGAGGTTGTAGTGAGCTGAGATCGCACCACTGTACTCCAGCCTGGGTGACAGAGCGAGACTCCATCTCAAAAAAAAAAAAAAAAGAGATGGGGTCTTGCTATGTTGCCTACACTGGTCTGGAATTCCTGAGCTCAGTGATCCTTCCGCCTCTGCCACCCTAGTAGTTGGGATTACAGGAATAAGCCACTGCAGTGGGCAAGTTGTGTATATTTTGACAAATGCATAATTGTGCCATAGAAAACACCAGTTTTTAATATTATTTGAACCATCTAATTATAGTTACCAGTGCTTTAGAAAACAAGCCCACATAATTGCCTATGGGATGGACCAAATGACAGCTAATTGTTCATTGTCCTAAAGCAGGAAAGTTAAAGGGGTGTAAAAAAATAACAGAAGTGGGTGGTCCTGCAAGGAAGGGAGTTAAGTAGACAGGATCAGGCTGGAGACGTTTCAGCTCACACTCTCACTGAGGATAAAAGGAACAGACAAACTGAAAGGGAACAGCTGCTGCTTTGGGTGTGGGGGTGTATCTGGATGCTTATGGATGACAACAAATTGAAAACTGATGATAATTCAGATTTAATTTGGGGATACCTGGTTGGAATGGAAACCAGAGTTTATTTGCAAATTGCTCCCAGTGATCACACTCACACATATGAATTCATGAAACAGTTTACTCAGTTAACATTTGCATACAGAGATTTTCTTTTCAAACAGAGCACAGAAGGAAGTGTCAGTAACAGGTCTGACCTCGCACAGCTGCCCATGCAATGATGAGTGGATCAAACACTACGGCTTATACAAGATGCTCCTCACAGAATGAAAAACAGCTGCTCATTTTCAGTTAGCTATTAGCCTTTTAGCCCCACCCTTGTTTTCTCTTTTTTTGAGACGGAGTCTCACTCTGTTGCTCAGGCTGGAGTGCAGTGGTGGTGCCATCTTGGCTCACTGCAACCTCCAACTCCTGGGTTCATGTGATTTGCCCACCTCAGCCTCCCGAGCAGCTGGGTTTACAGGTGCTCCACCATACCCGGCTATTTTTTTTGTTTTGTATGTTTAGTAGAGATAGGGTTTTGCCATGTTGGCCAGGCTGCTCTTGAGCTCCTGAACTCAAGTGATCCACCCACCTTGGCCTCCCAAAGTGCTGGGATGACAGGCGTGAGCCATCGCACCTGGCCAGCCTTACCCTTGTAATGAAGCAGTGAAGTACAGCTGGCCCACATCTCAGCCAACATCATCTTCTGACAGAATCTGCTTCATACAAACACATTACACACAACAGGACACAATGCACATGCCTTGTTCATACCCTCAGAGCTGCCTGGCAAATACCATGGTTTGGGGACGAATCTACACTAGACCTGCGTGGCTGCAGTGGTAACACTCCATTGCCTAACTGCTCCTTTCACATGAGCACGCACTAATGAAAATAAAAAGTTAATTCACCTCTCCCACCCCCTATTGTAAGTTTAAGCTTGATTTGTTTTTTTAAGTACTTTTAGTGATAGGAATGCTTACTTGCTTTATTAATTATTTTTGTGGAGAACAAAGTGCCACTATGTTGCCCAGGCTGGCCTCAAACTCTTGGGCTCAAGCTCTCCTCTCCTCCCAACTGGGCTTCCCAAAGTCCTGGGATTGCAGGCAGCATGAGCCACCACATCTGGCCAGTAATGCCTTTTTTTTTTTTTTTTTTTTTGAGATGGAGTCTCGCTTTGTCGCTCAGGCCAGAGTGAGTGCAGTGGCGCGATCTCAGCTCACTGCAAGCTCCGCCTCCCGGGTTCATGCCATTCTCTTGCCCCAGCCTCCTGAGTAGCTGGGACTACAGGCGCCCGCCACCACGCGCGGCTAATTTTTTGTATTTTTAGTAGAGACGGGGTTTCACCTTGTTAGCCAGGATGGTCTCAATCTCCTGACCTCGTGATCCACCCATCTTGGCCTCCCAAAGTGCTGAGATTACAGGCATGAGCCACCATGCCCGGCCCTGGCCAGTAATTCTTAAATGAGAACTTCAAGTTATAAATGTCCCTTCACTTACATTTCTTTTCATCTTAACAGTGAATGCCTCGATAGCTACGTTCTTTTTGCTGTGCACATTTCGAGATTTAGGTATCACTAAATAAGTTTGGTGTTCCCTGTTTTTTTTTTTTTTGTGATGGAGTCTCGCTCTGTCACCCAGGCTGGAGTGCAGTGGTGTGATCTCAGCTCACTGCAACATCGGCTTCCTGGGTTCAAGCGATTCTCCTGACTCAGCCTCCGGAGTAGCTGGGACTACACACGTGCCACCAAGCCCAGCTAATTTTTGCATTTTTAGTAGAGATGGGGTTTCACCATATTAGCCAGGCTGGTCTCGAACTCCTGACCTTGTGATCTGCCTGCCTTAGCCTCCCAAAGTGTTATGATTACAGGTGTGAGCCACCGCGCCCAGCGCCTGATTTATTTATTTTTTTGAGACAGAGCCTCGCTCTATCACCCAGGCTGGAGTGCAGTGGTGTGATCTTGGCTCACTGCAAGCTCCACCTCCCAGGTTCACGCCATTCTCCTGCCTCAGCCTCCTGAGTAGCTGGGACTACAGGTGCTGGCCACCTCACCTGGCTAATTTTTTGTATTTTTAGTAGAGACGGGGTTTCACCGTGTTAGCCAGGTTGGTCTCGATCTCCTGACCTAGTGATCCACCCGCCTCAGCCTCCCAAAGTGCTGGGATTACAGGCGTGAGCCACCGCGCCTGGCCTGGTTTATTTAATGTTAGCATTCTGACAAGATGTTAAATGACCTGGATACAATGAGTAATAATTGTGTTCTAAGTTGCAAAGATCCCATAAGGGAAATAAAGAATTATTAAATATCATCACCAACTTCACAGATTTGGTCTCAAAGTAAATCTGCTACATACTAAATAATTTAAATTAATATGGTGATGGAGTGTGTGGCGTTGGAAGAAAACTTGTTGAAGAAAGCTTACTTTATTTTTATTCATTTAAGAGGCAAGGTTTCACTCTGTCACTCAGGCTGGAATGCAGTGGCCCCATCATGGCTCACTGCAGCCTTGAACTCCTGGGCTCAAGTGACCCTTCTGCCTCAGCTTCCCAAGTAGCTGGGATTACAGACATGCACCATCATGGCTAATTTTTTTTTTTTGAGATGGACTTTTGTTCTTGTTGCCCAGACTGGAGTGCAATGCCGTGATCTCGGCTCAGTGCAACCTCCTCCTCCCAGGTACAGGTGATTCTCTTGTCTCAGCCTCCCAAGTAGCTCGGATTACAGGCATGTGCCACCATGCCCGGCTAATTTTTTTGTATTTAGTAGAGACGGGGTTTCACCATGTTATTCAGGCTGGTCGCGAACTCCTGAACTCAGGTGATCCACCCACCTCGGCCTCCCAAAGTGCTGGGATTACAGGCTTGCGTCACTGCACCCAGCCTCTCATGGCTAATTAAAAATTTTTTTTGTAGAGATGAGTCTTGCTATGTTGTCCAGCTGGTCTCAAACGCCTGGGCTCAAGCGGTCCTCCCAATTTGGCCTCCCCAAGCACTGGGATTACAGGTGTGAGACACCACCCCCAGTTGAAAAGTTACTTTGGATATAACTGATTTGAATTTTATTCTTGTGAAATAGTGATGAGATTTTATATTGTCTACTTCTAAGCGGCAGACAGTCATCATGAGGCAAATAAAATTTTCTAAGGTAAGGAGAGTGAGAATGGCCTTTCCCCTTTAGTCTATGGCAAAATAAAGGGGGGCATGGGAGAATCCTGATGGTGGAAACCATTTTATTCTCATACACAGGTTATTAACAGCACAATTAGGAAGAGACAATCACAACTCACAATGCTATATTCAAATTATGCCAAAGTCCCAACATATTCATTTCATTTGCAAGTTAGTTCCTAAAAGATCAGAGCAGAGTGATACACAAGTTTATTAACACAGACTACAACGTCAATGAAGCCTCCTGGCATTGTCGGAAATAGAAAACATGTATAAAGATCTTCAAAATGCAGGTTAAAATGCAAATCCGAGTGAAAGGAAAAAGCACTACTGTGAAGCCTAACGGCAATTATTTCCCTTCAAAGGAGATTTGTGTCCAGCTGGAGAGAAGGCCTGGTGGACAGAAGACAAAGGCAGGCAAAATTCCTAAGGGAGAAATTCAAAACATGACGGGGGTGCTGCCCTCTGCTGGGCCTCTTTGGCAGTCGACTTCAACTTAATGCATTAGCGCCGTAAGGTTGTAAGAGAAGCAACTCCGGCTTGATCTTAGAAAAGCTGATTTTCTTTTTGGCAGCATATTTCTGGTGAGAACTGATGGGAAAGGTGGTGTGGATTCGTGGACGAAGTCTCTAACGTAATCTTGACTACTGAAGGGTAAAGACTTGCCCACAGGTTAGAGATTACATGAATTATCCACAACGAACAACGAATGGTAGCAGATGATGGGTCAGGGGTATTTTAATTGTACAGCATAACACTTTAGAGAGCTGGGAAGTATGGGACATCATTCCCGTCTTTCTTCACTCAGTAACTGATTATCTTGTTTCTTGTCCACGGATATTTAACCTAAATAACAATGCTTTTTGAAGGTTGTTTGGCTAACCCAGAGGTAGTAAAAGACTTCGTAAGTCTTTCTATTACTGAAGAGGAGCTTAGTAATAACTGCAAGTCTATTTATATATGTAGCAGATGGTAACAATCTCCAGAGCCACTGACATATGCAGCAGAAAAGCACAAAGAACTTTGTATTTGTTATAATTTCTACTGCATTGTCCAGATACAGATAGAAAATACTGATATGTAGTGTGGGGAATCTTGAGACATTTCAGCCTATGCACTATGAGGCACTTGTACTGATAACTGATTATCACAATTTTATTAAATGCTCATCATTTAACAGATGGCACAGAAAATAAGTGGCACACTCAAAATATTAACTCAAGAACAATTAATAAAGGCACTATTTACAAATATGTGTTCACAATTAAAGACACCCAACCAGTGGGTTGGGGAAGCACCCAGTATTAGTTAAGTCTGAAGATCATGGAGAGGGAATGGTGTCAACTGAAACCGAGAGATCTACAGCCATAGATGGGGCTTCCCAAAGGAAGCTGTATCCTTACGGGAACACAGAAGCTACCTTAAACCATGGTCCAGGCAGGAGGAAGGGGACGGTAATAAATAACTTTTTCTCCTCCCACCTCTGGTATCTCCCACTGTTCAAACCTATGAAGAAACCCCAGTCTCTAGAAGACAGCCTCAGGGGGGAGCAGAGCAGAAAATGGGGGAAAAGGGATCGAAGAAATAGGGAATACTCAGCACACATGCAGATCCACAATACATACAATTTCTGTCATGTGCCTGCTACAAATTCAAGCTACCCCGAGCCCTGAAGGAATAGGCTTCTGACTCAGATGATGCAGTCTACTCAACTATATTTAAAAATTCACACTTAAGTGTTATCATCATCACACTTTACTTCTAAATAAACTCCAAATACGTTATCATTACTTTGGCTTTAAGCAGCCAATTCCCTTTTAAAAAGATTTTAAAAAGAGAGAAATATCTTTTATATTTACCCCCATATTCACCATTTTCAGAACTTCATTCCTTTGTACAGACCCAAACTTAAGTTTTGTATTATTTTCCTGCTGCCCTCAAACATCCTTTAATGTTTCCCGAAGACAGGTCTACAGGTAATAAAATTACCTTTGATTTAGTTTGTCTGAAACAGTCTTTATTTTGCCTTCATTTTTGAAAACGTTTTTGACAGTAACAGAATTCTAGGTTGCAGGGTTTGTTGTTTATTTCATTAAGGAATTTAGAGATAATACTCCATTGTCTTACAGCTTGCATAGTTCTCACCAGAAATATGCTGCCATTCTTTGTTCATGTGTATGTATTATCTTTTTTTCTCAAGGTGTTTTAAAAGTATTCTGTTTATCAGTGCTTTTCATGAATGTGACTCTGAGGTGCACTGCTGTGATATAAATTATGTTTATTCTACTTCAGGTCATTTGAGCTTCTTGAATATGTGGGGGTATTGTTTTCATCAGATTTGGAAAATCTTTAGCCATTATTTATTCAAATACTTCTTCATGCCTCTTCATTTTCTCCTCTCCTTCTGGGACTCCAGTTACACATATATTACACTACTGTAACGGTTTTCCTATTCTCTTTCTCTAAGTCTTTTTTTCTCTCTGTATATCACTTTGATAGTTTTTATTCTTACTCTTCAAGTTCATCATTGATTTTTTTTTCTTTTTCTGTATCTAATCTCTCCACTCGGGATTTTAACAAAATCAGAAGTTGATTTCATCCCTAGAAGTTCCATTTGGGCCATTAAAAATATCTCTTATATCTCAGGTTTCATCAACCTTATGTTTTCCTCTACTTTATATTTACAATAGCTCTTTTAATATCCTTGTCTACTAATTCCATCACCTCTGTCTTTTCTGGGTTTCTACTGATTTTTCTCCTGGTTATAAGTCATATTTTATTGCTTCTTTGCATAACAGATTAGTTTTTTTGGATGCCAGACACTATAGGTCCAGAGTAGCTTTTAATCTGGAGTTAATTAGCTGCACTACTAAAACAAAACCTTTCTGAGAATTCTACCTGATGCTCCATGTGTTTCCACTCTGTTTCCACTCTGGCTGCTGAGAACATAAACTATTCTCAGCCCTGCATGAGTTCCAGGAATTGTTCAGCCTGCTGCTTTCCAGTGCTTCTTTTCCTGGCCTCAGTGCAAGTCAGTACTAAGTCAAAGGACTCAGGGGGACTCCCAGCAGACTTCTTGAGCCCTGTATCTAGGAGGATCCCATCTCTCCAGTACTTTCCCCTGGAAATTCTAGCTGCTGTGGCCTCCCCAACTGCCAGTCCTGTCTCTTCAATTCAGCGAGATTTATTGTTTCCCTTCCCTGAACTGCAGCCTAGGAACTGCCGTGAACTGCAGCCTAGGAACTGCCGTGCGGGGGCAGGCTGAGAAACCATGGTGCTCACCTCACTCTGTCTGCAGTCTCCTGAGGATCACAAACCTGTGCTTGTCCTATGTCTAAAAACCATTACCTATTATACGTATTGTATAGCTTCTAGTTGTTTAAGGCAGGAGAGGAAATCTGACCCTTGTTATTCCATCACAGCAGACAGGAGAACTCTTCACATCTAAGTAAACACACCTCACACTTACAATTCACTGCTTTTTGTAATAATTGATGTATAAAGAACACCACTTCCTTACAGAACTATTTCAATAGCATCATGCTTGTCAAATTCTTTACATTATTGAGACTACTCTTCAGTATGAACCTCTGTAGGTATTATTCTCAAGTGTACAGTGAGTTGTCCTTTCTTGAAATCTTCCACTTTGTTATAAAAAACAATAGAATTTTCTTCCTGTTTAGGTCTTCTAAACATTTAATAAACTGACTTTTGACTAAAAGCTTCTCTACTATCACAACACTAATAAGGTTTTCACCTCAATGAGTCATCCAATATGTAACGAGTAGTGTCTTCTGGGAGATGACTTTTTTTACACTGTTTGCTTTTTAAAAACTTCTCTTTCTAAATTCTGCTTAGTGACTCTTGACTCCTCAATTCAAGCTTTTTCAACAGTCACTGCCTCAATAGGGTTTCTCTCCCATATGCATCCTCAAAAGTGTCAAAAAGCATGACATTTGATAGCAACCTTTCTGCATTCGCCAAAGTCATGATTTTTATATTATATGATTTCTCTGATGTATCATAAGCTGCGACTTCCTGTTGAAGGTGGTCCCACACTCATTGCATCCATAGTATTTATCTCCTGTATGAATCCTCTGATGCCTCATAAGGTGTGACTTTCTTGTGAAAGATTTCCCACATTCACCACATTTATATGGTCTCTCTCCTGTATGAATTCTCTGATGTATAATGAGCTGTGCCTTCTCAAAGAAAGCTTTTGCACAATCGCTGCATCCATAGGTTTTCTCTCCTGTGTGATTTCTTTGATGCTTAATGAGCTGCACTTTCTGAACAAATGCTTTCCCACATTCACTGCATTCATAGGGTTTCTCCCCTGTATGAATTCTCTGATGCCTAAGAAGCTGTGGCTTCCAGGCAAAAGCTTTCCTACATTCACTACATTCAAAGGGCTTTTCTCCAGTATGGGTTCTCTGATGATGAATGAGACTTGACTTCTCACTGAAGGTTTTCCTGCATTCACTGCATTCATAGGGTTTCTCACCTGTATGTGTTCTCTGATGTGATATCAGGCTTGACTTCTGGGTGAAGGCCTTCCCACACTCACTGCATTCATAAGGCTTCTCCCCAGTGTGTGTTCTGTGATGCGTTAGGAGCTGGGACTTCCCAAAGAAGGTTTTCCCACATTGAATGCATCCATATGGTTTCTCTCCTAAGTGAATTTTTTGATGTCTTATTAACTCTGACTTCTTAAAGAAGGCCTCTTCACAATCACTGCATCGATAGTTCTTCTCTCCTGTGTGAGTTATCTGATGTTTAATCAGCTGTGGTTTTCTGATGAAGGCTTCACCACATTCGTTGCATTCGTAGGGCTTCTCTCCTGTATGAATCCTCTGATGCCTAATGAGAAGTGAGTTCCTGCTGAAGGCTTTTTGACACTCACTACATGCGTAAGGTTTCTTCCCTGTGTGGGTCCTCTGATGAGTAATAAGCTGCGACTTCCAAAAGAAGGCTTTTCCACAGTGACTACATGTATAGGGTTTCTCTCCTGTGTGCGTTCTCTGATGTGTGATGAGTTTTAATTTCTGGGAGAATGCTTTCCCACACTCACTGCAACTGTAGGGTTTCTCTATTGTGTGAGTTATCTGATGTCTTTTAAGCTGCGACTTCCTACTGAAGGCTTTTCCACATTCACTGCATCCATACGGCTTCTCTCCAGTATGAATTCTCTGATGTAAAATGAGGAGTGACTTCCTACTAAAAGCTTTCTGACATTCGCTGCACCCATGCGGTTTTTCTCCTGAGTGAGTTCTTTGATGAACAGTGAGCAGTGACTTCTGTGAAAAGGCTTTTCCACACTCACTGCATTGATAGGGCTTCTCTCCTGTATGAGTTCTCTGGTGTATAACAAGTTGTGACTTCTTGTTAAAAAATCTGCCACATTCCATGCATAAATAGACTCCTGTGTGTGTTATATGATTAGCAGTGAGCCATGGCTCCTTGTTGCTGGATTTTCTACATGTATTGCAATCACAGTATTTTATTCCACCATGGGTTCTGTCAGGTTTGATACAGAACAATAATTTCTTATTGAGTTCATCAATTTTCTTTCTTTCACAATTATTTTTTGGAATAAGCAAATCAAAAGGACATTTCAAACTTTTTTCTCCTGTGCCACATTTATGGGATCTCATTCCTACATGAACAATGTTTATGCTTGAATTAAATATTTTTCCAAAAACATCATATTTATGGCCTCTCTCCATACTTTTAAGGTTGTCTTGATTATCTCGGAGCCACATTTTGGGATTATCTAGCCAGACTTCTAAAAAGAGAAAAAATGAACCATACTGTGTAATTCCTTCAATTATTATGCTTATTGCATAAAGCTTCTGAAGTGGCGCCATAATCCCAGTTTTTAAAATTCCCTCAAATAATGTGTACTTATTGGGCATTGACAATTTTAACAGAAATGAAAATGAACTTTTAAGTTACAAATGTTTAAATACATGAACTTTTATTTTTACTGTTTACATATATATTTTTGAGATGGAGTCTCGTGCTGTCACCAGGCTGGAGTGCAGTGGCGTGATCTTGGCTCACTGCAACCTCTGCCTCCCGGGTTCAAGCAATTCTCCTGCCTCAGCCTCCCGAGTAGCTGGAATTACAGGCATGTGCCACCACACCTGGCTACTTTTTGTATTTTTAGTAGAGATGGGGTTTCACCATGTTAGCCAGGATGGTCTCGATCTCTTGACCTCGTGATCCACCCGCCTCAGCCTCCCAAAGTGCTGGGATTACAGGTGTGAGCCACTGCGCCCAGCCTTATTTTTTTTTTAGAGGGAGTTTTGCTCTGTCACCACGCTGGAGTGCAGTGGTGCGACCTCAGCTCACCGCAACCTCCACCTCCCGGGTTCAAGCGTTTCCCCTGCCTCAGCCTCCTGAGTAGCTGAGACTACAGGTGTGCGCCATCACACTTGGCTAATTTTTGTATTTTTAGTAGAGATGGGGTTTCACCATGTTAGCCAGGATGGTCTCGATCTCCTGACCTCATGATCCGCCCGCCTCGGCCTCCCAAAGTGCTGGGATTACAGGCGTGAGCCACCACACCTGGCTAAATACATGAACTTTTAAATAAGGAAATATTAAATATACTCAAAGAACAGTGATCATGAGATGAAAGAGCCTGGAGCAATTTCCAATCAAATACTGAAGTGATTAGTTTACTTTTTTGACAATAATCTATGATTATCTACTATGTGTCCAGAACTTAGTATCAGAAGATCAGAGAAGAAGTGAGGTAATATAGTTAAGAATGTGAATATTAAAAACATAAAAATGCAACATTAGTATATATTGTTGAATGGTATAATAGAAAAAGTAAGGGATATAATGCAGAATAAATGTACAATATCAACTTTACACCTGAAAGATAAGAAACTTTTTTTTGTACTATTATTGCATTTATAAAATATTCTTATTCGGGATCATTACTTAAATCACTGATATCAATAACTTCACCATCATCAGTAAAACTTCCTCTTGGAATTATCCAAGAGTTCTCCAGAGCTCAGTATCAACACTTCTATTCAACTTCTTCACATTCATCCTCCTTTAATCGGATCTGTAAAGTACATATTTTATGTATATGTAATGCTATCACTGGAAATTACTCCTAACCACAATAATTTTTTATAATAGTAGAACAGATATTTTCATCCAATAAGTACAATTGTTTGTGATTTCTACAAGACCATTTATTGCATATTTTAAAGGTTTATTTACTTGACTTTTTGATGATATTATTTACTAGCAATTGTGGGGTAATATTCTCAGGAAGTACTCTGCGAGATGAAAAGATCTGGCATGGTCTCAAATATAAAATGAGGCTGGGCCTGGTGGCAGCTCACAACAACAATCCCAGCACTTTGGGAGGCTGAGGTGGGAGGACTGCTTGAGCCCAGGAGTTTGAGACCAGCCTGGGCAACATATGGAGAAACTGTCCCTTCAAATTTATTTTTTCTAAAATTAGCCATGTATGGTGGTGCACACGTGAAGTCCCAGCTACTTGTGAGGCAGAGGGGGTGGATCACTAGAGCCTGAGAGGTTGAGGTTGCAGTGAGCCATAACTGCATCACTGCACTCCAGCCTAGGAGACAGAGTGAGACACAGGCTCAAAAACAAAACAAAACAAAAGAAAACAAAAAACCCCCAAAACTACTCTTTTCTAGGGAAGAAAAAGCCTCATCTAATTCTCAGATATCAGAATTTCAGATGAAGCAGGCTGGCTGCGGTGACTGATGCCTGGAATCCCAGCACTTCAGGGGGCTGAGGTGGGTGGATCACTTGAACCCAGGAGTTCAAGACCAGCCTGGCCAACATGGTGAAACCCCATCTCTACCCAAATACAAAAATTAGCCAGGTGTGGTGGTGCACACCTGTAGTCCCAGCTACTTGGGAGGCTGAGGTGGGAGGAGGTGGTGTGAGATGAGAGTGAGCCCACTGCACGTCAGCCTGCGTGACTGAGTGAGACCCCATCTCAAAAAGAAAATAGAATTTCAGAGGAAGCACAACTGCTGATATGGAAAATTAAAGAAAGACTCAGTGTTTCGGGCATAAACAAAGATGATAATACTATTCATTGAGATGAAAAAGACTATGCAAAGAAGTTTGAAGATCAAAAGCAAGAGTCATATGTAGACAAGTGCGAGATCCACTTGAAGAGTTTACAGAAAATTGTTTTATAAGATGTGGGAAAAAAGAAAAACAATACTTTTAAATTAAAATCAAATCAAGATGAGATTAAAAATATGTCTATCCAGGCCGGGTGCGGTGGCTCACGTCTGTAATCCCAGCACTTTGGGAGGCCGAGGCAGGCAGATCACGAGGTCAAGGGATCGAGACCAGCCTGGCCAACATGGTGAAACCCCATTTCTACTAAAAATACAACAAATAGCTGGGCGTGGTGGTGTGCGCCTGTAATCCCAGCTACTTGGGAGGCTGAGGCAGGAGAATCGCTTGAACCCGGGAGTCGGAGGTTGTAGTGAGCTGAGATCGTGCCACTGCACTCCAGCGTGGCAACAGAGCGAGACTCCGTCTCAAAATAAATAAATAAATAAATAAATATGTCTATCCAAATTAATGGATTAAATGATAAACAATAATAAAGTAGTTTACGTACAGGCTTAAAAGTAGTATTTGGTGATTTTTTAGAGACAGGCTATCACTGTGTCGCCCAAGGAGTGACGAGGTAGGGTCATACCTCACTGCAGCTGCAAACTCCCAGGCTCAAGTGATCCTTCTGCCTCAGTCACACAAGTAGCTGAGACTGTAGGTGTGTGCCAGCATACCTGGCTAATTTTTAATATCCTTCTTGTAGAGATGGGGTCTTGCTATGTTGCCCAGGTGGGCCTGCAACTCCCAGCCTCAAGCAATACTCCTGTCTTGGCCTCCCAAAGCACTGGGATTACAGGCATGAGCCACCATGTCACACCCACCAAAATGTCATTCTGATGGCACACCAACAAATACCCTCTTTATTTCTTTCCTTCATAGTACTTATCAAATAGGTAATCCTCTTACTCGTGTCTCTCCCAGTAGGATGTAAACTGTATGAGTGTAGGGAACAGGTTTGTCTTTTTCACTAATGTACCCCCACTGCATAGCACATAACAAGCTCTCAATATAGGTAGGATAAATATTATTCACTTGTCATTGAGCTTCTAATATAGTTCCTTTTGGTATCATTAATCTTGGGAATTAATTTTGCACTTTAACACAAATGCTTCATGTTCAAATACTGCATCGCTAAATATTTTATGGTTTTATATTGTCTTCTAAATTAAAATCCTATAAAGTTATTTCATGACTCATTTCAATTCCTCTCATTCCACGTGAGAAGTGGTTCTAAATTAATAGGGGAACATAACATCTATCTTTACAGCTTTTCCAAACTGCACATACTCAGACCTAAACAACAATGGGAATGGTGCCCAGACATCTGTAACCCGAAATATTTCCCTGCTGTGCATTATGGCTCACACCTGTAATCTCAGTTTCCCTGCTGTGCATTATGGCTCTTCCTGTAATCCCAGCACTTGGGGAGGCCAAGGCGGGAGGATCACTTGAACCCAGAGTTTGAGACCAGCCTGGGCAACATAGTGAGATCCTGTCTCTCCAGAAAAACCAAATTTTTAAAAATTAGCTGGGTGTGGTGGTAGTCTCAGCTACTGGGGAGGCTGAAGTGGGAGGAGCTCATGAGTCCAGATAGGTTAAGGCTGCAGTAAGCTGTGACTGCGCCACTGTACTCCAACCTGCGTGACAAAGTGAGACCTTGTCTCAAAAAATTTTTTTAAATAAATATTTCCCAGGGTAGACGCTTAGATGGAAACTTTTCTACTTAAGGGACATCTGATAAACAAGACCTTTCCTTATCTGGGTCCATAATAACCAACTTTTAAAAATCAAATAAGTGCATACCACAAATTCCACAGAGAACACAGACTACGTTACTGGCAATCTCTCTTTATGGGGAAAAAAATCTTAGGACTAGTTGTTTTAGGAATTTCAGATAATGTCCATCAGGCCTGAGTTACTATACTATAGATGCTACGTGGATAGAGATTTCAGAGAAAGCTGTGAGTCAAGGAACATTCACTGAAGTTGAAGAAAAGAGCTCAAAGTGAAGTCTACCTGGGGAAAATGTACCATAATCAGAGGTACAGATGCAGAGAAAAATTTCAGAAGAGCGTGTGAGGAAGAATCTAGCTCAAATGGAGTTAATAATGACTCTTGAGCACAAATCTAGCTCAAATGGAGTTAATAATGACTCTTGAGCATAGAAAAATAAGTGGAGAGATAAGATGTTCCCATACCATGAGATTCTTCAACAAAAACGGAGATTAAATATCACACAGCAGGTAATGGGGACTTAAACCCACCTGACTATGTGATGGTATGAGAGAGAAGCTTTAGAGAAGTTAAACATCAAATGTACCAGAAAGATGCACTGGGAACTGACTTGAAAATCCTTAGTTTGTACAGAGGAAGGTAAGAAGCAAAATCTCCTTACTATGTTTAAGGTATTAGGGTTTTTTGTGTGTGTGTTTTTGTTTTTAGAGACAGGGTCTTACTCTGTTGCCTAGCACACCTAGCACACTGCAGCTTCCAGCTCCTTGGCTCAAGCAATCCTCCCACCTCAGCCTCCCAAGTAGCTGGCACTAGAGGTGCACACCACCATATTTGGCTGAATTATTATTATTATTGTTAGGTATTATTAGTAGTAGTAGATATGGGGTCTTGCTTTGTTGCGCAGGTTGGTCTCAAACTCCTGGCCTTAAGTGACTGTCGTGCCCTGCCCTCTCCCCAACCTCCACAGCATGAGGATTACAGTATGAGCTACTGCGCCCAGCCTAGATTTTCACTCTGTATCAGTGGGTTCATCTTCTACTCTCTGTGGTTTTAAAATAGAAATATATCAAATTAGAGGAAGAGAAGAAAAATAATAAATTAAAAGTTTGAAGTTTAAATAAATGCAAAGGCAATCAGTGTTATCTAAAAGAAGAAAAAAATTATGAATTCATAAAGAGAGCCTTAACTAAGAAAGTGGGGTTGTAAATGGCCACCAATCTATGCCACTGAATAAGAGGGATACATTTCATCATAAACTCCATGGAGAAAAGACACATCCTGATGTGGAGACCAGGTTATGGAGCACATCCATTAAAACTCATGTCACCAATCTTGAGTCAACTCTAAAGATTCAGGAACTTTAAACACAGTTTTATAAACAACACTTTAAAAGTGCCCACCTGTCATCAAAAACCTGAGATTAAATGTTCACTGTATCTCATAAACCTGATTATTCCTCACCTGAAAAGTTCTGATTTAGGATTTCTTGACCTATTATCCATGGATCTTGTTGTTCCAGTTTGAACATTGCATCAGGTTTGAGAATTTGAAAACCTGTCGATTGGAAACACAGAGGACTTGGACCTAACTGCCTGGGCTAAGAGTCTTAAATATGTAGAATGTTTTATTATAAAGGCTGCAAAATAAAGCAAGTGAATGAAAATCTTTCAATTCAGTATAAAAGTCAAATAATCTTTGACATGTAAAACTTACATCCAAAATAAACAAACACCTCACAGGCCAGTTACTGGCCATACACTAAGTTACATAAGAATGTTCTTACCCAAGAAAACCAGATTGCTATAGTTCTCCAACATCACATCTCTGTACAAGTTCTTCTGAGTAGGATTAAGTAGCTGCCATTCCTCCAACGTGAAATCCACAGCCACATCCTCAAATGATATCTGGAAAAGCATAATCCCTGTTAAACCTGAAGTGGTTCTCATTTGGTCTTGTGAAATACTTTCTTCTGTATTTGTGGTAGGTGGCCTCTAAGACGGCCCCAGTGACCTCTGACTCTGGTATTCATGCTTTTGCATAATCCTCCCCTCTTGACTGTGGGCTGGACTCACTGACTCATTGTCCTGAACAGAACAGGGAAACATGATGAGATGCCACTTCCAAGACTAGGTTAGAAAGAAATGCAACTTCTATCCTGGGCACTCTCTCTCTCTGGAGGAGTCTGGCTGCTGTGTTGTAAGGCCGCCATGTGGAAGCTCACGTGCCGTGGAACTGAGGCTTCCCAACAGCCACTGAGTGAGCCTGGAGGAGCCAGCTCCTTCCTCGCTGCAGCCCTTCTCAACACCTTCATCACTGCATCATGTGAGACCCTCAACCAGAACCAACTGGGCAAGTACCTGGCAGATTCCAAAACCCAGAAACAGATCAATGTTTGTTGTTTTCAGCCCTTGAGGTTTGGGGTAATTTGTGACACAATAATGAATAACCAATATAATCTAATATAATAAACATAATAATCTTGCATTATGCCTTGAGGAAGGAATGTTTTGAAAATATTTATCATTGTGAATTCATTCATCCATGTACCTGTCCACTGAACAAGAAACCAGAATAGGTTGTCTTTAAACAATACAGTGGTTCTCAAAGAAGGTGCCACTAGTATTTGAGAACCATTCTTAGGTAAGGAATACTGTTCCATGCAGTTGAGCCCTTCAGCATGCCTGGCCTCTGTCTGCTAATGACAGTAATATCTCTCAGTCACTGGCTGGGCACGGTGGCTTACGCCTGTAATCCCAGCACTTTGGGAGGCTGAGGTGGGCGGATCCCCTGAGGTCAGGAATTCAAGACCAGCCTGGCCAACATGGTGAAACCCCAACTCTATTAAACACACACACACACACACATGCACACACACACAAATTAGCTGGGGGTGGTGGTGGGCGCCTGCAATCCCAGCTACTAGGGAGGCTGAGGCAGGAGAATCACTTGAACCTGAGAGGTGGAGGTTGCAGTGAGCCAAGATCGTGCACCTGCATGCAGCCTGGGCAACAGAGCAAGACTCTGTCTCAAATAAATAAATAAACAACAACAACAAAGACAAAAACACTCTCTTTCCTCTGGGAGTGATTCTGCTCCCAAGTAAGAACAACTGGCCAGCTATTTTAGGTATCTTCCAAAACACACATATTGAGCAATTAAGATTCCAGGAACCATTTGGGTGCGGTGGCTCACACCTGAAATCTCAGCACTTTGGGAGGCCAAGGCGGGTGGATCACCTGAGGTCAGGAGTTGGAGACCAGCCTGGCCAGCACTGTAAAACCCCATCTCTACTAAAAATACAAAAATCAGCCAAGTGTGGTGGTGTGTGCCTGTAATCCCAGCTACTCGGGAGGCTGAGACAGGAGAATAGCTTGAACCCAGAAGGTTGAGGTTGCAGTGAGCTGAGATTGTGCCGCTGCACTCCAGCCTGGTGACAGAGCAAGATTCCGTCTAAAAAAAAAAAAAAAAAAAAAGGATTCCAGGAACCATAACAGGTACTAGAAATTTAAAAATGAGTAGAAAAAAATCACATTCTCAAGTACCTTTCAGGCCAGAGTGAATAAGGTTACAGGGCTATGAAACTAGCATTTACAGAATATAGAGACAAAACGGGGATAAAAACACTGGATTTAACAACACTGGGTTAGGTGCTGTAAAGACAGTAAGGCTTATAAAGGGTCTTTAGAAAGTCCTGGTTACAGAGGGGGATGAGGAAAAGGACACTCTCAAGGCAGCAGCATGAGCAAAGGCATGGAAACAAAGTGTGTTTTCTGAGGGATGAAAGTTCAGGAATATAAGAGAGGGAGTGGGAGCGGTGGGAATGGTCCTGGCCTCTTTAAAAGGGAAAGTGGAAACCTAGAGAGGTAAGCAGAGGCCAGCCTTCAGTTGGACTCAGGTAAATTTGAGCATTCCAGTCCCAGCAGCTACAAGGGACACAGGAAAAAGGAGAAAAGCTTAGAATAAGCCCAAGCATAGGGGACTAATAGGTTATTTTCCCTCATAAAGCTGGAACACAAGGAGTGCTCTGTGTGTGGGTCAATGAAAAAAAAATCAAAGAAAATCAATTTCTTGCCTCAAATGTTAGTGTTACACAAAGAGGTCAAAAATTGTCCCTGAGAATTATAACAAGCTAGATTTATATGGGTGTGTGGGCTCAACTCCAGTATAGATGTGTTTTGCAAAAACCTTAAGCACAGAGAGTTCTGAAGTGTTTTTGAGGGGGCCATGCATTCAGGCATCCTGCAGAATCAAATGCAAATTCTATTTAGAGAAAGAGATCAAAATAATTCTCACAAATAAAGATTCAAGAAAAATGAGTACAGAGTAAAAGAGAAACCAGAATGCACACATAAAAAAAAAATCATCCAGGTGCGGTGGCTCATGCCTGTAACCCCAGCACTTTGGGAGGCCGAGGCGGGCAGATCACCTGGTCAGGAGTTTGAGACTAGCCCGGCCAACATAGTGAAACCCATCTCTACTAAAAGTACAAAAATTAACCGGGCGTATGCCTGTAATCCCAGCACTTTGGGAGGCCGAGGCAGGTGGATCACGAGGTCAGGAGATCGAGACCATCCTGGCTAACATGGTGAAACCCCATCTCTACTAAAAATACAAAAAAATTAGCCGGGCATGGTGGTGGGCGCCTGTAGTCCCAGCTACTCGGGAGGCTGAGGCAGGAGAATGGCGTGAACCCGGGAGGCGGAGGTTGCAATGAGCAGAGATCGTACCACTGGACTCCAGCCTGGGCGACAGAGTGAGACTCTGTCTCAAAAAAAAAAAAAAAAAAATTAGCCGGGCGTGGTGGTGGGTGCCTGTAGTCCCAGCTACTCGGGAGGCTGAGGCAGGAGAATGGCGTGAACCTGGGAGGTGGAGCTTGCAGTGAGCCGAGATGGCGCTACTGCACTCCAGCCTGGGCGACAGAGCAAGACTCCATCTCAAAAAAAACCAAAAAAAACCAAACAGGAGTGGTATAAAAGACTTAGGATATTTGAACTGTCAGCACAGAATATAAAATAAATATATTTAATATATTCAAAGAAATGAGAGGTTAATGAAAGTACGAAAAATAATCAGAAGACTATAAAAATGAATAAGCAGATTTGAAAAAAATGGAATATAACTTCTAGAGATAAAATGCATAATAAGTAAAGTTAAGAAGTCAATGGAAGGGCTTAAGAGTAGATTAGGAAAAGATAAAGAGAGAATAAGTGAATTGGAAGATAGACCAGAAGAAATAATAAAGCAAAAGCTCAGAAATGGAAAATATAAAGCAACCCCAGCTACATGCTGCCTACGAAAGAGGCACATTTATATTCAAAATAGTTTAAACATAAAAGGACTCACATCACTTGATTTCAAGACTTCCTATGCAACCACAGTAATTAAGGCAGGATGGCATTTGTGAAAGGATAAAAACACAAGTTAATGGAACAGAACACAGAACTCAAAAATAAGCCCCTACAAATATACTGAATTGTTTCACAAAAGTACAAAAAGCAATTCTACAGTCTTTGTGACAAATAATGTCTCAACAATTTTATACTCATAAGCAAAAGGGATCTCAACACACCTTATATCAAAACTAACTCAAAATGGATCACAGACCTAAACATAAAAAACTATAAAACTTTTAGAAGAAAACCAAAGAAAACCTGTGTGACTTTGGGTTTGGCAATGAGTTAGATACAACACCAAAAGCCTGATCAATTTAAGAAAAAAATTTGATAAATTGGACTTTTTCAAATTTAAGAACTTTTGCTCTGTGAAAGACAATGTTAAGAGAAAGAGAAGGCACGGCACAGACTAAGAGAAAATTATTTGCAAATTCCATACTTGCTAAAGCACTCATATCCAGGATATAAAGAACTCTTACTAAGAAAATAACCTCATTTAAAAAATTAACAAGCTATCTTGACATTTCACCAAAGAAAATATATGGAAGGTGGCTGGGCGCGGTGGCTCATGCCTGTAATCCCAGCATTTTGGGAGGCTGAGGCAGGCGGATCACCTGAGGTCAGGAGTTCAAGACCAGCCTGGCCAACATGGTGAAACCCCATTTCTACTAAAAATACAAAAATTAGCCAGGCATGGTGACACGCACCTGTAATCCTACCTACTGGGGAGGCTAAGGGAGGATAATTGCTTGAACCCAGGAGGCAGAGGTTGCAGTGAGCTGAAATCGTGCCATTGCACTCCAGTCTGGGCGACAAGAATGAAACTCTGTCTCAAAAAAAAAAAAAAAAAAAGAAAATGTATGGATGGAAAGTAAATATATGAAAAGATGTTCAATATATCTGTCAAAAGGTGAATGCAAATTAAAACTATAATGAAAAACTACTATGTACTTATTAGAAGGCTAAAACTAAACACACACACACACAGACACACACACACACACACACCCCTGACAAATATCTGTGAGGACTCAGAGCAAGAGCAACTGTCATTCATTGTGGTGGGAATGTAAAATGTACAGCAGCTTTTGAAAACATTTTGGCAGTTTCTTATAAAGTTGAACACAGACTTACCACACAACCCAGCAATTCCACTCCTAGGTGTTTACTCAAGTAGTGAACTGAAAACTTACATTCACCTGAAAATTTATATTCAAACCTATATGCAGATGAATGCTTTATTCAAAACTGCTAAAAAGTGGAAGCAACTAAGATGTCCTTCAACGAGTGAATGGATAGAGACTGTGGCCCATCCATACATGGGATAGTATTCAAGGGAATCACACGCCAAGAAAAAGGAAGAAACTACCCATAAGATATGAATGAATCTCAAAGGTATGCTGAGTGAGAAATGCCACCGTCAAAAGGTCACATATGTGATCCCATTTATTTATTTATTTATTTATTATTTATTTGAGATGGAGTCTCGCTCTGTCGCCCAGGCTGGAGTGCAGTGGCGCGATCTCGGCTCATGGCAAGCCCCGCCTCCTGGGTTCACGCCATTCTCCTGCCTCAGCCTCCCAAGTAGCTGGGACTACAGGCGCTTGCCACCACGCCCGGCTAACTTTTTGTATTTTTAGTAGAGACGGGGTTTCACCCTGTTAGCCAGGATGGTCTCAATCTCCTGACCTTGTGATCCACCTGCCTCGGCCTCCCAAAGTGCTGGGATTACAGGCAAGAGCCACTGTGCCAGGCCGATCCCATTTATTTTTTTATTTTTATTTTTTATTTTTTTGAGACAGAATCTCACTCTGTTGCCCAGGCTGGGGTGAAGTGGCACGATCTCGACTCACTGCAACCTCTGCCTCCCGGGTTCTAGCGATTCTCCTGCCTCAGCCTCCCGAGTAGCTGGGATTACAGGCACACACCACCACACCCTGCTAATTTTTGTATTTTTAGTAGTGACGGGGTTTCTACATGTTGGTCAGGCTGGTCTCGAACTCCCGACCTCAGGTGATTTGCCCGCCTCAGCCTCCCAAAGTGCTGGTGAGAGGTGACAGCGTGCTGGCAGTCCTCAGAGCCCTCGCTTGCTCTCGGCACCTCCCCTGCCTGGGCTCCCACTTTGGTGGCATTTGAGGAGCCCTTCAGTCCCCCACTGCACTGTGGGAGCCCCTTTCTGGGCTGGCCAAGGCCAGAGCCCACTCCCTCAGCTTGCAGGGAGGTGTGGAGGGAGAGGCACGAGCGGGAACCGGGGCTGTGTCCGGCGCTTGCGGGCCAGCTGGAGTTCCAGGTGGGCGTGGTCTTGGTGGGCCCCGCACTGGGAGCAGCCAGCCAGCCCTGCTGGCCCCGGGCAATGGGGGACTTAGCACCCGGGCCAGTGGCTGCGGAGGGTGTACTGAGTCCCCCAGCAGTGCTGGCCCACCGGCGCTGCGCTGGATTTCTCACCGAGCCTTAGCTGCCTCCCCGCGGGGCAGGGCTGGGGACCTGCAGCCTGCCATGCCTGAGCCTCCCACCCACTCCATGGGCTCCTGTGCCGCCCGAGCCTCCCCGACGAGCACCACCCCCTGCTCCACGGCGCCCAGCCCCATCGACCATCCAAGGGTTGAGGAATGCGAGCGCACGGCGCGGGACTGCCAGGCAGCTCCACCTGCAGCCCCGGTGCGGGATCCACTAGGTGAAGCCAGCTGGGCTCCTGAGTCTGGTGGGGACGTGGAGAGTCTTTATATCTAGCTCAGGGATTGTAAATACACCAATCAGCACCCTGTGTTTAGCTCAAGGTTTGTGAGTGCACCAATCGACACTCTGTATCTAGCTGCTGGTGAGGACGTGGAGAACCTTTATGTCTAGCTCAGGGATTGTAAATACACCAATGGGCACTCTGTATCTAGCTCAAGGTTTGTAAACACACCAATCAGCACCCTGTGTTTAGCTCAAGGTTTGTGAATGCACCAATCGACACTCTGTATCTAGCTGCTCTGGTGGGGCCTTGGAGAAGCTGTGTGTGGAAACTCTGTATCTAACTAATCTGATGGGGACGTGGAGAACCTTTGTATCTAGCTCAGGGATTGTAAACGCACCAATCAGCGCCCTGACAAAACAGGCCACTCGGCTCTACCAATCAGCAGGATGTGGGTGGGGCCAGATAAGAGAATAAAAGCAGGCTGCCCCAGCCAGCATTGGCAACCCGCTCGGGTTCCCTTCCACACTGTGGAAGCTTTGTTCTTTTGCTCTTTGCAATAAATCTTGCTACTGCTCACTCTTTGGGTCCACGCTGCTTTTATGAGCTGTAACACTCACCGCGAAGATCTGCAGCTTCACTCCTGAGCCCAGCAAGACCACAAACCCACCGGGAGGAACGAACAACTCCAGACACGCTGCCTTAAGAGCTGTAACACTCACCGCGAAGGTCTGCAGCTTCACTCCTGAGCCAGCGAGACCACGAACCCACCAGAAGGAAGAAACTCCAAACACATCCGAACAACAGAAGGGACAGACTCCAGACGCGCCACCCTAAGAGCTGTAACACTCACCGCGAGGGCCCGCGGCTTCATTCTTGAAGTCAGTGAGACCAAGAACCCACCAGAAGGAAGAAACTCCGAACACATCTGAACATCAGAAGGGACAGACTCCAGACACGCCACCCTAAGAGCTGTAACACTCACCGCGAGGGTCCGCGGCTTCATTCTTGAAGTCAGTGAGACCAAGAACCCACCAATTCCGGACACACTGGGATTACAGGTGTGAGCCACTGTGCCTAGCCGACATAATTCCATTTATAGGACATTCTGGAAAAGGCAAAGCTGTAGTGACAGAGAACAGATAGTGGTGGCCAGGGATAAGGGATGCATGGCCACAGAGAGGCCGCACAGACTTCCTGTGTGGTGACGGAACCGTTCTGTCCTGACTGTGATGTTGATGACATGAACTTGAACTTGGACATGTTTTAAAACTCCTCTGAGGAAGCTGGCTCCTGGTTAAAAAGGTCTGTGCGAAATTTCAGGCACAAACATAAACAATCACCAAGGCTTTACCCTGTGGGCCTCATAGAGGAAAACTGCCCTCCCCACAACAGACGTGGTGTACAGCCAACGTACTGTGGATGCTACAGGACTATGATGTGGTCCCCAGTCCTGAATGTATTGTTGATGCTGATGTCCCATCTATGTACACCCCTGCTAGCCTTTGCCCCAGTCCCTGATGGGAACTGCTGCAGTTAGGGCCGTTACAGAGCAGCATAGGAAGACTGAATCCACCCAACTCAGGCTATGGCTAGTTCCCTGGCCATTGGATCAGGCCACCGGCCAGCCTCAGACTGGCAGGTAAAACAAGGTTCCTGGTGGAGACAGGACTTTTTTTAAAAAAACTAATTTCAACTTTTTCTTTAGACTCACGAGTACATGTGCAGGTTTGTTTTGTGGGTTTACTGCGTAATGCTGAGGTTTGGGGTACGACTGATCCTGTCACCCAGGTGGTGAGCACAGAACCCAACAGGCTTCCCTCTTCCCTCCCTCCCTCCCCACGTTTGAGGTCCCCCGTGTCTACTGGTCCCATTTTCGTGTCCACGTGTACCCAGTGTTTTGCTCCCACTTATAAATAAGAACAGAGAACATTTGGTTTCCTGTTCCTGAGGACGAGACATTTAGATAAAAATCAGTTCTGCTCCTAAGAAGCATTTTGTTACCCATACGGGTGCTCACCAAAAAGACTCCGGTGCTGACCCAGGAAACACAACCACCCAACTGCACTTGCTAAATGCAGACTAAGATGTCTTCCACTCCGGAGCAAGCAGATATGTGACTGACCGCCTCATGGAGCCACGAGAAACGTCCCACAGAGATGCAGACATGGCCTAGACCGAGCCTCCGCGTGTGCTGCTTCTGCTCTCAGAAGACGGTGAACCACGGGAAACAGCTGTCCTGCTTTCCAGACTCTGGTCAAGGCTAGCACCGCCCAAAGGCAGATTCCCAGGTCAATCGGCCATGACATTCTCGGCAGGTAGATCAATGTTTCGCTGTTTCCTTGTGGTTTGGCCCAGCTAACCCCACACATTCCACTGACTTGGGCCACACTATCCAGGCCCGACATGACCAGATCTGCTTCCCGTTCAGGTTTCCTGAGCGCACTGCATCTGAGCACAGCCCCAGTCCAAACTACACATCAGTAGGCCCAATCATGGGGCGTCTGAGGAACCGTATCGCTCACGAGCAACAGGGTAACTGACTGTTGTAACGGATAGCTTCGGTGGCTGCTGGGAGGGGACGAGATAACCGCAGCCTGGACTACGCAGCTCAGGCAAGAGGCCTCAGGCCTCACGCAGCCGTTCCCCGCGGGGCACTTCCCACGGGCACCTCCAGGCTGCCCTCCGTCACGCGTCCTTCTTCTCCAGGCTGCCCTCTATCACGCGCCCTTTTCCAGGCTGCCCTCCGTCACGCTCCTTCTCCAGGCTGCCCTCCGTCACGCGTCCTTTTTCTCCAGGCTGCCCTCCATCATGCATCCTTCTTCTCCAGGCTGCCCTCCGTCACGCGTCCTTTTTCTCCAGGCTGCCCTCCATCACGCGTCCTTCTTCTCCAGGCTGCCCTCCGTCACGCGTCCTTCTTCTCCAGGCTGCCCTCCATCACGCGTCCTTCTTCTCCGGGCTGCCCTCCATCTTGCACCCTTCTTCTCCAGGCTGCCCTCCATCACGCGTCCCTCTTCTCCAGGCTGCCCTCCATCACGCGTCCTTCTTCTCCGGGCTGCCCTCCATCTTGCACCCTTCTTCTCCAGGCTGCCCTCCATCACGCGTCCCTCTTCTCCAGGCTGCCCTCCATCACGCGTCCTTCTTCTCCAGGCTGCCCTCCGTCACGCGTCCTTCTTCTCCAGGCTGCCCTCCATCACGCGTCCTTCTTCTCCAGGCTGCCCTCCGTCACGCGTCCTTCTTCTCCAGGCTGCCCTCCGTCACGCGTCCTTCTTCTCCAGGCTGCCCTCCATCACGCGTCCTTCTTCTCCGGGCTGCCCTCCATCTTGCACCCTTCTTCTCCGGGCTGCCCTCCATCTTGCACCCTTCTTCTCCGGGCTGCCCTCCATCACGCGTCCCTCTTCTCCAGGCTGCCCTCCATCACGCGTACTTCTTCTCCAGGCTGCCCTCCATCACACGTCCTTCTTCTCCAGGCTGCCCTCCATCACGCGTCCTTCTTCTCCGGGCTGCCCTCCGTCACGCGTCCCTCTTCTCCGGGCTGCCCTCCGTCACGCGTCCCTCTTCTCCGGGCTGCCCTCCGTCACGCGTCCCTCTTCTCCGGGCTGCCCTCCGTCACGCGTCCCTCTTCTCCGGGCTGCCCTCCGTCACGCGTCCCTCTTCTCCGGGCTGCCCTCCGTCACGCGTCCCTCTTCTCCGGGCTGCCCTCCGTCACGCGTCCCTCTTCTCCGGGCTGCCCTCCGTCACGCGTCCCTCTTCTCCGGGCTGCCCTCCGTCACGCGTCCCTCTTCTCCGGGCTGCCCTCCGTCACGCGTCCCTCTTCTCCGGGCTGCCCTCCGTCATGCGTCCTTCTCCGGGCTGCCCTCCATCACGCTCCTTCTCCGGGCTGCCCTCCATCACGCGTCCCTCTTCTCCAGGCTGCCCTCCGTCACGCGTCCCTCTTCTCCAGGCTGCCCTCCGTCACGCGTCCTTCTTCTCCAGGCTGCCCTCCGTCACGCGTCCTTCTTCTCCAGGCTGCCCTCCGTCACGCGTCCTTCTTCTCCAGGCTGCCCTCCATCACGCGTCCTTCTTCTCCGGGCTGCCCTCCGTCACGCGTCCTTCTTCTCCGGGCTGCCCTCCGTCACGCGTCCCTCTTCTCTGGGCTGCGTCACGCGTCCCTCTTCTCCAGGCTGCCCTCCGTCACGCGTCCCTCTTCTCCGGGCTGCCCTCCATCACGCGTCCTTCTTCTCCGGGCTGCCCTCCATCACGCTCCTTCTCCAGGCTGCCCTCCATCACGCGTCCTTCTTCTCCAGGCTGCCCTCCATCACGCGTCCTTCTTCTCCAGGCTGCCCTCCATCACGCGTCCTTCTTCTCCAGGCTGCCCTCCATCACGCGTCCTTCTTCTCCGGGCTGCCCTCCATCTTGCACCCTTCTTCTCCGGGCTGCCCTCCATCACGCGCCCTTTTCCAGGCTGCCCTCCGTCACGCTCCTTCTCCAGGCTGCCCTCCATCACGCGTCCTTCTTCTCCAGGCTGCCCTCCATCACGCATCCTTCTTCTGCAGGCTGCCCTCCATCACGCATCCTTCTTCTGCAGGCTGCCCTCCATCACGCGTCCTTCTTCTCCAGGCTGCCCTCCGTCACGCGTCCTTCTTCTCCAGGCTGCCCTCCGTCACGCGTCCCTCTTCTCCGGGCTGCCCTCCGTCACGCGTCCCTCTTCTCCGGGCTGCCCTCCGTCACACGTCCCTCTTCTCCGGGCTGCCCTCCGTCACGCGTCCTTCTTCTCCAGGCTGCCCTCCATCACGCTCCTTCTCCAGGCTGCCCTCCATCACGCGTCCTTCTTCTCCAGGCTGCCCTCCATCACGCGTCCTTCTTCTCCAGGCTGCCCTCCGTCACGCGTCCCTCTTCTCCGGGCTGCCCTCCATCACGCTCCTTCTCCAGGCTGCCCTCCATCACGCGTCCTTCTCCAGGCTGCCCTCCATCACGCGTCCTTCTTCTCCAGGCTGCCCTCCGTCACGCGTCCCTCTTCTCCGGGCTGCCCTCCATCACGCTCCTTCTCCAGGCTGCCCTCCATCATGCGTCCTTCTTCTCCAGGCTGCCCTCCATCACGCACTCTTCTTCTCCAGTTACAGACACCTCAGACTCCACGGGGCATGGCGCAAGGCCCTTTCATCCCCTTTCTGAAGCCTCAAATAGACGGGAGATATGTAAACCTATTTTTAAACCTTTTAAAAGTTCAGGATTTTGTGCTCAACAATTCTTAAACATGATTTATCTTTTTGGTTATGTAAAAATATTTTGTCCCTCTTGTATACAACCTTTCCAGACAGCACGTATGAATGAAAACAGGAGACATTTTGTTCTTAAGTTTTGATTACTACATGGGACACACAGATAACAGAAAAACAAAACAAAACTGGCATCTGGGAGGCTCAGGGAAAGGGAAAAAATAATAATGATCTTTATTTTTCAGACCTGCTGCTAAAAGCTTTCTCCTCCTCCTAAAAAACCAAACACAAGAGCTCCTCTTGCTGCCTTTCCATGGACTGTGGCGGCTGTGGACTTGGACCGTCTGCTGAGCCCACACCTCGGCTTCCTCACGGTGCTGACGAGGAGAGGCAGGGGACTGCCTTGGCTCCTGGGCTCTGTGCAGAACTCCTCCAGAGACTGTCCACACTCTGATAAGGTGGGACTAACAAACTCATGTCATGGATAAACAGAATGGTTTGGAACTCAGTCCCAGGCAGGCCCTCTGAAGTCAAGGCCTAAACCCAATGATCCAGACTGGACAGAGGCCCGACGATGGGAAGCCACCTTGGATCCCTGTTAACCTCACAACCTGAGGCGTGTGTGCCCGGCTGGGGCACCTGACCTTGTGAATTCGTTGTTTCTAGGGGACCACGTGTGCCCTCTGGGATTGCACTCAGGACCTGTCTCAGCCTGGAAGACATTCAGGTCACGTTCAATTTCCTGGCCAGTGTTCTGCTGTGCCTGAATTGATGCCTCAGGCCAGGTAAAGAAGATTCACACAGATTCTTCTGTCTCTCCAGTGGGCTGTGGGGCGTCTTTCCTGGCATGGCAACTGCCGAGGTGACTGCTGAGGCCATGTTCAGTCCTCCAGGCCCGACCATCCTGCTTGAAATGGCGTCATAGCCATGGTCTGCTGTTGCCTCAGACGATTTACCTGGTTATTGTCACGGCCCGTCAAAGTCTGACCTATTGGGGTCCATGATGAGGTAGCCTGTTTCACACTTAGGTCCTAAAAAATCAAGGAGTGGAGTCAAGGAGTTCAGCTCCTGG
The DNA here is from genome assembly GCF_029289425.2 of Pan paniscus. Taxonomy (NCBI): domain Eukaryota; kingdom Metazoa; phylum Chordata; class Mammalia; order Primates; family Hominidae; genus Pan; species Pan paniscus. Next base: position 141,059,268 of record NC_073259.2, read on the forward strand.
TTAAATACCTGTAGTGCGGCCGGGCACGGTGGCTCACGTCTGTAATCCCCGCACTTTGGGAGACTGAGGTGGGTGGATCACAAGGTCAGGAAATTGAGACTATCCTGGCTAACACAGTGAAACCTCGTCTCTACTAAAAATACAAAAAAATTAGCCGGGTGTGGTGGCAGGCGCCTGTAGTCCCAGCTACTCGGGAGGCTGAGGCAGGAGAATGGTGTGAACCGGGGAGGCGGAGCTTGCAGTGAGCTGAGATTGTGCCACTGCACTCCAGTCTAGGCGAGAGAGCGAGACTCCATCTCAAAAAAAAAAAAACAAAAAAAACCTGTAGTGCATGTTCAGGTGTAAGCACAGGCAATTACCAAGGCTTTACCCAGCAGGCCTCAGGGGAAAACTGCCCTCCCAAGAGACTTGGTGCACGGCCAGCGCACTCTGGTCTTTGAGGGGAGCTGCAGTCAGGGGTCGTGATCTCACACATTTGCCCTTCTTACCCAGGCACCTGCACTCCAGTCTCCTGAGGCCTTTCTCAGGTGCTAATGCAAGACCTCCTCGTTGGGGTGGGGGAGAACCCTGAAGACACTTTTCCCCACTTTGACTCAGTACCTGGTACTTTTCTACTCCCAGCCCCTCCCTCCCTACCCCAGGGTCCAAAAAAATTGCTGGAGTTTTTTGTTCAGGGCTCCCTCGGCTGAGGGCAAAGAGACAATCCCCACATCTGCACTGATGCAACTGGCTCTTTGTCAGAAGCATTAGAACCAAAGCGACTCCATCTTGAGTGAGGGCGAGGGAAAATGAGGCTGGAGCTTGCTGGACAGCATTGCCAGGAGGTGAGGTATTCCTGGCCTCTAGATGTTTACGGTTAAGGGAACAGATTAGTAATGTGTACTAAACAGACCCATGTCTTGAGAACAAAACCGTTTCTAATTTTGCTTTAAAGATAATAATATTGATTCTTATAAAACATATTAAGAAAATCAATCCTTTGTCACAAACCCTTGTGGCTGAGCACATCTCCCTGTGACTGTCATTGTTGTTGTCCTACATGTCAACAAGCCTTGTACCTAGGGTGGGCGCCTTCCTCCTCCTGCTTTCCGGAATGCCCTGCTCTGCCTATGGAGTAGCCATCCTTTATTCCTTTACTTTTTTTTTTTTGAGACGGCGTCTTGCTCCGTCACCCAGGCTGGAGTGCAGTGGTGCCACTCCTGGCGTGGGACTGAACATCAAAAAAAGAAAATATCAGGAAGAAAGGAAAGGCAGGGAAAGGGTGAGAGGGGAGAGGCTGGCTAGGTGGTAAGAATTCCTCCGAAAGGTGAGGGGACACCACAGTCTGTTTCTTGAGTCAACAAAGTACGGAAACAGAGCTGAACGCAGATCCCTGCATGTCAGGCCTTTGCCAACAGAAGCGGCATTTCCATCCAAAACACATCAACATTCCAGGGGAGAGCATACTTATGGGGACCATTTGAAGGTTTCGTAATGATCAATTCTGCCAGGTGATTTAAGTTTCTTTCCTAAAACTGGAATCTAGGTAGGATGTGCAACCAAGACCCCATCTCAGTCCTCGAAGAAACTGTGTTCTGAATTCTTTCGATTCATGCCCTTAGCTGACATTGAGGAGCTCCAAGAAATAGTCCTAGGAAACCTGTTTGTTTATTACAAGGCTGCTATTTAGGATCTTACCACTATGCCAGGTACATGAATAATTATCAAAACATTTTCTTTATGTGTAATTATTGGAAGTATTTGCTTCTCCAGAGTAATCTGTCTGCTTTTTCCTTTTGACAAGAGGAACCCACGTTAACTATTCCTACTTCCCTTTCTGTTATGGCTTCTGGAAATAACAGAAAAGCTTGCAGTTCAACTCTGTAACAGGGAAGGATCCCATTTCTTATTGATCTCTTCCAACTTTAAGACTTTTGTATGATTCTTTTTCTCACTTTGTCACCCTGGCTGGAGTGCACTGATGCGATCTCAGCTCACTGCAGCCTCCATCTCCTGGGTTCAAGTGATTCTCATGCCTCAGCCTCCCGAGTAGCTGGGAGGCCAATTTTTGTATTTTCAGTAGAGACGGGGTTTTGCCATGTTGGCCAGGCTGGTCTCAAACTCCTGACCTCAAATGATCTGCCCTCCTTGGCCTCCCAAAGGGCTGGGATTACAGGCATGAGCCACCATGCCCAGCTGAGACTTTTGTATGTTTCTATAATCTACTTTGTGCTTCTTTGGACATCTTCTTTCCCAAGTTTATATTTTCTCTTATTTAAATGTATTTAGACCCTTCTGTGTGTTGCAGAGATTTCTGTAAGCCTCGTAACACCCACGAAACAGAGGATAAACCGATAACCCACCTGTGACTGGATCATTTTCATGAAACAGAGGATAAACCGATAACCCACCTGTGACTGGATCATTTTCATGAAACAGAGGATAAACCGATAACCCACCTGTGACTGGATCATTTTCCGCTGCTCTTGGGAAATCTGCTGTTTTGTGACTTCTCTTAGTCCTGACACCCTGGAGAGGCCTCTGGTCAGTGGTCTGTAAACTGAGAATACATCCTTGGTCTTGTGGGCTCTTCTTTCTTATCTCACACGGATTGTCTTGTTCCAGAGGGCTATTGCCTGTGGATGCAGTGGACATTTTATTTTAGATGATCTAATTAATTTGGGAACCTAAATCTTGGTGTTCTCTTGCTGGGAGCTCAGATTATTTAAAGTCTCAAACTAGATGTTGGGTAGGCTCACACCAGGGCTAGCGGGTGGGAAGCAGGGTGGAATGTGAGCTACTAGCATGTCTCCGTCGGGTCTGACCTGCATCTAGGCCAGGTCTGCAGTACGCACGGAACTGAACAGCCCCGGCTCCACCCATAAATGCCAGATGGAAACCACTCCCCTGGCTGGTTCAAGCAGACACCTCCAGAGGAGCACCACTACCCCAAACTGCTCAGCACAGACATCATGAAGCTCTGGAAATGCCATGAGGACTTATCCATTTGGCAGCAATACTTCCTGGAGCACCTAAATCAAATTACTTGTGTTAAGTGCTACAGAGTAAAACGCAACTTACTTCTAGGCAGGGTGGTAAACAGAAAATGGACTTTAGGCAGAGATGGATCAGCCCAGGAACAAAAGGAAAACCTAGATCAGAGGAACTAATGTAAGAGTAAAAAAAGAAAAACAGACACCCCTGGGCAGATGCAGGCTGGGGTGGAGCTGAGGCGTGGGTTTGCGGCTGAGCAGGGCCTGGCTGCAGCCTACAGCAGATGGGAGACAGAGGGCGCAGCAAGACACAAGGCAGGGAATGTCTTACGTTGCCTCTTCCCCAGTTCACACCGGAACAGATACCGCCTGCACTTTCCTTCAGAAATCAGCAGTAACAGCCCAGCTGCTGGTTTCCAAGGGGTACCTGAGGCAGACCCCAGTCCCTGTGGAACTGAGGAATCATGGAGGGGTAAAGGCTGCTGCTGTTCTTTGGGTATTTTCTGACCTCCTGCCTCCAGCATCCCAGGGCTGGGAGTTGCGGGAATGGCAACTCACAAGCTGCCCAGAGTGGGGGCAGCTCACAGCTGGAAGAGGGGGCACAATTCCCAGGTCTACCCTCGGTCCTGGGCCCCTGAGCACCCCTCTGCTTCAACTCATCAGAAGCTTCAGAGACTAAAGCCTGGCCTTCAGCCCTTCCCTCACGCGCATCTCCAGACCACATGGGGGAGCAGCTGACACCCCGAGGGGAACGTGTGCTCACAGGCCTGGAAGGGCAAATACAGATTTAAAAGGAGGAAAAAATCCCTAATTTTCCCTCATGCAAAATACAGAAAGAGATTCACCCCCTTGGTTTTTTTTTTTTTTTTTTTTTTTTTTGAGGCAGAGTTTCGCTGTTGTAGCCCAGGCTGGAGTGCAATGGCATGATCTCGGCTCACTGCAACCTCCGCCTCCTGGGTTCAAGCGATTCTTCTGCCTCAGACTCCCAAGTAGCTGGGATTACAGGTGCCCACCATCACGCCTGGCTAATTTTTTTGTATTTTTAGTAGAGTTGGAGTTTCGCCATATTGGCCAGGCTAGTCTCGAACTCCTGACCTCAGGTGATCCGCCCACCTCAGCCTCCCAAAGTGCTGGGATTACAGATGTGAGCCACCACGCCCGGCCACATTTTTTTCTTTGAGACAGGGTCTTGCTCTGTCACCCAGGCTGGAGTGCAGTGGCATGATCTTGGCTCACCGTAGCCTCAACCTTCCTGGGCTCAGGTGAATTCTCCCACCACAGCCTCCTGAGTAGCTGGGACTATAGGTGTACGCCACCATCCCCAGCTAATTTTTGTATTTTTTGTAGAGACGGGGTTTTGCCTTATTGCCCAGGTTGGCCTTGAACTCCTGGGCTCAAGTGATCCACTGGCCTTGGCCTTCCAAAGTGCTGGGACTACAGGTGTGAGCCATTGTGTCTGGCCTTGTTTAATTTTTATTCAATAATAAAATTATTTTTTTTTATTTTCTACTTTTGTGAAGAGGTCTTCTGGGTTGGCAGATTTTAGGTTTATTTCCCCAAATAATCAGGGAACTAAGTATAACCATTATCTTTAAAACTTTTTCAAAAGTTTTTTTTTTTTTTTTGAGGTGGAGTTTCGCTCTTGTTGCCAGGGCTGGAGTGCAGTGGCGTGATCTCGGCTCACTGCAACCTCCGCCTCCAAACTTTTGGAGCCCTTAACCCTCCATGATTCCTCAGTTCTGCAGGGACTGGGGTCTGCCTCAGGTACCCCTTGGAAACCGACAGCCTGGGCTGTTACTGCTGATTTCTGAAGGAAAGTGCAGGCGGTATCTGTTCCAGTTTTCAAAACTTTTAAAACTTTTTTCAAAGACCACAAACTGCACAAAAGATACCATCTTAGGCAGAAGATGGAAAAGACTGACCAAGATTTAAAATAAGCATAATGAACTCAAAAAGCACCACATCCTGGTACACACGAATGCTCACACTTTACATTTCTTCACTGCCCATGGACCAGGCCACTTAGATGAAGCCAGACACGGAATCAGAGCCAAAGAAATGAAGGACACGCAGCTGCACAGGGATGCTCTTTCCTTCATTAGAATGAGTCTGAAAAGAAATGTCCAAAAAAAGCTTCCTGTAAACTTGGGAGACAAGAGGGACGGAAATTCCACCTCACGTAACAATCCTGCCAAGCAACGTTTGTCCAGCACTTGCCGTCTACACCTGTGGAGCGAGGCCACGTGGCCCAGGAATGGTTGCCGAGCAGCTCTGAAGCTCCCAGGGCTGAAGCAGGTGACTCCCAAGCACACGGCAAGGGCCCCACAGGCAAGGGGCTAACCAGCTAGCCAGGAAGATAACAAGTGGGACGAGGCCAGTGGCACCTTTCCAGAAAGTGAGGTAAACTGAGCGAGAAGACCTACAGCAAGAGCCCTTTTCTCGTCTTTGTCTGTCTTCACTGTCCCACAGAAATAGAGTAAGCAATGACTGAAGTCTCCGCTCCCCTGCCTCAAATCAGGGAGGAAAGTTAGGACTGCATATTAGCAAATGGCCGGGTTTTGCCTCAGGGCAACTGAAAAAAAGAGTAGAGCCAGACGCCACTCCTCTGCGCGGTCTCCCACGTACCCCAGAGGCTGAGGGTTGGAGAATTAGACAAGGGTCGTTCCCAGGTGACCCCACGCTCAGGAACCCCACGGTGCACAGCCAGCAGCATCCACACCTGCAGGGCCCAGGAGGCGGGGACCAGCGTAGCTCACGCCTGGCACCTGCGGAAGCAGACATCAGCGTAGCTCACGCCTGGCACCTGCAGGGAGCAGACATCAGCGTAGCTCACGCCTGGCACCTGCGGAAGCAGACATCAGCGTAGCTCACGCCTGGCACCTGCAGGGAGCAGGAGGCAGAGACCAGCGTAGCTCACGCCTGCTTGGTATCTGTTGGGGGAAAGGCTTATGGGGTGCCTGTATTAACTGGCCATAAAAATATGGGACAAGAAGTTGTGGAAAGCCACAAGAGGCCTCTGAGGAGGAAAGCCTTCTTATCGCCGTGATGTTCCCAGGCTCTGAGCGAGTTGCTCCATCATCCATAAACACTGTGTTCAAGGAGAAGGACACTCCTTTGAAGCATTGGAAGCCAGACGTGCAGGTTCCTAGTTAAGCCCACTCCCACTAGCTACTCTCCGGTAAGTTAAAAATAGGCTGTTTGAGCACAAAGGAGATTCATTTAAACCACCAGTGCTATAGATTACACGCATGATGGGCGCACTGCCTCCCTTTCACTGTTTCGCCCTGAACGTCTGCTTCTTAGCTGTAAGTGATGGTACTCAATCAATAGAGTGGAAACCAGAACCCTGCGCCTTTTGCAGCCTCCGATTTGCAATTGGCCCCCGGCCCTCACTCTTTATGCACTCTTAACCTGTCTCTTCTCATTCCTTTGTCGCCACCGGACTTTGGGTACCCTACGGGTGGTGCTGAGGCTGGTCCCCAACAGTATCTGCAGGGAGCAGGAGGCGGAGACCAGTGTAGCTCGCGCCTGGCATTGGCTCCCAAGTTCTTAATGTCTCCCTCTCCGTCATTAAGAGAATCAAGGTAAGACTCAGGTCACGAGGGGAGACAGGTCCCAGTGTCAACAGGGACAGTTAACAACCACAGTCTCTCTGCAAGCATTGGCTGAACTCTGGATTCTGACCCAAACCGTGGTGAACGGCAGAGCAAGGACACTGAGGTAGGAGGAATTCCTAGAAACGGCGGGAAAGGAGAGGCATGGCGCAGGCTTCGCCCGTTCGCAGCTGAAGTAGAGATAAAGGTCAGAGGCTCTAAGAGGACTCTTTCTAGTCTGCAGTGTGAAGGGTTTGCGGCTCGAGGCAGATTCTCGAGAAAAAACATCCTGGAAGAGCCCAGAGATTGGCATCCAAAGACGCAGCTCCTCCTGAGACGCCTGGGAGCTCCTTCAGGCTTGTGGCACAGAGGTCGGGGGCTCTACCATCTAGGAGGCCCAGAGAGAAGCCCTGACTACAAAGAGACCCCATAGTTACTGGCATCCAAACCTGGGGTCCCTGAGATCAAGGTCCCCCTGCCCTCCCGGAAGCTTCGAATTAGGTCAGACCCTTTTTGAGTGAATGCAGAAGGGATCTCCTCCTGCTGCTTCTCCAGCAAAGGGAACATCTTGTCGTCCTGAGTCCAAAAGCAGCCACCCTGGCCTCCCCCTTCAGAATCCTGAGTAATCCCTCTGCTCTCACATTCACACCGAAACTCTCACCCCACACACACTGATCTACAAGTACACGCACACTCAGACATGCGCACACACTCACGGATGCACACACATGCACACGTACAGACACGCACATACATGCACAGACGTGCACAGACGCACACATACAGACACACACAGACATACACACACGCACACGTGCAGACATGCACACACAGACGCACACACAGACACACTAATACACCCGTACATCACACACAGACGTGCACACACACTGATGCACACGTACACACACACAAAGACAGGCACACAGACACCCTGAGTACATCGCACATACACTCACAGACACACACAGATACACAGGGACACACACAGTACACACATGCACACACGCTCAGACACACTGATACGTACATCACACATACACTCACAGACACAGGTACACAGGTACACAATACACACAAAGACATGCACACTCAGACACACTGATACACATGTACATCACAGACATGTACAGACATACTGATAACACATCACAGACATGTACACACAGATACATACATCATACACAGACATGTACACACACTGATACATCACACATACTCACAGACATGTACAGACACACTGATACACAAGTACATCACGCATACACTCACAGACACACACTGGTACGTAACGTATACACAGACACATAGACACAGACATGCACACACACTCAGACACACTGATACACATGTACATCACACATACACTCAGACACGTACATACAGACGCAGATGTACATCACACATACACACAGATACACATGTACACACAGACAGGTACACAGAATGCACACACTGATACACACGTACATCACACACACAGACACGTACACACAGATACACATGTACATCACACATATACGTACACACAGATACGTACATCACAGACACACTCACAGACATGTACACACAGATACGTATCTCATACATATACACACTCAGACATGCACACACAGATGCATACATATCTCACATATACACACAGACACGTACACACACCGATGTACACGTACGTCACACACTCACACGTACACACACTGATGCACACGTATACCATACACACAGACACGCACACACTCAGACAGATACACACGTTCGTATCACAGACACGTACAGATACACACACTGATGCACACGTACATCCCACATAACACAGACATGCACAAACTCACTGATATACACGTACATCACACATGCACACACAATGATACATACATGACACATACACATGTACAACACACATCACAGACAAGTACACACACATTGATACACATGTACATCACGCATCACACATACACCACACACATACACATACACGCATACATCACACACATATACTCACACTCATACACACACACACTCATACACACATCACACACATTCAAACACATACGTACATCACACAATACACATTCCCACACACGCCTCACATTTTCACACATGTACATACATCACATACACACACGTTCACACACATCACACACACACAGTCTCATTTACCCGCTAGGAAAGCAGCATTTGCTGATTTCCTATTACACACCAGGCACTGTTCTGAGAACACGGGAAAGACCACTCAACAAGATGTACAGTGTCTCTGCCCTCTAGGGAAACAGCCAAGTAAATAAATGATTTCTGACTGTGAGCGCTCAGAAAAAATTTTAACTGTGGGCCAGGCGCGGTGGCTCACGCCTGTAATCCCAGCAATTTGGGAGGCCGAGGCAGTAGGCAGATCACTTGAGGTCAGGAGTTCGAGACCAGCCTGGCCAACATGGTGAAAACCCATCTTTACTAAAAATACAAAAAATTAGCTGGGCATGGTGGCGGGCACCTGTAATCCCAGCTACTGGGGGCGTTGAGGCAGAAGAATCGCTGGAACCCAGGAGATGGAGGTTGCAGTGAGCTGAGATCACGCCACTGCACTCAAGCATGGGCGACTCTGTCTCAAAAAAAAAAAAAAAGGAAATTTTAACTGTGACCAAGGGATGAATGGGCAGAAGATATTCCTCCCAGACGTCGTAGAGGCTTGTGGGAGGAGGTGGCTTTTAGCTGAGCCTGAAGCAGGAGGAGTCCGCCACGGAAGGCTGGGCCGACCACACCACTCCAGGCACCTCAGATGCAAAGGTCTTGGGTGGGGGAGCTGGAGGTCATCAGGAGGGATGGAAGAGGCCCAGGAGGTACAAACAGCAAGGGGGAAATTCTACAAGGGGAAGACCTTAAGGCCAACGGGGTCACTGAGAACTTTTAAAAAAGGAAATAATCACGTAAAAAGAGTGATCACTGATCAGCGGTCACAAGCTACAAGGAGAGGGCCAAAGGGCAAAAAGACCTGTCACTCACGAGAGGCTTGCCTGAGCCAACCCACGACCCATTCGCATTCGGATCTGCTTCCAGACCCACCAACACGGCCCTGGCAAGTTCCCCGGATTACCAAGTCCCAGGGAGGGCCTCCATCACACACACACCCCAGACACAAACCACTGAACTCCGCAGCTCCAAGCCCCTGCCAACCTCCAGCATCCCAAGTCCCCCAGTCACTCACAGTGACCACCTGAGAATTCTCCAGGTCCACATCCCAAGACATCCCCAGATCACTGAATCCAATAGGCCTGCTTCACAGACCTCCAGACCACACAACCACCGAACTCCATCAACCCCACTCTCACTCACCGCATGTGCCCCCATCACTCCCACAGGACCACAATGGCTGACTTCACAGGCCACCCAGTCTCTCTCCCCAAGAGGCCGCCCCTCCAGGGCCTTCAGAGACACACACTATGGGTTCCCCAGTGACCATCCAACAAAGCCCCCAGGCGGTTAACTCTAGTGGCCCCACAACAGCCTCCAGAAACACCTGACCACAGACTCCACAGACTGGCACAGTATAGACCACTAATCACAGATACCCAAAGGCCACTAACTTATTATTATCTTTTTTAAGATGGAGTCTCACTCTGTCATCAGGCTGGAGTGCAGTGGCAAAATCTCGGTTCACTGCAACCTCTGCCTCCTGGGTTCAAGCAATTCTCCTGCCTCAGCCTCCTGAGTAGGTGGGATTACAGGCGCCCGCCACCATGCCCAGCTAATTTTTGTATTTTTAGTAGAGATGGGGTTTCACCATGTTGGCCAGGATGGTCTGGATCTCTTGACCTCCTGATCTGCCTGCCTCAGCCTCCCAAAGTGCTGGGATTACAGGTGTGAGCCACGGTGCCCAGCTAAGGCCACTAACTTCTAACTCCACATTCACCGCAAATGGCAAACAAACTATTAGGCTCCCCAGGCTTCCCTCTCACTGACACCCACAGGGTCCCCAATTTCTCGCCCTCACCCACCCGCACACCAGTCACAGACACTTGCACGCATACTTGGCATTGATCCCAAGCCCTCGATCATTCCTCCTCACAGACCTCACTGCCCACCCCATCAGTCATTCAGTCATCTCTGGTACCCGGTCACTAATACAAACAAGCTCCTTCTCACCTGGTTCCAACACCCTCAAATAACAAAGCCAATGCCAGGGCACGAGCCAATAAAACTGTCCCGCATTCAACGATGTACACTGGACCCTTTATTCCTAATCCTCCACAGGCCCCCAGACACTTACCATTCCTACGTCACACCATAGACCTCACAGGCCAGGCAGAGTCATCCCTACAGGCCCAACTGATGACTGGACCCCAGTGACTCCCACATGGTTTTTAAATACAGATGCCAGACACCATAATCACCAGCACCCCCAAAGCCCCACTTAAGAATCACCACAGACTGAAACCCCAAACTCTGAGTCCCAAAGGATCCCCACAGAACTCAGATACTCCTGCAGATGAGCTGGGAAGGGGAGGAGAAGGGTGGGGAGCGGGGGAGAAGGGGCTTCAGTCACTCCTGCAGGTGAGGTGGGGAGGGGACGAGAAGGATGGGGGAGGAGAAGGGTGGGGAGGGGAGGAGAAGGGTGGGGAGTGGGGGGAGAAGGGTGGGGAGGGGGGGAGAAGGGTGGAGAGGGGAGGAGAAGGTGGGGAGGGCAGAAGGGTGGGGAGGGGAGGAGAAGGGTGGGGAGGGGAGAAGGGTGGGGAGCGGGGGAGAAGGGTGGGGGGGAGAAGGGTGGGGAGGGGAGGAGAAGGGTGGGGAGGGGGGATAAGGGTGGGGGAGAAGGGTGGGGAGGGGGGAGAAGGGTGGGGGAGAAGGGTGGGGAGGGGAGGAGAAGGGTGGGGAGGGGGGAGAAGGGTGGAGAAGGGAGGAGAACGGTGGGGAGGGCAGAAGGGTGGGGAGGGGAGGAGAAGGGTGGGGAGGGGAGGAGAAGGGTGGGGAGGGGAGAAGGGTGGGGAGGGGAGGAGAAGGGTGGGGAGGGGAGAAGGGTGGGGAGGGGGGAGAAGGGCGGGGAGGGGGGGAGAAGGGTGGGGAGGGGAGGAGAAGGGTGGGGAGGGGAGAAGGGTGGGGAGGGGAGGAGAAGGGTGGGGAGGGGGGATAAGGGTGGGGAGAAGGGTGGGGAGGGGAGGAGAAGGGTGGGGAGCAGGGGAGAAGGGCGGGGGGACAAGGGTGGGGAGGGGAGAAGGGTGGGGAGGGGAGGAGAAGGGTGGGGAGGGGGGAGAAGGGTGGGGAGGGGGAGAAGGGCGGGGGGATAAGGGTGGGGAGGGGAGAAGGGTGGGGAGGGGAGAAGGGTGGGGAGGGGGAGAAGGGTGGGGAGGGGGGAGAAGGGTGGGGAGGGGGAGAAGGGTGGGGAGGGGGGAGAAGGGTGGGGAGGGGGGAGAAGGGTGGGGAGGGGGGAGAAGGGTGGGGAGGGGGGGAGAAGGGTGGGGAGGGGGGAGAAGGGTGGGGAGGGGAGAAGGGTGGGGAGGGGAGAAGGGTGGGGAGGGGGAGAAGGGTGGGGAGGGGGGAGAAGGGTGGGGAGGGGGGAGAAGGGTGGGGAGGGGGAGAAGGGTGGGGAGGGGGAGAAGGGTGGGGAGGGGGGATAAGGGTGGGGAGGGGAGAAGGGTGGGGAGGGGAGAAGGGTGGGGAGGGGAGAAGGGTGGGGAGGGGAGAAGGGTGGGGAGGGGAGGAGAAGGGTGGGGAGGGGGGAGAAGGGTGGGGGGAGAAGGGTAGGGAGGGGAGGAGAAGGGTGGGGAGGGGGGAGAAGGGTGGGGAGGGGGGGAGAAGGGTGGGGAGGGGAGGAGAAGGGGCTTCTGTCCTGGGACGAACACACTGGTCTCCATTCACTCACTTCATCAGGTGCCCAAGTCATGTGCTCACAGAGCCCCTCCCCTGTAAACTGACATTCTCAGGCTTGCGCCACAGACCCCCTAAATTAGACCCCAGTCACTCAATGCCCAGGGATCCCTAATCCCTTATCCCCGGGGCCCCCAAGCATTCGCCCCCACGACACCCCATTCTCTAATCCACTCCATGCTGGAGCATTCACTGACATTTCCACAGGCCCTCCCAAACACCACCTGGAAAGGGATTGTGGGGCTCTGCACAAATGCCGATCCCGCAGGCCCCTCCAATGACGCCAAGTATGACCCCCGTTGTCCACGCACTCACAACTTGCAACAGGTCCACCATTAACTTACATCCAGACTCCCTTGTCACAAACACACAGCGCCATTCCTAATGCTTCCATCATAAGATCCCCAAACACAAGCACAGAAACGAACCCCAGCCACTCGCCAGCATGGGCCACCCCATACTCGCCTCCGCTATTGGAGACAGGGGTTGAAACAGCAACCACTGTTATTCAGCTGTCAAATAAAACATACAACTGGACAGAGCAAAGAAAGACGGTTCCAAAGGGTTATTGGAAGTGGGGAAAAAAAGACGCGGAAGAGGGTTGGGAAGGGGAAGGAGAACGGGCTTCTGGGAAGAACCGTGAAGCCACGAGACTCACGTGCATCTCTGCAAGGCAAAAAGGGTTTTTCTTTCACAGAGAGGTGTGAACAAGGTTAGCAAAGACCAGGCCTGGCCAAGCGAGGTGGAAGTGCGGGCGACCAGACCGCAGAGCGGGGAAAGCTTGACCCTGAGCCAGCCTGTTCTCAGGCGAGGCTGCGTGTTGGCTCAGGCTGGGGATGGGCCAAAGCTCAAGAAAATGGGGAAAGGAAAGAAGCTTAAAGTTTGCTTAAGGAGCATTTTGCTCCGACCGCTCGGTGGAGTTCAGCCAGTCACCGATGAGGCAAGCGACCGCAACGTGGCAGGTCTGTGTGAACAAGGGGCATCCTGGAGGCTGACCAAAGTCATATAGGGAACGGGGGATCTTTGCAGTGAGCCATTTGCTGGAACCCAAAAGAGTGGGAAATTCCTCAACCTTCGCTGTTTTCCAGGAGCACAGGGCTCTGGTGAAATCCAACACTGTCACAGCCGGCAGGCTTTCCAGTGAATGGAACCCACACAAGCAAGTCCCTGAGCCCTCCAAAGCAGGCCCCCGCAGAAGCCTCATCATTCACCCCCCTGGCCTCCAATGCTCACCCAAAGGCATCCAAATCATTGATCAGCAGAGTCCTAATCGCTGCAGACAAATCCTCCACACGGCCTCCCAGGGGCCCCTCTCCCCTGGGGCCAAGGGCAACCTCGCGTCCCCTTGCCCCGCCCATGCTGCACCCCAAGTCTACAGCGACCTCCATAGGCCCCCAGTGAATCGCCCAGCTGACCCCAAATCTCCCCCGACACCCACATTCAGCGCCCCGCCGCCGCCCGCCCTACAGCCCCCACCCCACCCTCTGCCTCCCACCCCCGCGCGCCCCCAGGGCCCCCGCCTGAGGCCCGCCTTCCGCGCATGCGCCCAGGCCGGTCCGCAGGCCTTTCTCGCCCCGGCCGGCAGCCAGTTCGTGCGCGCTGGGGTCACCGCGAGCCGGTCCGCAGCGGGGTCACCGCGATCCCCGGCGCAGACACAGAGGCCGCCCCCAGCCCCGCCGCCTCGTCGTCCCGCCCCCGCTGCACGCTCCCTTACCCCTCGGACCTCGCAGTGCCGCGGCGGACACTGCCCGATCAGGGAAGTGAACGCGCAGAACTACATTTCCCAGCGTCCCGCTCGCGCTGGAACTACACTTCCCGGGGGGCTCGGCGGTGCACCCGCCGGGGTCGCGGATTGGAGGTTTCCGGTTGGAAAAGCCCCTTGGCGGCTAACTGGGGAGGACTGGAAGAAATCTAGGATGGAGCCAGCACTGCTGGCCCACCATGTCTGTGAGAGAACCTAAAGGCGCCTCCAGGAGGAAGCATCTGCATCTTTTCCTTGTTTGTTTGTTTTTTTTTTTTTTGGAGGCAGGGTCTCGCTCTGTCACCCAGTGGGGAGTGCAGTGGTGCCATGAACGCTCATTGCAGCCTCAGGCTGGTCTCCGACTCCTGGGTTCAAATGATCCTCCTGTCCCAGCCTCCCAAAATGCTGGAATTACAGGCATGAGTCACTGCGTCCGGCTGCTTTTCCATTTTTCATCGTAGCTGTAAGTAATATCGGTAAATGTTAGTGTTACGTGCGTCCGTATAGGAGACCACCTGAGCAGGCTAAGTGTGAGCAACAAGCCTGTTTATTCACTTGGGTGCAAGTGGGCTGAGTCTGAGAAAGGAGTCAGCGGAGGGTGGTGGGCTTGTCATTGATTCTTATAGGTTTGGGATAGGATAGGCGGTGGAGTCAAAAGCAATTTTTTTTTTTTTTTTTTTTGAGACGGAGTCTCGCTCTGTCGCCCAGGCTGGAGTGCAGTGGCCCGATCTCGGCTCACTGCAAGCTCCGCCTCCCGGGTTCACGCCATTCTCCTGCCTCAGCCTCCTGAGTGGCTGGGACTACAGGCACCCACCACCACGCCCGGCTAATTTTTTTGTATTTTTAGTAGAGACGGGGTTTCACTGTGTTAGCCAGGATGGTCTTGATCTCCCGACTTCGTGATCCGCCCTCCTCGGCCTCCCAAAGTGCTGGGATTACAGGCGTGAGCCACTGCGCCCAGCCACTCCCAGCTACTTTTTGTATTTTTAGTAGAGATGGGTTTCACCATGTTGGCAAGGCTGGTCTCAAACTCCTGACCTCTGGTGATCCATGCGTCTCGGATTCCCAAAGTGCTGGGATTACAGACCTGAGCCACCGTACCCAGCCCACATTGCCCTGGTTCTAACTGAGATTCAACTTTATTTAAGCAAACCAATTCCATGCTCAACAGAGCTAAAATTAAAATTCTGCTTTAAGGTAGTTTTGTTTTTGTTCTCAGAAAATTTTGCTGTTCACAGATTTATGATTTTCACTTTTCTCCGAGGTTAAGTGTGTCATTTATTAAATGACTTACTAGAATTTATACGCCTTTTTTTTTTTTTTTTTGAGATGGAGTCTTGCTCTGTCACCCAGGCTGGAGTGCAGTGGCGCGATCTCAGTTCATTGCTACCTCTGCCTCCTGGGTTGAAGCAATTCTCCCGCCTCTGACCCCCGAGTAGCTGGGATTACAGGCACCCACCATCATGCCTGGCTAATTTTTTGTATTTTTGTAGAGATGAGGTTTCACCATGTTGGCCAGGCTGGTGTCGAACTCATGACCTCAGGTGATCCGCCTGTCTTGGCCTCCCAAAGTGCTGGGATTACAGGCATGAGCCACTGAGCATGGCCATGGCCTTTTCTTTCATTCCAATTTTGGTCAGGAAAGAAAACAGTTTCTCCTCTAAAAAAAAATTCCATGGCTTAAGTAAAACTTGTAAGTTAAAAAAAAAAAAACTGGCTAAACTCTTAAGTTCAGTTCATTTGGCACATCTGAAGTCCCACTTTAAATGACCAAAGCCAGTAAAAAAAACTTTTTATAAAGACAGAGATAAGTCTTATAGATAAGACACTCTTTCTCCCAGCCACAAGATAATTTAGTGACTTAGGTTTTGTGAAACTTTAAGCTCATCGTTCATGACATACGTTGGACCCATAAGACTCCCCTCAACAAAAAACATACAAAAATCTCCTAGTGCCCTAAGTGCCCAAAATTACTGGGTTTCACCAAGACATCTATTGAAAAGTGACTCTTCAATAAATAATCCTTATTAAGCAGCATACCAGACCCAACAACTCTTTCCCTTTCAGTCTTTGATCTTTAAAACAAAAACCCCAAATTATGGACATTCATCCATCTAAAACTGAGTCTTTCCCCTTCAAAAGAAATACACCTTTAATGGCTGGATGCAGTGCCTCACGCCGGTAATCTCAGTGCTTTGGGAGGCTGAGGTGGGTGGAGCACGAGGTCAGGAGTTCGAGACCAGCCTGACCAACATGGTGAAACCCCGTCTCTACTAAAAATACAAAAATTAGCTGGGCATCGTGGCCGGCGCCTGTAATCCCAGCTATTTGGGAGTCTGAGGCAGGAGAATTGCTTGAAACAGAAAGGTGGAGGTTGCAGTGAGCTGAAATTGTGCCACTGTATTCCAGTCTGGGCAAAAGAGCGAAACTCCGTCTCAAAAAAAAAAAAAAAAAAAAAAAAATACACCTTTAAGTAACTCCAGCTAAATTCATATATAGTACTTATGATGCGACCTCCTGTCAATATCTTTTAAAATGGTCTTATTTAACCCATAAAGACCCCAAACTACAAAGACCAAAATGAAATGACATTAAAAATACCTTAATTAGTTTATTTACGTGCATAATTTTTAAAAACTGAGTCTAAAATTTTTTAAAAATTGAAAGTTACTTTCAATAATAGTAAGAAGCATCTAAAAGAGACTGAAAATTTCTTTCCCTACAGAAAAAATTAAACTCTTTAGAACTATTGATATATTAAAAAAGGAAACTGCCAAAACTTCTCACCCTTCTGCTTCTGCATCTCTTTATTCCTCCTTCTCCAAACTGCCTTGCCAAGACTTGACTTCTTTTTTCCTCCTCCCCATACAATCACTTATCTTTTGTAAATTAATATGTATTAATGCGGAGTCCTAATTAGGGAAAAAGAGGGTAGTGGGAGCAGGGGAAAGCAAAATAAGAAATAAGAGAAAGCAGATAAGCTGTAAGTCTGCCTTTCTTAATGGTCCAGGACACAGA
This sequence comes from Pan paniscus, assembly GCF_029289425.2. Lineage (NCBI taxonomy): Eukaryota > Metazoa > Chordata > Mammalia > Primates > Hominidae > Pan > Pan paniscus. The sequence continues at coordinate 141,076,448 of NC_073259.2, forward strand.
GCTGTCATAACTCACAATCTTCCTGTGGCCAGCTATCACCAGATCCTCGGCTGATACAAAAAATGCACGTCAGCTTCCTGCAACCTTGGTGTTGTCAGAACTAAACGTAGAACTCTGCAGCCCAAGAACCACCTATTACATCTCCAGGAAACCTTTGTTTCCTTGCAGTCAGTTCCTCTCTTGCTGGCTGCCTGTTACCTTCTTGAAAGTATTTTCCTACTTTCTCTAATAAATCTGCCTGTCTTGGTAAATTCTTTTTTTTTTTGAGACGGAGTCTTGCTCTGTCACCAGGCTGGAGTGCAGGGGCGCGATCTCGGCTTACTGCAACCTCCAACTCCTGGGTTCAAGCTATTCCACTGCCTCAGCCTCCCAAGTAGCTGGGACTACAGGTGTGTTCCACCACGCCTGGCTAATTTTTTGTATTTTGGTAGAGACGGAGTTTCACCCTGTTGGCCAGGATGGTCTCGATCTCCTGACCTCATGATCCGCCCGCCTCGGCCTCCCAAAGTGCTGGGATTACAGGCGTGAGCCACTGCGCCTGGCCCTGTCTTGGTAAATTCTTTTACTCCTATTCCACTTTCCCATATAGTCACTGCTCCCCCACAACAATTTATATATCTATACAAGTTGTAAATATATATATTTATAATTGTATGTATTTAACATATATGCCTTTTTATCGTCCTGTACCTAACCTAACTCAGACCAAATAACACAGAAAACCCATAACTACTACATCTTCAATATAAAATAGTGAGTATATCTTCCCCCTAAAGAAACTACCTTAACTAATCAGGCCATTATAACTCTACATTAAGCCTTATATATAAAGAATTAAAGTTCTGCTAAACTTTCCTAAAGATTGTCTATATAAACAATCCCAAACTTCTACACTTCAAAATATGAACTTTCATTCTTTAAGATTTATACTTCCCAGGTGGCTGTCCTCAAACTTTACACTTAAACTCTCTTTAAACTAGATTCTGATCCTTTCAGTTATTTTATTTTATTTATTTATTTATTTTTGAGACTGAGTTTCGCTCTTGTCGTCCAGGCTGGAGTGCAATGGCGCGATCTCGGCTCACTGCAACCTCCGCCTCCCGGGTTCAAGCGACTCTCCTGCCTCAGCCCCCTGAGTAGCTGGAATTACAAGTGCCTGCCACCACGCCCGCCACACCTGGCTAAATTTGTATTTTTAGTGGAGACGGGGTTTCGCCATGTTGGCCGGGCTGGTCTCCATCTCCTGACCTCAGGTGATCCACCCGACTTGGCCTCCCAGAGTACTGGGATTACAGGCATGAGCCACCCACACCCAGTCAGATCCTTTTAGTTATTTTATTTTATTATTATTATTATTATTTGAGACGGAGTCTTGGTCTGTAGCCCAGGCTGGAGTGCAGTGCTACTCGGCTCACTGCAACCTCCACCTCCCAGATTCTGCCTCAGCCTCTCGAGTAGCTGGGATTACAGGCGTGCACCACCACACCCAGCTAATTTTTTGTATTTTTAGTAGAGACAGGGTTGCACCTTGTTAGCCAGGATGGTCTGCATCTCCTGACCTCGTGATCTGCCCGCCTCGGCTTCACAAAGTGCTGGGATTACAGGCTTGAGCCACCACGCCTGGCTGATTTTATGTTTTTTATTATGTGTATTATTACTATCATTTGAGACGGAGTCTCGCTCTGTCGCCCAGCCTGGAATGCAGCGGCACGATCTCTGCTCACTGCAAGCTCCGCCTCCCGGGTTCACACCATTCTCCTGCCTCAGCCTCCCGAGTAGCTAGGACTACAGGCGCCCGCCACCAAGCCCGGCTAATTTTTTATATTTTTTAGTAGAGACGGGGTTTCACCGTGTTAGCCAGGATGGTCTCGATCTCCTGAGCTTGTGATCTGGCTGCCTTGGCCTCCCAAAGTGCTGGGATTACAGGCGTGAGCCACCGCACCTGGCCAAACTTTTTATATTTTTAGTAGAGATGGGGTTTAAACATATTGGCCAGGCTGGTCTCTTAACTCCTCCCACCTCGGCCTCCCAAAGTGCTGGGATTATAGGCATGAGCCAGCACGCCAGGCCCTTTTAATTATTTTAAATTAACATATCCTATGCTGATTGAAGCCCTGGAGTCAGCTATTCCTGAAGCCTACAGATTGACTTCTTTGGTTATAAAAGCCAATAGATTTCCTCTATTAGTCTAAGCTAGTTTGAGTTATATTTCTGGCAGAGCCTTATTACAAATTTACTCTTTTTTTTTCTTTTCATTTCTTTCTGTTTGAGACAGGATCTTACTTTGTGAACCAATGGGAATGCAGTGGTGCAAATACAGTTTGCACCTCCACCTTCCAGGCTCAAGTGATCCTCCCACCTCAGCCTCCTGAGTAGCTGGGACCACAGGCACATGCCACCATGCCTAGCTAATTTTTTTTTTTTTTTTTGAGGCAGAGTCTAGCTCTGTTGCCCAGGCTGGAGTGCAGTGGCACGATCTCGGCTCACTGCAACCTCCACCTCCTGGGTTCAAGTGATTCTCATGCCCCAGCCTCCCGAGTAGTTGGGATTACAGGCACATACGACCATGCCTGGCTAATTTTTTGTATTTTTAGTAGAGACAGGGTTTCACCATGTTGGTCAGGCTAGTCTCAAACTCCTGACCTCAGGTGATCCGCCTACCTCAGCCTCCCATACTGCTGGGATTACAGGCTTGAGCCACTGTGTCCAGCCTAATGCCTGGTTAATTTTTGTAAAGACGGGGTTTCACCATGTTGCCCAGGCTGCTCTCGAACTCCTCAGCTCCAGTGATCCACCCACCTTGACCTCCCAAAGTGCTGGGATTACAGGTATGAGCAATTGCACCCAGCCACAAATTCACTCTTTTACTTCGAAAGAGTCTTAATACAAACTTACTGTAGTAATTATGTAGGGCATTCCCAGCATCTGTTTCCATGCCAATCAAAAGAACCCTAAGCTAAATAATTTAAAAATATAGAAGTAAAAGAAATCTGTGTGCCGCAAACCACCCAGGTGCCGAGGCAAGAGACCGAGGGCACAAGCTGCTCCAGTATAATAAAGAAAATATATAGAATAAGAATAGTTATACTAGAAATAGATTATAGATATGATTATATATGAATATCAATCAGTTTGTAGCATTACTCTTTATTCCAATATTATAATAATGTTTGTTCTACAATTATAACCTTGGAAAAACCAGGCCATACAGATATAGGAACTGAAGGGACACGGTGAGAAGTGACCGGAAGACAAGTGTGAGCCTTCAGTCACACCCGGACAGGGCCACTAGAGGGCTCCCTGGTCTAGCGGTCGCGCCAGCGCCTGGGAAGGCACCCGTTACTTAGCAGACCTTGGTCTAGCGGTGACACCAGCGCCTGGGAAGGCATCCGTTACTTAGCAGACCTTGGTCTAGCGGTCGCGCCAGCGCCTGGGAAGACACCCGTTACTTAGCAGACCAGGAAAGGGAGTCTCCCTTTCCCTTGGGGAGATTAGGGAAGACTCTGCTCCACCACCTCTTGTGGAAGGCCTGACATCAGTCAAGCCCGCCTGCAGCCATCCAGAGGCCTAAACGTCTCCCTGTAATGCTGTGCTTCAGCGGTCATGCTCCTGGTCCACTTTCATGTTCCACCCTATACACCTGGCTCCACCTTCTAGATAGCAGTAGCAGAATTAGTGAAAGTATTAAGCTGTTGATCCCTCCAAGAAATGCATATAAGAAATAATGACATAAGCTGTTCTCCCTCCCCACCCCCCTCTCTGCCTCGGCTGCCAGGCAGGGAAGGGCCCCTTGTCCAGTGGACACGTGACTCGCGTGACCTTACCTATCATTGGAGGTGGCTCACACTCCTTACCCTGTGCCCTTGTCTTGTATCCAACAAATAACAGCGCAGCCTGGCATTCGGGGCCACTACTGGTCTCTGCATCTTGGTGGTAGTGGTCCCCCGGGCCCAGCTGTCTTTTCTTCTGTCTCTTTGCCTTGTGTCTTTATTTCTACAATCTCTCGTCTCCGCACATAAAGAGAAAAACCCACAGGCCCTGTAGGGCTGGTCCCTATAGAAATCATGTATGCTTATTTGTTGTTGTAACTTTACTTTTTTGTTCGTTTGTTTGTTTTGAGACGGAGTCTCGCTCTGTCGTCCAGGCTGGAGTGCAGTGGCGCAATCTCGGCTCACTGCAAGCTCCGCCTCCCGGGTTCACGCCATTCTCCTGCCTCAGCCTCCCGAGTAGCTGGGACTACAGGCGCCTGCCACCCTGCCTGGCTAATTTTTTGTATTTTTTAGTAGAGACGGGGGTTCACCATGTTAGCCAGGATGGTCTGCATCTCCTGACCTCGTGATCCACCCACCTCGGCCTCCCAAAGTGCTGGGATTACAGGCGTGAGCCATACTTTTTTTTTTTGTTTTGTTTTAATGCATGTTGTTGCAATTCTGCTTTTTCTTCTGAGACAGGGTCTCACTCTGTCACCCAGGCTGGAGTGCAAGGGTGTGATCATGCCTCATTGCAGCCTTGGCCTCCTCCCACTCAGCCTCCCGAGTAGCAGGGAGTACAGGCACATGCCACCGTGCCTAGATAATTTTCTGAAATTTTTTTTTGTAGAGACAGGTTTTGCCATGTTGCCCAGGCTGGCCTCAAAGTCCTGAGCACAAGTGCTAGAATTACAGGCGTGAGCCACCATGACTGCGTGCCTGGCCCAACTCTACCTCTTTTTTTTTTTTTTGAGCTGGAGTCTCTGTAGGCTGGAGTGCAGTGGCGTGATCTTGGCTCATTGCAATCTTGGCTCATTGCAATCTTGGCTCATTGCAATCTCCATCTCCCAGGTTCAAGCGATTCTCCTGCCTCAGCCTCCCCAGTAGCTGGGATTACAGGCACATGCCACCATGCCCAGCTAATTTTCGTATTTTTAGTAGACATGGGAATTTGCCATGTTGGCCAGGCTGGTCTCAAACTCCTGGCCTCAGGTGATCTGCCCTCCTTGGCCTCCCAAAGTGCTGGGATTACAGGCGTGAGCCATTGGGCCCGGCTAACTCTGCTTCTTTTAATGCCCAAACACTGTCCCTGATCATCTAGGAACAGAATGGTTATCTTGTGTTGATTCTATCGTGTCTCACACACCCAAATGTTCTCATTGTTCTTCGCTGGTCTGTATCCTGTCGTTCATTATTTTTACAGGCGTCTATTTCTCTCATGCACTTTTCCAGGACCTCTTTTCTTTCCCGTCCATGTAAATCTAACCGTAGATTCCTAACTGTAGATTCTCTTCCCCTCCATGTAAATCTAACGGTAGATTCCTAACCGTAGATTCTCTTCCCTCAAAGGAGCTCTGCGTCGTTTTAGGCCAGTTGCAGGTTTACACGTAACAAAAGATTCATATAATTATGAATAAGAAGACCTGGGGTAGCAGGAGACCAGGGTTCTTGTCTAATATGGATAGATCTGGGAAGCCTGCATGATTAGGGACTATGCATTTAAACTTACGTCAACGATATAATCTCACAATCCAGGGGGAAGGACGGCCTGCGAACGGTCATAAGTGGTGACTAAGTTTGCTTCAGTTAGAGAACTGGGCGTAGAATATGTGTCTGGAATTTGCTAAAAATACGATTTGTTAGGAATGTTACGAGGCTATAGCAGTGCCTTATTAGCTCTGGGTTTAGATAGAAAGGGAAGATTAAATTGTGGCAGCGGCGGGCTGTCTGGAGTGCCTGCTGCCATCATGCCGGCTGCAGCAGCGGAGCACGCCTGGGGCTGCATGCTCCATGGAGCTGGGGACAAGTGAGCGCGTCGTCCCTTCCAAGTTGGGGCGGGAGTTCCCCAGGTGCCACTGCAGCTGCCCAAACCACCCAGGCATCCCTGTGCTCTCAGGGTGGGGAGCAGGCTGGAGCCCCACCCTCCTGGACACAGCTGCAGCTGTCCAAACTGTGGCTCAGATCTGAGCCTCTGGCTCCATGAAACAGGCAGGAATCCCACCCCGCCCCTCCTTCCCACGCAGCTGCAAACCATGACTGCAGACCCAGGCATCTCTGCACTCTGGAGGGCCCAGGAAGAGCCCCCTGACCTCGCGGGCTGGGAAATGCCTGCTCCCCCTGCCTGGCTTTTCTCTGCTGTCGGTGCCTGCTCCAATCTCGGAGCAAAGCTGGGGCCAAGCCTGGGCACTGTCACAGCCTGGCTGGGTGTGCACGCTCTCAAGGCAGTGCTGACCCGCCAGTCCCTTGCTGCCTCAGCCCCCTCTGGACATTGGGCACTGATGAGCATAGGAGGGAAGATGATGGGCTGAGGGCAGCTTGGCACTGCCCAGCCTGGGCACCATGAAGACAGCAGGAGGCAGACAGGTTCCTGGGTGGAAGGGGGCGTGTCCCTGGTGAGCCCCACCTTGAGGCCAGGAAGGGCTAGAAGGCTGGGGGCCGGGCTCCCAGTCCCGCAGACCAGAGCGGGAATTTGTGGTGCCTTTTCCAGGCCCACCCACAGCCACCCATGGACCCACTGGAAGGCTCTTCCTCCTCTCTGAGGCCCATGAAAGCCCCAGGCTCAGCCAGAGCTGAGCAGGTGTCAGGATAACCAGCTGCAGAGAAGAGCTACCCAGTCCAGGGCCTCCTCTCTGCTGAAAGCTGCAGAGATAATGGGATGACCTGCTTGTAGAGAGTGAGAACACCTCCCACTCCAGGGTGTTCTCTCTGCTAGGAGCTGAACGCTTGTCAGGACACCCTGGCTGCAGAAAGGAGCTACCCACTGTGGGTCTCCTCTGAGCTGTTCTATTGCTCAATAAAGCTCCTCTTCACCTCGCTCACCCTTCACTTGTCCATGTACCTCATTCTTCCTGGTCGCTGGACAAGAACTCAGGATCTGTTGAATGGTGGGGCTAAAAGAGCTGTAACACAAACAGGGCTGAAACATGCCCCTTGCTCACCATGTTGCGAGTGCAGAGGAGAGAAGAGCTGCGGCCCTTCGGGGATCCCAGACCTGGAAGCTCCCTGAGCCAGGGCTGTGACTCCCTCTTAGGGGCCCTGTGGTCCTTGGCATCACCAAGCTTCTGAATGCCACTGCGTTTCCCAGTGCCAGCTGTTGAAGCTGCTTGTGGTGTACCTGGTCCAGCTACAGCTTTGCCGAGAGCTGGTGCCTATTCCAGCACCTGGAGCTGCCCGCCCCACTGCAGCAGCCGGCGTGTCTACTGTGTAGCGGCCAGACCCCATGCTCGCTCACACACTCCTCATCGCGCCATGCCTGACTCAGCCTTTGCAGGCATAGGATCTAGACAGGTAGCGCAAGCCAAGCACAGGATCCAGACAGGTGGCGCGAGCGAAGCACAGGATCCAGACAGGTGACGCGAGCCAAGCGCAGGATCCAGACAGGTGGCGCGAGCCAAGCGCAGGATCCAGACAGGTGGCGCGAGCCAAGCGCAGGATCCAGACAGGTGGCACGAGCCAAGCGCAGGATCCAGACTGGTGGCGCGAGCCAAACGCAGGATCCAGGCAGGTGGCGCGAGCCAAGCGCAGGATCCAGGCAGGTGGCGCGAGCCAAGCGCAGGGTCCAGACAGGTGGCATGAGCCAAGCACAACATGCCAGGCTGAGTGGACAGAATGAGTCTAGAGGGCCTGAGCAAAACTCGGGCAAAGGCGCCACAGAGGTTTCTGGCTGGAAAAGCAACACCCCCAGGATCCTGAGACAACTGGGGGTAAATGGAATAAAGAAAAGAACTCAGGATTTGGATCCCTAATGATCCAGACTTTATACCATAGGTCCTTCAATTGCTACCTATGTCCTTGGGCAAATAGCAAATTTTCTATGCTTGTTTCTTCACAATGAGCATGTGTCAGTCCATTCTTGCATTGCTATAAAGAAATACCTGAGACTGGGTAATTATAAGAAAATAGGTTTATTTGGCTTACAGCTCTGCAGGCTGTACAGGAAACAGTCCTGGCATCTGCTTCTGGGGAAGCCTTTGGAAACTTCCAGTCATTGTGGAACATGGAGTGGAGCAGGCATCTCATGCGGCAGAAATGGCAGAAAAATGGGGGAGGCACCACACTTTTAAACAACCAAATCTTGGCCAGGTGAGGTGGCTCATACCTGTAATCCCAGCACTTTGGGAGGCTGAGGTGGGCGGATCACGAGGTCAGGAGATCAAGACCATCCTGGCTAACACAGTGAAACCCTGTCTCTACTAAAAATACAAAAAATTAGCCGGGCACAATGGTGGACACCTGTAGTCCCAGCTACTCGGGAGGCTGAGGTAGGAGAATGGTGTGAACCCGGGAGGTGGAGCTTGCAGTGAGCCAAGATTGTGCCACTGCACTCCAGCCTGGGCGACAGAGCGAGACTGTCTCAAAAAAAAAAAAAAAAAAAAAAGAAACAACCATGTCTTGTGAGAACTCACTCATTATTGGATTACACCGAACCATGAGAGATCTATCCTCATGACCCAAACACCTCTCACCAGGCTCCACCTCCAACACTGGGGATTACATTTCAACATGAGATTTGGGTGGGAACATACATTCAAACTATATCTAGTTTCATATATTCAAACTATATCAGAGCATAATAAAAAGATCCTCATAGAGTTGTTTTAAGAATAAGGAATGATGGGCTGGGCGTGGTGGCTCACGCCTGTAATCCCAGCACTTAGGGAGGCCAAGGCGGGCTGACCACCTGAGGTCAGGAGATAGAGACCAGCCTGGCCAACACGGTGAAACCCTGTCTCTACTAAAAATACAAAAATTAGCTGGGCATGGTGTCAGACACCTGTAATCCCAGCTACTCAGGAGGCTGAGGCAGGAGAATTGCTTGAATCCAGGAGGCGGAGGCTGCAGTGAGCCGAGATCGCGCCATTGCACTCCAACCTGGGGGACAAAAGCGAGACTTCATCTCAAAAAAAAAAAGGAATGATGTTGATAAAGTGACTAACATAAAGAAAATGGGGGCTGCTCTTCCACTATGTGATGGTCAACACTGAGTGTCAACTTGATTGGATTGAAGGATGCTAAGTATTGATCCTGGGTGTGTCTGTGAGGGTGTTGCCAAAGGACATTAACATTTGAGTCAGTGGACTTGGAAAAGCAGACACACCCTTAATCTGGGAGGGCACCATCTAATCACCTACCAGTGCAGCCAGAATAAAAAGCAGGCAGAGGGCCAGGTGCGGTGGCTTACGCCTGTAATCCCAGCACTTTGGGAGGCCGAGGCGGGTGGATTACGAGGTCAGGAGTTCAAGACCAGCCTGGCCAAGATGGTATAATCCCGTCTGTACTAAAAATACACAAAAATTAGCTGGGCATGGTGGCGGGCACCTGTAATCCCAGCTACTCGGGAGGCTGAGGCAGAGAATTGCTTGAACCTGAGAGGCAGAGGTTGCAGTGAGCAGAGATTGCAGCCACTGCACTCCAGCCTATGGTGACAGAGTGAGACTGTGAAAAAAAAAAAGAATTTCAAATTAAGAAAAAATTACATTTTCCCCAGGAGGGAGACAAACTCTACCAAACAAGAGTTCTGCATGCCTGTCTTTTCCTATACTATGGTCTGAATATGTCCCCCAAACTTGGAAATTTAATCCCCAATGCAACAGTGTTGGGAGGTGGGGCCTTGGCGGAGGTGTTAGGTCATGAGAGTTCTGCCCTCATAAATGGATTAATGCCATTATTAAAGGGTTAATGGGGCCGGGCGCGGTGGTTCACGACTGTAATCCCAGCACTTTGGGAGGCCAAGGCAGGTGGATCACGAGGTTAGGAGTTCAAGACCAGCCTAGCCAAGATGATGAAACCCCTTCTCTACTAAAAATACAAGAATTCGCTGGGCGTGGTGGTGGGCGCCTGCAATCCCAGCTACTTGGGGGGCTGAGGCAGAGAATTGCTTGAACCTGGGAGGCGGAGGTTGCGGTGAGCCAAGATCGTGCCACTGCACTCCAGCCTGGGGGACAGAGTGAGACTCTGTCTCAAAAAATAAAATAAAATAAAACAAAATAAAATAAAATAAAATAAAATAAAAGGCTTAATGGAGGGAGTTTGGCCCTTTTTGCCCCTTCCGTCCCTTTGGCCCTGTGAGGACACAGCTTTCCTCCCCTCTGGAGGATGTGGTTACAAGATGCCGTCTTGGAGGCAGACACTGGGCTCTTAGCAGACACCAAACCTGCTGGTGCCTTGATCTAGATCTTCTAGCCCTCAGAACTATGATAAATAAGTTTCTGTTCTTTATGAATTACCCAGCCTCAGGTATTTTGTTATAGAAGCACAAATGGACTAAGATACCCTACAACCCACAAAGAGTTTTTACTTTTTTAAAATTATTATTATTTTTGAGACGGAGTCTTGCTCTGTCGCCCAGGCTGGAATGCAGTGGCATGATCTTGGCTCACTGCAAGCTCCGCCTCTCGGGTTCACGCCATTCTCCTGCCTCAGCCTCCTGAGTAGCTGGGACTACAGGCGCCCGCTACCACGCCCGGCTAATTTTTTGTATTTTTAGTAGACACGGGGTTTCACCGTGTTAGCCAGGATAGTCTCGATCTGTTGACCTCGTGATCCACCTGCCTCGGCCTCCCAAAGTGCTGGGATTACAGGCGTGAGGCACCGCGCCCGGCCCAACGAGTTTTTAAAAAAATAGCTAAAAGTTAATGAAATATGTCTGGAATCAGATAACTTTGAGGAAGGATGTACAGTATGTGAGCAACACATAGTTTTCCACTGAAACACATTTTTTTTTTTTTTTGGTAGTAATTTCCAGTCTAGTTGTCTGTCAAAGATTTAAACCATAATCTTTTCTCCCCCCAAAGGTTGATACTTTCCTTATTTATTTTTTTCTTAAATAAAATCAATTATTGTCCATTATAAAAATGTTAAATCCACAGTAGGGTAAAAATAGAATGTCCAGGAACCACTTTGCACTGCCCTCATTTAGTTCTACTCCACAAAATTAACGATTGTTAATATTTTCTTGTTTATCCTTTCCGAACTCCATTTATTTGTGAGAATGGTGTCATATAAAACATCTCAGCCAGGTATGGGTGGCTCATGCTTGTAATCACAACACTTCTGGAGAGCAAGGTAGGAAGATCGCTTGAGGGCAGGAGTTCAAGACCAGCCTTGGCAACTCAGCAAGACCCTCATCTCTTATGTTTTTTATTATGCTTTCCCTTGGACATTTCTTTATTATATTTCGTCCCCTTTTTACAAAACCATTGACATATCTGTTTATGTGTCATGCCAAATTCAAATGAGAGTAATAGACTCTCTTGTATTGTGGGGCATCTGTTTAATTTAAACTTTGCCCAAAGAGTTTCCATGAGGGATTTGCTGACTAGTCTTTTCTTGGGATATTGTTTTTCATTTTCTTTTTTGCTTTCTTTTTCCTGTTCATCTTCCAGCTCCTTTAATGTTTCCTCTTGTTTTTCTCCTTCTCTCTTTCTGCCTGCTTCTCCTCCTCCTCTCCATTTCTGCTTTCCCTTTTATTCATCTTCACTGTAATTTCCATTTGATTGTTCTGAATTTTGATCCCAAGGCATAGCCGGTTGTTTCTGTATAACAGGATCCCAACTTTTCAATTCTGTGAAGTTATCACTACCTTCCAGCCTTTGCTGACTTACATCCATGATTGTTTGGCTCTGAGTCTTCTCTCTTAGAGTCTCTGTTCGATTTTTAGAAATAAAAAAAATTCTCAGCACCGCATGTTTTACCTCAGAAAAGTCTTGAAGTATCAGGAGCTCTCTCCACCTTGAAAACATTTCTTCTCCCACTTCCTGGATGCCATCCTTTCCCGGATTTCCTTCAAAGTCAATGGCTGCTCTTTCAAAGCTTTCTTTCTTGCTTCTCTTTCCCCTAGTGCTCTCTGTAAACCATAATCTTGAGAATCTACTTTATTCATCCCTATAAACCTGGTAAATAGCAACATCACAGCTATAAAACCTAACAAATTGTAAGTAATATGGAAATAATAAATAACTTTGCTGAATGAAGAATGTCTATACAGAAACAAGACCAAAGATATCAAAGAATTTAGAGAAAACTTAAATAAGTAAAACAGGACAGTGGAAGACAAAGAGAAGACCCAATTCAAAAGGCAGGAGGGTGAATAATAAGCCAATTATGAAAAGCTATAAGAGAAGATGTCAACCTCTGAAAAAGTGGAGGTTCTAAAATTTGCCTCAAAGTCAAAGGTGTCTTTCAGGAGAATGTTGTTGGTAGAATATGTGAAGAATGTTGTTGGTAGGATACAGGGAGCAAAAGCTAGATTCTCGGAATAAAATGGGAGTAGGAGTTGAAGCAATGGGTAAAGACTCCAAATTTTAATAAGAAGAAGTCAGGAGGAGGCATATGTATATACAATAACAGAAACTTCTGATGTACTTTAATGGGAAGAGTAAATAATATCAAGTTAACTTGTCTATTCAATATAATTCTACTCAAGGCCAGGCACGGCGCTCATGCCCGTAATCCCAGCACTTTGGGAGGTGAAGGTGGGAGGATTGCTTGAACTGAGGACTTCAAGACCAGCCCGGGCAACTTAGCCAGACTCTGCCTCTACAAAAAATTTTTAAAAATTAGCCAGGCCTGGTGGGGCATTGCCTGTCATCCCAGCTGCTCAGGAGGCTGAGGTGGGAGGACTGCTTGAGCCCAAGAGTTTAAGGCTGCAGTGAGCCTTGGTGAGAGAGTGGGACCCTGTCTTTAAAAAACCTACTGAAAATTTCATAGAGTTTTTCTAATTTCATGAAACGAAAGTTCAAATGGAAGAAGAAACAGTGAAAAATATCACAGAAACTAGAAAGAATTCATACTCACAAATTCAAAACCTAAAGCATGTCAACAAGAAACACTATGGGTGATAGCACAGTAAATGAAGAAACAGGGTAGCCAACCTGGAGAGGAAACTAGATGGGAGAATAAATAAAGACACTTTACAAACCAAGTATCTTTTGAACATCTAGGGTGATAAGCTAGGACAGGTTTTGGAGCAGTCGGGAAGATGATAAGAAGCCACAAAAAGAGGGGAATCCAACAATGCCCCACAAGGCTTGCAGCTAATGGCTGAAAATGTCCCAAGTCTGGGGATAGATATGAACATTTATGTGCATGAAGCTCAAAAGTCTCTAATTAGGTAAGAAAATATCACCAAGACATATTATAATCAAACCATCAAAAATCAAAGACAGGCCAGGCGTGGTGGCTCATACTTGTATTCTCAGCACTTTGGAAGGCTGAGGCAGAAGGATCACTTGAGCCCAGGAGTTGGAAGCCACCCTGAGGAACATAGTGAGACCATGTCTCCACACATAAAAATTAGCCAGAAGTGATGGCATGTGCTTGTAGTGCCAGCTAATTGGGAGGCTGAGGTGATAGGATCACTTGACCCCAGGATGTTGAGGTGCAGCGATTCAGGATCTTGCCACTGCACTTCCATCTGGGTGACAGAGCAGTCCCTGCTTAAAAAAAAATTAAAGGCAAAGACTATCTTGAAAGTAGCAAGAGAAAATCACGAAGGATTATCAGTGGATTTCTCAGCAGAAACTTTGCAGGCTAGGAGAGAGTGGGATGATATTTTCCAAGGGCTGAAAGAAAAAAACACTGCTAATCAAGAATACTTTATCCCTAAAGCTGTCTTTCAGAAATGAAAGAGAGAGAAAGATTTTCCCAAACAAAAGCTGAGGGAGTACATCGCCACTAGGCCTGCTTTACTAGAAATGCTAAAGGGTATTCTTTAAGCTGAAGTGAAGTTGCTAATTAGTAACATGAAAACATATGAAAGTATAAAACTAGTAAAAGCATACAGTCATATTCAGAATACTCTAATGCTATAATGGTGATCTGTAAATCACTTATATTTCTAGTATAAAGATTAAAAGACAAATTAATTTTTTTTTGAGAGGGAGTTTTGCTCTTGTTGCCCAGGCTGGAGTGCAGTGGCACGATCTCAGCTCACTGCAACCTTTGTCTCTCGGGTTCAAGCAATTCTCCTGCCTCAGCCTCCCGAGTAGCTGGGATTACAGGTGCCCACCACCACGCCCAGCTGATTTTTTGTATTTTTAGTAGAGACGGTGTTTCCCTATGTTGGCCAGGCTGGTCTCAAACTCCTGACCTCAGGCGATCTACACACCTCGGCCTCCCAAAGTGCTGGGATTACAGGTGTGAGCCATTGTGCCCAGCCAACAAAACTACTAAAAATAACTATAGCTACAATCATTTGTTAGTAGATACACAATATAAAAAGATGTAAATTGTAATATCATAAACATAAAATAGAGGAGGAGTAAAGATGTGGTTTTTATATGCAAAGTTAAGTTGTTATAAGCTTAAAATAGACTATTATAACTATGTTATATGTGAGCCTCATTGTAACTACAACACAAAAATCTATGGTAGATACATGAAAAATGAAGAGAAATGAACCAAAGCATATCACCTAGAGAAAATGATCAAATCACAAAGGAAAACAGCAAGGGAGGAGGAAAGGACAAAGGGATCTATAAAACAGTCAGAAAAACAATTAACATAATGACCATAGTAAGTCCTTACCCATCAATAATTACCTTGAATATAAATGAATTAAATTATCTAGTCAAAAGACAGAGAGTAGCTAAGTGGATTAGAGAAAAACCCAAACAAGTCCCAACCATACGCTACCTATAAGAGACATACTTCAGTTTTAAGGATACACATAGGCTGAAAGTGAAGGAATAGAATAAAATGTTCTATGCAAATAGAAACCACGAATATGTGGAAATTAAACTACATACTCCTGAACAACCAATGGGTCAACCAATGGGAAGAAATCAAAAGGGAAATTTAGAATTATCTTAAGACTTGAAAAAATGGAAACACAGCATATGAAAACTTACGGAATGCAGCAAAAGCAGTTCTAAGAGGGATCATTATAGTGCTAAATGCCTATGCTAAAAAAGATTATAAACAAGCTAGCATTACACCTCCAGAAACTAGGAAAAGAACAAATTAAACCCAATGTTAGTAGAAGTAAGGACATAGCAAACATCAGAGCAGAAATAAATGAAATAGAACTATAAAAATGATAGAAAGATCAACAAAACTAAGAGTTGGTTTTTGAAAAGATAAACAAAATTGACAATCCTTTAGCTAGACTAAGAAAAAAGGAGAAATGACTCAAAATCAGAAATGAAAGAGGAGACATTATAACTGATACCACAGACATACAAAGGATCATGAGAGAATACTACAAGAAAATGTACAGCAAAAAAATGTAAATAACCCAGAAAAAAATGAATAAATTCCTGGCAACATATAACTTAACAAGACTGAGTCATGTAGAATAGAAAATTTGGCCGGGCATGGTGGCTCACACCTGTAATCTCCACTTTGGGAGGCAAAGGCGGGTGGATTGTTTGAGTCCAGGAGTTGGAGACCAGTCTGGGCAACATGGTGAAACCCCGTCTCTACAAAAAATACAAAAAATTAGCCGGGCATGTGTGGGCGGCAAGCCACCCAGGTGCTGAGGCAAGAGACCAAGGGCACGACCTGTTCCAGTATAATAAAGAAAATATATAAAATAAGAATAGTTACACTAGATATAGATCATAGATATGATTATATATGAATATTATTAATCATTAGTTTGTAGCAATTACTTTTTATTCCAACATTATAATAATCCTTGCTCTACAATCATAACCTAGGAAAAACCAGGCCATACAGAGATAGGAGCCGAGGGGACACAGTGAGAAGTGACCAGAAGACAAGTGCGAGCCTTCTGTTATGCCCGGACAGGCCACCAGAGGGCTCCTGGGTCTTCCGGTAACGCCAGCGTCTGGGAAGACGCCCGTTGCCAAGCGGACCTTGGTCTAGCGGTAGCGTCAGTGCTTAGAAAAGGCACCGGTTACTTAGCAGACCGGGAAAGGGAGTCTCCCTTTCTCCGGGGGAGGTAGAGAAGACTCTGCTCCACCACCTCTTGTGGAGGTCCTGACATCAGTCAAGCCCGCCCGCAGTCATCCGGAGGCCTGACCGTCTCCCTGTGATGCTGTGCTTCAGCGGTCACGCTCCTGGTCCACTTTCATGTTCCACCCTGTACACCTGGCTCTGCCTTCTAGATAGCAGTAGCAGAATTAGTGAAAGTACTAAAAGTCTTTGAAATGCAGAAGTAATGGCGTAAGCTGTCTCTTTCTCCGCCTCGGCTGCCAAACAGGGAAGGGTCCCCTGTCCAGTGGACACGTGACCCACGTGACCTTAGCTATCATTGGAGATGGCTCACGCTCCTTACCCTGCCCCCTTGTCTTGTATCCAATAAATAACAGCACAGCCAGGCATTCGGGGCCACTACCGGTCTCCGCGTCTTGGCGGTAGTGGCCCCCGGGCCCTGCTGTCTTTTCTTCTATCTCTTTGTCTTGTGTCTTTATTTGTATGATCTCTCGTCTCCGCACAAGGGGAGAAAATCCCACGGACCCTGTAGGGCTAGACCCTACAGGCATGGTGGCACATGCCTATAGTCTCAGCTACTTGGGAGGCTGACTTGGGAGAACCCAGGAGTTTGAGGCTGCGGTGAGCCATGTTTGTGCTACTGCACTCCAGCCTGGGTGACAGAGTGAGACACTGTCTCAAAAGAAAAAAAAATTTGAGTAGACCATAAAATAATCATTAGACCAAACGATAGCATTATTGTAACTCTGGTTTATAACTCCACATTTCCTTTTTTTTTTTTAACATAATTTAAGAGATTAATGCATTTAAAAGAAGGATTAATGTATGTTTTGGGGCATGCAATGTGTAAGGATGTAATTTTGTGACATCAGCAAATCAAAGGGGTGGGAGCAGAGCTTTAAAGGAGCAGAGTTCTCACCTGTTATTAAAGTTAAACTGGTAAAAATTCAAATTAGAGCGTTATCGTTTCCGATGTTAAATGTACTCCTCATGGCAACCACAAAAAATAGCTATAGAACAGACACAAAAGAACATCAGAAAGGAATTTAAACATTCCACTATAAAAAATCAACTAGGTCGGGCGCAGTGGCTCACGCCTGTAATCCCAGCACTTTGGGAGGCCAAGGTGGGTGGATCACCTGAAGTCAGGAGTTTGAGACCAGCCTGGCTAACATGGTGAAACCCCATTTCTACTAACAATACAAAAAATTAGCCGGGCATGGTGGTGTGCGCCTGTAATCCCAGCTACTCGGGAGGCTGAGGCAGGAGAGTCGCTTGAACCTGGGAGGCAGAGGTTGCAGTGAGTCGAGATCGTGCCATTGCATTCCAGCTTGAGCAACAAGAGCAAAACTCCCTCTCAAAAAAAATAGATAAATAGACACAAAAGAAGACAGCAATGCAGGAAATTAGAGATAAAAACGCTTATAAGCCACTTCAAAAACAAAGCAAAATGACAGAAATAATATCTTCTGGCCAGGCACGGTGGCTCACGCCTGTAATCCCAGCATTTTGGGAGGCTGAGACAGGTGGATCACCTGAGGTCAGGAGTTCGAGACCAGCCTGACCAATATGGTGAAACCCTCGTCTCTATTAAAAATGCAAACATTAGCTGGGCGTGGTGGCACGCACCTGTAGTCCCAGCTACTCGGGAGGCTGAGGCAGTAGAATCACTTGAACCCGGGAGGCGGAGGTTGCAGTGAGCTGAGATTGCGCCACTGCACTCCAGCCTGGGTGACAGAGCGAAACTCTGTCTCAAAAAAAAAAAAAATTCCTCATTAGTAGTTAATTTACATGTAAATGATAAACTTTTCAATCAAAAGACTTACATTTGAAGATTGAATAAAAATACATAATTCAACTATATGCTGTTATAAGAGACTGACTTTACATCCAAAAACACAAATAGTAGAAAGTGAAAGGATTGAAAAAGATATTCCGTGTAAATATCCCAAAGAAAGCAGTGATGGTTGCATCAGACAAAATAGCCTTTAAACCAAAACAGATCACAAGACAAAGAATAACCTTGTAGATTAATAAAATATTCAACATAGGACATTATAATACTTATATATCTAATAACAGACCATAAAAATATATAAAGCAAAAACTGACAGAATTCATGAGAGCAATAGTCTAGAGTAATAATTGAAGACTTCAATACCTCACTCTGTTTATGACTTAAGATATTTGCATCACTGTTGACAAGTGAAATCAATTTTTGTTTTCATTTTCTGTGATACTTTTTTAGGTTAACATAGTATTGTTATAATTGCTCCAGAAATTCGGAAGTTTTTTTGTTTGTTTGTTTGTTCTTTTTTGAAACGGAGTCTCGTTCTGTTGCCAGGCTGGAGTGCAGTGGCGCGATCTCGGCTCACTGCAACTTCCGACTCCTGAGTTCAAGTGATTCTCCTGCCTCAGCCTCCTGAGTAGCTGGGATTACAGGTGCCCACCACCATGCCCGGCTAATTTTTGTATTTTTAGTAGAGACGGGGTTTCACCACGTTAGCCAGGATGGTCTTGATCTCCTGACGTCGTGATCCGTCTACCTCGGCCTCCGAAAGTACTGGGATTACAGGCGTGAGCCATCATGCCCGGCCAGAAGTATTATTTATTCTGGAATAATTTATGAGCATTGGGATTATCTGGTCTTTGAAGTTTGGCAGCATTTTCCTATGAAACCATCAAAATCTGTTACTTTTTTGTGGGGTGGTTCTTCACAAGTTTATTTGATGAAAAGTAGGCTGTTGAGTCTTCTGAGGTAAATCTTGGAAAATTCAATTTTCCTAAGAATTTAATCATTTCATCTAGGTCTTCAAAATGTTTTTGCCTAGAGTTGGGCAAAAACGTCTTTTATGATTTAAAAAACATCTATCTTTTGTTTCAGTAGTTATTTCCTCTGTGTATTTCTTATTTTGTATATTTGTACTTTTTCTCTTTTTGCTGGATTAGAATACCGAGTTGTCTATTTTGTTAACGTTCTTCAAAAACAAATGTTTTTATTTATTAGTTCTACTGTTGTTCTGCTTTCGACCTCATTTATTTCTGCTTTTATCTCTTTCATTTCCAATAGTCAAACTCAGTGGCCTTAAAAAAGTTTTATTGAAATACAATTCACATTCCACAAAATGTGTCGATTGTAAGTATTCAATTCAGTGATACTAGTAAATTCATAGAGTTTTACTACCATGACCACAATGCAGCCTTAGAACATCTTCATTACCAAAGTTCTTTATGCCCATTTACATTTAACCCCTGTTCCTACTCCTATCCTTAGGCAACTACTGATGTGATTTTTCACTCTACAAATTTGCATTTTCTAGACATTTTATATCCACAAAATCATACATGTGATGACTTTTCTGTCTAGTTTCTTGACATCAGCATCATGTTTTTGAGGTTTATTCACATCGCATGTATCAGCACTTCCCCCCTCTTCTAATTGCTGAACAGTATTCCATCGTATGGCTATACCACGTTTGTTTATCCAGGCATCATTTGATGGATATTTGAGTTGCTTTCACTTTTCTTTATCCAGTCAGCAGTTGATAGACATTTTGGGTTGTTTCCAGTTTCTGGCTATTATAAATAATATTGCTGGTCGGGTGCAGTGGCTCATGCCTGTAATCCCAGCACTTTGGGAGGCCGAGGTGGGTGGATCACGAGATCAGGAGATGGAGACCATCCTAGCTAACACGGTGAAACCCCGTCTCTACTAAAAATACAAAAAATTAGCCAGGCATGGTGGAGGGCGCCTGTAGTCCCAACTACTCAGGAGGCTGAGGCAGGAGAATGGCGTGAACCCGGGAGGCGGAGCTTGTAGTGATCCGAGATCACACCACTGCACTCCAGCCTGGGCGACAGAGTGAGACTCCGTCTCGAAATAATAATAATAATAATAATAATAATAATAATAATATTGCTATAAACATTATCATAAACGACTTTATACAGACATAAGTTTTCATTTTCTCTTAGATACCTAGAAGTAGCATTGCAGAGTCATGTGGTAAGTTTATGGTTAACTTTTTAAGTAATGGTCAAACTGTTCTCCAAAGTGACTGCTATTTTTACATCTCACTAGCAAAGCATGAAGGCTCGTTTCTCCACATACTTGCCTACACTAGGTATTGTCTGCTTTTCTTATTATAGCCATTCTATTGAGTTTTTACTGGTATCTCATTGTGGTTAACTTTGCTATTCCCTAATGAATAATGATGTTGAGCATCTTTGTATGTGCTTATTAGCCATTTCTGTAGCTTCTTTGGTGAAAAAAATATATATATATTCAGATCTTTTGCTCATTTGCAAAATTGGGTTGCTTGTCTTATTATTGAGTCATAAGTGTTCTGAATACAAGTCTTTTATCAGATAAATGATTTGCAAATATTTTCTTTTAGACTGTGGCTTGTCTTCTCACTTTCTTCATACTGTCTTTTGAAACAAAAGTTTTTATATATTGACAAAGTTCAATTTATCAATGCTTTTATTTCATGGATCATGCTTTTGTTGTTATATCTGGAATCTCTTTACCCAACCCAAATTTACAACAATTTTCTATTGTATTATAGTTTTAGCTCTTACTTTTAGGTCTCTGACCCGTTTTCAGCTAATTTTCATGTATGACGTGTAAGGCAAGTCTTCTCCTTCTCCTCCTTTGGCATGTAGGCATCCATTTACCCAGAATCGTTTACTAAAGTCTACCTTTCATCATTGAATTATCTGGGTAACTGTGTCAAAAATTAATTGGCCATAAATGTTACAATGTATTTCTAGATCCTTAGTTATTTTCCATTGATCTATTTACTTATCCTCGTGCTAATATCACACTGTCTTGATCACTGTGGCTTTATAGCAAATTTAAAATCAAGTAGTGTAAGTCTTACAATTTTATTCTTTTTCAAAATTGTTTTGCTATTCTATGTTCTTTGCATGTCATTATAAATTTTATGTTCAGCTTGCCAATTTTTACCAAAAAGTCTGGTGGGATTTTGACAGGAATTGCATTTAATTTATAGATCAATGTGAGGAGAATTGCCATATTGATAGTATTCAGCCTTTCAATCCACTAAGATGAAATGTCTTTGTTTATTTAAATATTTGTTAATATCTCTGAGTAATGTTTTGTAGTTTCCAACATACAAATTTGTACTTCCTTTTTTATTTTTTATTTTATTATTTTTTTGAGACGGAGTCACGCTCTGTCGCCAGGCTGGAGTGCAGTGGCACAATCTCGGCTCACTGCAACCTCCGCCTCCTGGGTTCAAGCGATTCTCCTGCCTCAGCCTCCCGAGTAGCTGGGACTACAGTCGCCTGCCACCATGCCTGGCTAATTTTTGTATTTTTAGTAAAGACGGGGTTTCACCATGTTAGCCAGGATGGTCTCGATCTCCTGACATCGTGATCCACCAGCCTCAGCCTCCCATAGTGCTGGGATTACAGGCATGAGCCACCGTGCCCGGCCACATTTTTACTTCTTTTATTAAATGTATTACTATTTTATTCTTTTTGATGCTGTGAAAGAAATTGTTTACTTAACTTCATTTTAAGATTATTCCCTGCTAGTATATAGAAGTATAGTGTTTATATATTGATCTTGTACCCTTTGACCATGCTAACATCATTTATTAGTTTCAGTGGTTTTATTATTATTATTGATTCCTAGAAATTTTCTATATACAGGATTATGTCATCTGTGAATAAAGCCAATTTTACTTTTTTTTCCAATCTGGATGATTCCTTTTCTTTCTTTTCTTTTGCTTGATTGCACCAGCTAGAATATCCAGTACAACATTGAACAGAACCAACTAGAACATCCAGTGCAACGTTGAACAGTATTAGCCAGAACATCCAGTACAACGTTGAACAGAACCAACTAGAACATCCAGTACAACGTGGAACAGAACCAGCTAGAACATCCAGTACAATGTGGAACAGAACCGGCTAGAACATCCAGTGCAACGTGGAACAGAACCGGCTAGAACATCCAGTGCAACTTTGAACAGAAGTGTTGAAAGCAGACACCCTTGCTTGTTTCCTATTATAGGGGAAAAACACTCAGTCTTTCACCGTTCTGTAGGATGTTAGCTAGGGTTTTTTTAAAATGCCCGTTATCAAGTTGAGGAAATTCCCTTTTATTCCTAGATTGTTGAGAGTTTTTGCCATGAATAGACGCTGGTTTTGCTAAATGCCTTTTGCTGCATCTATTGAAATAGTCACATAGTTTTTGTTTTTTATTATACTGATTTTCAGTGTTGAACCAATCTTTCATTCTTGGTATATATTCCATTTGGTCATTTTACAAAATCCTTTTTGTACGTTGCCAGATTCAGCTTACTAACATTTTTCTTAAACAGCTTTATTAAGTCATAAAGTGATATAGAATAAACTGCATGTATTTAAACAATTTGGTAAGTTTTCATGAGTAACCACCTGCAAAACCAGTTTCAGGAGAAAAAGAGTTTTCTCAAGCCTTAAGAATTTTTGTGTCTATGTCTATGGTACTACACACCATAGGAATATTGGTGTGTAGCTCTGTTTTGTTTTTCCCTTGTGATGTCTTTGTCTAGCTCTGGTATGAGAATAATACTGGCTTCATAGAATAAGTTGGGAAGTATTCCCTCTCATCTATTTTCTGAAAGAATTTCTAAAGAATTATCCTTTCTTCTTTAAATATTTGATGGAACTCACTAGTGGATCCATCCATTCCCAGATTTTCTCTGTGGGAAAATTTTTAATTAATTAATTTCTTTTTTTGAGACAGGGTCTCATTGTGTTGCCCAGACTGGAACGCAGTGGTGGGATGATGGCTCACTGCAGCCTCAACCTCTCAGGATCAAGCATTTCTCCTGCCTCAGCCTCCCAAGTAGCTGGGATTACAGGTGTATGCCACCACACCTGGCTAATTTTTTTTAATTTTTAATTATTATGAGTACATAGTAGGTGTATACATTTATGGATTACATGAGATATTTTGATATAGAATGCATATTATAATGCAATGATTATTATGCAATGCATAAAAATCACATCAGGGAAAATGGGGTACCCTTAAGCATTTATCTTTTGTGTTACAAGCAATCCAATTATACTTTTAGTTATGTTAAAATGTACAATTAAATTATTTTTGAGTATATCCTGTTGTGCTAGAAAATACTAGGTCTTATTCTAACTATTTTTTCTGCCAAATGACCATTTCCATCCCCCACAGTGTCCCACTACCCTCCCAGCTGCTGGTAACCATCTTTCTACTCTCTATCACCATGAGTTCAATTGTTTTAATTTTTGGCTCTCACAAATAAGTGAGAATATGTGAAGTTTGTCTTCTCTGCCTCGCTTATTTCACTTAACATAATGATCTCCAGTTCCATCCATGTTGTTGCAAATGACAGGATCTCATTCTTTTTTATGGCTTCCTAGTACTCCATTGTGTATATGTACCACATTTTCTTTATTCATTAACCTGTTGTTTGACACTTCGGTTACTTCCAAATCTTGGCTATTGTGAATAGTGCTGCAGTCAACAAGGGAGTGCAGACAGCTCTTGGATATACTGATTTTCTTTCTTTCGGGTATATACCTAGGAGTGGGATAGCTGCATTGTATGGTAGCTCTATTTTTATTTTTTTGAGGAACCTCCAAACTGTTCTCCATAGTGGTTGTACTAATTTACATTCCCACCAAGAGTGTACCAGGGTTCCCTTTTCCCCATATCCTCACCAGCATTTATTATTGCTTGTCTTTTGGATAAAAGCCATTTTAACTGGGGTGAGATAATATCTCGTTGTAGTTTTGATTTGCATTTCTCTGATGATCAATTATATTGTGTACCTTTTCATATACCTGTTTGCCATTTGTATGTCTTCTTTTGAGAAATGTCTATTCAGATGTTTGGCACTTTATTTTTTATTTATTTATTTATTTTTTTGAGACAGGGTTTCACTCCTGTCATCGAGGCTGGAGTGCAATGGTGCAATCTCGGCTCACTGCAACCTCCACCTCACGGGCTCAAGCAATTCTGCTGCCTTAGCCCCCCAAGTAGCTGAGACTACAGATGCATGCCACCGCATCCGGCTTACTTTTGATATGTTTTGTAGAGACGAGGTTTCACCATATTGCCCAGGCTAGTCTCCAACTCCTGGGCTCATGCGATCCACCCACCTCAGCCCTCCAAAATGCTGGGATTACAGACGTGAGCCATCGTGCCTGGCCATTTTGCACATTTTTAAATCTCAAAAGGCCAATCTACAATAGTGGTGTTATCTGTAGGAGTAACTGGGGAAGTTGTGTGTCTTGTGACCAATCCACATCTTAGCAGAATTCAGGCTCCTCTCCTCCCGCTAGCTTGGTGGTCTCTCATAGGTTTTACAAAGGCAGTTGGGTTTTGGAAAAGGGCTATCATTTGAACTATAACCTAAATGTCTTCCAAAGTTAGCTTGGCCTAAGCCCAGGAATAATGAAGGCATCTTGACAGCCAAAGGCGCGCAGAGTTGGGGGTTTGGTTAGATTAGACCTCCCCCACTGCTATAATTTTCTCACTGATATAATTTTTGCAAAGGCAGTTTCATTACTGGTGTGGTTCTATTTATTTGTTTTTAACATCTACTATAGTTTCTCCTTTATGAAGTTGGTTACTGTATTATTTGGTGCACTGATATTCAAAACTGTTATTTAACCCTATGAACTGCAGCTTTTAGCTTTACAAAGCGTCCTTTTTTGCTGTGCCTTCTGGTCTGAACCCTATCTTGTTTGATATCAAAACCTCAGCACGCCTGCGTCTCTGCTGGGGTCGGACTCTGAGTCAGTTCTACAGGCCCTGGGAAACTGGGCGTCCAGGCTCCGAGGATGGTACTGAACCTGGCGCAGCCGGGGGAGGGTGAACCAGGTGCCGCTGGCGGAGCCCCCTCCCAGCCTTCCTTTCCCGTCAGGCTGTGCCCCTCTCTAGATCCGCTGCAGCTGGGAGCCAGGCCTGTAACGAGGGAGCCTTCTCCGAGGATTGTGGGAGATGTAGTTTTTCCGGCGCCTTCGCGTCCTGGCGCATCGACGCAGGACGCACTTCCGCATGCGCCGCACTCCCGGCCTTAGTCGGGTGCGCGCGTGCAGGGCTGTTTCCGGCTTAGACTCAGTGGACCGGAATCTGGCCAGCGGGTGTACCTGGCTGAGTCTCTGTGGCCGCGGAGGCGCGGAGCTAAGCGGCTCGGATTATCGTGGGCAGACCAGAGACTTGACCAGCTAAACACTTCCGTCGGTCCGGGGCGTGGACGGGGCCAGATCAGCCTCCTGCTCTCCCGAGTCAGGGCCACGGAAAGGCACAAATCCATCCGTGCGACTCCTGGTACCCAGACCGGGAGGTTGTCTAGTCACGCGCGGTCCGTGTTGGGCGAGAGCTGAGGAGCCGGCGTCCCTGCCAACGACTCAGCCCCGGGACGGTCAGGAGCCTGGGGCCCTGGTCCCGCACCTGTCTTCGGGCGGACGCATCCCTCACGGTCTCTCCGCAGCCCGCGGGTCCTGCCCCCGCAGGCAGCGCGCGAACGTGGGCGTGGGGATGGCCACCAGTTTCCGGACAGCTTCGTGCTGGGTAAGTAGAGACTTTCCGTGTTTAAAATTCGACTGGATACTGAGGGTGGCCACGTTAATCTCTTCAGGGTTACTCCGGGAACTGAACTCACGTTCAGCCGTAATTGTGTGCTTAGTTTACTAGACTACCCTCCCCACCAAACCAAAGTTCCTCTGAAGCTCGCCCAAGCTCTGGTCTTGCAGAAACGTGCCTGTGGTATTCTGTGACGGGCAGTTATACTGCACTTCATGGCCAGCTGCGGGCCCTGAAGTCTGAGGATCCTCCATCATTTCATGTTTTCTACACAAAGTTGTCTTATGCAGACCCTTAGAACTTAGTTGGAGAAATGATCAGTTCCTCCTTTTTCGTTTGGCCAAATGCTTGTTTATGGAGTGTCTTTTTGTCTGCTGGACTCTAAGGCTGGTGCTGGCAATGCAGAGATAAATTATGTAAGTTCCTAATTTTAGAGGAGCTTTGGTTTGGTGGGGAGGGTAGTCTAGTGAACTATGGACGCAATTACAGGTGAATGAATAGGGAGAAAAGGCTAGGAGCGGAGCTCGAGAGTCCGAGAGGTAAGGGGCGGGCCAGTGGATCATCGGGACTTTATGAATTATTGATGGAGTGAACCAGAGGGGAGTCTTTACAAGTGATTTGATTGCCAAATCCTTTGCCCTCGGTGAGTGGTGTTGACGACGTTGCCGGATGTGGTGCTCTACCATTGAGCTATACAGCCGGAGACTAGGAATGCTATTGGAAGAGGGACCCTGGGAATGACTTTCGCAGGTGTTGAATATCCAATGCCTGTATTTCAGCCTGTAACTCACATGGGAGGTCTAAACTGGAAATATATAAAGACACCTTATTGTATTCGTGGAAGCTCAGAGTGTGACCAACTGGAACCCTCAAGAGGACCGAGGTGAGGACTCAGGTTAATGAAAGGAAAGGACACACGGTGGAGAAAGGCTGTTGTGCTAAAGAAACGAGAGAAAGTTAGGAGTGGATTTTTCCCCCTGTGAGTTTGTTCCTTTGTCAGAGATCAGTTAACTATATTTATATGGGTCTGTTTCTGGGCTCTTTATTGAGTTCTATTGATCTATTTGTTGTTTCACTAATACCACACTGCCACACTGTCTTGATTTTTGTAGCTTTGTAATAAGTCTTTTTTTATTTTTTTGAGACGGAGTCTCGCTCTGTCGCCCAGGCTGGAGTGCAGTGGCGCGATCTCGGCTCACTGCAACCTCTGCCTCCCGGGTTCGAGCGATTCTTGAGCCTCAGCCTCCCGAGTAGCTGGGATTACAGGCACATGCCACCTAGTCCGGGTAATTTTTGTATATTTTGTAGCGATGGAGTTTAGCCATGTTGCCCAGGCTGGTCTTTATAGTAAATCTTTTGTTTTTTTTTCAAGGCAGGATCTCACTCTGTTGCCCAGGTTGGAGTGCAGTGGAACAGTCACAACTCACTGCAGCCTCGAACTCCCGGGCTCAAGGGATCCTCCACCTCAGCCTCCTGAGTAGCTGGGATTACAGGCACATGCCACCACATCAGGCTAATTAAAAAAAATTTTTTTTTTTTTGTACAGATAGGGTCTCACTTTGTTGCCCTGGCTGCCCTGCAACTCTTGGCCTCAAGCACTTCTTCCTCCTTGGCCTCCCAAAGCATTGGTGGGATAACAGGTGTGAGCCACCATGCCCAGCCTATAAGTCTTGAAGTCAGGTTCATTCTCCCAACTGTATTCTTCTGCTTCCGTATCCTGTTAGCTAATCTAAGTCTTTTGTCTGTCTGAACTTTATAATCAGTTCGTCAACATCTGCAAAATAACTTGCTGGGATTTTAACTGACAGTGCATTCAATCTGTAGATGAAGTTGGGAAGAGCTGAAGTCTTGAATATTGAGTCTTCCTATCCATGAACATGTTATATCTCTCTATCTAGTTCTTAGTTTTCATTCAGCAGTGTTTGGTAGTTTTTCTCATATAGATTTTATATAGTATAATTATATATTTTGTTAGACTTACACCTAAGTATTTAATTTTTGTGGGTGCTACTGTAAATGGTATTGTGTTTTTTATTTCAAATTCAGCTTACACCTGTGTACAGGAAAGGGGTTGACTTTTGTATATTAACTTTGTATCCTGCAACCTTGGTATAATCACGTAGTTCCAGGAGTCTTTTGGTGAATTTTTTTTTTTTTTTTTTTTTGAGACAGAGTCTCGCTGTTGGCCAGGCTGGAGTGCAGTGGCACAATCTCGGCTCACTGCAACCTCCACCTCCTGGGTTCAAGCGATTCTCCTGCCTGAGCCTCCCGAGTAGCTGGTACTACAGGCACGTGCCACCACGCCCATCTAATTTTTTTGTATTTTTAGTAGAAATGGAGTTTCACTGTGTTAGCAGGATGGTCTCGATCTCCTGACCTCGTGATCAGCCCACCTCGGCCTCCTAAAGTGCTGGGATTACAGCCGTGAGCCACCGTGCCGGGTCTGGTGAATTCTTTTGGACTTTGCACAATTATGTCATCTGTGAACAAAGTTTTATTCCTTCCTTCACAGTCATTATACATTTTACAGGTTAAGTATATGCTTATTACTTATTCAAAATGCTTAAGACCAGAATTGTTTTGGATTTTGGATTTTTTCAGATCTTGGACTATTTACATATACATAAGATATCTTGGGGATGGGACCCAAGTCTAAACACTGAATTTGTTTATGTTTCATATATACCTTATACGTACAGCCTGAAGGTAATTTTATACAGTATTTTAAATAATTTTGTGTGTGAAACAAAGGTTGTATTAAGTTAATGTGTGGGATTTTCCACATGTCAGGACTCAAAACGTTTTGAATTTTGGAGCATTTAGATTTCAGGTTTTTGGAACAGGGATTCTCATCCTGTATTTTCTGTTCTTGTTTTTTTGCCTCAGATAGGACTTCCAGTACAATGTTGAAAAAGAGTGGTGAGAGGGGATTAAAGATACATTTTGCCTTGTTGATCTTAGTGGGAAAGCTTCAAGTTTCTCACAGTTAAGTATGATGTTAGTTGTAGCATTTTTCTTGGTAGATATTCTCTATCAAGTTGAGAAAGACCCTTATTCCTAGTTTAGTGAGGGTTTTTGTTGTTGTTAATTGTGAATGGGGTTGGATTTTGTCAGATTTTTTTTCTGGGCCAGATGTGGCTCACACCTGTAATCACTTTGGGAGGCTGAGGCAGGAGGATAGCTTTAGCCCAGGAATTCAGGACCAGCCTGGGCAACATAGTGAGACCTCATCTCTACAAAAAATTAAAAAACAAAATAGCTGGGCGTGGTGACACATGCCTGTAGTCTCAGCTACTGAGGAGGCTGAAGTGGAAGGATTGCTTGAGCCTGGGAGGTTGAGGCTGCCGTGAGCCATGTTTGCACCACTGCACTCCAGCCTGGGTGACAGAGCGAGACCCTGTCTCAAAAAAGAAAAAAAGTTTTTTCTGCATCTATCTATGCTTTTTCTTCTTTAGTCATTTGATACAATGGAACTGATTCAAGTATTGAACCAACCTTACATACCAGGAATAAATCCCACTTGGCTGTGGTGTACACTTGTTTTTATACATTGTTGTATTTTATTTTCTAGTATTTTGTTGAGGATTTTTGTATCTATATTTATGAGATAATTTTTCTATAGTTTTCTAGGGTTTCTGTCTGGTTTTGGTATTAGAGCGATGCTGTCTTTATAAACTGAGTTAGGATTCCCTCTGCCTTTATCTTCTGAAAAATATTGTAGAGGGAAAAAAAGATTGGTGTGATTTTTTTCCTTAAATGTTTGGTAGACTTCACCAGTGAGTGAACCCATCTTGGCCTGGCACTTTCTGGTTTGGGTGATTCTTAATTTTTGATTCAATTTAGGCTTATTAGAGTGTCTGTTTCTTTTTGTTCAGTTTTGGCAGATTGTGTCTTTCAGGGATTTGGTCTCTTTCATCTAGGTCATGAAATGTGTGGACATAGAATTGTACATAGTATGATGTTCCTTTATTGTCCTTTTTTCTTTTTATTTTTTTGATAGAGTCTCACTCTGTCACCCAGGCTGGAGTGCAGTGGCATGATCACGGCTCACTGCAACCTCTGCCTCCCAGGTTCAAGCGATTCTCCTGCCTCAGCCTCCCGAGTAGCTGGAAGTACAGGTGTGTGCCACCATGCCCGGCTAATTTTTGCGTTTTCAGTAGAGACAGGGTTTCACTGTGTTGGCCAGGCTGGTCTCGAACTCCTGACCTCAAGTGATCCACCCACCTCAGCCTCCAAAAGTGCTGGGGTTACAGGCGTGAGCCACTGTGCCCAGCCTCCATTACTATTTTGAACAGACTAGGTCAACTAAGTATAAGAAAAATAGCTAGGCATGGCCGGGCGTGGTGGCTCAGGCCTGTAATCCCAGCACTTTGGGAGGCCGAGGCGGGTGAATCACGAGGTCAGATGTTCAAGACCAGCCTGATCAACATGGTGAAACCCTGTCACTACTAAAAATACAAAAGTTAGCGCCGGGCATGGTGGCACACACCTGTAATCCCAGCTGCTCAGGAGGCTGAGGCAGGAGAATCGCTTGAACTCAGGAAGCAGAGGTTGCAGTAAGCCAAGATCGTGCCACTGCACTCCAGCCCGGGCGACAGAGCGAGACTCAACAACAACAACAAAATAAAAATAGCTAGGCATGGTGGCTGATGCCTGTAATCCCAGCACTTTGGGAGACTGAGGGCAGGAGGCTCGCTTGAAGCCAGGAGTTCGAGACCAGCCTGGGCAACGCAGAGACCTTGCCTATACAAAACAACAACAACAACAACAAAAAAAAAACCTAAAAAAAAACCCAGGTGTGCTAGTGTGCACCTGTAGCCCCAGCTACTTGGGAGGTGAGATGGTGAGGTGAGCCCAGGAGTTCGAGGCTGCTGTGCCACTGTACTCCAGCTTAGGCAACAGAGCGAGACCGTCTCAAAAAAATGATAAGAAAAAAATTTTAATTTTACTTTCACTTATTCTTTCTTTGATGTTCTCACTTTTTAAAATATATATCTGTGGCCGGGCCTGGCGGCTCATCCCTGTAATCCCAGCACTCTGGGAGGCTGAGGCCGGCGGGTCATTTGAGGTCAGGAGTTCGAGACCAGCCTGGCCAACATGGTGAAACCCTGTCTCTACTACAAATACAAAAATTAGCTGGGCACGGTGGTGCGTGCCTGTAGGCCTGGCTACTTGGGAGGCTGAGGTATGAGAATCGCTTGAACCCAGGAGGCGGGGGTTGCAGTGAGCCAAGATCATGCCACTGCACTCCAGCCTGGGCAACGGGGTAAGACCCTATCTCAAAAAAAAAAAAGTGTATCTGTGTTTCTGACCTGTATTTTCCTTTTCTGCCTAGTTAAGGCAAGTTTACTTGAAATAGCAATAAATTATCTTAGTTTTTGTTTGAGAAAGACTTTTTTTTTACTTTTGAAGGATAATTTTGCAGGGTACAGAATTCTGTTTTGATGATTTTTTTTTCTCTGAACACCTTAACTGTTTCACTCCATTTTCTTGCTTGTGTGGTTTCTGTAGGTAAGGTATTTTTTTTCGCCTCTGGCTTATCTTTGATTTTTTGTGTTTTAAAAATGATATGCCTACGTGCAGGTTTTTTGGCATTTATCTTCTTGGTATTCTCGGATTTTCCTCCATCTGTGATTTGGTGTCTGACATTACTTCAGCGAAATTTTCAGTAATTATTGTTTCATATATAGATGCTCCTTGACTTGATGATGTGGTTACATCCTGATAAACTCATCATAAATTGAAAATCTCTTTCTCAGAAGTGCATTTTCGACTTACAATATGTTCAACTTATAATAGGTTTATCCGGATGGAGCCTCATCATAAGTTGGGGAACGTACTGAAGTGTATTGCTTCTGCGCCATTGTAAAATTGAAAAATACTAAGTCAAACCACTGTGCGTCAGGCACCGGCTGTCTTTCTTCTGTTCTTTTCCTTTCCTTCGGGTATTTCCATTTTGCATATCTACACCTTTTATGGCTGTCCATCTTGGATATTCTGTTCTTTTTTTTTTTCCCCAGTGTTCTCTTTGCTTGAAGGTTTCTGTTGATACATCCTTAAGTTCAAAGATTTTTTTCCTCAATCTTGTGCAGTCTACATAATACATAAGCCCATCAAAGGCATTCTTCACTTCTGTACAGTGTTTTTGATCACTAGTATTTCTTTTTTTTTTTTTTTGAGATGGAGTCTCACTTTCTTGCCCAGGCTGGAGTGCAGTGGTGCGATCTGGGCTCACTGCAGCCTCTACCTCTCAGGTTCAAGCCATTCTTGTGCCTCAGCCTCCTGAGTAGCTGGGACTACAGGTGCGCACCACCGTGCCTAGCTAATTTTTGTATTTTTAGTAGAGACAGAGTTTCAGTATGTTGGTTAGGCTGGTTTCGAACTCCTGACCTCAAGTGATCTACCCACCTCAGCCTCTCAAAGTGCTGGGATTACAGGTGTGAGCCACTACGCCTGGCCTGCCCATCTGTTCTTACATGCTGCCTACTTTATTCACTAGAGCCCATAACATATTATTCATGGTTGTTTTAAGTTTTGTCTGATACCTTCAACATCCCTATCATGTCTGGTTCTGATGCTTGCCCTGTCTGTGTTTTTTTTTTTTTTTTTTTTTTTTTTTTTTGAGATGGAGTCCAGGCTGGAGTGCAGTGGTGTGATCTTGGCTCACTACAACATCCGCCTCTTGGGTTCAAGTGATTCTTCTGCCTCAGCCTCCCGAGTAGCTGGGACTACAGGTGCACTCCACCATGCCTGGCTGATTTTTGTCTTTTTAGTAGAGACGGGGTTTCACCATACTGGCCAGGCCGATCTCGAATTCCTGACCTCAGGTGATCTACCCCCCTCGGCCTCCCAGAGTGCTGGGATTACAGGCGTGAGCCACCGCGCGTGGTTGCCCTATGTTTTTTTGCCTTTTAGTATTGCCTTGTCCCTTTACGTTCATAGCTAGACATGATGTACTGAGTAAAAGGAATTACTTTTAATAGTACTTTACTAATGTGGTGATGAGATGTCAGGAAAGGGTGAGCATTCTGTAGGCCCCTGATTAGGTCTGTCTCTGTGAGCCTGTTCTCCTGGACTCTCAATCTCACAAGTATTTCCCAGGCCACCCCCACCCCATCCCTTAGATGGGACAGGATGGAATTTGGTATATCTCTCTTCCCTCAGGTTAGTTAAGCTCTGACAAAACCCCAGTATATTAGGCTCTGGGAACCTGGTTGAGCTCCTGAAAGTAAAACTCAGAAAAGCTTGGGACTTTGTCTCCCTCCACTCCCACCATGACTGGGTCCCCCTGGACTTTTTAACTTCAAACATGTACACACCTAGCCTCTAGCAATTTGTCAGTTGCAGTTCAGGTATTTCTGTCCTGACGCTTTCTCACAGAGATTTGTGATCTGGTAACTACTGTGTTTCTGCCTGTCTCTAATTTTGGGGACAGTGGTTTGTTTGCCTTGTATCTTCACTTCTCTTTCAGATCTAAGAAGAGTTGTTGATTTTTCAGTTTGTTAAACTTTTTACTTGTTAGGACAGAGTGGCTACTTCCAAACTCTTTACATGCAGAACTGGAACTATTAATTTTTGATGATACAGTTGATTCTCTTAGAACACAATTCAGTCTCTTATAACCACCCACCCATCCCAATCCCCTCTCTCTCCTCGGAGGTAATCAGTTTGATAGATATTCTTCTAGGTCTTTCCCTGTACATTTTTAATGCATATGTTTATATCCTTAAAATGTTTGTGTTGGCTTATTTTTGTGAAGTTGTATGATATTCTGTTGTATGAACATTTCTTAATTTGTCTGTTGTAATAATCTGTTATCGTCAACATCAGTGTTTAGGTTGTTTTCAGTTACTGGCTATTTTAGATAACATGACTTTGAACATTTTTGTACATTTGTTTTGGTAGACATCAACTATCATTTCTGTTAGGCACATACCAGGATTTTTCAACCTCAGCACTATTGACATTTTGGATGGAATAATTCTTTGTTGTGGAGGAACGTCCTGTGCATCGTGGGTTGCTGAGCAGCATTCCTGGCCCCGACTTATGTAGGTGCCAGTAGCACTGCCCCACTATGACAACCGTAAAGGGCTCCAGACATTGTCACATGCCCCCGGGGGGGCAAAATCTCCCTCCTGCCCATTGAGAACCACTGGGCACATACTTACGAATGATACTGTTGAGTCATTGTATACGTATATTTAAATTTAGTACATACTCTTAGTTTTCCAAAGTGGCGAAATGACTTCACATTCCCAGTACCAGGAATTGAGAACTGCATTTGCTCTATATCCCTTTTTATTTTCATGGAAAAGAGGTTTTCCACTTTTCAAAAAATTGCACCACCATAGTCGATGTGGGTGTGTTGTGTAGGCGTTAGCGGTATTGCCCTCACCATGCGCTCACTGGACAGTAACACAACCCCATGAGAAGGATGGTTTGCTCCACATCCTTAACAGACTTGTATTGGCCATTGTCCTGTTGATGCTCATTTCAGGGATCAGTTGTTTGTTTCTAAATGTCTCCTTGTTTTTTTTTTTTTTTTTTTTTTTAATTCCAGTTCTCCTTTTATTCACTGTATACAACTTCTCTGTATTTTAAATATTTACATAGTTATATATTATGATAGTTATTTGTAATATTACTTGTTTGCTAACATCGTCTGGATCATCTGTGCATCTTTATCAATTATCTGCCTATTCCTTTTGTCAGTCATATTTTCCTGCCTCATGTCTCAAAGTTTTTAATTTTTTGCTGACATTGTTTTAAAAGGAATAACCACAGAGACTGAAGTTTACTGTTGTGGTTTTTTTTGAGACAGAGTCTTGCTCTGTCGCCCAGGCTGGAGTGCAGTGGTGCGATCTTGGCTCACTGCAACCTCTGCCTCCTGGGTTCAAGCAATTCTTCTGCCTCAGCCTAC
Source organism: Pan paniscus (assembly GCF_029289425.2). Taxonomy (NCBI): domain Eukaryota; kingdom Metazoa; phylum Chordata; class Mammalia; order Primates; family Hominidae; genus Pan; species Pan paniscus. The sequence goes on from NC_073259.2 coordinate 141,110,820, forward strand.
CCAGTAGCTGGGATTACAGGTGCCCACCACTATGCCTGGATAATTTTTGTATATTTAGTAGAGATGGGATTTCACCATGTTGGTCAGGCTGGTCTCAAACTCCTGGCCTCAGGTGATCCACCCACCTTGGCCTCCCAAAGTGCTGGGATTACAGGGGTGAGCCACCATGCCTGACCTTATTGTTGTTTTATATTGTTGTTTTCTCTGTCATGCAGTAGGGGAATGGCTGATCACCTCAATCAAAACAGGAATTGAGCTGTTTAGGGGCTGTGCTCTGTTACCTGTGTCTTCGGGTTTCTGGATGGTATATTTATTGCAGGCTCCTCTCTACTGGTACTTTGTTTCTGGAGCACCTTGAGGCTGCGGGAGACTCAGTCTGCCATTCCAGCCCAGCCTGCAGCTTCTTGCACTGACCAGCATTCAACAGATGTCCCATGGGGAAAACTCACTGTCCACTGGGGCACATCAAAACCTTCACTGGTTTCTCTTTCCCCTAGAATAGTCCTCTGTCTGGGCCGAGCCCTTCCTTCACTGTTCTCAAGCTGAGCAAATGGCCCAGCGAGGTAACAGCCAGCAATTTTAGCTCACCCAAGAGGAGCTCTTTTCTCTCTGCAATTTTAGTTTGTTTAGTCCTCCTTCCTTCCACAGGTCTCTGGTGTTTTAAAAAAGATAAGAGTATTTAAAATTTTCTAGTTGTAGCAGTAGTAGTCCAAGCATATGATTTTATTTTACATTAATGAGAGTTAGAATTATTAGATGAAATAAAATGAAAAACTTTCTTGGTATTTTCATTGAGAATTTATCAAATGTGTAAATTAATTTGTGGAAAATTAATATCTTTGCCATGTAAGTCTACTCATCATAAACATGGCATGTTGCTTCAATCTCTTTGTACTTACATATTTTATCATGTGTATTTTTTGTTAGGTTTTCCTGCATTTTAAAGCTTTTTATTCCTAAGTACTTTCTAGATTTGTTACTGTGATCATATAGGCATTTTCTTACTATATTTTCTGGTTGGTGACTGCTAATGTGCCAAAAAGCTAGTCCTTATTGTTTTGTTTAAAACTGCTACCCTGTTGACTTTTCTTACTGGTTCTCATGGTTTTTTGTTTTGTTTTGTTTTGTTTTCTTAGAAAGAAACATTTAATAGGGACTTAAGAACAGAAGCCATGTCTGTGTCTCATGCAGTGGCAAGACAAGGTGGTGGATCCCTGCACCATTACCCCCAGACCCAGTGCTTCTAGACCTTAGGGAGGGGTGGTTCAGAAGGGATGTGTAAGACAGTTGAAGTACGGTTACATCAAGGTTGTTTGACCTAAGGGTAGGATTTATGGTAAGTACCTGGTCTGACACAAGGAACAATAGATGAACTGGAAATCTTAGAGGCCTTCCCAGAACAGGGGCTAATCAGAAGCCCACACGGTAGATGAACTTCCAAGATGGAGTCCAGAACAGGGGTTAATCAGAAGCCCACATGGTCGATGAGCTTCCAAGATGGAGTTGCTTTGGCCTTCACACTTCACCTCCCAGTCCAGCTTTTCTATCTTATGCGCCCTCCTCTGAACGTTAGGTAGGGTGCCTGATATTGCAGAGCTTTAGCAGCAGTGCAGTGGAAAACAGATTAGGCCAAGGAGGGTTCCAAATTAAGGAGGTTCACAGGGTTGTTGAATCATTTCTAGTCTTCAGAATACTATGACTTTGCTTGTCTCAGATGAAGTAAAACAATGAGAGATACATAACAATAATTTGAATAATAGAAATAGAATGCACACAAGGATTACAAACGAAAGAGAACTTTTGATTGTGCCAGAACAACAGCAGCAAATAACCTGTTCCGTTAATGGGCCGACTAAAAGTATCATGAAGAAAACGAAAACCTGGTTCCTTTTTAGGGACTTCTTGTAGCCAGGAAATAATTCAGAGTTAGCCCAAATTATAGGCAAATAATAAAAACTCAGAACAGCGATCAGAATCTAAAATTTTCTCTCTCTGGTGTCCCTACTTCTACCAAGAATAAATCGTAGCAGGACCAACTTATTTGCAAATAAATTTTGATCTCATTATACTTGGCCTGGTTATTTGCATAAAGAATAGCAAGAATAGTGACCAGCCATGTAGGCTTCTTTTAAGTTGACTTTGCTGGAGCTTTTTTTTTTTTTCTTTTTTCTTTTTGAGACGGAGTCTTGCTCTGTCACCCAGGCTGGAGTGCGGTGGTGTGATCTTGGCTCACTGCAACCTTCGCCTCCCGGGTTCAAGCGATTATCCTGCCTCAGCCTCCTGAGTAGCTGGGATTACAGGTGTGTTCCAGCACGCCTGGCTAATTTTTGTATTTTTAGTAGACATAGGGTTTCACCATGTTGGTCAGGCTGGTCTCAAACTTCTGACCTCATGATCTGCCCTCCTCAGCCTCCCAAAGTGCTGGGATTACAGGCGTAAGCCACCGCTCTCGGCCTTGCTGGAACTTTTTAAAGGAATTTTGGATTCGACTTTTTAAAAGCTTAGAAGGCCAGAAGCCAAGCCAAGGATTTGCTGCTCGACTGTGCTTGTAACACCTGTATGAATTCCTGTCTTCTCGAGATCCCAAAATACCATGAGGTTCCTGAGCCTGTTAGAAAGTGACATTCTTTACTTGCCACAGATCAGGAATCTTTAAGGTGGACAAGGTACCAGGCGAGTCTTTCCAAGGGGCTTTTTATCAGCTCTATAAATCCAACCTAAATTTCTCAAAGCAGCCTGGTTATATCTGAAAATATGCCATTCCATTTGAGGCCTTGATAAAATAACCAGTCTCTCCAATTGTGTCCTTTTTACAAAAGAAAACAGATTCTTGCTGAACTTATGCAAATAACTCTATTGCCATATTTTTTGTATTTTCTGTAGAGACAGGGTTTCACCATGTTAGCCAGGATGGTCTCGATCTCCTGACCTCGTGATCCGCCCGCCTTGGCCTCCCAAAGTGCTAGGATTACAGGTGTGAGCCACTGTGCCCGGCCTAATTTTTGTATTTTTAGTAGGATAGGGTTTCACTATGTTGGCCAGGCTGGTCTTGAACTCCTGATTGCAAGTGATCCACCCACCTCTGCCTCCCAAAGTGCTGGGATTACAGGCGTGAACTACCATGCCTGGCCTGTTTTCATTCGTATCAAGCTTAAAGAAATAGTAGAAGGCTTTAAATAAAATAGACAATAAGCCTCCTGGTCTACCCGCTGCTCCTGGTCTACCCGCTGTCTGCTGTGCACCTTCCCTCTTCCATCCTGTGTCCCCAGAAGCAGCCACTTTGGGCTCCGTTTCGTCTTCTGCTGTCGACCTCCAGCTTCTAATATGGTCACATCGAAGTGACTTGTTTCATGTTTCTTCTCCCTCAGATTTAAAGTAACCAGCTTGATAAGCACCTCAACGTTATAAGGGCACAGTAGTGGCTTCATTTTTCTCATCACAGCCTCAGGCTTCCTGTCAGCCCTTCCCTAGTGCTCGTCGTGAGGAGAGCTGATGATGCTCTGGTCACAGCCTTGTTTGTTATTGACTCTCAGTTACTTTCAGGTATGGGAAAGTTCAGTCCACACTCTCACTCCAAGCTCTTGTACCTCCCCTCATTCTAGCCTGCAGAGGGGAGATGGAGGAGGCTTGTCTGTATTCCCACTTCATTTACTTGTTGCCTTCCGATGGGGGCTCCTTCTGGGTTGGGGTGGGAAAATCAGTGGTTAGAGAAAAAGACACAGAGTCTCCTGTTGTGCGGTGGTCAGTACCCAGAGTTATGACAGGCATCAGTGGGGCTTGGTTGGAGCCTCTGACAGGGCTCTGCCCTGCAGTTCCATGGTGTATGTGATTCTTTCTCTCACTGCGTGCAGACTCACCCAGAAGTCCACTCACTGCCTCTTCCCCTGGGGTCTCCCTCCCTGCAGGTAGTGCTGCTGAGGAGGAGCCTGCTAATGAGCTCAAGTGTCAAGTTCGGGAATCTTCTGGGTGTTCCTTGGGCCCAGGGAAACAGTGCCCTGCCTGAGGTGAGCCGCCGGGAGGCGGGGCCCTGCCTGAGGTGACCTGCTGAACCCTCACTCCCCAGCTGCCTTTTAAGAGTCCCGCGGCAGTCTCTGCCTTCAGAATTTTTCAGAGGAAAGCAGTTATTCGATCCTTGTTTACTTAAATTCTTAAGTACATGTCAGTTCCTTCTGAAAATTACCCAGATTTAGCCTGGTCGGCTGTTGCAGATGGCCAGGTTGTGTGTGGGGCACTTGCACAGTCCCCTTTTCTTAGAGCCCCTGCTGTTTGAGAGGATGGATACCCGCTTCCCTTTCTTCTCACCTGTTCTTAGCAAGGTCACTTTTCTCCTTCAGTGACTCACTTCTGTGGACTGTTTTCTGGTTGGATCTCCCCCATCTTCCGTCATTCATGGACCAGTTATTCACTATCTTCTTTCTCCGTTTGTTATCCCCAGGCTTCTCCACCTCCTTAAAGGGAAAGTTCTGTAGTTTGCTTGGCCAGGCTGCTTGGTGTCCTCCTGGCCCCCCTTCTGTCTCTCAGCGTGCCATGCTGTCTCTATCAGGTTGTGTTCTGGCTCTGTCCCCACAGGATGCCCAGAATCCAGCCACCATTTATCATCCCCATCGCTGTCACTTTGGCCTACACTGCCTTCTTCCACTGGACTAACACAGTTGCCTTCTAACTGGTCTCCCCGTTATCTCCTCTTACACAACCCCCTCCCTCTTCCACAGCAGTCAGGATGATCTCAAAATACCAGTCAGAGCGAGAAGCCTTTCAGTGGCTTCTCACAGCGCTTGCATTTCTGCCTAGGTATAACCTCATCAGAGAGCTGCCCTGATCACCCTGTCTGAAACAGCACCTGTGCCTCCCTCTGTCTCATGACTCTGTCCCTTACCTGCTTGGATTTTTTGTTTGTTTTTTGTTTTTTTGTTTTGAGATGTAGTCTTCTGTGTCGCCCAGGCTGGAGTGCAGTGGTGCGATTTCTACTCACTGCAACCTCCACCTCATGGGTTCAAGCGATTCTCCTGTCTCAGCCTCCTGAGTAGCTGGGGTTGCAGGTGTGTACCAGCATGCCTCGCTAATTTTTGTGTTTTTAATAGAGACAGAGTCTCACCATATTGGCCAGGCTGGTCTTGAACTCCTGACCTCAGGTGATCCACCCGCCTTGGCCTCCCAAAGTGCTGGGATTACAGGTGTGAATCACCATGCCCAGCCTGGATTTTGTTAAGAGTACCTAGCACCACTGGCATGTTAGGTAGTCATGTGTTGGCTGAGTAACACCCACCCTGGAGACCCTAGGTGGGTGGGACCTGGGAGCCTAATTCATATACTGCTTTTAGCTGTTTACAGTTCACACCTCATTCTCGTCATGCAGGATGACTGTTCCCAAAGCTTTTGGGGCTTCTGTGGGAGAGATGGTTTGCTGTGCATCAGCTTACCTCTGGGAGAGCTTTTGCTCACGGAAGTCAGTTACCAGATTTTTGGCTTACTGTTTATTAAAAATTTATCAAAATATCATATTGGCTTCTGTTTACGTAGTTCCCTTTTCTTTTTTTTTTTTTTTTTTGAGTTGGAGTCTCGCTCTGTTGCCCAGCTGGAGTGCAGTGGTGCAATCTCGGCACACTGCAAGCTCTGCCTCCTGGGTTAACACCATTCTCCTGCCTCAGCCTCCCGAGTAGCTGGGACTACAGGCACCCGCCACCACGCCTGGCTAATTTTTTGCATTTTTAGTAGAGACGGGGTTTCACCATGTTAGCCAGGATGGTCTCGATCTCGTGACCTTGTGATCTGCCGCCTCGGCCTCCCAAAGTGCTGGGATTACAGGCATGAGCCACCGCCCCTGGCCTCCCTTTTCTTTTAGAGGTGTGTTTGTGCGTACTGTATTCCTGTATGTAATTTAAATGGGTCTCAGAGGAGGATACTGATAATCATGTTTAAATCTTCTCTCCATTCTCTCTGTTCCTACTTTCAAATCATGTTTAGTCTCCATCTCAACCTCCCTAATGGGCATAAATCTTACAACTTTGTAGGTGTTTTGATTTGTGAAATTATATATTATAGAAAAGCCATCTAGCATAGAAGAATAATGCCTGCGTATTGATGAGCCAGGAGGGATGGTGAACCACGTGGAGGTGCCTGGGCAAGAGGAGTCTGTTGGCTGTAGTGAGACCGTCATGCTACTTGGGATGCATAAGAAATGCCTTTAGTTTAAGTCCCTTGAGTTAAACTGATGTAAAAATGCAATTATTTATGCTAATTCTGTGAGTATCAGCTTTCATTGATGTAGCATTTACCTGATATCTTTTTTCATTTCTTTATTTTCTAATTTGTATTTTTTCTTTGGTGTATCTCATAAGTTTCAAACTGTCTTAGTTTTGTTTTCAGTATGTTTCTTCTAACATGAATGTGTTCTTTCTCAGTCGGTTTTTTCTCTACTGTTGGGGAAGCTGTACTTGTCTTCCTCCCTGCTCCCTCCCTACATTTTTAGTGCTTGATTGTCTTTAAGTTGTTCACAGGCACACTGAACGTTTCCCTTTAAAACAAAGTCTAAACAGTTTCATTTTCTCTTTTCCCAAGTGAAAGATGTTTCTTTATACCTTCATTTTTTATGATTCTCATATATTTGCATCACACACATGCTTAAATTGTAGCTGATTATAATTTTAGTTCAGATGTGTTTGAATCAATAGATTTATGTTCTGCTGATTTCAGTACTCACCGTTGTATCCAGCTTCCCACCAATTCTTTCTGTGTCTTAATGTTGTCTCTATAGGGTGTAATTTTTTTTTTTTAGAGACAGAGTCTGGTTCTGTTGCCCAGTGTAAAGTGCAATGGCATAGTCATGGCCAACTACAGCCTCAAACTCCTGTGCTCAAACCATCCTTCCACCTCAGCCTCCTGAGTAACTGGGACTACAGGCGTGCACCACTATGCCCACACATTTTTTTGTTATTTGTAGAGATGGGGTCTAACTATGTGACCCAGGATAGTCTGAAACTCTTGGCCTCAAGTGATCCTCCCGCCTCAGCCTCCCAAATGCTGGGATTATAGGCATGAGGTACCACATTTGATGGATATAAATTTTCCAGGTGCTAGTATATTTGAAAATGTCTTTTATTTTCCCTTATTTTTGCTTTTTAGTTTGGCTGGTATAAGATTTCAGAATCAGCATTATTTTTTCTCAGTACTTTATTTCTCTCCCACTTTCAAGAAACATTGTTCTTTCCTTTTAGTTGGTTATCAGGTGTTCTCTTTATACTTTATTTTCAGACGTTTCATTACCCTCTGCTTAAATTTGGACCTTTTTTTTGTTTGTTAACTTATCTTGTATTTCAATTGGTAGGTTTTTCTCATGTGAACTCCTGTATTTGTCTTCACTCCAAGAGAATTTTCAGGCCGCATTTCTTTGAACATTGCCCTATTATTTCTCTTATTTATATAAACCTACATTGGTAATTCTTCTATAAACCAGGAAAATCATTCCAGGTTTATTTATTTATTTATTTTTTTGAGACGGAGTCTTGCTCTGTCGCTCAGGCTGGAGTGCAGTGATGCGATCTTGGCTCACTGCAACTTCTGCCTCTCTGGTTCCAGCAATTCTCCTGCCTCAGCCTTCTGAGTAGCTAGGATTGCAGGTGCCCACCCCCACGCCTGGCTAATTTTTGTATTTTTAGTAGAGATGGGGTTTCACCGTGTTGGTCAGGCTGGTCTTGAACTCCTGACCTTGTGATCCGCTTCCCTCGGCCTCCCAGAGTGCTGGGATTACAGGCATGAGCCACCACACCCGGCCAGGTTTATTTTGTAGTCTAGCTCTTACCTGTTCACCTGTTGTAGCCATCGCTGTGGTTTGAGTGTATCTTCCAAATTTCATGTGTTGGAAATTTAATTCCTAAATTTATTTGTTGATGGTATTTGGAGGTGGGACCTTTGGGAGGTATTTAGGATTTGATAAAGTCATCAGGGCAGGGCCCCTATGATGGGATTAGTAGCCTTAAAAGGACAGGAAGAGAGACCTGAGCTGGCATGCTGTCTGTCTCTCATCATGTAGTGCCTTCCACCAAGTTATGACATAGCAAGAAGGCCCTCACCAGATGCCAGCACCATGCTCATGGACTTCCTGGCCTCCAGAACCTTGAGCTAAATGAACATTTTTCTTTATAAATTACCCAGTTTCTGGTATTCTGTTATAAAAATAGAAAACAAAGACAGCAGTCTTTTCGGTGTCTGAAATATTTGTTGTTCCTTGAATTGACCAGGATCTACCATGTGTTCTGTGTGATGCTTGCTTCTGGTACAGGGACTGCAAATTATGTTCCATCTATTTTTTTTTCTTTCTTTCATAATAGATTTGCCAGTTTTTCAGTTGGGCATATACAGAAACTCCATTTCTGAATTTCCCTGCTGTTCCCTCCCAGCCCCCACTCTTTGCTGTTGCTTAGAATGCAGATGTGATGACTAGAGCCATCTTAGACTGGGTTGCCCTGGAAGTGGAAGCCATGTAAGGTGGAGCAAGAGATGGAAGCCCCAGACCAATTGCCTTCAGACTCCTGCAAGTAGAAGGATAAACTCTCTTGTTTATCCCCCTGTTCTCAGCTGAACCTCGTCCAAACACCTCCTGAATTGCCCTTTCTACCCCAACTTCTTGAACACATCATGAATCTTCTAAGACTACTTGAGTGGCTCTCTTCATTTCTGTACAAAATGTACCCTGGATGTTTTTACCAAGGACTCAGAACACCTTATTTTGTTTGCATGTATAAATGTTCATTCCCATCTACAAGATAGAAAGTTTCTTGAAGACAGAACTGGATTTTATTCATCCTGAAATCTTCAGGACCCAAGAGAGTACCGGCAAATAGAAGCTCCTTGATTGATTTTTTCTTTCTTTCTTTTTTTTTTTTTTAGATGGAGTCTCACTCTGTCGCCCAGGCTGGAGTGCAGTGGCACGATCTTGGCTTGCTGCAACCTCTGCTGCCTGGGTTCAAGTGATTCTCCTGCCTCAGCCACCTGAGTAGCTAGGATTACAAGTGCCTGCCACTGCGCCCAGCTAATTTTTGTATTTTTAGTAGAGACAGGGTTTCACCATCTTGGTCAGGCTGGTCTTGAACTCCTGCCCTTGTGATCCACCCGCCTTGGCCTCCGAAAGTGCTGGCGTGAGCCACCGTGCCTGGCACTCCTTGATTGATTTTTAATTCTCTCACAAAGTAAATGCTGAACCAGCCACAGGACATAGTTGGTAGAGGAACATTTATCCCTTCCCAGTTCCTCTGCATCTTTTCCATGTCACCTAATGTAATTGCATCCAATTGAACAGGGTGTGTGTTATTTCAGGGATTATTGTCATTCAAGGATATATCTATGGAGTTCACCTGGGATGAATGGCAGCTACTGGATTCTACACAGAAGTACCTGTACAGAGATGTGATATTGGAAAACTATCATAACCTGATATCAGTGGGTAAGTACTGCATCTCAATGTTACTCAGATAGTGAATATTAAATTGCCATCCCTTTTTTTGTTGTTGAACTACTCTGGGATCTCTGAAGTGCTTAATGATTATGAACTTGAACTTTAGGGGTCAAATTTCCTTAGTCCCTATTTGTCCCACACTTCTTAATTGTAATCTTTCCCCAAGTGAGATGAGCAGTTTTGCTCTGTAGCTCTTGATTCCTCGGTCCTGTCCCTAACAGCCTGGTCCCCACCCTTTGTGATTTCCCATCAACAGGGTATCATGGTACCAAGCCTGACTTAATCTTCAAGTTGGAACAAGGAGAAGATCCATGGATAATAAATGCCAAAATTTCCAGGCAGAGCTGTCCAGGTGGGTGAGTGAGAAAGAGGAAGGTGGGAGGCATGGGAGTGAGCTGATGAGTACCTGAGGAGTGGGCACTCACAGTGTTGTCTTCAGAAATGCTTCTGGAAGTCCTTGAGCTACTGGAGCTGACTCAGGATGAAGCCAGGAGCTCCTCAGATGACATCGCCGTCACTCTTCATATATTTGGGTTTTTCTTCCCCCTTACTGTTGAGAGGCAGGCTTGCCCCTCTTTCCTGAACTCTGCTTCAGGTTTGCTTTTGGGTAAGTTTCCGTCCTCCCCATGGTCATGGGTTTTATTGGGCATCGAGACCTTTAGAGGATTGCTTTTTCCCCTCACTTGCTGTGGCTCGTTGCCCTCTATTTCCATTTCTTTTATTTCCTCCTTTGCCTTCCACAGTTAAATCCCCTAGACTTGACTCACCGTCTTAGCCCTGGTGTCTCCTATATCTTTGAGTGACTTTACACACCTTATACTTCCCTTTTGCGTTGTCCAGAGGGGTATTTTTTCCCAGTTTGGCTCTCCTCTCCGAATGTTGTAACTGTCGAAAGGCTCTTCCGTTCCGAAGGTTTACGCTTTCCCCCCAGTGTTGTAACGTCAAAATTGACGTCTTTCTCTTTGGCACTTGAGTCCTGGGTTTTACCTGCCTGTGGGAGCGCTACCCCACGCTTTCCCAGACTTTACTCTCAGTATCAGAAATGGGGATTTCCTTCTAAAATTACCGTTCTTCCTCAAAAGAAATGGCCAGAGTCCTTCATTTTCTTCCACAAGTTTCTTTCTTAGTGTTTCCATCTCTAAGGAGCAGTGCCATCTTGCCGTTCAAGCTGTTGACTCCTCCCCTTCTCTGCTCCCACATCCAGTCCCTTAGCAAACCGTCTTAGTTCTCTCTCCCGTATGTTCCAAATTTCCTCAACTCCAGACATGTGTTAGGCCATTCTTTCATTGCTATAAAGAAATACCTGAGACTGGCCGGGCACGGTGGCTCATGCCTGTAATCCCAGCACTTTGGGAGGCCGAGGCGGGTGGATCACAGGGCCAGGAGATGGAGACCATCCTGACTAACATGGTGAAACCCCGTCTTTACTAAAAATACAAAAAATTAGCGGGATGTGGTGGTGGGCGCCTGTAGTCCCAGCTACTCAGGAGGCTGAGGCAGGAGAATGGTGTGAACCTGGGAGGCGGAGCTTGCAGTGAGCCGAGATGGTGCCACTGCACTCCAGCCTGGGCAACAGAGCGAGACTCCATCTCAAAAAAAAAAAGAAAAAGAAAAACACCTGAGACTAAATTTATAAGAAAAGAGGTTTAATTGGCTCAGAGTTCTGCAGGCTGTATGGGAAGCATGGCAGCCTTTGCTTCTGGGGAGGTCTCAGGTAGCTCTGGTCATAGTGGAAGGCAAAGGGGGAGCAAGCACGTCACATGGTGAAAGCAGGAGTAAGGCGGGGCGGGGAATGTGCCACATACTATCAAATGACCAGATCTCACAAGAACTCACTATTGTGAAGACTGCACCAAGCCATGAGGGATCTGCCCCCATAATCCAGATGCAGACACCTCCCACCAGGCCCCACCTCCAGCACTAGAGATTCTAATTCAACATGAGACTTGGGCGGGGACAGATATCCAAAGTATATCAAGAACTGTAGTTCAAATTATTATCTCATTCTGGACTGCTACAATAGCTTCCTAAAGTATTTCTCTGTCTTTTTCTTACTTTTTACAGAACAGTCAAACTGATCTTTTAAATGCAGAAGATTGAGATTTTCTGTAATTAAAACCTTCAGGCTGGGCACAGTGGTTCACACCTGTAATCCCAGTACTGTGGGAGGCCAAGGCGGGCAGATCGCTTGAGCTCAGGAGTTTGAGACCAGCCTGGCCAACAAGTGAAACCCCATCTCTACTAAAAATACAAAAATTAGCTGGGCATGGTGGCATGTGCCTGTAGTCCCAGCTACTCAGGAATCTGACATGGGAGGATTACTTGAACCCAGGAGGTCGAGGCTGCAGTAAGCCAAGATTGCGCCACTGCACTCCAGCCTGAGTGAAAGAGCAAGACCCTGTCTCAAAAAAAAAAAAAAATCTTAAAAATATAAACAACTTTTTGCCATGGATTTGAATAATTTGGTTCTGCTTTCATTCCATTCACTCAGTGGGTTTTAGCTTTCCTGGCCTTTTTCTGTTTCTTAAACCCTGTCAGTCAGGCTTCCTCCTCAGGAACTTTGTACTTGGTGCAGTGGCATGGTCTCGGCTCACTGCAACCTCTGCCTCTCAGGTTCAAGCGATTCTTCTGCCTCAGCTTCCCTAGTAGCTGGGATTACAGGTGCCCGCCACCATGCCTGGCTAATCCAAGTGCCAATTTTAAACCTCTATTTTAAAAACTATTTTTGATTACTGGTAATTTGCTACCAGTTTTCACGACGGGACCTGTTTTGGTTTGTTTTGATTCAGTTCCCTTGCCCCCATGCTTGGCCAGTATTTCTTTTGAACCAGTGTGGTTGGGTTGTTACCAAAAGAGAAAGGTTGATTACATCACAGTCCTAATACTGTTTAATTCCATATCAGGTTTATGTTATGATTCAAAAAGTTATATTTTGTTTGTTTGTTTGTAGATGGCTGGGAAGAATGGTACCAGAACAATCAAGATGAGCTTGAGAGTATTGAAAGAAGCTATGCTTGTAGTGTGTTGGGAAGACTTAATCTGAGCAAAACCCATGATTCTTCAAGACACAGACTCTATAACACACATGGAAAAAGTTTGACACAAAACTCAGCTCCAAGCAGAAGTTATTTAAGAAAGAATCCTGATAAGTTTCATGGTTATGAAGAACCATATTTTCTTAAGCATCAAAGAGCTCATAGCATAGAAAAAAACTGTGTGTGTAGTGAATGTGGGAAAGCTTTTCGTTGTAAGTCACAGCTCATTGTACATCTCAGAATTCATACAGGAGAGAGACCTTATGAATGCAGTAAATGTGAAAGAGCCTTCAGTGCCAAGTCAAACCTTAATGCTCATCAGAGAGTTCATACAGGAGAAAAACCCTACTCATGTAGTGAGTGCGAGAAGGTCTTCTCTTTCAGGTCACAGCTCATTGTCCATCAGGAAATTCACACAGGAGGGAAACCGTATGGCTGCAGTGAA